>NC_138992.1:46074876-46674876 GCF_964341445.2 Mesoplodon mirus
TTCCAAGAGGCCTTCGTCGCGGTTCTGCTTTCTCTTCTTGCTAGTGCGCCGTTCTAGTGCGCAGGACACCCAGGGCCCTCGCGTTTGCACCCGATGCCCTGCAAGACCACTGAGTACCGGGAGGCTCCCCAGGCCTGCTCAGCGGCATCCAGGCCGGCAGCCCTTCCCAGTCACTCTGTGTATACCGAGTGTAGGGCAACGCACTGCACACCACCTTGGGGAGAGCTAGATTTCCTCGGCACGGCAACAGCTCCAGGGAGGCTGTTCTCTCACGTGCCACTTGTCAAGGAACTCTGCCTCATTGCCCTTGTCTGAGCTGCACTTAGGGAAACCATCTGCTTCGCAGGCCTTCCAGGAACCCTTAGCCGAGGACACCATACGTACAGGAGAAAGTCGGCTTGCGTTCCCGCTGCCACGGAGGTACAGTGCTTCCTCTTACACAGCAGGCCATTGGTAGAGGCTAAGGCCCGATAGAGCCTACCTAGAGGGTTCCTTGGATGAGGGAGTTGGCTACATGCAGAGCACCCTGTGAAGAAAAGGGGATTCAGGCCAGGAGCGAGTGCGTAGCTAGTGTCCCTGGGCACTTACTAGAAATCCCAAGGGAGTGGACTACGTGTTCACTGGAAGTGGGGGCTGGAGGGCAGAAGCCTTGAATTCCCATTTTGAAAGCTCCATTCATGCTGCCCTGGAGCTACCTGAATAACACCGTTTCTGACGGGCCTCTAGGCGCGGGAGGCAGGGCTCGGGGAAGAGAAGGAAATTTTCTCTCAATTCTCAGGGGGCTTCCGGAGCCGTGCTGGGAGCTCCTCCTGTCAGGCTGTAGGACTACAGGGAACGTCCACGGGAGGGCATGCCTCGAGAGAGGCTTTGAGTCGCCCTGCAGGAACGGAGCATACAGCAAGCTCTTGGAGGTCTTCGAAACTGTAGTGCTTTATTTGAACGGTGCTGCCCTTCTCAGGACACCTAGGCGCTTTGGGTGTGCACCCTTTGCCCTGCGAAAAGCCCCTGACCGTGTGAGCATGCTGTGCCACACCCAGGCCCCTAGGCACTTCAGAGAGGGGACTACTGTGTATGGCGAGGGAAGGACTACACCCAGCGCTTTTAAAGGGGACGGCTACGATTCCTCGGCACTCCAACAGCATCAGGAAGGCCTTTCTAGCCGGTCCACCGTGCCCTGGAAGTTTTCGCCTTTGACCTTCTCTCAGCTGCCCTGAGGAAAGACTCTGCTTAGAACTCCTTCTGGCACCTCGGTTGGAAAGTCGCTCTGCTCACGGAGAAAGTCAGCTTGCATTGCAGCGGCAGCTAAAGCAGAGTTCTTCAGGCAACACATCGGTCTTTGGGAAGAGGCAGACGCTTACATGCCTAAAGGGAGCCTGCCTTGGTTGAGGCCGCTTGCTCCACTCAGAACACCCTGCGTAAACACGCTGATCCTGGGAAGGGCCCGTTGTGTACCTTGTGTGGTTTGAGCCTTGTTGAAGCCCCAGGTGACGTTTACCGCCTGTCGGGCTTGAAGTGCGGGCCTGAAGGCACAGTTGGAAAGTTCCCTCCGTAGGGCCTTGAACTACACGGAGAGACACCCTCTCTGACGGGCCTCTCGTCCCGTAGGCATGGCTCTGGGAAGAAAATGAGTGCTCTCTCGTGAAACACGGTGCGTCCAGGGACTGGGTGGGAGCTCATGCCGCTCTGCTCTAGACCTACCTGGAGACCGAACGTCAGCCCCTGCCTCGAGGAAAGTCGCTTTATTGCCCTGCTGAAGCGGAGGCATGCAGCACTTTCCAAGAGGCCTTGGTTGCGGTTCTGCTTTCTCTTCTTGCTAGTGCGCCGTTCTAGTGCGCAGGACACCCAGGGCCCTCGCGTTTGCACCCGATGCCCTGCAAGACCACTGAGTACCGGGAGGCTCCCCAGGCCTGCTCAGCGGCATCCAGGCCGGCAGCCCTTCCCAGTCACTCTGTGTATACCGAGTGTAGGGCAACGCACTGCACACCACCTTGGGGAGAGCTAGATTTCCTCGGCACGGCAGCAGCTCCAGGGAGGCTGTTCTCTCACGTGCCACTTGTCAAGGAACTCTGCCTCATTGCCCTTGTCTGAGCTGCACTTAGGGAAACCATCTGCTTCGCAGGCCTTCCAGGAACCCTTAGCCGAGGACACCATACGTATAGGAGAAAGTCGGCTTGCGTTCCCGCTGCCACGGAAGTACAGTGCTTCCTCTTACACAGCAGGCCATTGGTAGAGGCTAAGGCCCGATAGAGCCTACCTAGAGGGTTCCTTGGATGAGGGAGTTGGCTACATGCAGAGCACCCTGTGAAGAAAAGGGGATTCAGGCCAGGAGCGAGTGCGTAGCTAGTGTCCCTGGGCACTTACTAGAAATGCCAAGGGAGTGGACTACGTGTTCACTGGAAGTGGGGGCTGGAGGGCAGAAGCCTTGAATTCCCATTTTGAAAGCTCCATTCATGCTGCCCTGGAGCTACCTGAATAACACCGTTTCTGACGGGCCTCTAGGCGCGGGAGGCAGGGCTCGGGGAAGAGAAGGAAATTTTCTCTCAATTCTCAGGGGGCTTCCGGAGCCGTGCTGGGAGCTCCTCCTGTCAGGCTGTAGGACTACAGGGAACGTCCACGGGAGGGCATGCCTCGAGAAAGGCTTTGAGTCGCCCTGCAGGAACGGAGCATACAGCAAGCTCTTGGAGGTCTTCGAAACTGTAGTGCTTTATTTGAACGGTGCTGCCCTTCTCAGGACACCTAGGCGCTTTGGGTGTGCACCCTTTGCCCTGCGAAAAGCCCCTGACCGTGTGAGCATGCTGTGCCACACCCAGGCCCCTAGGCACTTCAGAGAGGGGACTACTGTGTATGGCGAGGGAAGGACTACACCCAGCGCTTTTAAAGGGGTCGGCTACGATTCCTCGGCACTCCAACAGCATCAGGAAGGCCTTTCTAGCCGGTCCACCGTGCCCTGGAAGTTTTCGCCTTTGACCTTCTCTCAGCTGCCCTGAGGAAAGACTCTGCTTAGAACTCCTTCTGGCACCTCGGTTGGAAAGTCGCTCTGCTCACGGAGAAAGTCAGCTTGCATTGCAGCGGCAGCTAAAGCAGAGTTCTTCAGGCAACACATCGGTCTTTGGGAAGAGGCAGACGCTTACATGCCTAAAGGGAGCCTGCCTTGGTTGAGGCCGTTTGCTCCACTCAGAACACCCTGCGTAAACACGCTGATCCTGGGAAGGGCCCGTTGTGTACCTTGTGTGGTTTGAGCCTTGTTGAAGCCCCAGGTGACGTTTACCGCCTGTCGGGCTTGAAGTGCGGGCCTGAAGGCACAGTTGGAAAGTTCCCTCCGTAGGGCCTTGAACTACACGGAGAGACACCCTCTGTGACGGGCCTCTCTTCCCGGTAGGCATGGCTCTGGGAAGAAAATGAGTGCTCTCTCGTGAAACACGGTGCGTCCAGGGCCTGGTTGGGAGCTCATGCCGCTCTGCTCTAGACCTACCTGGAGACCGAACGTCAGCCCCTGCCTCGAGGAAAGTCGCTTTATTGCCCGGCTGAAGTGGAGGCATGCAGCACTTTCCAAGAGGCCTTCGTCGCGGTTCTGCTTTCTCTTCTTGCTAGTGCGCCGTTCTAGTGCGCAGGACACCCAGGGCCCTCGCGTTTGCACCCGATGCCCTGCAAGACCACTGAGTACCGGGAGGCTCCCCAGGCCTGCTCAGCGGCATCCAGGCCGGCAGCCCTTCCCAGTCACTCTGTGTATACCGAGTGTAGGGCAACGCACTGCACACCACCTTGGGGAGAGCTAGATTTCCTCGGCACGGCAGCAGCTCCAGGGAAACTGTTCTCTCACGTGCCACTTGTCAAGGAACTCTGCCTCATTGCCCTTGTCTGAGCTGCACTTAGGGAAACCATCTGCTTCGCAGGCCTTCCAGGAACCCTTAGCCGAGGACACCATACGTACAGGAGAAAGTCGGCTTGCGTTCCCGCTGCCACGGAGGTACAGTGCTTCCTCTTACACAGCAGGCCATTGGTAGAGGCTAAGGCCCGATAGAGCCTACCTAGAGGGTTCCTTGGATGAGGGAGTTGGCTACATGCAGAGCACCCTGTGAAGAAAAGGGGATTCAGGCCAGGAGCGAGTGCGTAGCTAGTGTCCCTGGGCACTTACTAGAAATGCCAAGGGAGTGGACTACGTGTTCACTGGAAGTGGGGGCTGGAGGGCAGAAGCCTTGAATTCCCATTTTGAAAGCTCCATTCATGCTGCCCTGGAGCTACCTGAATAACACCGTTTCTGACGGGCCTCTAGGCGCGGGAGGCAGGGCTCGGGGAAGAGAAGGAAATTTTCTCTCAATTCTCAGGGGGCTTCCGGAGCCGTGCTGGGAGCTCCTCCTGTCAGGCTGTAGGACTACAGGGAACGTCCACGGGAGGGCATGCCTCGAGAGAGGCTTTGAGTCGCCCTGCAGGAACGGAGCATACAGCAAGCTCTTGGAGGTCTTCGAAACTGTAGTGCTTTATTTGAACGGTGCTGCCCTTCTCAGGACACCTAGGCGCTTTGGGTGTGCACCCTTTGCCCTGCGAAAAGCCCCTGACCGTGTGAGCATGCTGTGCCACACCCAGGCCCCTAGGCCCTTCAGAGAGGGGACTACTGTGTATGTCGAGGGAAGGACTACACCCAGCGCTTTTAAAGGGGACGGCTACGATTCCTCGGCACTCCAACAGCATCAGGAAGGCGTTTCTAGCCGGTCCACCGTGCCCTGGAAGTTTTCGCCTTTGACCTTCTCTCAGCTGCCCTGAGGAAAGACTCTGGTTAGAACTCCTTCTGGCACCTCGGTTGGAAAGTCGCTCTGCTCACGGAGAAAGTCAGCTTGCATTGCAGCGGCAGCTAAAGCAGAGTTCTTCAGGCAACACATCGGTCTTTGGGAAGAGGCAGAAGCTTACATGCATAAAGGGAGGCTGCCTTGGTTGAGGCCGCTTGCTCCACTCAGAACACCCTGCGTAAACACGCTGATCCTGGGAAGGGCCCGTTGTGTACCTTGTGTGGTTTGAGCCTTGTTGAAGCCCCAGGTGACGTTTACCGCCTGTCGGGCTTGAAGTGCGGGCCTGAAGGCACAGTTGGAAAGTTCCCTCCGTAGGGCCTTGAATTACACGGAGAGACACCCTCTCTGACGGGCCTCTCGTCACGGTAGGCATGGCTCTGGGAAGAAAATGAGTGCTCTCTCGTGAAACACGGTGCGTCCAGGGACTGGGTGGGAGCTCATGCCGCTCTGCTCTAGACCTACCTGGAGACCGAACGTCAGCCCCTGCCTCGAGGAAAGTCGCTTTATTGCCCGGCTGAAGTGGAGGCATGCAGCACTTTCCAAGAGGCCTTCGTCGCGGTTCTGCTTTCTCTTCTTGCTAGTGCGCCGTTCTAGTGCGCAGGACACCCAGGGCCCTCGCGTTTGCACCCGATGCCCTGCAAGACCACTGAGTACCGGGAGGCTCCCCAGGCCTGCTCAGCGGCATCCAGGCCGGCAGCCCTTCCCAGTCACTCTGTGTATACCGAGTGTAGGGCAACGCACTGCACACCACCTTGGGGAGAGCTAGATTTCCTCGGCACGGCAGCAGCTCCAGGGAGGCTGTTCTCTCACGTGCCACTTGTCAAGGAACTCTGCCTCATTGCCCTTGTCTGAGCTGCACTTAGGGAAACCATCTGCTTCGCAGGCCTTCCAGGAACCCTTAGCCGAGGACACCATACGTACAGGAGAAAGTCGGCTTGCGTTCCCGCTGCCACGGAGGTACAGTGCTTCCTCTTACACAGCAGGCCATTGGTAGAGGCTAAGGCCCGATAGAGCCTACCTAGAGGGTTCCTTGGATGAGGGAGTTGGCTACATGCAGAGCACCCTGTGAAGAAAAGGGGATTCAGGCCAGGAGCGAGTGCGTAGCTAGTGCGTAGCTAGTGTCCCTGGGCACTTACTAGAAATGCCAAGGGAGTGGACTACGTGTTCACTGGAAGTGGGGGCTGGAGGGCAGAAGCCTTGAATTCCCATTTTGAAAGCTCCATTCATGCTGCCCTGGAGCTACCTGAATAACACCGTTGCTGACGGGCCTCTAGGCGCGGGAGGCAGGGCTCGGGGAAGAGAAGGAAATTTTCTCTCAATTCTCAGGGGGCTTCCGGAGCCGTGCTGGGAGCTCCTCCTGTCAGGCTGTAGGACTACAGGGAACGTCCACGGGAGGGCATGCCTCGAGAGAGGCTTTGAGTCGCCCTGCAGGAACGGAGCATACAGCAAGCTCTTGGAGGTCTTCGAAACTGTAGTGCTTTATTTGAACGGTGCTGCCCTTCTCAGGACACCTAGGCGCTTTGGGTGTGCACCCTTTGCCCTGCGAAAAGCCCCTGACCGTGTGAGCATGCTGTGCCACACCCAGGCCCCTAGGCACTTCAGAGAGGGGACTACTGTGTATGGCGAGGGAAGGACTACACCCAGCGCTTTTAAAGGGGACGGCTACGATTCCTCGGCACTCCAACAGCATCAGGAAGGCCTTTCTAGCCGGTCCACCGTGCCCTGGAAGTTTTCGCCTTTGACCTTCTCTCAGCTGCCCTGAGGAAAGACTCTGCTTAGAACTCCTTCTGGCACCTCGGTTGGAAAGTCGCTCTGCTCACGGAGAAAGTCAGCTTGCATTGCAGCGGCAGCTAAAGCAGAGTTCTTCAGGCAACACATCGGTCTTTGGGAAGAGGCAGACGCTTACATGCCTAAAGGGAGCCTGCCTTGGTTGAGGCCGCTTGCTCCACTCAGAACACCCTGCGTAAACACGCTGATCCTGGGAAGGGCCCGTTGTGTACCTTGTGTGGTTTGAGCCTTGTTGAAGCCCCAGGTGACGTTTACCGCCTGTCGGGCTTGAAGTGCGGGCCTGAAGGCACAGTTGGAAAGTTCCCTCCGTAGGGCCTTGAACTACACGGAGAGACACCCTCTCTGACGGGCCTCTCGTCCCGTAGGCATGGCTCTGGGAAGAAAATGAGTGCTCTCTCGTGAAACACGGTGCGTCCAGGGACTGGGTGGGAGCTCATGCCGCTCTGCTCTAGACCTACCTGGAGACCGAACGTCAGCCCCTGCCTCGAGGAAAGTCGCTTTATTGCCCGGCTGAAGTGGAGGCATGCAGCACTTTCCAAGAGGCCTTCGTCGCGGTTCTGCTTTCTCTTCTTGCTAGTGCGCCGTTCTAGTGCGCAGGACACCCAGGGCCCTCGCGTTTGCACCCGATGCCCTGCAAGACCACTGAGTACCGGGAGGCTCCCCAGGCCTGCTCAGCGGCATCCAGGCCGGCAGCCCTTCCCAGTCACTCTGTGTATACCGAGTGTAGGGCAACGCACTGCACACCACCTTGGGGAGAGCTAGATTTCCTCGGCACGGCAGCAGCTCCAGGGAGGCTGTTCTCTCACGTGCCACTTGTCAAGGAACTCTGCCTCATTGCCCTTGTCTGAGCTGCACTTAGGGAAACCATCTGCTTCGCAGGCCTTCCAGGAACCCTTAGCCGAGGACACCATACGTACAGGAGAAAGTCGGCTTGCGTTCCCGCTGCCACGGAGGTACAGTGCTTCCTCTTACACAGCAGGCCATTGGTAGAGGCTAAGGCCCGATAGAGCCTACCTAGAGGGTTCCTTGGATGAGGGAGTTGGCTACATGCAGAGCACCCTGTGAAGAAAAGGGGATTCAGGCCAGGAGCGAGTGCGTAGCTAGTGTCCCTGGGCACTTACTAGAAATCCCAAGGGAGTGGACTACGTGTTCACTGGAAGTGGGGGCTGGAGGGCAGAAGCCTTGAATTCCCATTTTGAAAGCTCCATTCATGCTGCCCTGGAGCTACCTGAATAACACCGTTTCTGACGGGCCTCTAGGCGCGGGAGGCAGGGCTCGGGGAAGAGAAGGAAATTTTCTCTCAATTCTCAGGGGGCTTCCGGAGCCGTGCTGGGAGCTCCTCCTGTCAGGCTGTAGGACTACAGGGAACGTCCACGGGAGGGCATGCCTCGAGAGAGGCTTTGAGTCGCCCTGCAGGAACGGAGCATACAGCAAGCTCTTGGAGGTCTTCGAAACTGTAGTGCTTTATTTGAACGGTGCTGCCCTTCTCAGGACACCTAGGCGCTTTGGGTGTGCACCCTTTGCCCTGCGAAAAGCCCCTGACCGTGTGAGCATGCTGTGCCACACCCAGGCCCCTAGGCACTTCAGAGAGGGGACTACTGTGTATGGCGAGGGAAGGACTACACCCAGCGCTTTTAAAGGGGACGGCTACGATTCCTCGGCACTCCAACAGCATCAGGAAGGCGTTTCTAGCCGGTCCACCGTGCCCTGGAAGTTTTCGCCTTTGACCTTCTCTCAGCTGCCCTGAGGAAAGACTCTGCTTAGAACTCCTTCTGGCACCTCGGTTGGAAAGTCGCTCTGCTCACGGAGAAAGTCAGCTTGCATTGCAGCGGCAGCTAAAGCAGAGTTCTTCAGGCAACACATCGGTCTTTGGGAAGAGGCAGACGCTTACATGCCTAAAGGGAGCCTGCCTTGGTTGAGGCCGCTTGCTCCACTCAGAACACCCTGCGTAAACACGCTGATCCTGGGAAGGGCCCGTTGTGTACCTTGTGTGGTGTGAGCCTTGTTGAAGCCCCAGGTGACGTTTACCGCCTGTCGGGCTTCAAGTGCGGGCCTGAAGGCACAGTTGGAAAGTTCCCTCCGTAGGGCCTTGAATTACACGGAGAGACACCCTCTCTGACGGGCCTCTCGTCACGGTAGGCATGGCTCAGGGAAGAAAATGAGTGCTCTCTCGTAAAACACGGTGCGTCCAGGGCCTGGTTGGGAGCTCATGCCGCTCTGCTGTAGACCTACCTGGAGACCGAACGTCAGCCCCTGCCTCGAGGAAAGTCGCTTTATTGCCCGGCTGAAGTGGAGGCATGCAGCACTTTCCAAGAGGCCTTCGTCGCGGTTCTGCTTTCTCTTCTTGCTAGTGCGCCGTTCTAGTGCGCAGGACACCCAGGGCCCTCGCGTTTGCACCCGATGCCCTGCAAGACCACTGAGTACCGGGAGGCTCCCCTGGCCTGCTCAGCGGCATCCAGGCCGGCAGCCCTTCCCAGTCACTCTGTGTATACCGAGTGTAGGGCAACGCACTGCACACCACCTTGGGGAGAGCTAGATTTCCTCGGCACGGCAACAGCTCCAGGGAAACTGTTCTCTCACGTGCCACTTGTCAAGGAACTCTGCCTCATTGCCCTTGTCTGAGCTGCACTTAGGGAAACCATCTGCTTCGCAGGCCTTCCAGGAACCCTTAGCCGAGGACACCATACGTATAGGAGAAAGTCGGCTTGCGTTCCCGCTGCCACGGAGGTACAGTGCTTCCTCTTACACAGCAGGCCATTGGTAGAGGCTAAGGCCCGATAGAGCCTACCTAGAGGGTTCCTTGGATGAGGGAGTTGGCTACATGCAGAGCACCCTGTGAAGAAAAGGGGATTCAGGCCAGGAGCGAGTGCGTAGCTAGTGTCCCTGGGCACTTACTAGAAATGCCAAGGGAGTGGACTACGTGTTCACTGGAAGTGGGGGCTGGAGGGCAGAAGCCTTGAATTCCCATTTTGAAAGCTCCATTCATGCTGCCCTGGAGCTACCTGAATAACACCGTTTCTGACGGGCCTCTAGGCGCGGGAGGCAGGGCTCGGGGAAGAGAAGGAAATTTTCTCTCAATTCTCAGGGGGCTTCCGGAGCCGTGCTGGGAGCTCCTCCTGTCAGGCTGTAGGACTACAGGGAACGTCCACGGGAGGGCATGCCTCGAGAAAGGCTTTGAGTCGCCCTGCAGGAACGGAGCATACAGCAAGCTCTTGGAGGTCTTCGAAACTGTAGTGCTTTATTTGAACGGTGCTGCCCTTCTCAGGACACCTAGGCGCTTTGGGTGTGCACCCTTTGCCCTGCGAAAAGCCCCTGACCGTGTGAGCATGCTGTGCCACACCCAGGCCCCTAGGCACTTCAGAGAGGGGACTACTGTGTATGGCGAGGGAAGGACTACACCCAGCGCTTTTAAAGGGGACGGCTACGATTCCTCGGCACTCCAACAGCATCAGGAAGGCGTTTCTAGCCGGTCCACCGTGCCCTGGAAGTTTTCGCCTTTGACCTTCTCTCAGCTGCCCTGAGGAAAGACTCTGCTTAGAACTCCTTCTGGCACCTCGGTTGGAAAGTCGCTCTGCTCACGGAGAAAGTCAGCTTGCATTGCAGCGGCAGCTAAAGCAGAGTTCTTCAGGCAACACATCGGTCTTTGGGAAGAGGCAGACGCTTACATGCCTAAAGGGAGCCTGCCTTGGTTGAGGCCGCTTGCTCCACTCAGAACACCCTGCGTAAACACGCTGATCCTGGGAAGGGCCCGTTGTGTACCTTGTGTGGTGTGAGCCTTGTTGAAGCCCCAGGTGACGTTTACCGCCTGTCGGGCTTCAAGTGCGGGCCTGAAGGCACAGTTGGAAAGTTCCCTCCGTAGGGCCTTGAATTACACGGAGAGACACCCTCTCTGACGGGCCTCTCGTCACGGTAGGCATGGCTCAGGGAAGAAAATGAGTGCTCTCTCGTAAAACACGGTGCGTCCAGGGCCTGGTTGGGAGCTCATGCCGCTCTGCTCTAGACCTACCTGGAGACCGAACGTCAGCCCCTGCCTCGAGGAAAGTCGCTTTATTGCCCGGCTGAAGTGGAGGCATGCAGCACTTTCCAAGAGGCCTTCGTCGCGGTTCTGCTTTCTCTTCTTGCTAGTGCGCCGTTCTAGTGCGCAGGACACCCAGGGCCCTCGCGTTTGCACCCGATGCCCTGCAAGACCACTGAGTACCGGGAGGCTCCCCAGGCCTGCTCAGCGGCATCCAGGCCGGCAGCCCTTCCCAGTCACTCTGTGTATACCGAGTGTAGGGCAACGCACTGCACACCACCTTGGGGAGAGCTAGATTTCCTCGGCACGGCAGCAGCTCCAGGGAAACTGTTCTCTCACGTGCCACTTGTCAAGGAACTCTGCCTCATTGCCCTTGTCTGAGCTGCACTTAGGGAAACCATCTGCTTCGCAGGCCTTCCAGGAACCCTTAGCCGAGGACACCATACGTATAGGAGAAAGTCGGCTTGCGTTCCCGCTGCCACGGAGGTACAGTGCTTCCTCTTACACAGCAGGCCATTGGTAGAGGCTAAGGCCCGATAGAGCCTACCTAGAGGGTTCCTTGGATGAGGGAGTTGGCTACATGCAGAGCACCCTGTGAAGAAAAGGGGATTCAGGCCAGGAGCGAGTGCGTAGCTAGTGTCCCTGGGCACTTACTAGAAATGCCAAGGGAGTGGACTACGTGTTCACTGGAAGTGGGGGCTGGAGGGCAGAAGCCTTGAATTCCCATTTTGAAAGCTCCATTCATGCTGCCCTGGAGCTACCTGAATAACACCGTTTCTGACGGGCCTCTAGGCGCGGGAGGCAGGGCTCGGGGAAGAGAAGGAAATTTTCTCTCAATTCTCAGGGGGCTTCCGGAGCCGTGCTGGGAGCTCCTCCTGTCAGGCTGTAGGACTACAGGGAACGTCCACGGGAGGGCATGCCTCGAGAAAGGCTTTGAGTCGCCCTGCAGGAACGGAGCATACAGCAAGCTCTTGGAGGTCTTCGAAACTGTAGTGCTTTATTTGAACGGTGCTGCCCTTCTCAGGACACCTAGGCGCTTTGGGTGTGCACCCTTTGCCCTGCGAAAAGCCCCTGACCGTGTGAGCATGCTGTGCCACACCCAGGCCCCTAGGCACTTCAGAGAGGGGACTACTGTGTATGGCGAGGGAAGGACTACACCCAGCGCTTTTAAAGGGGACGGCTACGATTCCTCGGCACTCCAACAGCATCAGGAAGGCGTTTCTAGCCGGTCCACCGTGCCCTGGAAGTTTTCGCCTTTGACCTTCTCTCAGCTGCCCTGAGGAAAGACTCTGCTTAGAACTCCTTCTGGCACCTCGGTTGGAAAGTCGCTCTGCTCACGGAGAAAGTCAGCTTGCATTGCAGCGGCAGCTAAAGCAGAGTTCTTCAGGCAACACATCGGTCTTTGGGAAGAGGCAGACGCTTACATGCCTAAAGGGAGCCTGCCTTGGTTGAGGCCGCTTGCTCCACTCAGAACACCCTGCGTAAACACGCTGATCCTGGGAAGGGCCCGTTGTGTACCTTGTGTGGTGTGAGCCTTGTTGAAGCCCCAGGTGACGTTTACCGCCTGTCGGGCTTCAAGTGCGGGCCTGAAGGCACAGTTGGAAAGTTCCCTCCGTAGGGCCTTGAATTACACGGAGAGACACCCTCTCTGACGGGCCTCTCGTCACGGTAGGCATGGCTCAGGGAAGAAAATGAGTGCTCTCTCGTAAAACACGGTGCGTCCAGGGCCTGGTTGGGAGCTCATGCCGCTCTGCTCTAGACCTACCTGGAGACCGAACGTCAGCCCCTGCCTCGAGGAAAGTCGCTTTATTGCCCGGCTGAAGCAGAGGCATGCAGCACTTTCCAAGAGGCCTTCGTCGCGGTTCTGCTTTCTCTTCTTGCTAGTGCGCCGTTCTAGTGCGCAGGACACCCAGGGCCCTCGCGTTTGCACCCGATGCCCTGCAAGACCACTGAGTACCGGGAGGCTCCCCAGGCCTGCTCAGCGGCATCCAGGCCGGCAGCCCTTCCCAGTCACTCTGTGTATACCGAGTGTAGGGCAACGCACTGCACACCACCTTGGGGAGAGCTAGATTTCCTCGGCACGGCAGCAGCTCCAGGGAAACTGTTCTCTCACGTGCCACTTGTCAAGGAACTCTGCCTCATTGCCCTTGTCTGAGCTGCACTTAGGGAAACCATCTGCTTCGCAGGCCTTCCAGGAACCCTTAGCCGAGGACACCATACGTATAGGAGAAAGTCGGCTTGCGTTCCCGCTGCCAAGGAGGTACAGTGCTTCCTCTTACACAGCAGGCCATTGGTAGAGGCTAAGGCCCGATAGAGCCTACCTAGAGGGTTCCTTGGATGAGGGAGTTGGCTACATGCAGAGCACCCTGTGAAGAAAAGGGGATTCAGGCCAGGAGCGAGTGCGTAGCTAGTGTCCCTGGGCACTTAGTAGAAATGCCAAGGGAGTGGACTACGTGTTCACTGGAAGTGGGGGCTGGAGGGCAGAAGCCTTGAATTCCCATTTTGAAAGCTCCATTCATGCTGCCCTGGAGCTACCTGAATAACACCGTTTCTGACGGGCCTCTAGGCGCGGGAGGCAGGGCTCGGGGAAGAGAAGGAAATTTTCTCTCAATTCTCAGGGGGCTTCCGGAGCCGTGCTGGGAGCTCCTCCTGTCAGGCTGTAGGACTACAGGGAACGTCCACGGGAGGGCATGCCTCGAGAAAGGCTTTGAGTCGCCCTGCAGGAACGGAGCATACAGCAAGCTCTTGGAGGTCTTCGAAACTGTAGTGCTTTATTTGAACGGTGCTGCCCTTCTCAGGACACCTAGGCGCTTTGGGTGTGCACCCTTTGCCCTGCGAAAAGCCCCTGACCGTGTGAGCATGCTGTGCCACACCCAGGCCCCTAGGCACTTCAGAGAGGGGACTACTGTGTATGGCGAGGGAAGGACTACACCCAGCGCTTTTAAAGGGGACGGCTACGATTCCTCGGCACTCCAACAGCATCAGGAAGGCCTTTCTAGCCGGTCCACCGTGCCCTGGAAGTTTTCGCCTTTGACCTTCTCTCAGCTGCCCTGAGGAAAGACTCTGCTTAGAACTCCTTCTGGCACCTCGGTTGGAAAGTCGCTCTGCTCACGGAGAAAGTCAGCTTGCATTGCAGCGGCAGCTAAAGCAGAGTTCTTCAGGCAACACATCGGTCTTTGGGAAGAGGCAGACGCTTACATGCCTAAAGGGAGCCTGCCTTGGTTGAGGCCGCTTGCTCCACTCAGAACACCCTGCGTAAACACGCTGATCCTGGGAAGGGCCCGTTGTGTACCTTGTGTGGTGTGAGCCTTGTTGAAGCCCCAGGTGACGTTTACCGCCTGTCGGGCTTCAAGTGCGGGCCTGAAGGCACAGTTGGAAAGTTCCCTCCGTAGGGCCTTGAATTACACGGAGAGACACCCTCTCTGACGGGCCTCTCGTCACGGTAGGCATGGCTCAGGGAAGAAAATGAGTGCTCTCTCGTAAAACACGGTGCGTCCAGGGCCTGGTTGGGAGCTCATGCCGCTCTGCTGTAGACCTACCTGGAGACCGAACGTCAGCCCCTGCCTCGAGGAAAGTCGCTTTATTGCCCGGCTGAAGTGGAGGCATGCAGCACTTTCCAAGAGGCCTTCGTCGCGGTTCTGCTTTCTCTTCTTGCTAGTGCGCCGTTCTAGTGCGCAGGACACCCAGGGCCCTCGCGTTTGCACCCGATGCCCTGCAAGACCACTGAGTACCGGGAGGCTCCCCAGGCCTGCTCAGCGGCATCCAGGCCAGCAGCCCTTCCCAGTCACTCTGTGTATACCGAGTGTAGGGCAACGCACTGCACACCACCTTGGGGAGAGCTAGATTTCCTCGGCACGGCAGCAGCTCCAGGGAGGCTGTTCTCTCACGTGCCACTTGTCAAGGAACTCTGCCTCATTGCCCTTGTCTGAGCTGCACTTAGGGAAACCATCTGCTTCGCAGGCCTTCCAGGAACCCTTAGCCGAGGACACCATACGTATAGGAGAAAGTCGGCTTGCGTTCCCGCTGCCACGGAAGTACAGTGCTTCCTCTTACACAGCAGGCCATTGGTAGAGGCTAAGGCCCGATAGAGCCTACCTAGAGGGTTCCTTGGATGAGGGAGTTGGCTACATGCAGAGCACCCTGTGAAGAAAAGGGGATTCAGGCCAGGAGCGAGTGCGTAGCTAGTGTCCCTGGGCACTTACTAGAAATGCCAAGGGGGTGGACTACGTGTTCACTGGAAGTGGGGGCTGGAGGGCAGAAGCCTTGAATTCCCATTTTGAAAGCTCCATTCATGCTGCCCTGGAGCTACCTGAATAACACCGTTTCTGACGGGCCTCTAGGCTCGGGAGGCAGGGCTCGGGGAAGAGAAGGAAATTTTCTCTCAATTCTCAGGGGGCTTCCGGAGCCGTGCTGGGAGCTCCTCCTGTCAGGCTGTAGGACTACAGGGAACGTCCACGAGAGGGCATGCCTCGAGAAAGGCTTTGAGTCGCCCTGCAGGAACGGAGCATACAGCAAGCTCTTGGAGGTCTTCGAAACTGTAGTGCTTTATTTGAACGGTGCTGCCCTTCTCAGGACACCTAGGCGCTTTGGGTGTGCACCCTTTGCCCTGCGAAAAGCCCCTGACCGTGTGAGCATGCTGTGCCACACCCAGGCCCCCAGGCCCTTCAGAGAGGGGACTACTGTGTATGGCGAGGGAAGGACTACACCCAGCGCTTTTAAAGGGGACGGCTACGATTCCTCGGCACTCCAACAGCATCAGGAAGGCCTTTCTAGCCGGTCCACCGTGCCCTGGAAGTTTTCGCCTTTGACCTTCTCTCAGCTGCCCTGAGGAAAGACTCTGCTTAGAACTCCTTCTGGCACCTCGGTTGGAAAGTCGCTCTGCTCACGGAGAAAGTCAGCTTGCATTGCAGCGGCAGCTAAAGCAGAGTTCTTCAGGCAACACATCGGTCGTTTGGAAGAGGCAGACGCTTACATGCCTAAAGGGAGCCTGCCTTGGTTGAGGCCGCTTGCTCCACTCAGAACACCCTGCGTAAACACGCTGATCCTGGGAAGGGCCCGTTGTGTACCTTGTGTGGTGTGAGCCTTGTTGAAGCCCCAGGTGACGTTTACCGCCTGTCGGGCTTCAAGTGCGGGCCTGAAGGCACAGTTGGAAAGTTCCCTCCGTAGGGCCTTGAATTACACGGAGAGACACCCTCTCTGACGGGCCTCTCGTCACGGTAGGCATGGCTCAGGGAAGAAAATGAGTGCTCTCTCGTAAAACACGGTGCGTCCAGGGCCTGGTTGGGAGCTCATGCCGCTCTGCTCTAGACCTACCTGGAGACCGAACGGCAGCCCCTGCCTAGAGCAAAGTCGCTTTATTGCCCGGCTGAAGCGGAGGCATGCAGCACTTTCCAAGAGGCCTTCGTCGCGGTTCTGCTTTCTCTTCTTGCTAGTGCGCCGTTCTAGTGCGCAGGACACCCAGGGCCCTCGCGTTTGCACCCGATGTCCTGCAAGACCACTGAATACCGGGAGGCTCCCCTGGCCTCCTCAGCGGCATCCAGGCCGGCAGCCCTTCCCAGTCACTCTGTGTATGCCGAGTGTAGGGCAATGCACTGCACACCTCCTTTTGGAGAGCTAGATTTCCTCGGCACGGCAGCAGCTCCAGGGAGGCTGTTCTCTCACGTGCCACTTGTCAAGGAACTCTGCCTCATTGCCCTTGTCTGAGCTGCACTTAGGGAAACCATCTGCTTCGCAGCCCTTCCAGGAACCCTTAGCCGAGGGCACCATACCTGCAGGAGAAAGTCGGCTTGGGTTCCCGCTGCCACTGAAGTACTGTGCTTCCTCTTACACTGCAAGCCTTTGGTTGAGGCTATGGCCCGATAGAGGCTACCTAGAGGGTTCCTTGGATGAGGGAGTTGGTACATACAGAACACGCTGTGAAGAAAAGTGGATTCAGGCCAGGAGCGAGTGCGTAGCTAGTGTCCCTGTGCACTTACTAGAAATCCCAAGGGAGTGGACTACGTGTTCACTGGAAGTGGGGGCCGGAGGGCAGAAGCCTTGAATTCCCATTTTGAAAGCTCCATTCATGCTGCCCTGGAGCTACCTGAATAACACCGTTTCTGACGGGCCTCTAGGCACGGGAGGCAGGGCTCGGGGAAGAGAAGGAAATTTTCTCTCAATTCTCAGGGGGCTTCCGGAGCCGTGCTGGGAGCTCCTCCTGTCAGGCTGTAGGACTACAGGGAACGTCCACGGGAGGGCATGCCTCGAGAAAGGCTTTGAGTCGCCCTGCAGGAACGGAGCATACAGCAAGCTCTTGGAGGTCTTCGAAACTGTAGTGCTTTATTTGAACGGTGCTGCCCTTCTCAGGACACCTAGGCGCTTTGGGTGTGCACCCTTTGCCCTGCGAAAAGCCCCTGACCGTGTGAGCATGCTGTGCCACACCCAGGCCCCCAGGCCCTTCAGAGAGGGGACTACTGTGTATGGCGAGGGAAGGACTACACGCAGCGCTTTTAAAGGGGACGGCTACGATTCCTCGGCACTCCAACAGCATCAGGAAGGCGTTTCTAGCCGGTCCACCGTGCCCTGGAAGTTTTCGCCATTGACCTTCTCTCGGCTGCCCTGAGGAAAGATTCTGCTTAGAACTCCTTCTGGCACCTCGGTTGGAAAGTCGCTCTGCTCACGGAGAAAGTCAGCTTGCATTGCAGCGGCAGCTAAAGCAGAGTTCTTCAGGCAACACATCGGTCGTTTGGAAGAGGCAGACGCTTACATGCCTAAAGGGAGCCTGCCTTGGTTGAGGCCGTTTGCTCCACTCAGAACACCCTGCGTGAATATGCTGATCCAGGGAAGGGCCCGTTGTGAACCTTGTGTGGTTTGTGCCTTGTTGAAGCCCCAGGTGACGTTTACCGCCTCTCGGGCTTGAAGTGCGGGCCTGAAGGCACAGTTGGAAAGTTCCCTCCGTAGGGCCTTGAATTACACGGAGAGACACCCTCTCTGACGGGTCTCTCGTCACGGTAGGCATGGCTCTGGGAAGAAAATGAGTGCTCTCTCGTGAAACACGGTGTGTCCAGGGACTGGGTGGTAGCTCATGTCGCTCTGCTCTAGACCTACCTGGAGACCGAACGTCAGCCCCTGCCTCGAGGAAAGTCGCTTTATTGCCCTGCTGAAGTGGAGGCATGCAGCACTTTCCAAGAGGCCTTGGTTGCGGTTCTGCTTTCTCTTCTTGCTAGTGCACCGTTCTAGTGCGCAGGACACCCAGGGCCCTCGCGTTTGCACCCGATGCCCTGCAAG
This sequence comes from Mesoplodon mirus, assembly GCF_964341445.2. Classification (NCBI taxonomy): domain Eukaryota; kingdom Metazoa; phylum Chordata; class Mammalia; order Artiodactyla; family Ziphiidae; genus Mesoplodon; species Mesoplodon mirus. The sequence goes on from NC_138992.1 coordinate 46,092,730, forward strand.
ACCACTGAGTACCGGGAGGCTCCCCAGGCCTGCTCAGCGGCATCCAGGCCAGCAGCCCTTCCCAGTCACTCTGTGTATACCGAGTGTAGGGCAACGCACTGCACACCACCTTGGGGAGAGCTAGATTTCCTCGGCACGGCAGCAGCTCCAGGGAGGCTGTTCTCTCACGTGCCACTTGTCAAGGAACTCTGCCTCATTGCCCTTGTCTGAGCTGCACTTAGGGAAACCATCTGCTTCGCAGGCCTTCCAGGAACCCTTAGCCGAGGACACCATACGTACAGGAGAAAGTCGGCTTGCGTTCCCGCTGCCACGGAGGTACAGTGCTTCCTCTTACACAGCAGGCCATTGGTAGAGGCTAAGGCCCGATAGAGCCTACCTAGAGAGTTCCTTGGATGAGGGAGTTGGCTACATGCAGAGCACCCTGTGAAGAAAAGGGGATTCAGGCCAGGAGCGAGTGCGTAGCTAGTGTCCCTGTGCACTTACTAGAAATCCCAAGGGAGTGGACTACGTGTTCACTGGAAGTGGGGGCTGGAGGGCAGAAGCCTTGAATTCCCTTTTTTTTTTTTTTTTTTTTTTTTTTTTTTTTTTTCCGTACGCGGGCCTCTCACTGTTGTGGCCTCTCCCGTTGCGGAGCACAGGCTCCGGATGCGCAGGCTCAGCGGTCATGGCTCACGGGCCCAGCCGCTCCGCGGCATATGGGATCCTCCCAGACCGGGGCACGAACCCGTATCCCCTGCATCGGCAGGCGGACTCTCAACCACTGCGCCACCAGGGAGGCCCTTGAATTCCCATTTTGAAAGCTCCATTCATGCTGCCCTGGAGCTACCTGAATAACACCGTTTCTGACGGGCCTCTAGGCGCGGGAGGCAGGGCTCGGGGAAGAGAAGGAAATTTTCTCTCAATTCTCAGGGGGCTTCCGGAGCCGTGCTGGGAGCTCCTCCTGTCAGGCTGTAGGACTACAGGGAACGTCCACGGGAGGGCATGCCTCGAGAAAGGCTTTGAGTCGCCCTGCAGGAACGGAGCATACAGCAAGCTCTTGGAGGTCTTCGAAACTGTAGTGCTTTATTTGAACGGTGCTGCCCTTCTCAGGACACCTAGGCGCTTTGGGTGTGCACCCTTTGCCCTGCGAAAAGCCCCTGACCGTGTGAGCATGCTGTGCCACACCCAGGCCCCTAGGCACTTCAGAGAGGGGACTACTGTGTATGGCGAGGGAAGGACTACACCCAGCGCTTTTAAACGGGACGGCTACGATTCCTCGGCACTCCAACAGCATCAGGAAGGCCTTTCTAGCCGGTCCACCGTGCCCTGGAAGTTTTCGCCTTTGACCTTCTCTCAGCTGCCCTGAGGAAAGACTCTGCTTAGAACTCCTTCTGGCACCTCGGTTGGAAAGTCGCTCTGCTCACGGAGAAAGTCAGCTTGCATTGCAGCGGCAGCTAAAGCAGAGTTCTTCAGGCAACACATCGGTCTTTGGGAAGAGGCAGACGCTTACATGCCTAAAGGGAGCCTGCCTTGGTTGAGGCCGCTTGCTCCACTCAGAACACCCTGCGTAAACACGCTGATCCTGGGAAGGGCCCGTTGTGTACCTTGTGTGGTGTGAGCCTTGTTGAAGCCCCAGGTGACGTTTACCGCCTGTCGGGCTTCAAGTGCGGGCCTGAAGGCACAGTTGGAAAGTTCCCTCCGTAGGGCCTTGAATTACACGGAGAGACACCCTCTCTGACGGGCCTCTCGTCACGGTAGGCATGGCTCAGGGAAGAAAATGAGTGCTCTCTCGTAAAACACGGTGCGTCCAGGGCCTGGTTGGGAGCTCATGCCGCTCTGCTGTAGACCTACCTGGAGACCGAACGTCAGCCCCTGCCTCGAGGAAAGTCGCTTTATTGCCCGGCTGAAGTGGAGGCATGCAGCACTTTCCAAGAGGCCTTCGTCGCGGTTCTGCTTTCTCTTCTTGCTAGTGCGCCGTTCTAGTGCGCAGGACACCCAGGGCCCTCGCGTTTGCACCCGATGCCCTGCAAGACCACTGAGTACCGGGAGGCTCCCCAGGCCTGCTCAGCGGCATCCAGGCCGGCAGCCCTTCCCAGTCACTCTGTGTATACCGAGTGTAGGGCAACGCACTGCACACCACCTTGGGGAGAGCTAGATTTCCTCGGCACGGCAGCAGCTCCAGGGAAACTGTTCTCTCACGTGCCACTTGTCAAGGAACTCTGCCTCATTGCCCTTGTCTGAGCTGCACTTAGGGAAACCATCTGCTTCGCAGGCCTTCCAGGAACCCTTAGCCGAGGACACCATACGTATAGGAGAAAGTCGGCTTGCGTTCCCGCTGCCACGGAAGTACAGTGCTTCCTCTTACACAGCAGGCCATTGGTAGAGGCTAAGGCCCGATAGAGCCTACCTAGAGGGTTCCTTGGATGAGGGAGTTGGCTACATGCAGAGCACCCTGTGAAGAAAAGGGGATTCAGGCCAGGAGCGAGTGCGTAGCTAGTGTCCCTGGGCACTTACTAGAAATGCCAAGGGAGTGGACTACGTGTTCACTGGAAGTGGGGGCTGGAGGGCAGAAGCCTTGAATTCCCATTTTGAAAGCTCCATTCATGCTGCCCTGGAGCTACCTGAATAACACCGTTTCTGACGGGCCTCTAGGCGCGGGAGGCAGGGCTCGGGGAAGAGAAGGAAATTTTCTCTCAATTCTCAGGGGGCTTCCGGAGCCGTGCTGGGAGCTCCTCCTGTCAGGCTGTAGGGCTACAGGGAACGTCCACGGGAGGGCATGCCTCGAGAAAGGCTTTGAGTCGCCCTGCAGGAACGGAGCATACAGCAAGCTCTTGGAGGTCTTCGAAACTGTAGTGCTTTATTTGAACGGTGCTGCCCTTCTCAGGACACCTAGGCGCTTTGGGTGTGCACCCTTTGCCCTGCGAAAAGCCCCTGACCGTGTGAGCATGCTGTGCCACACCCAGGCCCCTAGGCACTTCAGAGAGGGGACTACTGTGTATGGCGAGGGAAGGACTACACCCAGCGCTTTTAAACGGGACGGCTACGATTCCTCGGCACTCCAACAGCATCAGGAAGGCGTTTCTAGCCGGTCCACCGTGCCCTGGAAGTTTTCGCCTTTGACCTTCTCTCAGCTGCCCTGAGGAAAGACTCTGCTTAGAACTCCTTCTGGCACCTCGGTTGGAAAGTCGCTCTGCTCACGGAGAAAGTCAGCTTGCATTGCAGCGGCAGCTAAAGCAGAGTTCTTCAGGCAACACATCGGTCTTTGGGAAGAGGCAGACGCTTACATGCCTAAAGGGAGCCTGCCTTGGTTGAGGCCGCTTGCTCCACTCAGAACACCCTGCGTAAACACGCTGATCCTGGGAAGGGCCCGTTGTGTACCTTGTGTGGTGTGAGCCTTGTTGAAGCCCCAGGTGACGTTTACCGCCTGTCGGGCTTCAAGTGCGGGCCTGAAGGCACAGTTGGAAAGTTCCCTCCGTAGGGCCTTGAATTACACGGAGAGACACCCTCTCTGACGGGCCTCTCGTCACGGTAGGCATGGCTCAGGGAAGAAAATGAGTGCTCTCTCGTGAAACACGGTGCGTCCAGGGACTGGGTGGGAGCTCATGCCGCTCTGCTGTAGACCTACCTGGAGACCGAACGTCAGCCCCTGCCTCGAGGAAAGTCGCTTTATTGCCCTGCTGAAGCGGAGGCATGCAGCACTTTCCAAGAGGCCTTGGTTGCGGTTCTGCTTTCTCTTCTTGCTAGTGCGCCGTTCTAGTGCGCAGGACACCCAGGGCCCTCGCGTTTGCACCCGATGCCCTGCAAGACCACTGAGTACCGGGAGGCTCCCCAGGCCTGCTCAGCGGCATCCAGGCCGGCAGCCCTTCCCAGTCACTCTGTGTATACCGAGTGTAGGGCAACGCACTGCACACCACCTTGGGGAGAGCTAGATTTCCTCGGCACGGCAGCAGCTCCAGGGAAACTGTTCTCTCACGTGCCACTTGTCAAGGAACTCTGCCTCATTGCCCTTGTCTGAGCTGCACTTAGGGAAACCATCTGCTTCGCAGGCCTTCCAGGAACCCTTAGCCGAGGACACCATACGTATAGGAGAAAGTCGGCTTGCGTTCCCGCTGCCACGGAGGTACAGTGCTTCCTCTTACACAGCAGGCCATTGGTAGAGGCTAAGGCCCGATAGAGCCTACCTAGAGGGTTCCTTGGATGAGGGAGTTGGCTACATGCAGAGCACCCTGTGAAGAAAAGGGGATTCAGGCCAGGAGCGAGTGCGTAGCTAGTGTCCCTGGGCACTTACTAGAAATGCCAAGGGAGTGGACTACGTGTTCACTGGAAGTGGGGGCTGGAGGGCAGAAGCCTTGAATTCCCATTTTGAAAGCTCCATTCATGCTGCCCTGGAGCTACCTGAATAACACCGTTTCTGACGGGCCTCTAGGCGCGGGAGGCAGGGCTCGGGGAAGAGAAGGAAATTTTCTCTCAATTCTCAGGGGGCTTCCGGAGCCGTGCTGGGAGCTCCTCCTGTCAGGCTGTAGGACTACAGGGAACGTCCACGGGAGGGCATGCCTCGAGAAAGGCTTTGAGTCGCCCTGCAGGAACGGAGCATACAGCAAGCTCTTGGAGGTCTTCGAAACTGTAGTGCTTTATTTGAACGGTGCTGCCCTTCTCAGGACACCTAGGCGCTTTGGGTGTGCACCCTTTGCCCTGCGAAAAGCCCCTGACCGTGTGAGCATGCTGTGCCACACCCAGGCCCCTAGGCACTTCAGAGAGGGGACTACTGTGTATGGCGAGGGAAGGACTACACCCAGCGCTTTTAAAGGGGACGGCTACGATTCCTCGGCACTCCAACAGCATCAGGAAGGCGTTTCTAGCCGGTCCACCGTGCCCTGGAAGTTTTCGCCTTTGACCTTCTCTCAGCTGCCCTGAGGAAAGACTCTGCTTAGAACTCCTTCTGGCACCTCGGTTGGAAAGTCGCTCTGCTCACGGAGAAAGTCAGCTTGCATTGCAGCGGCAGCTAAAGCAGAGTTCTTCAGGCAACACATCGGTCTTTGGGAAGAGGCAGACGCTTACATGCCTAAAGGGAGCCTGCCTTGGTTGAGGCCGCTTGCTCCACTCAGAACACCCTGCGTAAACACGCTGATCCTGGGAAGGGCCCGTTGTGTACCTTGTGTGGTGTGAGCCTTGTTGAAGCCCCAGGTGACGTTTACCGCCTGTCGGGCTTCAAGTGCGGGCCTGAAGGCACAGTTGGAAAGTTCCCTCCGTAGGGCCTTGAATTACACGGAGAGACACCCTCTCTGACGGGCCTCTCGTCACGGTAGGCATGGCTCAGGGAAGAAAATGAGTGCTCTCTCGTAAAACACGGTGCGTCCAGGGCCTGGTTGGGAGCTCATGCCGCTCTGCTCTAGACCTACCTGGAGACCGAACGTCAGCCCCTGCCTCGAGGAAAGTCGCTTTATTGCCCGACTGAAGCAGAGGCATGCAGCACTTTCCAAGAGGCCTTCGTCGCGGTTCTGCTTTCTCTTCTTGCTAGTGCGCCGTTCTAGTGCGCAGGACACCCAGGGCCCTCGCGTTTGCACCCGATGCCCTGCAAGACCACTGAGTACCGGGAGGCTCCCCAGGCCTGCTCAGCGGCATCCAGGCCGGCAGCCCTTCCCAGTCACTCTGTGTATACCGAGTGTAGGGCAACGCACTGCACACCACCTTGGGGAGAGCTAGATTTCCTCGGCACGGCAGCAGCTCCAGGGAAACTGTTCTCTCACGTGCCACTTGTCAAGGAACTCTGCCTCATTGCCCTTGTCTGAGCTGCACTTAGGGAAACCATCTGCTTCGCAGGCCTTCCAGGAACCCTTAGCCGAGGACACCATACGTATAGGAGAAAGTCGGCTTGCGTTCCCGCTGCCACGGAGGTACAGTGCTTCCTCTTACACAGCAGGCCATTGGTAGAGGCTAAGGCCCGATAGAGCCTACCTAGAGGGTTCCTTGGATGAGGGAGTTGGCTACATGCAGAGCACCCTGTGAAGAAAAGGGGATTCAGGCCAGGAGCGAGTGCGTAGCTAGTGTCCCTGGGCACTTACTAGAAATGCCAAGGGAGTGGACTACGTGTTCACTGGAAGTGGGGGCTGGAGGGCAGAAGCCTTGAATTCCCATTTTGAAAGCTCCATTCATGCTGCCCTGGAGCTACCTGAATAACACCGTTTCTGACGGGCCTCTAGGCGCGGGAGGCAGGGCTCGGGGAAGAGAAGGAAATTTTCTCTCAATTCTCAGGGGGCTTCCGGAGCCGTGCTGGGAGCTCCTCCTGTCAGGCTGTAGGGCTACAGGGAACGTCCACGGGAGGGCATGCCTCGAGAAAGGCTTTGAGTCGCCCTGCAGGAACGGAGCATACAGCAAGCTCTTGGAGGTCTTCGAAACTGTAGTGCTTTATTTGAACGGTGCTGCCCTTCTCAGGACACCTAGGCGCTTTGGGTGTGCACCCTTTGCCCTGCGAAAAGCCCCTGACCGTGTGAGCATGCTGTGCCACACCCAGGCCCCTAGGCACTTCAGAGAGGGGACTACTGTGTATGGCGAGGGAAGGACTACACCCAGCGCTTTTAAACGGGACGGCTACGATTCCTCGGCACTCCAACAGCATCAGGAAGGCCTTTCTAGCCGGTCCACCGTGCCCTGGAAGTTTTCGCCTTTGACCTTCTCTCAGCTGCCCTGAGGAAAGACTCTGCTTAGAACTCCTTCTGGCACCTCGGTTGGAAAGTCGCTCTGCTCACGGAGAAAGTCAGCTTGCATTGCAGCGGCAGCTAAAGCAGAGTTCTTCAGGCAACACATCGGTCTTTGGGAAGAGGCAGACGCTTACATGCCTAAAGGGAGCCTGCCTTGGTTGAGGCCGCTTGCTCCACTCAGAACACCCTGCGTAAACACGCTGATCCTGGGAAGGGCCCGTTGTGTACCTTGTGTGGCTTGAGCCTTGTTGAAGCCCCAGGTGACGTTTACCGCCTGTCGGGCTTCAAGTGCGGGCCTGAAGGCACAGTTGGAAAGTTCCCTCCGTAGGGCCTTGAATTACACGGAGAGACACCCTCTCTGACGGGCCTCTCGTCACGGTAGGCATGGCTCAGGGAAGAAAATGAGTGCTCTCTCGTAAAACACGGTGCGTCCAGGGCCTGGTTGGGAGCTCATGCCGCTCTGCTCTAGACCTACCTGGAGACCGAACGGCAGCCCCTGCCTAGAGCAAAGTCTCTTTATTGCCCGGCTGAAGCGGAGGCATGTAGCACTTTCCAAGAGGCCTTCGTCGCGGTTCTGCTTTCTCTTCTTGCTAGTGCGCCGTTCTAGTGCGCAGGACACCCAGGGCCCTCGCGTTTGCACCCGATGCCCTGCAAGACCACTGAATACCGGGAGGCTCCCCTGGCCTCCTCAGCGGCATCCAGGCCGGCAGCCCTTCCCAGTCACTCTGTGTATGCCGAGTGTAGGGCAATGCACTGCACACCTCCTTTTGGAGAGCTAGATTTCCTCGGCACGGCAGCAGCTCCAGGGAGGCTGTTCTCTCACGTGCCACTTGTCAAGGAACTCTGCCTCATTGCCCTTGTCTGAGCTGCACTTAGGGAAACCATCTGCTTCGCAGCCCTTCCAGGAACCCTTAGCCGAGGGCACCATACCTGCAGGAGAAAGTCGGCTTGGGTTCCCGCTGCCACTGAAGTACTGTGCTTCCTCTTACACTGCAAGCCTTTGGTTGAGGCTATGGCCCGATAGAGGCTACCTAGAGGGTTCCTTGGATGAGGGAGTTGGTACATACAGAACACGCTGTGAAGAAAAGTGGATTCAGGCCAGGAGCGAGTGCGTAGCTAGTGTCCCTGTGCACTTACTAGAAATCCCAAGGGAGTGGACTACGTGTTCACTGGAAGTGGGGGCCGGAGGGCAGAAGCCTTGAATTCCCATTTTGAAAGCTCCATTCATGCTGCCCTGGAGCTACCTGAATAACACCGTTTCTGACGGGCCTCTAGGCACGGGAGGCAGGGCTCGGGGAAGAGAAGGAAATTTTCTCTCAATTCTCAGGGGGCTTCCGGAGCCGTGCTGGGAGCTCCTCCTGTCAGGCTGTAGGACTACAGGGAACGTCCACGGGAGGGCATGCCTCGAGAAAGGCTTTGAGTCGCCCTGCAGGAACGGAGCATACAGCAAGCTCTTGGAGGTCTTCGAAACTGTAGTGCTTTATTTGAACGGTGCTGCCCTTCTCAGGACACCTAGGCGCTTTGGGTGTGCACCCTTTGCCCTGCGAAAAGCCCCTGACCGTGTGAGCATGCTGTGCCACACCCAGGCCCCCAGGCCCTTCAGAGAGGGGACTACTGTGTATGGCGAGGGAAGGACTACACGCAGCGCTTTTAAAGGGGACGGCTACGATTCCTCGGCACTCCAACAGCATCAGGAAGGCGTTTCTAGCCGGTCCACCGTGCCCTGGAAGTTTTCGCCATTGACCTTCTCTCGGCTGCCCTGAGGAAAGATTCTGCTTAGAACTCCTTCTGGCACCTCGGTTGGAAAGTCGCTCTGCTCACGGAGAAAGTCAGCTTGCATTGCAGCGGCAGCTAAAGCAGAGTTCTTCAGGCAACACATCGGTCGTTTGGAAGAGGCAGACGCTTACATGCCTAAAGGGAGCCTGCCTTGGTTGAGGCCGTTTGCTCCACTCAGAACACCCTGCGTGAATATGCTGATCCAGGGAAGGGCCCGTTGTGAACCTTGTGTGGTTTGTGCCTTGTTGAAGCCCCAGGTGACGTTTACCGCCTGTCGGGCTTGAAGTGCGGGCCTGAAGGCACAGTTGGAAAGTTCCCTCCGTAGGGCCTTGAATTACACGGAGAGACACCCTCTCTGACGGGTCTCTCGTCACGGTAGGCATGGCTCTGGGAAGAAAATGAGTGCTCTCTCGTGAAACACGGTGTGTCCAGGGACTGGGTGGTAGCTCATGCCGCTCTGCTCTAGACCTACCTGGAGACCGAACGTCAGCCCCTGCCTCGAGGAAAGTCGCTTTATTGCCCTGCTGAAGTGGAGGCATGCAGCACTTTCCAAGAGGCCTTGGTTGCGGTTCTGCTTTCTCTTCTTGCTAGTGCACCGTTCTAGTGCGCAGGACACCCAGGGCCCTCGCGTTTGCACCCGATGCCCTGCAAGACCACTGAGTACCGGGAGGCTCCCCAGGCCTGCTCAGCGGCATCCAGGCCAGCAGCCCTTCCCAGTCACTCTGTGTATACCGAGTGTAGGGCAACGCACTGCACACCACCTTGGGGAGAGCTAGATTTCCTCGGCACGGCAGCAGCTCCAGGGAGGCTGTTCTCTCACGTGCCACTTGTCAAGGAACTCTGCCTCATTGCCCTTGTCTGAGCTGCACTTAGGGAAACCATCTGCTTCGCAGGCCTTCCAGGAACCCTTAGCCGAGGACACCATACGTACAGGAGAAAGTCGGCTTGCGTTCCCGCTGCCACGGAGGTACAGTGCTTCCTCTTACACAGCAGGCCATTGGTAGAGGCTAAGGCCCGATAGAGCCTACCTAGAGAGTTCCTTGGATGAGGGAGTTGGCTACATGCAGAGCACCCTGTGAAGAAAAGGGGATTCAGGCCAGGAGCGAGTGCGTAGCTAGTGTCCCTGTGCACTTACTAGAAATGCCAAGGGAGTGGACTACGTGTTCACCGGAAGTGGGGGCTGGAGGGCAGAAGCCTTGAATTCCCATTTTTTTTTTTTTTTTTTTTTTTTTTTTTTTTTTTCCGTACGCGGGCCTCTCACTGTTGTGGCCTCTCCCGTTGCGGAGCACAGGCTCCGGATGCGCAGGCTCAGCGGTCATGGCTCACGGGCCCAGCCGCTCCGCGGCATATGGGATCCTCCCAGACCGGGGCACGAACCCGTATCCCCTGCATCGGCAGGCGGACTCTCAACCACTGCGCCACCAGGGAGGCCCTTGAATTCCCATTTTGAAAGCTCCATTCATGCTGCCCTGGAGCTACCTGAATAACACCGTTTCTGACGGGCCTCTAGGCGCGGGAGGCAGGGCTCGGGGAAGAGAAGGAAATTTTCTCTCAATTCTCAGGGGGCTTCCGGAGCCGTGCTGGGAGCTCCTCCTGTCAGGCTGTAGGACTACAGGGAACGTCCACGGGAGGGCATGCCTCGAGAAAGGCTTTGAGTCGCCCTGCAGGAACGGAGCATACAGCAAGCTCTTGGAGGTCTTCGAAACTGTAGTGCTTTATTTGAACGGTGCTGCCCTTCTCAGGACACCTAGGCGCTTTGGGTGTGCACCCTTTGCCCTGCGAAAAGCCCCTGACCGTGTGAGCATGCTGTGCCACACCCAGGCCCCTAGGCACTTCAGAGAGGGGACTACTGTGTATGGCGAGGGAAGGACTACACCCAGCGCTTTTAAACGGGACGGCTACGATTCCTCGGCACTCCAACAGCATCAGGAAGGCGTTTCTAGCCGGTCCACCGTGCCCTGGAAGTTTTCGCCTTTGACCTTCTCTCAGCTGCCCTGAGGAAAGACTCTGCTTAGAACTCCTTCTGGCACCTCGGTTGGAAAGTCGCTCTGCTCACGGAGAAAGTCAGCTTGCATTGCAGCGGCAGCTAAAGCAGAGTTCTTCAGGCAACACATCGGTCGTTTGGAAGAGGCAGACGCTTACATGCCTAAAGGGAGCCTGCCTTGGTTGAGGCCGCTTGCTCCACTCAGAACACCCTGCGTAAACACGCTGATCCTGGGAAGGGCCCGTTGTGTACCTTGTGTGGTTTGAGCCTTGTTGAAGCCCCAGGTGACGTTTACCGCCTGTCGGGCTTGAAGTGCGGGCCTGAAGGCACAGTTGGAAAGTTCCCTCCGTAGGGCCTTGAATTACACGGAGAGACACCCTCTCTGACGGGTCTCTCGTCATGGTAGGCATGGCTCAGGGAAGAAAATGAGTGCTCTCTCGTAAAACACGGTGCGTCCAGGGCCTGGTTGGGAGCTCATGCCGCTCTGCTGTAGACCTACCTGGAGACCGAACGTCAGCCCCTGCCTAGAGCAAAGTCGCTTTATTGCCCGGCTGAAGCGGAGGCATGCAGCACTTTCCAAGAGGCCTTCGTCGCGGTTCTGCTTTCTCTTCTTGCTAGTGCGCCGTTCCAGTGCGCAGGACACCCAGGGCCCTCGCGTTTGCACCCGATGCCCTGCAAGACCACTGAATACCGGGAGGCTCCCCAGGCCTGCTCAGCGGCATCCAGGCCGGCAGCCCTTCCCAGTCACTCTGTGTATACCGAGAGTAGGGCAACGCACTGCACACCACCTTGGGGAGAGCTAGATTTCCTCGGCACGGCAACAGCTCCAGGGAGGCTGTTCTCTCACGTGCCACTTGTCAAGGAACTCTGCCTCATTGCCCTTGTCTGAGCTGCACTTAGGGAAACCATCTGCTTCGCAGGCCTTCCAGGAACCCTTAGCCGAGGACACCATACGTACAGGAGAAAGTCGGCTTGCGTTCCCGCTGCCACGGAGGTACAGTGCTTCCTCTTACACAGCAGGCCATTGGTAGAGGCTAAGGCCCGATAGAGCCTACCTAGAGGGTTCCTTGGATGAGGGAGTTGGCTACATGCAGAGCACCCTGTGAAGAAAAGGGGATTCAGGCCAGGAGCGAGTGCGTAGCTAGTGTCCCTGGGCACTTACTAGAAATGCCAAGGGAGTGGACTACGTGTTTACTGGAAGTGGCGGCTGGAGGGCAGAAGCCTTGAATTCCCATTTTGAAAGCTCCATTCATGCTGCCCTGGAGCTACCTGAATAACATCGTTTCTGACGGGCCTCTAGGCGCGGGAGGCAGGGCTCGGGGAAGAGAAGGAAATTTTCTCTCAATTCTCAGGGGGCTTCCGGAGCCGTGCTGGGAGCTCCTCCTGTCAGGCTGTAGGACTACAGGGAACGTCCACGGGAGGGCATGCCTCGAGAAATCTTTGAGTCGCCCTGCAGGAACGGAGCATACAGCAAGCTCTTGGAGGTCTTCGAAACTGTAGTGCTTTATTTGAACGGTGCTGCCCTTCTCAGGACACCTAGGCGCTTTGGGTGTGCACCCTTTGCCCTGCGAAAAGCCCCTGACCGTGTGAGCATGCTGTGCCACACCCAGGCCCCTAGGCACTTCAGAGAGGGGACTACTGTGTATGGCGAGGGAAGGACTACACCCAGCGCTTTTAAAGGGGACGGCTACGATTCCTCGGCACTCCAACAGCATCAGGAAGGCGTTTCTAGCCGGTCCACCGTGCCCTGGAAGTTTTCGCCTTTGACCTTCTCTCAGCTGCCCTGAGGAAAGACTCTGCTTAGAACTCCTTCTGGCACCTCGGTTGGAAAGTCGCTCTGCTCACGGAGAAAGTCAGCTTGCATTGCAGCGGCAGCTAAAGCAGAGTTCTTCAGGCAACACATCGGTCGTTTGGAAGAGGCAGACGCTTACATGCCTAAAGGGAGCCTGCCTTGGTTGAGGCCGTTTGCTCCACTCAGAACATCCTGCGTGAATATGCTGATACAGGGAAGGGCCCGTTGTGAACCTTGTGTGGTTTGTGCCTTGTTGAAGCCCCAGGTGACGTTTACCGCCTGTCGGGCTTGAAGTGCGGGCCTGAAGGCACAGTTGGAAAGTTCCCTCCGTAGGGCCTTGAATTACACGGAGAGACACCCTCTCTGACGGGCCTCTCATCACGGTAGGCATGGCTCAGGGAAGAAAATGAGTGCTCTCTCGTGAAACACGGTGTGTCCAGGGACTAGGTGGTAGCTCATGCCGCTCTGCTCTAGACCTACCTGGAGACCGAACGTCAGCCCCTGCCTCGAGGAAAGTCGCTTTATTGCCCTGCTGAAGTGGAGGCATGCAGCACTTTCCAAGAGGCCTTGGTTGCGGTTCTGCTTTCTCTTCTTGCTAGTGCGCCGTTCTAGTGCGCAGGACACCCAGGGCCCTCGCGTTTGCACCCGATGCCCTGCAAGACCACTGAGTACCGGGAGGCTCCCCAGGCCTGCTCAGCGGCATTCAGGCCGGCAGCCCTTCCCAGTCACTCTGTGTATACCGAGTGTAGGGCAACGCACTGCACACCACCTTGGGGAGAGCTAGATTTCCTCGGCACGGCAGCAGCTCCAGGGAGGCTGTTCTCTCACGTGCCACTTGTCAAGGAACTCTGCCTCATTGCCCTTGTCTGAGCTGCACTTAGGGAAACCATCTGCTTCGCAGGCCTTCCAGGAACCCTTAGCCGAGGACACCATACGTACAGGAGAAAGTCGGCTTGCGTTCCCGCTGCCACGGAGGTACAGTGCTTCCTCTTACACAGCAGGCCATTGGTAGAGGCTAAGGCCCGATAGAGCCTACCTAGAGAGTTCCTTGGATGAGGGAGTTGGCTACATGCAGAGCACCCTGTGAAGAAAAGGGGATTCAGGCCAGGAGCGAGTGCGTAGCTAGTGTTCCTGGGCACTTACTAGAAATGCCAAGGGAGTGGACTACGTGTTTACTGGAAGTGGGGGCTGGAGGGCAGAAGCCTTGAATTCCCATTTTGAAAGCTCCATTCATGCTGCCCTGGAGCTACCTGAATAACACCGTTTCTGACGGGCCTCTAGGCGCGGGAGGCAGGGCTCGGGGAAGAGAAGGAAATTTTCTCTCAATTCTCAGGGGGCTTCCGGAGCCGTGCTGGGAGCTCCTCCTGTCAGGCTGTAGGACTACAGGGAACGTCCACGGGAGGGCATGCCTCGAGAAAGGCTTTGAGTCGCCATGCAGGAACGGAGCATACAGCAAGCTCTTGGAGGTCTTCGAAACTGTAGTGCTTTATTTGAACGGTGCTGCCCTTCTCAGGACACCTAGGCGCTTTGGGTGTGCACCCTTTGCCCTGCGAAAAGCCCCTGACCGTGTGAGCATGCTGTGCCACACCCAGGCCCCTAGGCACTTCAGAGAGGGGACTACTGTGTATGGCGAGGGAAGGACTACACCCAGCGCTTTTAAACGGGACGGCTACGATTCCTCGGCACTCCAACAGCATCAGGAAGGCCTTTCTAGCCGGTCCACCGTGCCCTGGAAGTTTTCACCTTTGACCTTCTCTCAGCTGCCCTGAGGAAAGACTCTGCTTAGAACTCCTTCTGGCACCTCGGTTGGAAAGTCGCTCTGCTCACGGAGAAAGTCAGCTTGCATTGCAGCGGCAGCTAAAGCAGAGTTCTTCAGGCAACACATCGGTCTTTGGGAAGAGGCAGACGCTTACATGCATAAAGGGAGCCTGCCTTGGTTGAGGCCGCTTGCTCCGCTCAGAACACCCTGCGTAAACACGCTGATCCTGGGAAGGGCCCGTTGTGTACCTTGTGTGGTTTGAGCCTTGTTGAAGCCCCAGGTGACGTTTACCGCCTGTCGGGCTTGAAGTGCGGGCTTGAAGGCACAGTTGGAAAGTTCCCTCCGTAGGGCCTTGAATTACACGGAGAGACACCCTCTCTGACGGGTCTCTCGTCACGGTAGGCATGGCTCAGGGAAGAAAATGAGAGCTCTCTCGTAAAACACGGTGCGTCCAGGGCCTGGTTAGGAGCTCATGCCGCTCTGCTCTAGACCTACCTGGAGACCGAACGTCACCCCTGCCTAGAGCAAAGTCGCTTTATTGCCCGGCTGAAGCGGAGGCATGCAGCACTTTCCAAGAGGCCTTCGTCGCGGTTCTGCTTTCTCTTCTTGCTAGTGCGCCGTTCTAGTGCGCAGGACACCCAGGGCCCTCGCGTTTGCACCCGATGCCCTGCAAGACCACTGAATACCGGGAGGCTCCCCAGGCCTGCTCAGCGGCATCCAGGCCGGCAGCCCTTCCCAGTCACTCTGTGTATACCGAGTGTAGGGCAACGCACTGCACACCACCTTGGGGAGAGCTAGATTTCCTCGGCACGCCAACAGCTCCAGGGAGGCTGTTCTCTCACGTGCCACTTGTCAAGGAACTCTGCCTCATTGCCCTTGTCTGAGCTGCACTTAGGGAAACCATCTGCTTCGCAGGCCTTCCAGGAACCCTTAGCCGAGGACACCATACGTACAGGAGAAAGTCGGCTTGCGTTCCCGCTGCCACGGAGGTACAGTGCTTCCTCTTACACAGCAGGCCATTGGTAGAGGCTAAGGCCCGATAGAGCCTACCTAGAGGGTTCCTTGGATGAGGGAGTTGGCTACATGCAGAGCACCCTGTGAAGAAAAGGGGATTCAGGCCAGGAGCGAGTGCGTAGCTAGTGTCCCTGGGCACTTACTAGAAATCCCAAGGGAGTGGACTACGTGTTCACTGGAAGTGGGGGCTGGAGGGCAGAAGCCTTGAATTCCCATTTTGAAAGCTCCATTCATGCTGCCCTGGAGCTACCTGAATAACACCGTTTCTGACGGGCCTCTAGGCGCGGGAGGCAGGGCTCGGGGAAGAGAAGGAAATTTTCTCTCAATTCTCAGGGGGCTTCCGGAGCCGTGCTGGGAGCTCCTCCTGTCAGGCTGTAGGGCTACAGGGAACGTCCACGGGAGGGCATGCCTCGAGAAAGGCTTTGAGTCGCCCTGCAGGAACGGAGCATACAGCAAGCTCTTGGAGGTCTTCGAAACTGTAGTGCTTTATTTGAACGGTGCTGCCCTTCTCAGGACACCTAGGCGCTTTGGGTGTGCACCCTTTGCCCTGCGAAAAGCCCCTGACCGTGTGAGCATGCTGTGCCACACCCAGGCCCCTAGGCACTTCAGAGAGGGGACTACTGTGTATGGCGAGGGAAAGACTACACCCAGCGCTTTTAAACGGGACGGCTACGATTCCTCGGCACTCCAACAGCATCAGGAAGGCGTTTCTAGCCGGTCCACCGTGCCCTGGAAGTTTTCGCCTTTGACCTTCTCTCAGCTGCCCTGAGGAAAGACTCTGCTTAGAACTCCTTCTGGCACCTCGGTTGGAAAGTCGCTCTGCTCACGGAGAAAGTCAGCTTGCATTGCAGCGGCAGCTAAAGCAGAGTTCTTCAGGCAACACATCGGTCTTTGGGAAGAGGCAGACGCTTACATGCCTAAAGGGAGCCTGCCTTGGTTGAGGCCGCTTGCTCCACTCAGAACACCCTGCGTAAACACGCTGATCCTGGGAAGGGCCCGTTGTGTACCTTGTGTGGTTTGAGCCTTGTTGAAGCCCCAGGTGACGTTTACCGCCTGTCGGGCTTCAAGTGCGGGCCTGAAGGCACAGTTGGAAAGTTCCCTCCGTAGGGCCTTGAACTACACGGAGAGACACCCTCTCTGACGGGCCTCTCGTCCCGGTAGGCATGGCTCTGGGAAGAAAATGAGTGCTCTCTCGTGAAACACGGTGCGTCCAGGGACTGGGTGGGAGCTCATGCCGCTCTGCTGTAGACCTACCTGGAGACCGAACGTCAGCCCCTGCCTCGAGGAAAGTCGCTTTATTGCCCTGCTGAAGCGGAGGCATGCAGCACTTTCCAAGAGGCATTGGTTGCGGTTCTGCTTTCTCTTCTTGCTAGTGCGCCGTTCTAGTGCGCAGGACACCCAGGGCCCTCGCGTTTGCACCCGATGCCCTGCAAGACCACTGAGTACCGGGAGGCTCCCCAGGCCTGCTCAGCGGCATCCAGGCCAGGAGCCCTTCCCAGTCACTCTGTGTATACCGAGTGTAGGGCAACGCACTGCACACCACCTTGGGGAGAGCTAGATTTCCTCGGCACGGCAGCAGCTCCAGGGAAACTGTTCTCTCACGTGCCACTTGTCAAGGAACTCTGCCTCATTGCCCTTGTCTGAGCTGCACTTAGGGAAACCATCTGCTTCGCAGGCCTTCCAGGAACCCTTAGCCGAGGACACCATATGTATAGGAGAAAGTCGGCTTGCGTTCCCGCTGCCACGGAAGTACAGTGCTTCCTCTTACACAGCAGGCCATTGGTAGAGGCTAAGGCCCGATAGAGCCTACCTAGAGGGTTCCTTGGATGAGGGAGTTGGCTACATGCAGAGCACCCTGTGAAGAAAAGGGGATTCAGGCCAGGAGCGAGTGCGTAGCTAGTGTCCCAGGGCACTTACTAGAAATGCCAAGGGAGTGGACTACGTGTTCACTGGAAGTGGGGGCTGGAGGGCAGAAGCCTTGAATTCCCATTTTGAAAGCTCCATTCATGCTGCCCTGGAGCTACCTGAATAACACCGTTTCTGACGGGCCTCTAGGCGCGGGAGGCAGGGCTCGGGGAAGAGAAGGAAATTTTCTCTCAATTCTCAGGGGGCTTCCGGAGCCATGCTGGGAGCTCCTCCTGTCAGGCTGTAGGACTACAGGGAACGTCCACGGGAGGGCATGCCTCGAGAAAGGCTTTGAGTCGCCCTGCAGGAACGGAGCATACAGCAAGCTCTTGGAGGTCTTCGAAACTGCCTTTATTTGAACGGTGCTGCCCTTCTCAGGACACCTAGGCGCTTTGGGTGTGCACCCTTTGCCCTGCGAAAAGCCCCTGACCGTGTGAGCATGCTGTGCCACACCCAGGCCCCTAGGCACTTCAGAGAGGGGACTACTGTGTATGGCGAGGGAAGGACTACACCCAGCGCTTTTAAAGGGGACGGCTACGATTCCTCGGCACTCCAACAGCATCAGGAAGGCCTTTCTAGCCGGTCCACCGTGCCCTGGAAGTTTTCACCTTTGACCTTCTCTCAGCTGCCCTGAGGAAAGACTCTGCTTAGAACTCCTTCTGGCACCTCGGTTGGAAAGTCGCTCTGCTCACGGAGAAAGTCAGCTTGCATTGCAGCGGCAGCTAAAGCAGAGTTCTTCAGGCAACACATCGGTCGTTTGGAAGAGGCAGACGCTTACATGCCTAAAGGGAGCCTGCCTTGGTTGAGGCCGCTTGCTCCACTCAGAACACCCTGCGTGAATATGCTGATCCAGGGAAGGGCCCGTTGTGAACCTTGTGTGGTTTGTGCCTTGTTGAAGCCCCAGGTGACATTTACCGCCTGTCGGGCTTGAAGTGCGGGCCTGAAGGCACAGTTGGAAAGTCCCCTCCTTAGGGCCTTGAATTACACGGAGAGACACCCTCTCTGACGGGCATCTCATCACGGTAGGCATGGCTCAGGGAAGAAAATGAGTGCTCTCTCGTGAAACACGGTGTGTCCAGGGACTGGGTGGTAGCTCATGCCGCTCTGCTCTAGACCTACCTGGAGACCGAACGTCAGCCCCTGCCTCGAGGAAAGTCGCTTTATTGCCCTGCTGAAGTGGAGGCATGCAGCACTTTCCAAGAGGCCTTGGTTGCGGTTCTGCTTTCTCTTCTTGCTAGTGCACCGTTCTAGTGCGCAGGACACCCAGGGCCCTCGCGTTTGCACCCGATGCCCTGCAAGACCACTGAGTACCGGGAGGCTCCCCAGGCCTGCTCAGCGGCATCCAGGCCAGCAGCCCTTCCCAGTCACTCTGTGTATACCGAGTGTAGGGCAACGCACTGCACACCACCTTGGGGAGAGCTAGATTTCCTCGGCACGGCAGCAGCTCCAGGGAGGCTGTTCTCTCACGTGCCACTTGTCAAGGAACTCTGCCTCATTGCCCTTGTCTGAGCTGCACTTAGGGAAACCATCTGCTTCGCAGGCCTTCCAGGAACCCTTAGCCGAGGACACCATACGTACAGGAGAAAGTCGGCTTGCGTTCCCGCTGCCACGGAGGTACAGTGCTTCCTCTTACACAGCAGGCCATTGGTAGAGGCTAAGGCCCGATAGAGCCTACCTAGAGAGTTCCTTGGATGAGGGAGTTGGCTACATGCAGAGCACCCTGTGAAGAAAAGGGGATTCAGGCCAGGAGCGAGTGCGTAGCTAGTGTCCCTGGGCACTTACTAGAAATGCCAAGGGAGTGGACTACGTGTTCACTGGAAGTGGGGGCTGGAGGGCAGAAGCCTTGAATTCCCATTTTGAAAGCTCCATTCATGCTGCCCTGGAGCTACCTGAATAACACCGTTTCTGACGGGCCTCTAGGCGCGGGAGGCAGGGCTCGGGGAAGAGAAGGAAATTTTCTCTCAATTCTCAGGGGGCTTCCGGAGCCGTGCTGGGAGCTCCTCCTGTCAGGCTGTAGGACTACAGGGAACGTCCACGGGAGGGCATGCCTCGAGAAAGGCTTTGAGTCGCCCTGCAGGAACGGAGCATACAGCAAGCTCTTGGAGGTCTTCGAAACTGTAGTGCTTTATTTGAACGGTGCTGCCCTTCTCAGGACACCTAGGCGCTTTGGGTGTGCACCCTTTGCCCTGCGAAAAGCCCCTGACCGTGTGAGCATGCTGTGCCACACCCAGGCCCCTAGGCACTTCAGAGAGGGGACTACTGTGTATGGCGAGGGAAGGACTACACCCAGCGCTTTTAAAGGGGACGGCTACGATTCCTCGGCACTCCAACAGCATCAGGAAGGCCTTTCTAGCCGGTCCACCGTGCCCTGGAAGTTTTCACCTTTGACCTTCTCTCAGCTGCCCTGAGGAAAGACTCTGCTTAGAACTCCTTCTGGCACCTCGGTTGGAAAGTCGCTCTGCTCACGGAGAAAGTCAGCTTGCATTGCAGCGGCAGCTAAAGCAGAGTTCTTCAGGCAACACATCGGTCTTTGGGAAGAGGCAGACGCTTACATGCATAAAGGGAGCCTGCCTTGGTTGAGGCCGCTTGCTCCACTCAGAACACCCTGCGTAAACACGCTGATCCTGGGAAGGGCCCGTTGTGTACCTTGTGTGGTTTGAGCCTTGTTGAAGCCCCAGGTGACGTTTACCGCCTGTCGGGCTTCAAGTGCGGGCCTGAAGGCACAGTTGGAAAGTTCCCTCCGTAGGGCCTTGAATTACACGGAGAGACACCCTCTCTGACGGGCCGCTCGTCACGGTAGGCATGGCTCTGGGAAGAAAATGAGTGCTCTCTCGTGAAACACGGTGCGTCCAGGGCCTGGTTGGGAGCTCATGCCGCTCTGCTCTAGACCTACCTGGAGACCGAACGTCAGCCCCTGCCTAGAGCAAAGTCGCTTTATTGCCCGGCTGAAGCGGAGGCATGCAGCACTTTCCAAGAGGCCTTCGTCGCGGTTCTGCTTTCTCTTCTTGCTAGTGCGCCGTTCTAGTGCGCAGGACACCCAGGGCCCTCGCGTTTGCACCCGATGCCCTGCAAGACCACTGAGTACCGGGAGGCTCCCCAGGCCTGCTCAGCGGCATCCAGGCCGGCAGCCCTTCCCAGTCACTCTGTGTATACCGAGTGTAGGGCAACGCACTGCACACCACCTTGGGGAGAGCTAGATTTCCTCGGCACGGCAGCAGCTCCAGGGAAACTGTTCTCTCACGTGCCACTTGTCAAGGAACTCTGCCTCATTGCCCTTGTCTGAGCTGCACTTAGGGAAACCATCTGCTTCGCAGGCCTTCCAGGAACCCTTAGCCGAGGACACCATACGTACAGGAGAAAGTCGGCTTGCGTTCCCGCTGCCACGGAGGTACAGTGCTTCCTCTTACACAGCAGGCCATTGGTAGAGGCTAAGGCCCGATAGAGCCTACCTAGAGGGTTCCTTGGATGAGGGAGTTGGCTACATGCAGAGCACCCTGTGAAGAAAAGGGGATTCAGGCCAGGAGCGAGTGCGTAGCTAGTGTCCCTGTGCACTTACTAGAAATCCCAAGGGAGTGGACTACGTGTTCACTGGAAGTGGCGGCTGGAGGGCAGAAGCCTTGAATTCCCATTTTGAAAGCTCCATTCATGCTGCCCTGGAGCTACCTGAATAACACCGTTTCTGACGGGCCTCTAGGCTCGGGAGGCAGGGCTCGGGGAAGAGAAGGAAATTTTCTCTCAATTCTCAGGGGGCTTCCGGAGCCGTGCTGGGAGCTCCTCCTGTCAGGCTGTAGGACTACAGGGAACGTCCACGGGAGGGCATGCCTCGAGAAAGGCTTTGAGTCGCCCTGCAGGAACGGAGCATACAGCAAGCTCTTGGAGGTCTTCGAAACTGTAGTGCTTTATTTGAACGGTGCTGCCCTTCTCAGGACACCTAGGCGCTTTGGGTGTGCACCCTTTGCCCTGCGAAAAGCCCCTGACCGTGTGAGCATGCTGTGCCACACCCAGGCCCCTAGGCACTTCAGAGAGGGGACTACTGTGTATGGCGAGGGAAGGACTACACCCAGCGCTTTTAAAGGGGACGGCTACGATTCCTCGGCACTCCAACAGCATCAGGAAGGCCTTTCTAGCCGGTCCACCGTGCCCTGGAAGTTTTCGCCTTTGACCTTCTCTCAGCTGCCCTGAGGAAAGACTCTGCTTAGAACTCCTTCTGGCACCTCGGTTGGAAAGTCGCTCTGCTCACGGAGAAAGTCAGCTTGCATTGCAGCGGCAGCTAAAGCAGAGTTCTTCAGGCAACACATCGGTCTTTGGGAAGAGGCAGACGCTTACATGCCTAAAGGGAGCCTGCCTTGGTTGAGGCCGCTTGCTCCACTCAGAACACCCTGCGTAAACACGCTGATCCTGGGAAGGGCCCGTTGTGTACCTTGTGTGGCTTGAGCCTTGTTGAAGCCCCAGGTGACGTTTACCGCCTGTCGGGCTTGAAGTGCGGGCCTGAAGGCACAGTTGGAAAGTTCCCTCCGTAGGGCCTTGAATTACACGGAGAGACACCCTCTCTGACGGGTCTCTCGTCACGGTAGGCATTGCTCTGGGAAGAAAATGAGTGCTCTCTCGTGAAACACGGTGTGTCCAGGGACTGGGTGGTAGCTCATGCCGCTCTGCTCTAGACCTACCTGGAGACCGAACGTCAGCCCCTGCCTCGAGGAAAGTCGCTTTATTGCCCTGCTGAAGTGGAGGCATGCAGCACTTTCCAAGAGGCCTTGGTTGCGGTTCTGCTTTCTCTTCTTGCTAGTGCACCGTTGTAGTGCGCAGGACACCCAGGGCCCTCGCGTTTGCACCCGATGCCCTGCAAGACCACTGAGTACCGGGAGGCTCCCCAGGCCTGCTCAGCGGCATCCAGGCCGGCAGCCCTTCCCAGTCACTCTGTGTATACCGAGTGTAGGGCAACGCACTGCACACCACCTTGGGGAGAGCTAGATTTCCTCGGCACGGCAGCAGCTCCAGGGAAACTGTTCTCTCACGTGCCACTTGTCAAGGAACTCTGCCTCATTGCCTTTGTCTGAGCTGCACTTAGGGAAACCATCTGCTTCGCAGGCCTTCCAGGAACCCTTAGCCGAGGACACCATACGTACAGGAGAAAGTCGGCTTGCGTTCCCGCTGCCACGGAGGTACAGTGCTTCCTCTTACACAGCAGGCCATTGGTAGAGGCTAAGGCCCGATAGAGCCTACCTAGAGGGTTCCTTGGATGAGGGAGTTGGCTACATGCAGAGCACCCTGTGAAGAAAAGGGGATTCAGGCCAGGAGCGAGTGCGTAGCTAGTGTCCCTGGGCACTTACTAGAAATGCCAAGGGAGTGGACTACGTGTTCACTGGAAGTGGGGGCTGGAGGGCAGAAGCCTTGAATTCCCATTTTGAAAGCTCCATTCATGCTGCCCTGGAGCTACCTGAATAACACCGTTTCTGACGGGCCTCTAGGCGCGGGAGGCAGGGCTCGGGGAAGAGAAGGAAATTTTCTCTCAATTCTCAGGGGGCTTCCGGAGCCGTGCTGGGAGCTCCTCCTGTCAGGCTGTAGGACTACAGGGAACGTCCACGGGAGGGCATGCCTCGAGAAAGGCTTTGAGTCGCCCTGCAGGAACGGAGCATACAGCAAGCTCTTGGAGGTCTTCGAAACTGTAGTGCTTTATTTGAACGGTGCTGCCCTTCTCAGGACACCTAGGCGCTTTGGGTGTGCACCCTTTGCCCTGCGAAAAGCCCCTGACCGTGTGAGCATGCTGTGCCACACCCAGGCCCCTAGGCACTTCAGAGAGGGGACTACTGTGTATGGCGAGGGAAGGACTACACCCAGCGCTTTTAAAGGGGACGGCTACGATTCCTCGGCACTCCAACAGCATCAGGAAGGCCTTTCTAGCCGGTCCACCGTGCCCTGGAAGTTTTCACCTTTGACCTTCTCTCAGCTGCCCTGAGGAAAGACTCTGCTTAGAACTCCTTCTGGCACCTCGGTTGGAAAGTCGCTCTGCTCACGGAGAAAGTCAGCTTGCATTGCAGCGGCAGCTAAAGCAGAGTTCTTCAGGCAACACATCGGTCGTTTGGAAGAGGCAGACGCTTACATGCCTAAAGGGAGCCTGCCTTGGTTGAGGCCGCTTGCTCCACTCAGAACACCCTGCGTAAACACGCTGATCCTGGGAAGGGCCCGTTGTGTACCTTGTGTGGTTTGAGCCTTGTTGAAGCCCCAGGTGACGTTTACCGCCTGTCGGGCTTCAAGTGCGGGCCTGAAGGCACAGTTGGAAAGTTCCCTCCGTAGGGCCTTGAATTACACGGAGAGACACCCTCTCTGACGGGCCGCTCGTCACGGTAGGCATGGCTCAGGGAAGAAAATGAGTGCTCTCTCGTAAAACACGGTGCGTCCAGGGCCTGGTTGGGAGCTCATGCCGCTCTGCTCTAGACCTACCTGGAGACCGAACGTCAGCCCCTGCCTAGAGCAAAGTCGCTTTATTGCCCGGCTGAAGCGGAGGCATGCAGCACTTTCCAAGAGGCCTTGGTTGCGGTTCTGCTTTCTCTTCTTGCTAGTGCGCCGTTCTAGTGCGCAGGACACCCAGGGCCCTCGCGTTTGCACCCGATGCCCTGCAAGACCACTGAGTACCGGGAGGCTCCCCTGGCCTGCTCAGCGGCATCCAGGCCGGCAGCCCTTCCCAGTCACTCTGTGTATACCGAGTGTAGGGCAACGCACTGCACACCACCTTGGGGAGAGCTAGATTTCCTCGGCACGGCAGCAGCTCCAGGGAAACTGTTCTCTCACGTGCCACTTGTCAAGGAACTCTGCCTCATTGCCTTTGTCTGAGCTGCACTTAGGGAAACCATCTGCTTCGCAGGCCTTCCAGGAACCCTTAGCCGAGGACACCATACGTACAGGAGAAAGTCGGCTTGCGTTCCCGCTGCCACGGAGGTACAGTGCTTCCTCTTACACAGCAGGCCATTGGTAGAGGCTAAGGCCCGATAGAGCCTACCTAGAGGGTTCCTTGGATGAGGGAGTTGGCTACATGCAGAGCACCCTGTGAAGAAAAGGGGATTCAGGCCAGGAGCGAGTGCGTAGCTAGTGTCCCTGTGCACTTACTAGAAATCCCAAGGGAGTGGACTACGTGTTCACTGGAAGTGGCGGCTGGAGGGCAGAAGCCTTGAATTCCCATTTTGAAAGCTCCATTCATGCTGCCCTGGAGCTACCTGAATAACACCGTTTCTGACGGGCCTCTAGGCTCGGGAGGCAGGGCTCGGGGAAGAGAAGGAAATTTTCTCTCAATTCTCAGGGGGCTTCCGGAGCCGTGCTGGGAGCTCCTCCTGTCAGGCTGTAGGACTACAGGGAACGTCCACGGGAGGGCATGCCTCGAGAAAGGCTTTGAGTCGCCCTGCAGGAACGGAGCATACAGCAAGCTCTTGGAGGTCTTCGAAACTGTAGTGCTTTATTTGAACGGTGCTGCCCTTCTCAGGACACCTAGGCGCTTTGGGTGTGCACCCTTTGCCCTGCGAAAAGCCCCTGACCGTGTGAGCATGCTGTGCCACACCCAGGCCCCTAGGCACTTCAGAGAGGGGACTACTGTGTATGGCGAGGGAAGGACTACACCCAGCGCTTTTAAAGGGGACGGCTACGATTCCTCGGCACTCCAACAGCATCAGGAAGGCCTTTCTAGCCGGTCCACCGTGCCCTGGAAGTTTTCGCCTTTGACCTTCTCTCAGCTGCCCTGAGGAAAGACTCTGCTTAGAACTCCTTCTGGCACCTCGGTTGGAAAGTCGCTCTGCTCACGGAGAAAGTCAGCTTGCATTGCAGCGGCAGCTAAAGCAGAGTTCTTCAGGCAACACATCGGTCTTTGGGAAGAGGCAGACGCTTACATGCCTAAAGGGAGCCTGCCTTGGTTGAGGCCGCTTGCTCCACTCAGAACACCCTGCGTAAACACGCTGATCCTGGGAAGGGCCCGTTGTGTACCTTGTGTGGCTTGAGCCTTGTTGAAGCCCCAGGTGACGTTTACCGCCTGTCGGGCTTGAAGTGCGGGCCTGAAGGCACAGTTGGAAAGTTCCCTCCGTAGGGCCTTGAATTACACGGAGAGACACCCTCTCTGACGGGTCTCTCGTCACGGTAGGCATTGCTCTGGGAAGAAAATGAGTGCTCTCTCGTGAAACACGGTGTGTCCAGGGACTGGGTGGTAGCTCATGCCGCTCTGCTCTAGACCAACCTGGAGACCGAACGTCAGCCCCTGCCTCGAGGAAAGTCGCTTTATTGCCCTGCTGAAGTGGAGGCATGCAGCACTTTCCAAGAGGCCTTGGTTGCGGTTCTGCTTTCTCTTCTTGCTAGTGCACCGTTGTAGTGCGCAGGACACCCAGGGCCCTCGCGTTTGCACCCGATGCCCTGCAAGACCACTGAGTACCGGGAGGCTCCCCAGGCCTGCTCAGCGGCATCCAGGCCGGCAGCCCTTCCCAGTCACTCTGTGTATACCGAGTGTAGGGCAACGCACTGCACACCACCTTGGGGAGAGCTAGATTTCCTCGGCACGGCAGCAGCTCCAGGGAAACTGTTCTCTCACGTGCCACTTGTCAAGGAACTCTGCCTCATTGCCTTTGTCTGAGCTGCACTTAGGGAAACCATCTGCTTCGCAGGCCTTCCAGGAACCCTTAGCCGAGGACACCATACGTACAGGAGAAAGTCGGCTTGCGTTCCCGCTGCCACGGAGGTACAGTGCTTCCTCTTACACAGCAGGCCATTGGTAGAGGCTAAGGCCCGATAGAGCCTACCTAGAGGGTTCCTTGGATGAGGGAGTTGGCTACATGCAGAGCACCCTGTGAAGAAAAGGGGATTCAGGCCAGGAGCGAGTGCGTAGCTAGTGTCCCTGGGCACTTACTAGAAATGCCAAGGGAGTGGACTACGTGTTCACTGGAAGTGGGGGCTGGAGGGCAGAAGCCTTGAATTCCCATTTTGAAAGCTCCATTCATGCTGCCCTGGAGCTACCTGAATAACACCGTTTCTGACGGGCCTCTAGGCGCGGGAGGCAGGGCTCGGGGAAGAGAAGGAAATTTTCTCTCAATTCTCAGGGGGCTTCCGGAGCCGTGCTGGGAGCTCCTCCTGTCAGGCTGTAGGACTACAGGGAACGTCCACGGGAGGGCATGCCTCGAGAAAGGCTTTGAGTCGCCCTGCAGGAACGGAGCATACAGCAAGCTCTTGGAGGTCTTCGAAACTGTAGTGCTTTATTTGAACGGTGCTGCCCTTCTCAGGACACCTAGGCGCTTTGGGTGTGCACCCTTTGCCCTGCGAAAAGCCCCTGACCGTGTGAGCATGCTGTGCCACACCCAGGCCCCTAGGCACTTCAGAGAGGGGACTACTGTGTATGGCGAGGGAAGGACTACACCCAGCGCTTTTAAAGGGGACGGCTACGATTCCTCGGCACTCCAACAGCATCAGGAAGGCCTTTCTAGCCGGTCCACCGTGCCCTGGAAGTTTTCACCTTTGACCTTCTCTCAGCTGCCCTGAGGAAAGACTCTGCTTAGAACTCCTTCTGGCACCTCGGTTGGAAAGTCGCTCTGCTCACGGAGAAAGTCAGCTTGCATTGCAGCGGCAGCTAAAGCAGAGTTCTTCAGGCAACACATCGGTCGTTTGGAAGAGGCAGACGCTTACATGCCTAAAGGGAGCCTGCCTTGGTTGAGGCCGCTTGCTCCACTCAGAACACCCTGCGTAAACACGCTGATCCTGGGAAGGGCCCGTTGTGTACCTTGTGTGGTTTGAGCCTTGTTGAAGCCCCAGGTGACGTTTACCGCCTGTCGGGCTTCAAGTGCGGGCCTGAAGGCACAGTTGGAAAGTTCCCTCCGTAGGGCCTTGAATTACACGGAGAGACACCCTCTCTGACGGGCCGCTCGTCACGGTAGGCATGGCTCAGGGAAGAAAATGAGTGCTCTCTCGTAAAACACGGTGCGTCCAGGGCCTGGTTGGGAGCTCATGCCGCTCTGCTCTAGACCTACCTGGAGACCGAACGTCAGCCCCTGCCTAGAGCAAAGTCGCTTTATTGCCCGGCTGAAGCGGAGGCATGCAGCACTTTCCAAGAGGCCTTGGTTGCGGTTCTGCTTTCTCTTCTTGCTAGTGCGCCGTTCTAGTGCGCAGGACACCCAGGGCCCTCGCGTTTGCACCCGATGCCCTGCAAGACCACTGAGTACCGGGAGGCTCCCCTGGCCTGCTCAGCGGCATCCAGGCCGGCAGCCCTTCCCAGTCACTCTGTGTATACCGAGTGTAGGGCAACGCACTGCACACCACCTTGGGGAGAGCTAGATTTCCTCGGCACGGCAGCAGCTCCAGGGAAACTGTTCTCTCACGTGCCACTTGTCAAGGAACTCTGCCTCATTGCCTTTGTCTGAGCTGCACTTAGGGAAACCATCTGCTTCGCAGGCCTTCCAGGAACCCTTAGCCGAGGACACCATACGTACAGGAGAAAGTCGGCTTGCGTTCCCGCTGCCACGGAGGTACAGTGCTTCCTCTTACACAGCAGGCCATTGGTAGAGGCTAAGGCCCGATAGAGCCTACCTAGAGGGTTCCTTGGATGAGGGAGTTGGCTACATGCAGAGCACCCTGTGAAGAAAAGGGGATTCAGGCCAGGAGCGAGTGCGTAGCTAGTGTCCCTGGGCACTTACTAGAAATCCCAAGGGAGTGGACTACGTGTTCACTGGAAGTGGGGGCTGGAGGGCAGAAGCCTTGAATTCCCATTTTGAAAGCTCCATTCATGCTGCCCTGGAGCTACCTGAATAACACCGTTTCTGACGGGCCTCTAGGCGCGGGAGGCAGGGCTCGGGGAAGAGAAGGAAATTTTCTCTCAATTCTCAGGGGGCTTCCGGAGCCGTGCTGGGAGCTCCTCCTGTCAGGCTGTAGGACTACAGGGAACGTCCACGGGAGGGCATGCCTCGAGAAAGGCTTTGAGTCGCCCTGCAGGAACGGAACATACAGCAAGCTCTTGGAGGTCTTCGAAACTGTAGTGCTTTATTTGAACGGTGCTGCCCTTCTCAGGACACCTAGGCGCTTTGGGTGTGCACCCTTTGCCCTGCGAAAAGCCCCTGACCGTGTGAGCATGCTGTGCCACACCCAGGCCCCTAGGCACTTCAGAGAGGGGACTACTGTGTATGGCGAGGGAAGGACTACACCCAGCGCTTTTAAAGGGGACGGCTACGATTCCTCGGCACTCCAACAGCATCAGGAAGGCCTTTCTAGCCGGTCCACCGTGCCCTGGAAGTTTTCGCCTTTGACCTTCTCTCAGCTGCCCTGAGGAAAGACTCTGCTTAGAACTCCTTCTGGCACCTCGGTTGGAAAGTCGCTCTGCTCACGGAGAAAGTCAGCTTGCATTGCAGCGGCAGCTAAAGCAGAGTTCTTCAGGCAACACATCGGTCTTTGGGAAGAGGCAGACGCTTACATGCATAAAGGGAGCCTGCCTTGGTTGAGGCCGCTTGCTCCACTCAGAACACCCTGCGTAAACACGCTGATCCTGGGAAGGGCCCGTTGTGTACCTTGTGTGGTTTGAGCCTTGTTGAAGCCCCAGGTGACGTTTACCGCCTGTCGGGCTTGAAGTGCGGGCCTGAAGGCACAGTTGGAAAGTTCCCTCCGTAGGGCCTTGAATTACACGGAGAGACACCCTCTCTGACGGGTCTCTCGTCACGGTAGGCATGGCTCAGGGAAGAAAATGAGTGCTCTCTCGTAAAACACGGTGCGTCCAGGGCCTGGTTGGGAGCTCATGCCGCTCTGCTCTAGACCTACCTGGAGACCGAACGTCAGCCCCTGCCTAGAGCAAAGTCGCTTTATTGCCCGGCTGAAGCGGAGGCATGCAGCACTTTCCAAGAGGCCTTCGTCGCGGTTCTGCTTTCTCTTCTTGCTAGTGCGCCGTTCTAGTGCGCAGGACACCCAGGGCCCTCGCGTTTGCACCCGATGCCCTGCAAGACCACTGAATACCGGGAGGCTCCCCTGGCCTGCTCAGCGGCATCCAGGCCGGCAGCCCTTCCCAGTCACTCTGTGTATGCCGAGTGTAGGGCAACGCCCTGCACACCTCCTTGTGGAGAGCTAGATTTCCTCGGCACGGCAGCAGCTCCAGGGAGGCTGTTCTCTCACGTGCCACTTGTCAAGGAACTCTGCCTCATTGCCCTTGTCTGAGCTGCACTTAGGGAAACCATCTGCTTCGCAGCCCTTCCAGGAACCCTTAGCCGAGGGCACGATGCCTGCAGGAGAAAGTCGGCTTGCGTTCCCGCTGCCACTGAAGTATAGTGCTTCCTCTTACACTGCCAGCCTTTGGTTGAGGGTATGGCCCGATAGAGGCTACCTAGAGGGTTCCTTGGATGAGGGAGTTGGCTACATACAGAACACCGTGTGAAGAAAAGTGGATTCAGGGCAGGAGCGAGTGCGTAGCTAGTGTCCCTGTGCACTTACTAGAAATCCCAAGGGAGTGGACTACGTGTTCACTGGAAGTGGGGGCCGGAGGGCAGAAGCCTTGAATTCCAATTTTGAAAGCTCCATTCATGCTGCCTTGGAGCTACCTGAATAACACCGTTTCTGACGGGCCTCTAGGCGCGGGAGGCAGGGCTCGGGGAAGAGAAGGAAATTTTCTCTCAAGTCTCAGGGGGCTTCCGGAGCCGTGCTGGGAGCTCCTCCTGTCAGGCTGTAGGACTACAGGGAACGTCCACGAGAGGGCATGCCTCGAGAAAGCCTTTGAGTCGCCCTAATGGAGAGGAGCATACAGCAAGCTCTTGGAGGTCTTAGTCACTGTGGTGCTTTATTTGAGCGGTGCTGCCCTTCTCAGGACTCCTAGGCGCTTTGGGTGTGCACCCTTTTCCCTGCGAAAAGCCCCTGCCCCTGTGAGCATGCTGTGCCACACCCAGGCCCCTAGGCCCTTCAGAGAGGGGACTACTGTGTTTGCCGAGGGAAGTACTAAAACCAACGCTTTTAAAGCGGACGGCTACGATTCCTTGGCACTCCAATAGCATCAGGAACGCGTTTCTAGCCGGTCCACCGTGCCCTGGAAGTTTTCGCCTTTGACCTTCTCTCAGCTGCCCTGAGGAAAGACTCTGCTTAGAACGCCTTCTGGCACCTCGGTTGGAAAGTCGCTCTGCTCACGGAGAAAGTCAGCTTGCATTGCAGCGGCAGCTAAAGCAGAGTTCTTCAGGTAACACATCGGTCGTTTGGAAGAGGCAGACGCTTACATGCCTAAAGGGAGCCTGCCTTGGTTGAGGCCGTTTGCTCCACTCAGAACACCCTGCGTGAACACGCTGATCCAGGGAAGGGCCCGTTGTGTACCTTGTGTGGTTTGAGCCTTGTTGAAGCCCCAGGTGACGTTTACCGCCTGTCGGGCTTGAAGTGCGGGCCTGAAGGCACAGTTGGAAAGTTCCCTCCGTAGGGCCTTGAATTACACGGAGAGCCACCCTCTCTGACGGTCCTCTCATCACGGTAGGCATGGCTCTGGGAAGAAAATGAATGCTCTCTCGTAAAACACGGTGCGTCCAGGGCCTGGTTGGGAGCTCATGCCGCTCTGCTCTAGACATACCTGGAGACCGAACGTCAGCCCCTACCTCCAGGAAAGTAGCTTTATTGCCCTCCTGAAGCGGAGGCATGCAGCACTTTCCAAGAGGCCTTGGTTGCAGTTCTGCTTTGTCTTCTTGCTAGTGCGCAGGACACCCAGGGCCCTCGCGTTTGCACCCGATGCCCTGCAAGATCACTGAATACCCACCAGGAGGCTCCCCTGGCCTGCTCAGCGGCATCCAGGCCGGCAGCCCTTCCCAGTCACTCTGTGTATGCCGAGTGTAGGGCAACGCCCTGCACACCACCTTGGGGAGAGCTAGATTTCCTCGGCACGGCAACAGCTCCAGGGAAACTGTTCTCTCACGTGCCACTTGTCAAGGAACTCTGCCTCATTGCCTTTGTCTGAGCTGCAGTTAGGGAAACCATCTGCTTCGCAGCCCTTCCAGGATCCCTTAGGCGAGGGCACCATACCTACAGGAGAAAGTCGGCTTGCGTTCCCGCTGCCACTGAAGTACAGTGCTTCTCTTACCCTGCAGGCCTTTGGTAGAGGCTAAGGCCCGATAGAGCCTACCTAGAGGGTTCCTTGGATGAGGGAGTTGGCTACATTCAGAGCACCCTTTGAAGAAAAGGGGATTCAGGGCAGGAGTGAGTGCGTAGCTAGTGTCCCTGTGAACTTACTAGAAATCCCAAGGGAGTGGACTACGTGTTCACTGGAAGTGGGGGCCGGAGGGCAGAAGCCTTGAATTCCCATTTTGAAAGCTCCATTCATGCTGCCCTGGAGCTACCTGAATAACACCGTTTCTGACGGGCTTCCAGGCACGGGAGGCAGGGCTCGGGGAAGAGAAGGAATTTTTCTCTCAGTTCTCAGGGGGCTTCCGGAGCCATGCTGGGAGCTCATCCTGTCAGGCTTTAGGACTACAGGGAACGCCCACGAGAGGGCATGCCTCGAGAAAGCCTTTGAGTCGCCCTAATGGATCGGAGCATACAGCAAGCTCTTGGAGGTCTTAGTCACTGTAGTGCTTTATTTGAGCGGTGCTGCCCTTCTCAGGACTCCTAGGCGCTTCGGGCGTGCACCCTTTCCCCTGCGAAAACCCCCTGCCCCTGTGGGCATGCTGTGCCACACCCAGGCCTGCAGTGTAAGCGGAAGCACTCTAATTCAGTGGCAGCGGGAACGCAAGCCGACTTTCTCCTGCAGGTATGGTGCCCTCTTCTAAGTATTCCTGGAAGGCCTGCGAAGCAGATTGTTTTCCTAAGTGCAGCTCAGAGAAGGGCAATGAGGCAGAGTTCCTTGACAAGTAAGACGTGATAGAACAGTTTGCCTGTACCTTTTGCAGTGCTGTGGAAATCTAGCTCTTCCCAAGGAGTTGTGCAGTGCGTTGCCCTACTCTCGGCATACATAGAGTGACTGTGAAAGGCTTCCGGGCCTGGATGCTGCTTGGTAGGCCAGTGGAGCCTGCCGTTATTCAGTGGTCTTGCAGGGTAAAGTGTGCGATCGCTTGGATCATGGGTGTCCTGAATGGCGCACTACCAAGAAAAGAAAGCCGAACAGCGACGAAGGCCCCTTGGAAAGTGCTGCATGCCTCCGCTTCAGCAGGGCAATAAAGCGTCTTTCCTCGAGGCAAGGGCTGACTTTCGGTCTCCAGGTAGGTGTAGAGCAGAGCGGCATGAGCTCCCAACCAGGCCCTGGACGCACCGTGTTTTACGAGAGAGCACTCATTTTCTTCCCAGAATCATGCCTACCGTGACGAGAGACCCGTCAGAAAGGGTGTCTCTCCGTGTAATTCAAGGCCCGACGAAGGGAACTTTTAAGCTGGGAAAGACAGCCTGTGCCTTTAGGCCCGCATTTCAAGCCAGACAGGCAGTAAACGTATCCTTGGGCTTTAACAAACCACAAACCACACAAGGTACTCAATGGGCCCTTCCCCAAATCAACTTGTTTACGCAGGGTGTTCTCCGTGGAGCGAACGACCTCAACCAAGGCATGCTCTCGTTAGGCCTATAAGCGTCTGCCTCTTCCAAAAGACCGAAGTGTTGCCTGAAGATCTCTGCTTTAGTTTCTGCTGCAGTGCAAGCTGACTTTCTCCCTGAGTAGAGTGACTTTCCAACCGAGGTGCCAGAAGGCGTTCTATGCAGACTATTTCCTCAGTGCAGCTGAGAGAAGGTCTATGTCGGTATATGTGTTTAGTAGGTTATTCCTCAGACTTTAATTAGAATGAAATACTGCCATTTGCAACAACAAGGATGGACCTAGAGAATATCTTACTTAGTAACGTAAGTCAGATAAAGAACGATAAATACTATATAATATCACTTATATGTGGAATCTTATAAATTAATACAAATCAATGTATATACAAAATTTAAACAGACTCACAGATATTAAAAATAAACTTATATTTATCATAGAGGAAAGATAGGGTTGGAGTGATAATTTAGGAGTATAGACTTAACAAACTACATCAAATAGATAAACAGTAAGGATGTACTCTATAGCACAGAAAACTAAATTCAATATCTTGTAATATTGTAATACAATGTAATTAAATGGATAGTATCCATTGAAATTTGAGAAAGGTAAGTTTTTCATTTTTCCTTAATGAACAAGGAACATAATCCTGGTGTCCAGGAACCTTATTTGTGTCATTGTTCAAGTGGTGACCTCAGTTTACTTATCTGCAAATGGAGTTCGATAGGGATGCACAATATTTTCCACAATCTCTTGCAGCTCTGACATTTAGTATCATCAAATATTGCTTAATCTATCAATTAAGTAATGTAAATGGTTTTATAAATTATTTTATTAAGACATTTAACCTTGTAGAATTCAGAAAAAGAAGGGTACTGATCTAATATGAATTATTCATGTGAAATTCTCTTACATATAAAATGTCATCAAAGTTACCTTTTACTTGAAGGCTGAGACCGGCACTGTTCCTTCCACGTTACTATATTTTACTGCTGACATTGGGCCTTTTATTTATCTTTAATGTATATTAATGATCATCCTGATAAGACCCTATTTATGACACCTACAGAGCACATTCTAATCTTTAATATCAATAATACCCATTAATTCAGTCTTACCTCAATTTCTTGCTCTGAGTTAATTGTTGTGAATATATCACCATATCTACTATACAATGATTCCCACTGATCCCCAGCACTGGTATACACATAATACTGTAACCATTAAGTGGCTAGTAAGTGGCTTCTGACCAAAAGAATACAGGCAAAATGATGGGATGCCACATCTCTGTTTTAATGAGAAAAAGAATATCACTTCCCTCTTACTCATTCTCTTGTTCCCTCCCTGCATCTCTCTCCCTCTTTTTCTCTGTCTTTCAATCTCCCTATGTCTCTCTCTGTCTCTCTCTCTGTGTCAAATTCCTGGATCTGTGGGCAAAAGCACAGATGTCAGATGCTTTCCAATGGAGAGGCCCACAGAGGAGAGAACAGAGGGAGTGAAAGGAACTCAGGCCCTGACTCCAGACTGAAGCTTGACAATTTTCAGGTGAGTAAGAATGAAAGAAAATCCTCCCACCATTCAGCTTTAGTTGAAACCATAACCCCAACTGCACAGTGACCTTGGAGCAAAAGCTTCTAGATAAGCTCTTGCTGGTCCACAGAAATTGTGAGCCATTAAATATTTACACTTTGTAAGTGTAAAGTTTTGAAGTAATATTGTAACAGAGGAGCAGACATCTAGCTTCCCATTCTGCTCCCAGGAAATATACCTCAATAAGGCCTTTCAGACCTTCCCAGCTGGTAACTCCAAAACCCTCATCACAGTACCCTGTTATTTTTGGTATAGCACTTGCTCTTTTGTCCTTCTCTCCTCCAGGCTCCTGGAAGGCAGGGGCCACTTGGTCATTTTCAACATCGCACGTGGTCCCACCTGGCACAGTGTGAGTGCTCAAAGCATAGTTACTGAAGAATTAACTGGGAAGATGTTGGAGCTCCCCTTCTTGCATCTGTTCATTTTAATCTACAGAGATGTTCACCATGACAGGAGGTGCATGTTGTTTCTGAGGTAGGGACATGGTGAGAATGACCTCTGAAGTATTCTGTCTGCTCCACTTGCTCCAGGAAATTTGTGGGAACCACTGACCCAAGAGGCTGCCTGCTGTCTTGTGGCCAGCACTAGCCTGGGAGCATCAGGTGTGAATCTTTATATAGGGGTTCTCAAGGCAGAGGCTCTCCAGAGTCCCAGGGGTAATAGAATACAACCTACGGGCTTCTTGCCTGTGGAATGGATGTCAGAAACCACTCTTTTCTGTCTTTGCCTGTCCCCTCTAGTGTGTTTAGTTTAGGCATACTCACCTCAGACAGGACAATAATACCTCCTACTTTTGTGCACAACCACCACCACCACCACCATCACCACAAAACCAAAGAGCACTACTCAACAACTTATACAAGGGCTAAGTCACAATCTACTGTAAGTGCTCACTAACAATGAATGCTGAAAGAAATTAAAGATGGAGAAAAACAGGATGAGACACTTTGTGCTTCGGATAAATGAGCCCCTAGATAGTTAGATGCATATCTCAGGAAGAATTTCAATGACTCATGAGATTCTCTTCCTTGTGACTAGCAGTAATCTTTTACCAAGATGTGTGCTTGACTAGATGTATTTCCTTAGCCAAAAAAAAAAATTTATATATATACTGGCTCCTTCCATATCTCTTTGAAGCAGTTTACACTCAGTGCTACTGAGTGGCTGTCTCCTGGTCTATAGTCCTAAGACCTTGAATAAAACTTATACTCATGACTCTCATGTTGTGTAGTTTTCTTTAAGTTAACACTTCCAAGTGAGTGTCCCAGAGATTCAACTAGGACTGATCTTGTTCCTGGACTCCTGACTCTTGATCTATGGTTTTGCCCCCTTCTGCTCTACCACAAGTTCTCATTCCCCAAACCCCAATCTCCTCTCTCCTCTGAAGGACCTCCATGAGTTGAAACCATTTTCCTGAGCTCTCAGAGCACAGTGGATTATTGGTGGAGAATCAAGGTCAGAACTTCCAAGTATGCAGAAGCCTTGGGGTCAGCCAAGGCAAGCACTCAGTGTGTAGAGAAAGAAACAATCCCTCTTGCCTGTAGTCTTTGACTATACTGGAAGATGGGATGTGTGCTGAGCTCAGTCCTTGGAGCTGAGAATGGTGGGCTGTAAGACCTTCAGGCACTGTCCCCTAGAGAACACTATGTAGATGGACCAAGCCCAGCAGGACTATAAAAACTTTGAGAATCCCCTTTATGCTATGGACCTCTGGACATATTGTCAGGGGAATGGGTGGCCCTGATCCATGGAGGAGCTGTCTACAACCTTTCTCTCCCCTCTCCCTTTTCACTTTCACTGTGTCTGTTCTTCCTTTACCACCCTCCAATTGTCCCCAACTGCAAAGTCTGTTTCTGTTTGTGCACACCTATGTTCCTGTAGAGATACAGAGAGAAAAATGGCCTGAAATGGGAGGGGTTGGCAGAGGTTCACCAAGATCTTAGGGGCTTTCATTTCTAAACTAAACATGATAAGTGGGATTGAGTACTGGCCTAAGAAGCTGGACTTTGCCCACATACTGTGATCTAAACCAGTCCCTACCTCTTGTTGGGCCTCAGTTTCCCAAATATACAAAGAGAGTTTGGATGCAGAATTGCATAAGCATGTGCATGGATGGACATATTCTCAAACTCCATCAACACTGAATGTGTTCTTGGTATGTGTGGGCTCAGTCTGGCACAGGGGCACAGGTCTCCTAATGTGGGCAGATGCAGGTAGGCATGTGGCAGGAGTGGCTTGGACTCCCTGCACAAGAATTCACATTGGACCAAGGGCTCTGTTCAGGAGGTGAACTCTTTGTGATTCCCTACCTGCAGACTTTAAGTGCCCTACAATCCCTGGAGCCCTGAGGCCAAAGATAGTTACACTGAAGTAGTTCTCAGCAAGTAAAAGAGAGTGGAAGTGATATTTGCCATGTACTGGCTTAGATGGTGACAATGTACCCTGTGATGTTTCATACATTTCCCCTTTACAACTGAGTGAAGTAAACCCAAGGAACATACCAAGAGTTGAAGCTCCATGTTGATGGTGGAAAGTCTATGCATTGAAGGTTGCTGGGTCTCTGAACTTCTTTTTTTTTTTTTTTTTTTAAATTAATTAATTTATTTATTTATTTTTGGCTGTGTTGGGTCTTCGTTTCTGTGCAAGGGCTTTCTCTAGTTGCGGCGAGCGGTGCGCGGGCCTCTCACTGTCGTGGCCTCTCTTGTTGCGGAGCACAGACTCCAGACGCGCAGGCTCAGTAGTTGTGGCTCACGGGCCCAGTTGCTCTGCGGCATGCGGGATCTTCCCAGACCAGGGCTCGAACCCGTGTCCCCTGCATTGGCAGGCAGATTCTCAACCACTGTGCCACCAGGGAAGCCCCAGTCCCTGAACTTCTGACTGGAGGAAAATAACAAGCAGAGTCCTTTGCTATTTGAAAACCTGTCTTGAGGTGTTATATGAAGTAAACAGAAGTTTATAAAAAGCTCAAATGACTGATATGGTCACATATCTTTATAGCAACTAATTTTAATTTAGAGTTGTTAACAAAAGAATATTGTGAAAAAGTTTTTCAAGAAAAACTCTATTCCAAATTCTGAAAACAGCCACTAACACTTGAAGTTCTAAAAGGAGAAATTAAAAATATAATTTATAAGTTTATTTAAGAAACATAAATCATGTTCTCCCTAAATAATGCCTCAGATATTCAAGATGTATAATTTTAAATCTATGATCATTATTTTTGTTTTCAGATGTTTTATAGTTCATGTGAATGCAGTTACTTTCTTGTGCATAAAAATAAAATGGCATCGAGAGTGTCATGAGCATAATGTTCTTCCTTATTTCTTTATATTTTGAGAGGAATTGTTAAATAAGAGAAAAGCACAGTTTTATTCCTTCCCTGGCAAGCTCCAAGGCATGACAAATGTATTTTACTTCTTCAGATAGCCACTGCTTTCTTGGAATCACTTCTGGATCTCAGTTCCCAAATGGGGACAAGTCCAAACGTTTTCCACTTTTCATCTTACTTTGCAGTTACCTGTGATTATGATCAAGATTGCACAGCAGTTTATCAAGGAGGATTTTATTCCATGCAATGCTACAGTCCTCTGTGTCTAACAGGTTGAAGATCCTGTGGAGAATCTGATGGTGGAAATGAGCAGCTCTTTCTTAGGAATGGGATAAAAGGGATTTTTTTTCAGGTGACCTAAAAGTCTGATGACTTTCTTATTATCCGGGCTATGGCTCCAAGGAGTGAGGCATATCTCAGGCAAGAGAGCAGGCATGGTGGGAGCAGAGCATTACTCTTGCCATCAGCAAAGAGGCTGGGACATTGACATATTGAGTTATTTAGCATCCAGGCCAAGAGGGGTCTCATGTCCTCTAAATACTGAGTTCTGAGTGTCCTGCTCTGCCTTCAGTGGCCGGCAGGTGGCACATGAACCTACCTTTTCTTACATGTGCCAGGCCATAGGCAACTTGGTGGCCCTTCTTCCTGAGGTCGAGATTTTTTTTCTTCCTCAGCACCCACTGAGAAGGCACCACAGTGGCTTCAAGACAAGTGCTTGTCTGACTATGGCCATGTCTGCATGAAAAAAAAGTGCTCCCTGTCTGTGCAAGGAGATCTGAGGAGGGACTGTGCCCCAGCACCAAAATCCTGCCTATGGGAGCAAAGATTAAATTTCCTTCCTGTTCAATGATTTTTGGAACTGCCCTGTTTAATCTTAGTCTTAGATTTGTCTAGCTCCAGTTCAGTGTAGGGACACTGTTAGGTCATGAAGGAAACTCTCAGAGTCACTGCCCATCTGCAGATTTTTGGATGCATGTGTTCTAATTGCTCTGACTTAGGTCAGAGAAGTCCAAAGCCAGGCTTCTATTCCCATTTGCATCTCAAGATACAGGAGTTTCCCATGTGGGAAAAAGAATAATAAATGAAATGATTCCTGACCACTTTTCAGCCTGTCCATCCTCCTGCCAAACTGTTTATCCTTTAAACATTCCAACAAAGCCTATTTGAACTTTACTTTTTTGCTTGTATAATACCCTCCTTAGCTTTTGTAATCAGGCTCCCACTTTTTGCTACCTACATGCCATATTTGCTGGCTTATTATGGAAATCTAGTCCCAGATGAAATAAACTGTATGGTTTGTGGCAATTTGGGGTGGGTTTGAACTAGTTTCATATTAGAACTTTAGCTACCTGGTAAACCTGGTAGCCTGAAAAGTCATGACATTTGCATTTCCAGAAGAAATTCTGATGACTGTCAAGCCTTCATGTCACTTCCTTTTGAGGACTCATGACAGTCAAGGCTAATTACTTTAACATGATTCATTTCCAAACTACCAAGAGCTCTTCAAATGACAAAAAATTATCATAAATCCTCTAGCAGACATCTTGATACTCTCCCCTAGAAGCTTTATCTGACTTTCCTAAGAAGGATTTCCTTTCTTAAGCAATTCTTCACTCTATAATTCTGAAGCCACTCAATACAGGCTGTACCAAACCAGCTTGCTCCACATCCTCGGTTAATATTAGCTGGACACCCTGTTATTCCTGAGAGGAGGTTCCATTACTGTCATCCTGTCAAGGAAGTACCAGGTGCATGTGTTACACTTAGGCAATGACGCAGTCCTCTCATCACCCACACAACACCCTAATGTAGCCTAAGTTCCTATAAGATACCTCTGTCAGTCTGCTTTATCTTCCTACTTATAGTTCTGTTTCCTCATTTCTGCCTCACATCAGTTTGTATGTCTCATGACTTTTCAAATGAAAGTTTTGAACTTTAATGATATGCAAAGTTCTGTGCTTGCAGATAATGATCCTTACTCTTAGGGGACTTATATCTAGAAGGAGAGAAGAGATATATGCCAAAATTACTGTGATACCAATCAGTTGATTGTGTGCTGTATTAGGAGTCCAAGCAAACCACAATAGAATTTCAGAGGAAGAGATCTCTGACTGGAGTGGTAGAAGAAGGCTTCACGGAGGAGATGGCATCTGAGCTAAGGTTTGAAGGCTGGCTAGGGTTTTGAACCACAACTACATTCTAAGGTGGAAGAAATAGTCAAGCAAAGAAGATCTGTTCAGAAAACAAGCAGCCCAGTTTCAGCTGAAAAATACAGTACACGAAAAATAGCAAATATATGTTAAGGCTGAAAAGACATTTTTGGGATCTAATTGTGGTATGCTTTGATTTTCCAAATTATGGAATTGAATTAGTATGTAAAAGAAAGGAAATGTCAGTATTGGAGCTATTTTTTAGAGATTAATTTGATAGTGAGATGCAGAATTGATTGGTCAGGAAGAATGAAAAAACAGTTAAAAGATTATTGAAATGGCAGTCAATTTTTCTTAAAAACAGGAATGTAAAATAGGTGAATGTAATAATAAGGAACTGTAAAATAAGTTATGTGAGGAATACTATGAAAAAATAGTATCAATGTGTGGCAACCAGTTAGGTATTTTAGACCTTAATGGATGACTCATATTCCTTCTTTTTATCCTATGCAGCATCTATCATTTTGCTTTTCACACAGTAGGTGTGAAATAAATATGAAATAAATATATATGAAATTTTCCTATTTCATATTTCATAAAATAAAAAATAAATATAAATATGGATTCAGATGCTCTAAATAATAGGCCAAGAGCTGCACACTGTAGAAAGTGCATAGCTTTTAGAACCTGCATTTTTTAATATCTGATTTTACTGTTCAGTATATTTCTGGGTAAACTGGTCTCAACTTTGTTGCAGCTAATTAAAAACGCTGGATTTAAAACTAATAGAAATTGAAGTGTACTACAATATTACTGATATGTTATCAATGTGATTCTTTTGTAATTTATTCCAAATATTAGAGAGTATGCCATTATTAATATTAATGCTTACTTTTAACTTACAAAAGTAATATGTACTTGTAACAAATTCACAGAATATAAGATCATATGAAATAAAGAAAGCTAATTCCAATGCCACTGGAGACGTGGCAGGTAACATCATAAGTCAAGTTTGACACAGAGAGGGCACATACATTTTAAAAGGGGCAGCATTTATCCAGATCGAGTCAATTGTTGCCAGGCAGGAATACAGCTCCTGGGTTTCCAAATCTTATTTTAAGAGAGACAGAAATCCAGGTTTTCTCATGATTTTTTTTAATTTTTAAAATATTATCTCTCCCTTCTTTCTCTCTCTCTCTCTCTCTCTCTCTCTCTCTCTCTCTCTTTCTCTGTGTGTGTGTGTGTGTGTGTGTGTGTGTGTGTGTGTGTGTAAAATATATGCTAGTTGAATCCAGCTGACAGGTCACCAGTTTGTAGTCTCTAACATGAAGGGAAAAGGTGAAAGTCTTTATGCGCTAGATTCATTTCATAAAGATGTGCATGGTTAACAATTTGATGTATGTCTCCAAAATGTTATGTCTATTAAATGGTTTTTGAAATTAACAATAGATTGAGGACATTTTACATGCCAGCTTATGTAGATGCTCTTCTACTTCATCTCTTCCTTTCCTTCTTCTTTCTCTTCTTTGGCTCAGAGTTTTTCAGTTGTTGGAATTACATAATTAAATTACCTATTTGTCCCATTTAAGGGAAATTTATATTATTTCCCTTTTTAAAAGTTACCATTGGTAACAGGTGTGTTCTTACAGATGTATCATTCTTTTCTTGTGCTAACGTGGATTCTATGATGTTGTGTTGCTAGGTGAGTGAAAAGGCATGTGCGTGAGATTTTAATAGGTATTTCCAAATAGCACTCCAAAAAGATACCTGGAGCATTAGAGAGTGCTAGATTTCTCATCGCTTGTAAATACCAGATAGAATCTTAAACGTTTTTCTCAGCCTGATTAGAAATGTCGTATTTGATTACTTTTTTACTGGTAAGGTTGAGCATCTTTCCCTATGTTATTTGGTCACAGGTATTCTTCAGTAAATTGCTTGCCTATAGTTTTTGCTCATTTGTCTACTCAGGTTGTTTGTCTTGGTTATTGATTTGTAGGAGCTTAGTTTTTCTCCCATCATGTTTATTATTGGCTATAGTTCTTGTAGTTTACCTTTGGACTATCTTTCACAGTATGGAAACTTTAATGTTTTATATAATGAAATCAGCAAGTCAACAAATATTTCCTATGTGGCTTCTGAGTTCTAGGTCATACTTGGAAGGGTCATTTTTCCTTCAAGATTATAAAAGTATTCACCCATACTTTCTGGTACAGTAAAAAAAATAAAAATAAAAATAATATATATATATATATATATATATATATATATATATATATAATATTGAGTGTATATATGTTTATATGTACTATACATTATATACTACTATATTGAATTTAGATGTTTAATCTTATTTTTATTTAGACATTTATTTTTATTTAAAAATTTTTTTTATTTAAATATATTTTTAATCCTATATTTAATTTAGAAATTTATTTTTCTAAATAGTTGGAGTAAGGATCTACCTGGTTTCCCTCAAATGGTCCAGTTGTCCAAATACCATTTACTTGGACAACTATACCACTGTTTTGAAGTGTTACCTTTGTTATGTATGATCTCCCATATATATCTGAGTTTATTTTTGGCTTCTCTATTCTATGCTATTGATGTATTTATCTATTCCAGTACCAGTGTCCGATTTTTTTAATGTCTATGTCATTATACTACATTCTTATATCAAATCGGAAGCTCCTTTTTATATAAAAAATATTATTTAAAACATTTCTTGACTATGCTGAAACATTTACTCTCTAGATAAACTTTTAAATCAATAACATCATTTGACACAGTGAGTTTTCTGATTCGGTAATGTATTATGCATTACTATAAATCCAATATTTCTACAATATTATTTGAAAAAGTTTAAAAGTTTATTCCTAGATATTTTATAATTGGTGTTGTTGGTGAGTGTTTTTAATAACTCGTTTTATTACTTGGATAGAGTTGTCATATAGGATATCTATTCTTATTTATAGTATTTTGGGGGGACTATCTTATCTAATATAACTATTTCTAAGCAGATTGTTTTAGTCCCCTGTCCTGTAGAATGTTGAAGAGAAAATGATCAGTGAGTTGAGCTGTCACAGAAGGATGCTGAGGTTTTGGCAGCCTAGTATGTGTTTCTGAAATTTTGCTCAGAGTAGGCTATGGTAGTATGTGACCTATTAATGCTCCACAAAAGGGAAATGAGGTGGGTTCCCAGTACTCTGGAAACTCTCAGGACTAGAAGTATTGATAACATACATTCTAAAGCAAATTAACTACTAATTGAAAATTAGTTAAGATGTTAGCATTGCATTCTCAAAGGGCCAGTGGCACTCAATTTAATGTTCTAAAGAAAACATAAATAATTGCTAAAAGACATTGATTTGAAATGTTTTCACAATGATTCAGCACTTTATTGAGGTGAATTTTTAAAGAAATTGATCACAAATTTGAATCAATAAGCATATGTTCTATACAAGGATTACACTGAAAAATAAAAATCATCAAGCTCTTTTATAAGTGAATCTAACAAATACTTCTTGTAGCAGTAGTAACCATTAAACTTTTACAAAGCTTTGTAGTTTACATTGCTCTTTTATATCTCTGAGGTCATTTAATCCTCATAAATATCCTGTTACGTGGAAAACGAGGCTGTAGTGTTGTCCTTACTTTCCCATTGAAGAAACAGGTTTAATGGGGTTAAATGAGTTGCCAAAATTTATATAACTCTTAAGTGGTAAAGGCAGGGTTTAGATACATATCCTCTGAGGCTTATGCCAATATGCATTGTAAACCACACTGCTGCCTCCATAAAGGTCCAGCATATTGTAAAATGTGATACGAAATATCTTGATTGTCTTGTCTTTGATTCTTGATTACATGGTTGTGCAATCATACATGCAATCTGTGTGACCCTTATCTCACATTAAAATTGCATGGATACACCAAATTCTCCACCATGCAAGTCTGAATACTGCCTTTCTGCCATGGCCAATGAAAGATTTCATTAAAGCCCTCCAATGTTTTGGTTTATTTTTTATATCCATTTATATCCATATATCCACAATTGCTTTAGGCTAAGCAATTGTGTTTTATATAATAATAAATTGCAACATAATTCCAAAAGAAATTTTTTTTTATAATCCTAAATTCAATGAGCTCTCTACCCTGCCATTAGTGTGGCTATTTGATGTTCACAAGGATTTGACGTTTTTGTGTTTTAGAATCTGGAATATTTTAAAAAGCGTTTCTGAACTTTTTATAAGTTTTTTTTTTTTAAATTGTGAGGTTGTAGAACTACTTTATATTATTTTTCCTATGTTAAAAACCCTCTTCCCTGGTGGAGAGGGGCTGGGATGAAAGAGGATGGAATATTAATGGATTAAACTCCAATGAATGTACTACTGATGGCTGGGAAACATACTTTAAATACATTGGGTCAAAGGAATCAATCTTTTCTCTCAAATTCTTAAAATTAAAATTCTCTGAAGTACAACAGTACAGTCATTTTCTATATGCATTTATTTATTTAGTTAATTATATACTGAAACTTTCAAAAATTTTGAGATTGTGTTATGATTCTTCTAAAACCCTCATTTCTCCCCTTCTTTTCCACTCTTATCCTGCCCTACCCTTGTCATATTAGCTTTTCCTCAAATTCGTCAAATCCATGAGGCTAACCCATTTATTCTAAGCCATCTCTAAACAACAAATGCTGAATAACAGGTATGGAAAAAGAACATTTCAAATATTTCAAAGTGAGGAATAATATA
This sequence comes from Mesoplodon mirus, assembly GCF_964341445.2. Classification (NCBI taxonomy): domain Eukaryota; kingdom Metazoa; phylum Chordata; class Mammalia; order Artiodactyla; family Ziphiidae; genus Mesoplodon; species Mesoplodon mirus. The sequence goes on from NC_138992.1 coordinate 46,136,937, forward strand.
GATAAAAGAGTACTTTGTTAAGGATTAACTTTTGGGTTCTATTTTGTACTGGCTCCTGTTAAGCTTCAATAAAGAGAATATATGACCTAAAAATTAGTAATCAAAATGAAGTAAAAAAGTACCCTTTCTGTGAAACTCTCATAAAATTCCACTTAAATAAAGAAAAGCCAGTATATCATATATACGTGCCATGATTTAACACAGCAAACTGTCAATCCTAATTATGTCTGGATGAAAAGCCTCTGTCTAAACAAGTGAGAGCCATAAAGATAGGGTATATCACATTGAAATATTTTCTTTTAAATAAAAAGTAAAACATACATACAGTGTCCTAACCAAAGCCATATTTGTTTTATGCTTACATCTGAATTTCTTATAAAATGGAGATATAATGTCTTGGCATTACATCTCTAGCATGTGCCTTAGGGAAAATATTGTCTTAATGTAATAAACTTCGTATGTAAAAATGCATGAAACATTCACAAGTCTTTCCATATAATATTCTAGCATCTGTGTAATTTTCTCACTTATTTATATGTGTTGTTTAGTGTTTACTTGATTAAAGAGTAAGATGTTACTCTTTAATCCAGTGAAATGAGTCAGAATGGCATATTCCCTTGTTACCAATAGAGAATTCTCTAAAGGTTTGGTTTCTTAGCATCATTTTTTTCCTGGTAATAAATGTTTAACAAGAATGCTTAGTTTGCTTGACTATGAGTGATATTAGTAATATACCATAAAGCGCTTTAATTAAACATAATTTTGATAAGGACACATACTTGCTATATTCTCTACAAATAAAATATGGCAAGCAGCCTGTGTAGCAATTACAGAGTTTTTCTTTATTTTAGAAAAGAGGAAGCTTGCTCAAAACAATAAGTCCTGAAATATATTGGCATTTACTATGTGTAGGAACTATGCTAAAAATCTAGCTGGATAAAAAATGAGTATTTATTCCCATTTTTCAGCTAAGAAACCTGAAGTTGTGCAAGGTCACAAAACTAGTAAATGGTGGGGACAGGATTCAGTACAGGTCTATTTAAATTTAAAGCCTGAAGGTTTAACTAGAAATATAACTATAGAGGAGCAGAAGAAATATTTTTCTTCCCTGAATGTATTCTTCAAAATATGTATCTTTTTAACAAGAAAGTTAGAACATTATGTTGATAAGATGGTTGTTATGATTATGATAGTGGCAACAGTGTGAAAATAATAGAATCAGAATCTGGCAACAATGCTGCCTTAAATCATTACACTATAGTGCTTTCCAGGACACTTAGTATTTCATGAGGGTGTTTTTTTTTTTTTCTTTTTTCTGTTTTATCTATTTATCCATCACTTGGTTATTTATTTATTATCTAGTTACCTGTTTTCTAGTTTTAGAAATGACCCAGAAGTCAGACATCACTTTAAAAAACCCCAAAACTTCTCACTTTTGGAGAAGAAATATGTGGTCTTCCTAGAATTCCTGGAGGGACTGATATCTTTCTTCTTCCATGATAATAATCCTGTCTTCTTATGATGATAATATCAAGAGGTCACGAAATGGAGTTCCTCTTCCTGTTAGTGGTGGTAACTGCATCTAGATGTAGTTCTACTCTTTCACTTGTCATAATGACATATATTTTTAGAACATCTGGTAATTTTCAGTAGGTTACAGAAGTTTGCAAACAATCTTGGGGTACGGAGTTAGAGCTTCAATAAAAAGAACATAGATGTATTCAACTAAATATCACTATTGGAAAAAAGTCTTCAGAGTGTTTCACATACTTAGAATTTCATTTACTACGTTTTCAACAGCAAAGACTTTCTGCACAGAAGTAGATGATAGGAAGCTTGGTCAGGAGTTAACTGTAATCCTGACTTGACAAAAGCTTGCTTAAGACATTCCTCTATTCAATGAAATGCCCCAGGTCTTAATCTGTGTTGGAACAGCTCATTTGCAACTAAAACGTTTATCTCACATCCTCTCAGTCTATTATGGGTTGAACTATTTTGAAGATCTTACCTCTAGTAGCCTCAGATATGACCTTATTTGGAAATAGTCATTAATTAATGTAATTAATTAGTTAATTACTAATTAAGTTGCAATTAATTAAGCTAAGATGAGGTTATATTGCAGTAAGGTGGGCTTCTAATCCAACATGAACTGGTGTCCATATAAAAAGGGAAATTTGGATACAGAGATATGCACAAAAGTACAACACCATGTGAACATGAAGATGGAGATGGAAATGATGCATTGAAAAGCCAAGAAATGCTAGCTTTACAGCAAACCACCAGAAGCTAGGAGAGACACATGGAGCAGATTATCCCTCATCACCTTAGAAGGAACCAATCCTACCAGCACCTTGATATTACACTTCTGACAATAAATTTCTGTTTGTTTGGAAGCCTAGTTTGTGGTCCTTTGTTATGACAGCCCTAGCAAAAGATCCTTCACAGAAAGATCCTCATTGATTTAGGATTGAATATATGTCTCTATGCCTTCAGAGAGTTCATGTGAAAAATGTTGTGTTTAAGTAATCCTTTAAATTTTATAAAGCTGGTGTTAAGATACCAACATGTTATGATAAAGACTATTATTTCTGTGTGAATTTAACTGCAAGAAAACTTTTGCCTTAGTATGCTAATATATATCTTTTCCTTTTTAAAAGTCTGTCTTGGGCTTCCCTGGTGGCGCAGCGGTTGAGAGTCCACATGCCGATGCAGGGGACACGGATTCGTGCCCCGGTCTGGGAAGATCCCACATGCCGTGAAGCGGCTGGGCCCGTGAGCCATGGCCGCTGAGCCTGCGCATCCGGAGCCTGTGCTCTGCAATGGGAGAGGCCACAACAGTGAGAGGCCCACGTACCGCAAAAAAAAAAAAAAAAAAAAAAAAAAAGTCTGTCTTAATGTGCTTCTCTTTTTACTCCAGCATCCAGAAACCTTAGAACCAAGTATACTGCCCCAAAACTGAACACATACCTGAAAACACCTATTCTATTTGCCTCCTTTAGATGTTTTCTCTTGTTGTATCCTTACTTATCTTATCTGGATATAATTCATAAGTAGTTTCAGATCCTTTCAGAAATGAAAGCCAAATCAATTTCAATTTTTAAACAAATAAAAGATAGTATATACTTTCTAGAAGTTAGTAATACTTTGTGATAGTCTCAGATAAATTAGAATTATTAGCTGGAAAACAGTGTTTTGGTAGTCTTGAGCACTGAACAGTTATTAATTTGGAAAGAAAGACTGGGAGAGGTGAAGGGAATCATACTTGTGGGATCTGAGAAAACTCTTGTATAAACAATAAAAAGCATCAAAGACCCTCCAATTTTTCCCATATGGTATTTGGTCAGTTCATCAATAATATTACTTTCTGTGATTGGTTTGTGATATCTGTAAAAGGCTCACTTTTTTTGTGTGAACTCTGAAACAAGTAGAGATAGTTTAAGATTAATGTCCTAGGAAGAAACAAGAAACAAGAGAAGGAATGATGGTGGCAAAAGCCTAAGCGGGGAAGCTCAATGATAATTATGGAAGCCGAGCTGCAAGTAAGCAGGTGTCTTGAGATCAAAATGAAGCAAGTCAATGAATCAATACTGAATTTCAATGAGGTCTTGAGTCAGGTGACACAAACTGCAGCTTGCATTCCTGCACCAAAGACATAAGACATAAGAGGTACAGAAATACAGAGCATCAACAGTGATGCCACAGAACATGCCACAGGACATGTGTGCAAGGAGGATAACATGAAATTCAAGAATACACCAGAACCTTAGTAACTCTCCAGATGATGCACAACAGTGTGCCAGGAGTTGGACATTTGTAGTCACTGCCTATAGCTCACTGTTCATAAGTTGTGTCATAGCTGCATTTCATACCTCCTCTCCCTCAGCAACCACTGCATCTGCACTTAGGGCTATGTGAGCAGCCATGATATTCAAGCACTCAGATAATTTATGATCTCATGTGATCTTCACAATAACCCTATGAAATAGATTTTTTTAAAATCTTGCTTTAAGGTAAGGAAGCTAAGGATTAAAAATTTCAGTTATTTTTTTCACAGTAACCCAGCTGATGAGTGGCACAGCCGGAATTCAAACTTACATCTGTTGGAATTTCAAGTGTTCCTACCCAGCCTTTTCAGAGAAGAGTCACTGCTATTGTTAACTCAATCATTGTCACTGCCCAATTTGGAAATCTCCAGATCCAGTATTGTCATTTTTCTTTTTTAGGAGAGTATTCTGGTTTTCCAGAAAATGTCTTATCCCCTTTACAGCCATCCTTGTCATTTCATTAATGTCACCTATTCTTTCTCTCCATAGTGTTGTTGATGGCAGCCTAGCTCTGAGGCTTTTAGGAGAAGGCAGATAAACGTGTCTACTGGAATCAGCTATAAGTATGCTTTCTGATTTCTACTCAACATCTCAGGATGATTGGTTTTGCTCTGAGTGTCCCAGTTGTCTTGCCCCTTTACAAAGTTGGGGATCTGGAGTCACAGCTATTTAAATTCTGAATTTGCTTTATACAGGAACTTCAACAGCTCTAGGCTCACACAATGGACAGTGACAAGAGGGTCTTAACATCCATGGGGCATATGGATCCGGCCACTACATTGTGCCTTCTTTTTAGCTTACATTTCAGTATAAGTCAAGCAAACCATATTGACTATTGTAGTATTCTGAATAATGACCAATTATGTCCATTTTCTAATCCCTGAGACTGTGAATGTTATCTTATATGGCAAAAGGGACTTTGCAGTTGTGATTAAGTTAAGGATTTTGACATAGAGACATTATCCTGGATTGTCTGGATGGACCTTAAAGGTAATTATAACACCTTTTAAAGAGGAAGCAGAAGGAAGTTTGACTGCAAATGAAAAGGTGATGTGATGAAGCAGAGAGAGATTTGAAGATGCTATGCAGCTCTTAGAACTGGAAAAGATAAGGAAAGGGATTCTCCTCCACAGCCTCCAGGAGGGATTACAGTCCTGTTAATATGTTGACTTTAGCCCAGTTAAACCAATTTCAGACTTCTGACTTCCAGAATTGTAAAGAAATAAATGTGTTATTTTTTAAGTGTGTGCTAATTTTTTATAGCAGCTGTAGAAAACCAATGAACACATATTTTAACTTTAAATTGAATGAGTCCCAAATATTTGAAATGTTACCATCATTTTTGGCAAAAATCTTTCAGAAAACAATAACTCCTTTAGAGAACTCTACTCAGTTTTACTAATAAGGGGCTGGAAGCCCAGGACTGCAACTTAAAAAAAAATGCAACCCTTCTTTTCAGGAAACATGTTAGTGTTAGTTAATGTAGGCCACAAAATTTGCCTTTTAGTAGTCTTTGTTCAGTTGGCATAAATAGCTAGGGGTCCCATGTTTCCAGGAAATAGTAGGAAGAGTTCTTGAGTGTCTTTGACTATCCATCCCCCCACTTACCTTTTAGTGATGAAGGTCAGGCTACAGTATGCAAATTTATTTTGTAGATTACATCTTGTTTCTTGTACACCAGGTCTGTACTAGCTGCTTATTTCTAGTATCTGGGTGAAATTGTAATTCTGAAAAATGAAAATAGCTCTATACAAAGGATAGATGAAACAGATGAAAGATTATCAAGGAATGCCAAATAAATATGCATACTTATTAGTCATTTTTGTGTTTACCATGTAAAACAGAGTATTACTACTATTTTCCCTGTTCCTTTCTGTAGCTTATAGGGATTTATATTCAAAATCTCTATTCTAATTAAACATCATGAAAGACCTTTGGATTCATCTACTTTCTTTTCAAATTTTACTCTCAAGAAAGTGTAGCTACTGGATTGTGGACAGGGTATTTTAGAGAGGTTCTTAGACTCATGACCCAGTTTTGCTACTGCTCAGATTTCTGACTTCTGCTTGGAACTCAGTCAAAAACAGCTGAAAGCCACTTTCTTTTTAGTCATGGTGATTTCAGGGTCCCATGGACCTGGTTCAACTCAGTAAAGCTAGTAAGTCACTGAACAACATACTCAGAAAAAAGAAATGTAAAGATGATTTCTGGCTTTAGAGGCAGGGCATATGGGAATATTTGTATGCATATGGCTGATTCACTTTCTTGTAAAACAGAAACTAGCACAACACTGTGAAGCAATTATACTCCAATAAAGATGTATTAAAAAAAAAAGAAGTAGATATTTAGGTATCCTGAAGGGTTCATCGGATTCCATCAATTTCCTTTCAAAAACTTCAACCTGAATAAAGTTGCAAATTCTTGCCCTGAAAAAAAATGAATTAGAGCAAGATGCTACTTTGTTCTTTGTGGCAAGTGTTCTCGGTTTAAGCACCCAGCATTCCAGGCAGTCTTCTATTTTGACCAGGAGTTACTTTGTATAACTCAGAGATTAAAGATGGAAAATCCTTTAAATCTTTTTCCTTAATAATTCAAATCGGTGAAGATTTGTTGTTATCTAAAACTTTCTAAATAGGAATATTTGTATCAAATGGAATTTTGGTCATATCTGCTTTCCAATTCTTATACAATTGGGTGCTGTTCTTTTTTTTTTTTTTTGTGATATGTGAGGCTCTCACTGTTGTGACCTCTCCCGTTGCGGAGCACAGGCTCTGGACGCACAGGCCCAGCGGCCGTGGCTCACGGGCCCAGCCGCTCCGCGACATGTGGGATCCCCCTAGACCGGGGCACAAACCCGTCTCCCCCGCATTGGCAGGAGGACTCTCAACCACTGCGCCACCAGGGAAGCCCTTGGGTGCTGTTTTTATTGTGAAAATTGCAAAATGATTGCTTACTTTAGAGAAGAAATTGCATGCCCTGGGTGGATGGTGAGAGTCCTTTTCATAATTCATTGTAGACACTCCTAATCTCAGTGGAAATCTAGAAATGCTATGGAGTAAAAGGAAGACAACAGTCTTGGATGGTGGGAAGAGAATTTGTGCAAACACATATTATATAGTTTTATATTTTAATATGGATAAAATGAAAATCAAGGTAAATTTTTTATGGTAAAAGAGAAACTTCAAATAAATTAAATGCTTGTGGTAAAGCTGCTCTTGATTACAACCCCTAACACTCTCAGCCCTGCCACCAGTATCTGTTCATATTCTTCTATATTTAGAGGAATGTCTATGGAAAAGTTTGAGATGCTAGGGGGCTGTAGACAAGGCAAGAAAGATCAGAGAGAACAAGAGGGTTGGTTGGTTTCTCCCTGGAAGGACAGAAGCTACAATAAGACTGAGATTCCCTTCTGTTGTACAATGATCACAAATTATATAGACCCTAAGAAACTGGAGTAAACTACATTGGATTAATTCTAAGTAGCTCAGTTTTTGTCCACACCATGTATTTGGTGAAAAGCACAAACTAGCAAATTTTATCTACTTGCTTCTCCTTAATAACATACATACAGTATGCCAAAGATTTGGGACCTGTGAGAGCCTCTGTTCCTCCCAGTTATACATCACTGCATCGTCTGTGGTCTATGCTCAGGCTCCTTCATTACTTTAAAAAACTTTTTCCGTGTTAACCTTAAGGACAACCTTTTCAATCTCTTGGGTATTTTAAATTATTATTTTTGTTACTGTTCACTTAATATATATTTCTTGAGTGCAGCCTGCATTTTCAACATTGTGCTATCTTGGGGGGTGGGGTGGGTCAGAGGAGGCACCAAGAAACTTATTTACAACCCAGAGATCATCTTTAACTGCTACTCAGTTTACCTATGAATCAGCCTTGAACCTGTTTTCTAATAGATGGAAATTTTAAATTAGTAAGGTCAAATAAAGAAGGAGCTTGCAGTAAATTTGGTTGGTCCATTTTGGCACCTAGTGTTTCCAGAGAAGCAGGATTCAGGAGAGTTAAGAGTCAGGCAGAGGACTTGGGCCACTAGGTGTGAGGTAATATCATTGTGTGCAGCAGAGATGGAAGGTCACAACAAAATTCCCACAAATTAGGGTAGTTAAAGATTCACTTGGTGTGCTGTAAAATGCATTCATGAGCTGTGTGCCAGACACATGAGAATCAACTAGGGCAGCTCCATCCTTACCCATGATTCTCTTCCTCAGTTCAACTCATCAGCAGTAGTAGCAGCTACAGATTAAAAACAGCCACAGTATGTCTATGTTGGCTAATCCTACTCCAGAGAGGTCACTATGTCTATACATTAAATAGTTTTATCAAAAATGTCCCTCTGAAGTGATTAAAACTGGCAAAGGAAGTTGTGAATGCTATTTAGAAGACCTGGTCTTTCATGAGCTAAGTAGATTTCTTTAATAAGAACAAGGATCAATCTTAGCGCTTTGTCTGGGCAGGTAAAAATCCACAAATGGCGGGTAAAAATCCGAAAATTTAGTCATTCAAAATCAGTAATGCAGAAATGTCATGATGAACATAAATGTTAAATTCACAAAATACAATCTGACAGACACTTCAGGGGAATGGTAGCCATGTGAGTTCAATACCAACAGCAACAACAAACCAATAAAATCTGGGGCGGGCCCTCCTGTCCTTTCCATTGGACAGCTACATGGTAAGTCTGCAGATGTCTTAACAAGGAATTTGGAGATTTTATCAGAATGACTTTCTCCATGGATTCTAAGGAATGAGACATGTGCATGCCATTGGTGCAGATATTGAGATTAATCTCCATAGGATTGTGCAACATTCATTAGACATTGTTTTTTTTTCTTTTCTTTTTTTTTTGCGGTACGTGGGCCTCTCACTGTTGTGGCCTCTCCCGTTGTGGAGCACAGGCTCCGGACGTGCAGGCTCAGCGGCCATGGTTCACGGGCCCAGCCACTCCGCGGCATGTGGGATCTTCCCGGACCGGGGCACGAACACTTGTCCCCTGCGTCGGCAGGCGGACTCTCAACCACTGCACCACCAGGGAAGCCCCATTAGACATTTTTATATGTAAACTATGTTCCGAGTATTGGGATAACTCTTGAAAAATCTACTTATGATATTTTTAAAATCTTCAAATGGAAAAAGGAGGTGTGGGGAGAGAGGCAGTGTGAAAATGTCACTAAGAGGGATATGCAGGGCACATACTGGAAAATCAAGAGTTTCCTAAGACCTAGGCAAATTTAACCGTGCTTAAGAGAAGCAATTTAGAAATAACGACCATAGCATGACCTGGAAACTAGAAATCAGAATTTGCTTTTAAGTTTATTAACACAGATGTAAGTGAAACATAATATTTGAACTAGAGTTCCTATTTCTTATAAAGCCAAGGACATGTTTTCAACAATGGTTTAAGGAAGAAAAGAGAGAGATAATTGTCTTCACTAGCTGAGGTAGTGTTGTGAGCAATTACTGTTTTTTTTTTTTTTTCCTGTATTCTGAAACTGTTCACTTTACCTTGGGTGAGTAGCAAATGCTCTTTTGAACAGTGAATTCACATGGCCCTCAATTTTTTCTGTTCCTTTTGCAAGGGTCCAAGTTGTGGACTGTTTCAGGGAAAGCAACAATTGATTGAAAGGTAAAGGGTAATTTATTTCTTTGATTGTATGACATCTTACTTCCCCTGGTTTGTTCCTCTCTCTTTCCATTTCTCAGACAAACTAAACTGTGTACTGATGCATTCATTTACTATATTAAATAAAAGTGAATTTATTTTGAGAAAAAAGAAATGTAATGGGTGATTTAAAGTCAGGGATAAGGGACATATCACTCATCTCTTACAGATCCACCCTCACTTGTGTCCTGAAGCCTGATGTCACCAATAAGCACCAAGAATTGTGGGTGCAGGAGACCTCTTAGAATTCAATCCCTCTTCAGCTCATGCCCTACTTTAAAGCAAAAAGCTGTATAACCATTGTCCTTACTGAGATATTCACCTTTAATGTAAGAATTTGCTCTAAATTTAGACTTTGCCGACTTTACACTGGAGACCAGAGGTTGGGTTATAATAGCAACTTTTTAAAATTTGCTAATTTCTGGCTATTCAAAAAGAGAGCAATTTGTCACTTCCTTTGAGCAATTTTGCTATCTTAAAAAAAGGAAAATTTAGGACTTCCCTGGTGGCGCAGTGGTTGAGAGTCCGCCTGCTGATGCAGGGGACACGGGTTCGTGCCCCGGTTCAGAAAGATCCCACATGCCACAGAGCGGCTGGGCCCATGAGCCATGGCTGCTAAGCCTGCGCGTCCGGAGCCTGTGCTCCACAACGGGAGAGGCCACAGCAGTGAGAGGCCCGCGTACCGCAAAAAAAAAAAAAAAAAGGAAAATTTAAATGAGAAAGATATTTTGACACTCATACTCAAAATTTTTTAAAATAAATATTATATAATCATAATCATGATGATGATGACAAGAAGAAGAATTATGTTAGCAGCTTTGCATTACTGCATTCTTGCTATGAGCCAGATTCTATAAAAGGCAATTTACAGGGGTATGATTTTTAATCTTCAGATTAGCCTTGTGAGGTTTGTCCTATGGTTTTAGTTTATAGACAGGGAACCAGAAATTTGGGATTAAGTATCTTGCTCAAAGTCACACAGCTGAACAGCAGAGCAAGGGTCAAACTCAGGCCGATGTGCACTTGATTCCACTGTTTGTTCTTGCATCATTCTTTTCAGGTTGAGGAAAAAGGAAGTAAGGACATAATGATAAATATAGAAAAGGCATCTAGAAACAAGGAAAGAGAAGAGAAAGTCAAGATGTGACAGGAAGAAAGATGGACTGAGAAAGAATAAAAAAGAGACCATAGAGGAACAAGAAGTGGAGAGTACAGGCAGCAAGGGAAACTGAGGCCATAAGCCCTAGGCAGTGTGTGTATAGCACAGGGTGCTGATGGAACAACAGGGAGGCCTGATTTCAAATTCTAGCCCCTTTCTCAAAAGTATCTGCCTGAGGCATATTATTTAACCTCCTGAGTTTGTTTCTTTGTGGGCAGGAAGAAGTCATCTAATTTAAGTACTGAAAGTGTAGGCTCTGAGGCCTCAAACCCAAGGTTTTTGTAGTAAGTTACTTCACGTTTCTTGGTGTTTCAGTTTTCTCATTTGTAAAATGATGATTAAATTAATACTTAGCTTACAGGGTCACTGTGAAGATTAAAGGGCCACACGTAAAATGCCCAGAACACACATGGTGTGTGCTCAATAAATATTTACATTATTTTATTTAAAAAATCAAAGTTTCATTAGCATTAACCCAGACCTCCTTATTTTCAATTCATGGTCCTGACTTTTATTTGAGCTGTGGAGACCTTAAGACTAGAAGTCTAAGGGTTAACAGTACAGTTCCTAGGTGAAAGAGACCTAGGGGGGCAATTTCCTAGGCAGAGAAAACTTAGGGGAACTTTGGAGTGAACGGGGTTGGCTGGCTTTTTAAAATTACGAAAATTTATATGTATATTCTGAACAAACTGGCTGCAAAATGAGAGGCTGAATCAATTCAACTCCGAAGAGAAGGGACTAGCTCTTTCTGGCCACAAGGCACTCCCAGGCAACTGAGAACTTAGCAGAAATGTCTGAGGATTAATCCTTGTGAAATGTAGCGGTCCTGTAGGGGAACCCCATCATGACACTAAGTAATTGACAGCACACCCAGGGATGCACATTTAAGGATTGGTCATCCAGTTCTTCGAGCCCCCATGGTGGTTTTAGACTGCTGGTGGGAGAAACAGACACAAAAGAGCTGGACTGACTCAAGAGCGACACCTTGAGGAGCTAACCTAAGCTAAGCTTCTGACCCTCTATACTCTTAGAAATTGTTCAGACTTTAGGGTAGCAAAAGATAACTTAGATCTTAAATGGGCAAAATGGGGCCCTTTTGACATTCCAAAATTGGTTTTTGAATAGGAAGTGAGAGAAAACTGGCTTGATAAAATATCTTTTTGAAATTATGACCGTAGGGGAACAAAAGTCCCTCTAGGAGAAAGCTTACATTTTTTCTCCGTCCCTTAAAATTATAATAAACCTTACCAAGTCCTTGAAATGTAAACACAGCCCACTCAATCCCATAAAATTAATTTTTGTTCTGCTTAAGCCTAGTTTTCCATTAGTTGTCAACCTTGCCAGATGATTGGGTATTATAGTGATAGTGATAATCCCAAGAAGTTTGCAGGGTTTTTGTTACAGTTTATATGATTTGCCCAGTGAAGTGGGTGCCTTGATCAATGGAGATTGTGGAAGTTGTACCCCAAGTGGAAAACACATTTTTTAACGATTTCTTTGTCACACTGAGGGCATCAGCCTTGCAGCAAGGGAAGGCTTTAACACATAAAATGAAAAATGAGGTTTGCTAGGGAGCTGGGGAGAACCAGGCATCTGCCTTTAGTTTCCCATAGACCGGTTTAATTTACAGAAAAATTATGATGTAAGTTTTACATCAATAAAACAAACAGGGCTATGGGAAACCAAAGACGGAATTAATTACATAGGATTGATTGAACAGTTAAATATGATTGTGATTTTTATGATTTTGGCTAAATATTACTGGTTTTAAATCTTTTGTTTTTCAGATACAATGAATTTTTTTTCAAGACTTAAGTGTGAAAAATTATCACTGGGGTGATAAGTGGTTCTTTGTGCCCAAGAGCTCCTTCTAGAGTTTTCCAGATTCTTACTAGCCTTTTCATTTCAAGTATCAAACTCACCTTTTTAGTTAGGTTGGTGCAATGCTTAGAATATTAAAACCAGAATTTTTTCCATTTGGTCTGACAAGATGTTTCTGCTCATTAAAACAGAATATATTTAGGAAGTTAAGCTGTCATCTTGTTCTTAGAATCTATTGACTGCAGAAGTACCTGTCAAAAAAATTTTAAACACTGTGTACAATGACAGCATTGTGTTTTCAGGGCCTTAGCTCAATAAGAAGTTTTTATTTTAGGATGAATTAAATTTGTAGATCCTTTAGGAGGCTTCGCTATGTTCTGAGTTCTTTTTAAAATTTACTTCATTCCTTTAAACAAAGGACTAAAGTTGTTAGCTATGATGACAATTTTAATTATTTTTAATAGCATAGTAAGTGGATTTTGATTAATTTGTAAATGATATTATATAGTTTAGCACATTAATATAGGATTTGTTTTGCTATAAATGAGAAATTGCATGTTTAATATATGTGTTTAAATATAATAATGAACTAGTGGCTCCCTGAATGCAAGGGCAAAAAGAAATATTGATTAATAAAAGAAATTGTTAATTTTGCAGTTAACAAAGAAGAAGGGTTTTGAATCTATATATCCCTGGGAAACAGAAAATTTAAATTTATAACATCAGACACTTCAGCCTAATTTTATGTCCTTATTTTTATAACTATATTCTATATAAATTTATTAGTTACATATAAGTATATTTATTTCTATATATCCTGCCTATTTTCATTTTTGTGATTAGTTGCAAAATAGATTGAATAGGGCTTCCCTGGTGGCGCAGTGGTTGAGAGTCCTCCTGCCGATGCAGGGGACACAGGTTCGTGCCCCAGTCCGGGAAGATCCCACATGCTGCGGAGCAGCTGGGCCCGTGAGGTGTGGCTGCTGAGCCTGCGCGTCTGGAGCCTGTGCTCCGCAGTGGGAGGGCCACAACAGTGAAAGACCCACGTACCTCAAAAAAAAAAAAAAAAAAAGATTGAATAAGTAAACTTTACACATTTTTTATGTTGATTTTGGTTTTGTTTTTTATTCTTTCTGCCCCAGAGGGAATTAAATATTCCAGCAGTGAAAATAAGCCGTATCACTCTGGCTATGCACTTGGCTTTCTTATGCCACTGTTAGGGCCACTTATAAACACTTACAAAATAAGTAATTGATTCATATAAACAGTGAAGTGAGAAATTTTTCTGAACATTGATATTATCAATTAGTAATTTACAATTGTTCTTCAAATAAGAGATTTTTAAAGGACACCCTGTTCTTCCTTTTCAAAATATTGACTGATCCATATTTGCACTGGTTGGCTTAGAAGTGTTTGGCCTATGCTTTTTTTTAATTGAAGTATAGTTGATATACAATATTATATTATCTAAAGGTGTACATCATAGTGATTTAGTATTTTTATAAATTATACTCCTTTAAAAGTTATTGCAGAGGGACCTTCAAGATGCTGGAGGAGTAAGACATGGAGATCACCTTCCTTCCCACAAATACATCAGAAATACATCTACATGTGGAACAACTCCTACAGAACACCTACTGAATGCAGACAAGACCTCAGACTTCCCAAAAGGCAAAAACTCCCCACGTACCTGGGTAGGGCAAAAGAAAAAAAAGAGACAAAAGAATAGGGACGGGACCTGCATCTCTGGGAGGGAGCTGGGAAGGAGGAAAAGTTTCCACACACTAGGAAGTCCCTTCACTGACGGAGATTGGAGGTGGTGTTGGGGAAGCTTCGTAGCCACAGAGGAGAGCACAGCAACAGGGGTGCAGAGGGCAAAGCAGAGAGATTCCCGCACAGAGGATCGGTGCCGATCAGTACTCACCAGCCTGAGAGAATTGTCTGCTCACCCGCTGGGGTGGGTGGGGGCTGTGAGCTGAGGCTCTGGCTTCGGAGGTCAGAACCCAGGGAGAGGACTGGGGCTGGCGGCGTGAACACAGCCTGAAGGGGGTTAGTGCATGACCGCTAGCCAGGAGGGAGTCTGGGAAAATGTCTGGACTTGCCTAAGAAGCAAGAGGCCATTGTATCAGGGTGCACCAGGAAAGGGGATTCAGAGCACCACCTAAATGAACTCCAGAGATGCATGTGAGCTGCAGCTATCAGTGCAGACACCAGAGACCAGCATGAAACACTAAGGCTGCTGCTGCAGCCACCAAGAAGTCTGTGTGCAATCACAAGTCACTATTCACACCTCCCCTCCCAGTAGCCTGTGCAGCCTGCCACTGCAAGGGTCCTGTGATCCAGGGACATCTTCCCCAGGAGAACAACGGCACACCTCAGGTTATTACAACGTCACCCCTGCCTCTGCCACTGCAAGCTTGCCCCGCATTCGGTACCCCTCCCTCCCCCAGGCCTGAGTGAGCCAGAGTCCCCTAATCAGCTGCTCCTTTAACCCCATCCTGTCTAAGCAATGAAGAGACGCTCTCAGGCGACTACAGGCAGAGGCAGAGCCAAATCCAAAGCTGAACCACAGGAGCTATGCAAACAAAGAAGAGAAGGGGAAATTTATCCCAGCAGCCTCAAGAGAAGCAGATTAAATCTGCACAATCAACTTGATGTACACTGGATCTCTGGAATACCTGAATAGACAACAAATCATACCAAAATTGAGGCAGTGGACTTTGGGAGCAATTGTAGACTTGGGGTTTGCTTTCTGAACCTACTTTGTTTCTGGATTTATGTTTATCTATCTTAGTTTAGTATTTAGAGTTTATTATCACTGGTAGATTTGTTTATTGATTTGGATGCTCCCTTCCCTTTTTAAAAAATATATAGATATACATATATTTTTCCTTTTTCTCTTTTTGTGAGTGTGTATGTGTATGTTTCTTTGTGTGATTTTGTCTGTATAGCTTTGCTTTTACCATTTGTCCTAGGGTTCTGTCAGTCTCCTCATTTTTTTTTTTTTTAGTATAGCTTTTAGCACTTGTTATCATTGGAGGATTTGTTTTTTGGTTTGGTTACTCCCTTCTTTCTTACTTTTTTATTACTTTTTAATTTTTTAATTTAATAATTTTTTATTTTAATATCTTTTAATTTTATTTTATTTCATTTCTTTTTTTCTCCCTTTTCTCTGAGCCGTGTGGCTGACAGGGTCTTGGTACTGCTGCCAGGTGTCAGACCTGTGCCTCTGACGGGGGAGAGCTGAGTTCAGGATATTGGTCCATCAGAGACCTCCCAGCTCCACATAATATCAAATGGTAAAAGCTCTCCCAGAGATCTCCATCTCAAGGCTAAGACCTAGGTCCACTCAATGGTCAGCAAGGTACAGTGCTGGATACCCTATGCCAAACAATTAGCAAAACAGGAACACAAACTCACCCATTAGCAGAGAGGCTGCCTAAAATCATAATAAGGTCACAGACACCCCAAAATACACCACCGGACGTGGTCCTGCCAACCAAAGACAATATCCAGCCTAATCTACCAGAACACAGGCATCAGTCCCCTCCACAAGGAAGCCTACACAACTCATGGAACCAACTTTAGCCACTGGGTGCAGACACCAAAAACAATGGGAGCTATGAACCTGCAGCCTGCGAAAAGGAGACACCAAATGCAGTAACTTAAGCAAAATGAGAAGACAGAGAAACACACAGCAGATGAAGGAGCAAGGTAAAAACCCACCAGAACAAAAAATGTACAGGAATTGGGCAGTCTACCTGAAAAAGAATTCAGAGTAATGATAGTCAAGATCCAAAATCTTGGAAATAGAATGGAGAAAATACAAGAAAACGTTTAACAAAGAGATAGAAGAACTAAAGAGCAAACAAACAATGATGAACAGCAAAATAAATGAAATTTAAAATTCTCTAGAATGAAACAATAGCAGAATAACTGAGGCAGAAGAACAGATAAGTGACCTGGAAGGTAAAATAGTGGAAATAACTACTGCAGAGCAGAATAAAGAAAAGAGAATGAAAAGAATTGAGGACAGTCTCAGAGACCTCTGGTACAACATTAAGTGCATGAACATTCGAAATATATGGGTCTCAGAAGAAGAGGAGAAAAAGAAAGGGACTGAGAAAATATTGGAAGAGATTATAGTTGAAAACTTCCCTAATGTGGGAAAGAAATTAGTTAATCAAGACCAGGAAGTGCAGAGAGTCCCATACAGGATAAATCCAAGGAGAAACATGCCAAGAAAATATTACTCTAACTATCAAAAATTAAAAACAAAGAAAAACTATTTAAAACAGCAAAGAGAAAACAACAAAAACATACAAGGGAATCCCCATAAGGTTAACAGCTGATTGTGCAGCAGAAACTCTGCAAGCCAAAGGGAACGGCAGGACATATTTAAAGTGATGAAAGGGAAAAACCTGCAAGCAAGATTACTCTATCCAGCAAGGATCTCATTCAGATTTGACAGATAAATTAAAATCTTTACACACAAGTAAAAGCTAAAAGAATTCAGTACCACCAAACGACCTTTACAACAAGTGCCAAAGGACTTCTCTAAGCAGGAAACACAAGAGAAGGAAAGGACCTACAATAACAAACCCAAAACAATTAAGAAATTGGTAAGAGGAATAAACATATCGATAGTTACCTTAAATCTAAATAGATTAAAAGCCCAACCAAAGCACATAGACTGGCTGAATGGATACAAAAACAAGACCTGTATATATGTTCTCTACAAGAGACGCGCTTCAGACCTAGGGACACATAGAGACCGAAAGTGCGGGGATGCAAAAATATATTCCATGCAAATGGAAATCAAAAGAAAGAGTATACCAATTCTCATAACAGATGAAATAGACTTTAAAATAAAGACTATTACAAAAGGCAAAGAAGGACACTACATAATGATCAAGGAATCAATCCAAGAAGATAAAACAATTGTAAATATTTATGCACCCAACATAGGAGCACCTCAATACATAAGGTGAATGTTAACAGTCATAAAATGGGAAATCGACAGTAACACAATTATAGTAGGGGACTTTAACACCGCATTTTCACCAATGGACAGATCATCCAAAATGAACATAAAAAAGGAAACACAAGCTATAAATGACACATTAAACAAGATGGACTTAATTGATATATTTAGGACATTCCATCCAAAAACAACAGAATAAACTATCTTCTCAAGTGGTCATTGAACATTCTCCAGGATAGATGATATCTTGGGTCACAAATCAAGCCTTGGTAAATTTAAGAAAATTGAAATCATATCAGGTATCTTTTCTGACAACAATGCTGTGAGATTAGATATCAAATACAGGAAAAAGTCCATAAAAAATACAAACACATAGAGGCTAAAAAATACACTACTAAATAACCAAGAGATCACTGAAGATATCAAAGAGGAAATCAATAAATACCTAGAAACAAATGACAATGGAAACATGCTGAACCAAAACCTATGGGATGAAACAAAAGCAGTTCTAATAGGGAAGTTTATAGCAATACAATCCTACCTTAAGAAAAATCTAAAATAAACAACCTAACTTTACACCTAAAGCCACTTAACAAAGAAGAACAAAAAAACCCCAAAGTCAGCAAAAGGAAAGAAATTATAAAGATCAGAACAGAAATAAATGAAAAAGAAATGAAGGAAACAATAGCAAATATCAATAAAACTAAAAGCTGGTTCTTTAAGAAGAAAAACAAAATTGATAAACCATTAGCCAAACTCATCAAGAAAAAAGGGAGAAGACTCAAATCAATAGAATTAGAAAGGAAAAAGGAGAATAACTACTGAAACCACAGAAATATAAAGGATCATGAGATATTACTACAAGCAACTCTAGGCCAGTAAAATGGGCAAACTGGAAGAAATGGACAAATTCTTAGAAAAGCACAACCTTCCAAGACTGAAACAGGAAGAAATAGAAATATGAAAAGACTAATCAAAAGCACTGAAATTAACTGTGATTAAAAATCTTCTAACAAACAAAAGCCAGAACCAGATGGCTTAACAGGCGAATTCTATCAAATGTTGAGAGAAGAGCTAACACCTATCCTTGTCAAACTCTTCCAAAATATAGCAGAGGGAGGAACACTCCAAAACTTATTCTACAACGTCACCATCACCCTGATACCAAAACCAAACAAAGATGTCACAAAGAAAGAAAACTACAGGCCAATATCCCTGATGAATATAGATGCAAAAATCCATATCAAAATACTAGCAAACAGAATCTTCCTCCACATTAAAAGAATCATACATCATGATCAAGTGGGGTTTATCACAGGAAGGCAAGGATTCTTCAATATACACAAATCAATTGATGTGATAAACCATATTAACAAATTGAAGGATAAAAACCATATAATCATCTCAATAGAACAAGCTTTTGACAAAATTCAACACCCATTTATGATAAAAACCCTCCAGAAAGTAGGCATAGAGGGAACA
Organism: Mesoplodon mirus; assembly: GCF_964341445.2. Classification (NCBI taxonomy): domain Eukaryota; kingdom Metazoa; phylum Chordata; class Mammalia; order Artiodactyla; family Ziphiidae; genus Mesoplodon; species Mesoplodon mirus. The sequence goes on from NC_138992.1 coordinate 46,155,884, forward strand.
TACCAAAACACAATAAAGGCCATATATCACAAACCCACAGTCAACATCATTCTCAACAGTGAAAAACTTAAATCATTTTCTCTAAGATCAGGAATAAGACAATGTTGTCCACTCTCCCCACTCTTATTCCACAAGTTTTGGAAGTTTTAGCCACAGCAATCAGAGAAGAAAAAGAAATAAAAGGAATCCAAATTGGAAAAGAAGTAAAGTGTCATTATTTGCAGATGATATGATACTATATATAGAGAATCCTAAAGATGCTACCAGAAAAATACTAGAGCTAAGCAATGAATATGGTAAAGTAGCAGGATACAAAATTAATGCACAGAAATCTCTTGCTTTCCTATACACTAATGTTGAAAAATCTGAAAGTGAAATTAAGGTAACACTCCAATTTACCATGGCAAAAAAAGAATAAAATAGCTGGAATAAACCTACCTAAGGAGACAAAAGGCCTGTATGCAGAAAACTATGACACTGATGAAAAAAATTAAAGATGATACAAACAGATGGAGAGATATATCATGTTCATGGATTGGAAGAATCAACATTGTGAAAATGACAATTACTACCCAAAGCAATCTACAGATTCAAAGTAATCCTTATCAAACTACAAATGGCATTTTTCACAGAACTAGAACAAAAAAATTTGCAATTTGTATGGAAACACAAAAGACCCCAAAAGCCAAAGCAATCTTGAGAAAGAAAAACGGAGCTGGAGGAATCAGACTCCCTGACTTCAGACTATACCACAAAGCTACAGTAATCAAGACAGTATGGTACTGGCACAAAAACAGAAATATAGATCAATGGAACAGGATTGAAAACTCAGCAATAAACCCACGCACATATGGTCACCTTATTTTTGATACAGGAGGCAAGAATATACAATGGAGAAAAGACAGCCTCTTCAATAAGTGGTGCTGGGAAAACTGGACAGCTACATATAGAAGAATGAAATTAAAACACTCCCTAACACCATACACAAAAATAAACTGAAAATGGATTGAAGACCTAAATGTAAGGTCAGACACTATAACACTCTTAGAGGAAAACACAGGCAGAACACTCTGTGACATAAATCAGAGCAAGATACTTTTTTGTTCTTAGTTTCTGCTTTATAACAAAATGAATCAGTTATACATATACATATGCTCCCATATCCCCTCCCTCTGAGCAAGATACTTTTGGACCCACCTTATAGAGAAATGGAAATAAACCAGAAATAAACAAATGGGACCTAATGAAACTTAAAAGCTTTTGCACAGCAAAGGAAACCATAAACAAGACAAAAAGACAACCCTGAGAATGGGAGAAAATATTTGGAAATGAGGCAACTGATGGAGGATTAATATCCAAAATTTACAAGGAGCTTATGCAGTTCAATATCAAAAAAAACAAAGCACTCAATCCAAAAATGGGCAGAAGACCCAAATAGATATTTGTCCAAAGAAGATATACAGATTGCCAACAAACACATGAAAGGATGCTCAACATCCCTAATCATTAGAGAAATGCAAATCAAAACTACAATGAGGTATCACCTCACACCTGTCAGAATGGCCATCATCAAAAAATCTACAAACAATAAATGCTGGAGAGGGTTTGGAGAAAAGGGAACACTCTTGCACTGTTGGTGGGAATGTAAACTGATACAGCCACTATGGAAATAGTATAGAGGTTCCTTAAAAAACTAAAAATAGAAGTATCATACAACCCAGTATGTTACTGGGCATATACCGTGAGAAAACCATAATTCAAAAAGTGTCACATACCACGATGTTCATTGCAGCTCTACTTAGGATAGTCATGACATGGAAGCAACCTAAGTGTCCATTGACAGATGAATCGATAAAGAAGATGTGGCACATATATACAATGGAATATTGCTTAGCCATATAAAGAAACAAAACTGAGTTATTTGTAGTGAGGTGCATGGACCTAGAGTCTGTCATACAGAGTGAAGTTAAGTCAGAAAGAGAAAAACAAATACCATATGCTAACACATATATATGTAATCTAAAATAAAATAAAATAAAATAAATAAAAAGGTTCTGAAGAACCTAGGGGCAGGAGAGGAATAAAGATGCAGACGTAGAGAATGGACTTGAGGACATGGGAGGGGAAAGGGTAAGGCCGGATGAAGTGAGGTAGTTGCATGGACACATATGCACTACCTAATGTAAAATAGATAGCTAGTGGGAAGCAGCCACATAGCACAGGGATATCAACTCAGTGTTTTGTGACCACCTAGAGGAGTAGGATAGGGAGCGTGGGAGGGAGACTCAAGAGGGAGGTGATATGGGGATAGATGTATATGTACATCTGATTCACTTTGTTATAAAGCAGAAACTAACACACCATTGTAAAGCCATTATACTCCAATAAAGATGTTAAAATATTATTACAAAATATTGGCTATAATTTCCTGTGCTGTACAATATATTCTTGCTGCTTATTTCTTTTACACATAGGAGTTTGTATCTCTTAATCCCATTCCTCTATCTTGCCCCTCCCCCTTCCCTTGTCTCTTCCAAATGGTAACCACTAGTTGGTTTTCTATTTGTGTGAGTCTATTTCTGCTTTGCCTTATGAATTTGTCTGTTCTATTTTTTGTATTCCACATATAAGTTGTATCATATAGTAATTGTCATTCTCTGTGTGACATATTTCACTAAGCATAATATTCTCTAGGTCCATGCATTTGCCTCAAATGGCAGAATTTCATCCTTTTTTATGACTAATATTCCATTGTATATATATGTACCACATCTTCTTTATCCATTTGTCTGCTGATGGACACTTGGGTGGGTTCCACATCTTTACTATTGTAAACAGTGCTGCTGTGAACATTGATGTGCACGTATCTTTTCAAATTAGTGTTTTCAGTTTTTCCCAATATATACCAAGGAATGGAATTGAAGGATCATATAGTAGTTCTATTTTTAGTTTTTAGAGGCACTTCCATACTGTTTTCCATAGTAGCTGAACCAATTTACATTCCCAGCAACAGTGTATGAGGGTTCCCTTTTCTCCACATTCTCTCCAACATTTGTTATTTGTACATTTTTTGATGATAGCCATTCTGACATGTGTGAAAATGTGTGAGGTAGTATCTCACTGTTGTTTTGATTTGCTTTTCTCTAATAATTAGCAATAATGAGCATCTTTTCATGTGCCTGTTAGCTGTTTCTATGTCTTCTTTGGAAAATAGTTATTCAGCTCATCTGCCCAGTTTTTGATTGAGTTTTCTTTATATTGAGTTTATGAGCTGTTTATATATTTTTGATATTACCCCCTTGTTGGTTATATCATTTGCAAATATTTTCTCCCAATCAGTTGGTTGTCTTTCTGTTTTGTTAGTGGTTTCCTTTGTGGTGTAAAAGCTTTTAAGTTTAATTAGGTCTTTTTGTTTATTTTTGATTTTATTTCTTTTGCATTAGGAGACTGATTCAAAAAAATGTTGCTATGTTATATATCAAAGAGTGTTCTGCCTATGTTTTCTTCTGGAGTTTTATGGTTTTAGGTTTTACTTTTGGGTCTTCAATCCACTTTTAGTTTATTTCTGTATACAATGTGAGGAAATGTTTTAGTCTCATTCTTTTAAATGTAGGTGTCCAGTTTTAACAGCACCACTTATTGAAAAGACTGTCTTTACTCTGTTGTATATTTTTGCTTCCTTTGTTGTAGCTTAACTGTCCATAAGTGTGTAGGTTTATTTCTGGTCTCTCTATTTTATTCCAGTGATCTACGTGTCTGTTTTTGTGTCAGAACCATGCTGTTTTGACTACCATAGGTTTGTAGTGAAGTCTGAAGTCAGGAGGGTGATACCTCCCTTTTTTTTCTCAAGATTGCTTTGGCAATTCAAAGTCTTTTCTGGCTCCATGCAAATTTTAGGATTTGTTTTAGTTCTGTGAAAAATATCATGGTATTGCTTTAAATCTGGAGATTGCTTTGCATAGTATGACCATTTTAGCAATATTAATGCTTCCAGTCTAAGAGCATGAGATCTTTCCATTTATTTTTATCACCTTTAATTTCCTTCATCAATATTTTATAGTGTGCAAAGTATAGGTTTTCACCCCCGTGGTTAAGTTTATTCCTAGGTATTTTATTATTTTTGATGCAATTTTAAACAGGATTGTTTTTTACTTTCACTTTCTGAGAGTTCATTATTAGTGCATAGAAAAAGTAAATTTCTGTATATCAATCTTGTGTCCTCAACTTTACTCAATTCATTTATTAATTCTCATAGATTTTTGGTGGAGGCTCTAGGTTTTTCTATAAAAAGTATCATGTCATCTACTGAGAGTTTTATTTTTTCTCTTACAAATTGGATGTCTATTATTTCTTTTTCTTACTTGATTGCTTTGGCTAGGATTTCCAATACTATGTTATACAGAAGTGGTGAGTCTGAGCATCCTTGTCTTGTTCCCGAATTTAGAGAAAAGGCTTTTAGTTTTTCAACATTGAGTATGATGTTAATCTATTATGTCATATAAGACCACGGTTGCCTTATTGATCTTCTGTCTGGATGATCTGCTCATTGATGTCAGTGGGGTGTTAAGTCCCTTACTATTATTTTATTATTGTCAATTTTTCCCTTTATGTCTGTTTCTATTTGCTTTATATACTGGTGCTCCTGTATTGTGTGCATATATGTTAACAAGTGTAATCCTCTTCTTGTACTGATCCCTTATCATTACCTAATGTCCTTCTTTGTCTCTCATTATGGCATTAGTGTTAAAGTTTATTTTGTCTGACATGAATATTCTTAATCCTGCTTTTCTGCTGTTTCCCTTTGTGTGTCTTTAGCTCTAAAGTTCTCTTGTAGGAGCAGTATAGATGAGACTTGTTTTTTATCCAATCTACCACCTTATGTCTTTTGATTGGAGCTTCTATTCCACTGACATTTAAAGAGACTTTGTTAGTTATGTACTTATTGCCATTTTGTTATTTGTTTCCTGGGTTTTCTTTGTACTTCTCTGCTTATTTCTTTTTATAGTCTCTTCCATTTGTGGTTTAATAATTTTCTTTAGTGATCTTTTTCCCTTTCTCTCTAGTTTTATATCTATTGTAGGTTTTTGATTCGTTATTACCATAGGGTTCATATATGTTGTTATATAACTATATCTACTTGTTTTAAACTGAATGTCATTTAAGTTCAAACACATTCTAAGAGAGCTACATTTTTACTCCCCTTTGACACATTTTGTGTATTTGGTGTCACATTTTACATCTTCATGTTTATCTCTTAACTGTTTATTGTATTTATAGCTGTTTTTACAATTTTTTGCTTTTTAATCTTTGTACTGTATAATATAGTGGTTGATTCTCTGTCCTTACATATATTTGTCTTTCCTAGTGGGATTTCCCTTTCCTATAGATTCTTACTTTTTTCCCACTTAGAGAAGACCCTTTAACATGTCTTTTAGGGTGAGTTTAGTATTGATTAATTCTTTTATTTTTTGTTTCTCTAAGAAGCTCTTTATTTCTTCTTTGATTCTAAATGATAATCTTGCTGGGTAGAGTATCCTAGACTGCAGGTCCCTTTCAGCACTTTGCATATATCCTGCCACTCCCTTCTGTCCTGCAAAATTTCTGCAGGAACATCAGCTGATAGCTTAATGGGGATTACCTTGTTATTGACTATGTTTTTTCTCTTGCTGCCTTTGGAATTCTCTCTATGTTTTATCTTTAATTTTGCATTTTAATTATGATATGTCTTCATGTGTGTCTGTTTGGGTTCATCTTGTTTGGGACCCTCTGTGTTTCTTGTGACTGGGTATCTGTTTCCTTCTTCAGGTTTGGGAAGTTTTAGCCATAATTTCCTCACATACATTTTTCAATCTTCCTTTCTCTCTTTTCTCATTCTGACCCCTTACTTAATGTTATTTCAGAGATCTTTTAAACTGTTTTCATTTTTTAAAATTTGGTTTTCTTCTAGCTGTTCTGCTTGGGTGATTTCCAATATTCTATCATTCAGGTCACTTATGCATTCTTCTGTATCACTTATTCTGTTGTTCATTCCTTCTAGTATTGTTTAATTTCAGTTATTGAAATTTTCATTTCTGTTTGGGTCTTTTTTTATATTTTCTGGTTCTTTGTAAACATTTTCATTCTATTCATCTATTCTTTTGCTTAATTCAGTTAACTTTCTTATTACCAATGCTTTGAATTCTTTATCTGGTAAATTGTTTATTTCTGTTTCATTATTTACTTTTTCAAGAATTTTCTCTTGCTCTTTCAATTGAGATAAGTTTTTCTGCCTTTTCATTTTGCTTAACTTTCTGTGTCTCTATGAATTTAGGTGAAACAGTTACCTATTGTGGTCTTGAAGTGGTGCTCTTATGTGGGAGAGTTCCTGTACAGTCTGAATGTGACCAATGCTTCTGGTGGTGAGCTGGGTTAGACATGAACATAAGTCACATTTTTCCTCAGGGTGTGCTAACAGCTTTCACCTTGGTGGAGGATGTAGCTAGATCTGGAGTAGCTTGAGCTGGAGCCAGGTGTGAGATGGGACTTCTCTTCTGCTCAGTAGCTTTCACCGACTTTATCTGGGCAAGGTCTGATCAGTTGTTGGAGCAAAAGCCCTAAGGTTTGGTCCCAGGCTGTCTCTATCCCTTTAAGTGTGTGCTTTCTCCACTCCCAGCACTGAACCCTTGCCCTATAGTGAGGTAGTTTTGAAGTAAGAGGGGCTCATGCAGGCACTCAGCTCCTATTGGCTGCAGATGGAGTGCCAGTTGTCTCCAATGTGGTCTCTGTGCGATAGATCACAATTCTATCTCTCTGCTCAGATGCAGCCTCGGGTGCAAGTCCCCTCTGCCACCCCTACCAGTTGTGGAGCCACACTGCAGGACAGGTGGGTCCTGCATGGATTCTTGGCATATATCAGGACATGAGCTGCGGTGGAGCAGCTGCTGTCAGAGTTCTGTGGTGCTTCTGAGGTGCTGATTGAGTAATCACCAACAATGGCCACTATTGCCTCATCCAGAATCCGCCCTGGGACAAATTCATCTCTGCGTCGCATAGCTGAGTATTCTCCTCAGTCGTGACAACCCTAGATCCCACACTGTAAAGTGGAGTAAGCATGGCTGGAGCATTGGCTCAGGTCAGGCTGTGGTGCATGCTGAGGGAATTCTGGGAAACTAGAGTAGTCCTCTAACTGTCCTCTCTACCCTTTCTAGGGGACAACCCTGCTGTGCTAACTCCTCCTGTGTGGAGTCCAGGCTTCCTTCAGTCCTTCTGTTAGTCCCAGTGGTCCTCCAACCAGCAAAGGGTGTTTATCTCCCTTGTGTAGAGTCCCAGGACTGGGGTGCTCAGTCTGTGGCTCTGGCCACTCACTCTCAAGGGAAGGTTTCGGCCTATGTAATCTTCCTTTTCCTCTGAGTCCTCTCCAAGGGGCACAGGTTCTGACCTGATCACTTTTATTCCCTTCCTACCAATTATGTGTGGAAATTTCTTCAGGGTTGTACATGAGCATTTCTACCAGTTTCCAGTTAGCTTTCAATGAGAATTGTTCCACATATAGATGAGTTTTTGATGTGTTTGTGGGGAGGTGGGTTCCATATCCTCCTACTCTGCCATTTTTATTGATCTCTTGAAGTTACTTTATTCTTGTTACTAACTGCATTTCTTTTTTTTTCTTTCACTTAGCAATATTTATTAAAATTTCCTCCATGTCTTTTCCTGGCCTGATAACTCATTTCTTATTTTTTTTAACATCTTTATTGGAGTATAATTGCTTTACAATAGTGTGTTACTTTCTGCTTTATAACAAAGTGAATCAGTTACACATATACATATGTTCCCATATCTCTTCCCTCTTGCATCTCCCTCCCTCCCACCCTCCCTATCCCACTCCTCTAGGTGATCACAAACCACCGAGCTGATCTCCCTGTGCTATATGACTTCTTCCCACTAGTTATCTATTTTACGTTTGGTAGTGTATATATGTCCATGCCACTCTCTCACTTTGTCACAGCTTACCCTTTCCTCTCCCCATATCCTCAAGTCCATTCTCTAGTAAGTCTGTGTCTTTATTCCCATCTTACCCCTAGGTACTTCATCACCTTTTTTTGTCTTAGATTCCATATATATGTGTTACCATACTGTATTTGTTTTTCTCTTTCTGACTTACTTCACTCTGTATGACAGACTCTAGGTCCAACAACCTCACTACAAATAACTCAGTTCTGTTTCCTTTTATGGCAGAGTAATATTCCATTTTATATATGTGCCACATCTTCTTTATCCATTCATCCGATGATGGACACTTAGGTTGTTTCCATGTCCTGGCTATTGTAAAGAGAGTTGTAATGAATATTTTGGTACATGACTCTTTTTGAATTATGGTTTTCTCAGGGTATATGTCCAGTAGTGGGATTGCTGGGTCATATCATAGTTCTATTTTTAGCTTTTTAAGGAACCTCCATACTGTTCCCCATAGTGGCTGTATCAATTTACATTCCCACCAACAGTGCAAGAGTGTTCCATTTACTCCACACCCTCTCCAGCATTTATTGTTTCTAGATTTTTTGATGATGGCCATTCTGACTGGTGTGAGATATCTCATTGTACTTTTGATTTGCATTTCTCTAATGATTAATGATGTTGAGCATTCTTTCATGTGTTTGTTGGCAATCTGTATATCTTCTTTGGAGAAATGTCTGTTTAGGTCTTCTGCCCACTTTTGGATTTGTTTGTTTGTTTTTTTTGTTATTGAGCTGCATGAGCTGCTTGTAAATTTTGGAGATGAATCCTTTGTCAGTTGCTTCATTTGCAAATATTTTCTCCCATTCTGAGGGTTGTCTTTTGGTCTTGTTTATGGTTTCCTTTGCTGTGCAAAAGCTTTGAAGTTTCATTAGGTCCCATTTGTTCATTTTTGTTTTTATTTCCATTTCTCTAGGACGTGGGTCCAAAAGGATCTTGCTGTGATCTATGTCATACAGTGTTCTGTCTATGTTTTCCTCTAAGAGTTTGATAGTTTCTGGCCTTACATTTAGGTCTTTAATCCATTTTGAACTTATTTTTGTGTATGCTGTTAGGGAGTGTTCTAATTTCATACTTTTACATGTCCCTGTCCAGTTTTCCCAGCACCAATTATTGAAGAGGCTGTCTTTTCTCTACAGTATATTCTTGCCTCCTTTATCAAAGACAAGGTGACAATAGGTGTGTGGGTTTATCCCTGGGGTTTCTATCCTGTTTTATTGATCTATATTTCTGTGTTTGTGCCAGTACCATACTGTCTTGATTAGTAGCTTTGTAGTAGGGTCTGAAGTCAGGGAGCCTGATTCCTCTAGCTCCATTTTTCGTTCTCAAGATTGCTTTAGCTATTCAGGGTCTTTTGTGTGTCCAAACAAATTGTGAAACTTTTTGTTCTAGTTCTGTGAAAAATGCCAGTGATAGGTTTGATAGGGATTGCATTGAATCTGTAGATTACTTTGGGTAGTAGAGTCATTTTCACAATGTTGATTCTTCCAATCCAAGAACATGGTATATCTCTGCATCTATTTGTATCATCTTTAATTGTTTCATCAGTGTCTTATAGTTTTCTGCATACAGGTCTTTTGTTTCCTTAGGTAGGTTTATGTCCTAGATATTTTATTCTTTTTGTTGCAGTGGTAAATGGGAGTGTTTTCTTAATTTCACTATCAGATTTTTCATCATTAATGTATAGGAATGAAAGAGATTTCTGTGCATTAATTTTGTATCTTGCTACTTTACCAAATTCATTGATTAGCTCTAGTAGTTTTCTGGTAACATCTTTAGGATTCTCTATTAATAGTATCATATCATCAGCAAACAGTGACAGCTTTACTTCTTCTTTACTGATTTGGATTCCTTTTATTTCATTTTCTTCTCTGATTGCTGTGGCAAAACTTCCAAAACTATGTTGAATAGTAGTGGTGAGAATGGGTAACCTTGTCTTGTTCCCGATCTTAGTGGAAACGGTTTCAGTTTTTCACCATTGAGGATGATGTTAGCTGTGGCTTTGTCATACACGGCCTTTATTATGCTGAGGAAATTTCCCTCTATGCTTACTTTCTGCAGGGTTTTTATCATAAATGCGTGTTGAATTTTTTCAAAAGCTTTCTCTGCATCTATTGAGATGATCATATGGTTTTCTCCTTCAATTTGTTAATATGGTGTATCGCGTTGACTTATTTGCATATATTGAAGAATCATTGCATTCCTGGAATAAACTCACTTGATCATGGTGTATGATCCTTTTAATGTGCTGTTGGATTCTGTTTGCTAGTATTTTGTTGAGGATTTTTGCATCGATGTTCATCCATGATATTGGCCTGTAGTGTTCTTTCTTTGTGACATCTTTGCCTGGTTTTGGTATCAGGGTGATGGTGGCCTCGTAGAATGAGTTGGGGAGTGTTCCTCCCTGTGCTATATTTTGGAAGAGTTTGAGAAGGATAGGTGCTAACTCTTCTATAAATGTTTGATAGAATTCACCTGTGAAGCCATCTGGTCCTGGGCTTTTGTTTGTTGGAAGATTTTTAACGACAGTTTCAAATTCAGTGCTTATGATTGGCCTGTTCATATTTTCTATTTCTTCCTGATTCAGTTTCAGCATGTTGTGCATTTCTAAGAATTTGTCCATTTCTTCTAGGTTGTCCATATTATTGGCATAGAGCTGCTTGTAGTAATCTCTCATGATCGTTTGTATTTCTGCAGTGTCAGTTGTTACTTCTCCTTTTTCATTTCTAATTCTATTCCTTTGAGTCATCTCCTTTTTTTTCTTGATGAGTCTGGCTAATGGTTTATCAATTGTGTTTATCTTCTCAAAGAACCAGCTTTTAGTTTTATTGATCTTTGCTATCATTTCCTTCATTTCTTTTTCATTTATTTCTGATTTGATCTTTATGATTTGTTTCCTTCTGCTAACTTTGGTGATTTTTTGTTCTTCTTTCTCTAATTGCTTTAGGTGCAAGGTTAGGTTGTTTATTTGAGATATTTCCTGTTTCTTAAGGTAGGATTGTATTGCTATAAACATCCCTCTTAGAACTGCTTTTGCTGCATCCCATAGGTTTTGGGTTGTCGTGTCTCCATTGTCATTTGTTTCTAGGTATTTTTTTATTTCCTCTTTGATTTCTTCAGTGATCACTTCGTTATTAAGTAGTGTATTGTTTAGCCTCCATGTGTTTGTATTTTTTACAGATCTTTTCCTGTAATTGATATCTAGTCTCTTAGCATTGTGGTCAGAAAATATACTTGATACAATTTCAATTTTCTAAAACTTACCAAGGCTTGATTTGTGACCCAAGATATGATCTATCCTGGAGACTGTTCCATAAGCACTTGAGAAAAATGTGTATTCTTTTGTTTTTGGGTGGAATATCCTATAAATATCAATTAAGTCCATCTTGTTTAATGTATCATTTAAAGCTTGTGTTTCCTTATTTATTTTCATTTTGGATGATCTGTCCATTGGTGAAAGTGGGGTGTTAAAGTCCTCTACTATGATTGTGTTACTGTCGATTTCCCCTTTTATGGCTGTTAGTATTTGCCTTATGTATTGAGGTGCTCCTATGTTGGGTGCATAAATATCTACAATTGTTATATCTTATTCTTGGATTGATCCCTTGATCATTATGTAGTGTCCTTCTTTGTCTCCTGTAATAGCCTTTATTTTAAAGTCTATTTTTTCTGATATGAGAATTGCTACTCCAGCTTTCTTTTGATTTCCGTTTGCATGGAATATCTTTTTCCAATCCCTCACTTTCAGTCTGTATATGTCCCTAGGTCTGAAGTTGTTCTATTGTAGACAGCATATATACGGGTCTTGTTTTTGTATCCATTCAGCAAGTCTGCATCTTTTGGTGGGAGCATTTATTCCATTTACATTTAAGGTAATTATCCATTAATTTAAATGTAATCCATTTACATTTATGTAATGTATGTAATGTAAAATTAAATGTATCCATTTACATTTAAAATAATTCCCATTTTCTTAAATGTTGGGATTGCTAATGTAGGTGTTTTCTTTCTCTCGTGTTTCTTGCCTAGAGAAGTTCCTTTAGCATTTGTTGTAAAGCTGGTTTGGTGTTGCTGAACTCTCTCAGCATTTTTTTTTGTGTGTGTGGTATGTGGGCCTCACACCACTGCGGCCCCCACCACTGTGGAGCACAGGCTATGGACACACAGGCCCAGCAGCCATGGTCTAGCCACTCCGCAGCACATGGGATCCTCCCGGACTGGGGCACGCCCCCGCATCCCCTGCATCGGCAGGCAGACTCGCAACACCTGCACCACCAAGGAAGCCCTCTTTCCGCTTTTGCTTGTCTGTAAAGGTTTTAATTTCTCCATCAAATCTGAGTGAGATTGTTGCTGGGTAGAGTAATCTTGGTTTTAGGTTTTTCTCCTTCATCACTTTAAATATGTCCTGCCACTCCCTTCTGGCTTGTGGAGTTTGTGCTGAAAGATCAGCTGTTAACCTTATGGGGATTCCCTTGTGTGTTATTTGTTGTTTTTCCCTTGCTGTTTTTAATATGTTTTCTTTATATTTAATTTTTGATAGTTTGATTAATATGTGTCTTGGCATATTTCTCCTTGGATTTATCCTGTATGGGACTCACTGTGCTTCCTGGACTTGATTAACTATTTCCTTTCACATATTAGGGAAGTTTTCAACTATAATTTCTTCAAATATTTTTTCAGTCCCTTTCTTTTTCTCTTCTTCTTCTGGAACCCCTATAATTTGAACGCTGGTACATTTAATGTTGTCCCAGAGGTCTCTGAGACTCTCCTCAGTTCTTTTCATTCTTTTTTCTTTATTCTGCTCTTCAGTAGTTATTTCCACTATTTTATCTTCCAGGTCACTTATCCGTTCTTCTGCCTCAGTTATTCTGCTATTGATCCCATCTAGAGTATTTTTAATTTCATTTATTTTGTTGTTCATCATTGCTTGTTTCATCTTTAGTTCTTCCAGATCCTTGTTAACTGTTTCTTGCATTTTGTCTATTCTATTTCCAAGATATTGGATCATCTTTACTATCGTTATTCTGAATTCTTTTTCAGGTAGACTGCCTATTTCCTCTTCATTTGTTAGCTCTGGTGTGTTTTTACCTTGTTCCTTCATCTGCTGTGTGTTTCTCTGTCTTCTCATTTTGCTTAACTTACTGTGTTTGGGGTCTCCTTTTCACAGGCTGCAGTTTCGTAGTTCCCATTGTTTTTGGTGTCTGTCCCCAGTGGCTAAGGTTACTTCAGTGGGCTGTGTAGGTTTCCTGTTGGAGGGGACTAGTGCCTGTGTTCTGGTGGATGAGTCTGGATCTTGTCTTTCTGGTGGGCAGGTCCATATTTGGTGGTGTATTTTGGGGTGTCTGTGGCCTTATTATGATTTTAGGCCACCTCTCTGCTAATGGATGGGGCTGTGTTCCTGTTTTGCTAGTGGTTTGGCCTAGGGTGTCTAGCACTGTAGCTTGCTGGTTGTTGAGTGAAGCTTGGTCTTGGTGTTGAGATGGAGGTCTCTGGGAGATTTTTGCAGTTTGTTATTATATGGAGCTGAGAGGTCTCTTGTGGACCAGTGTCCTGAATTTGGCTCTCCCACCTCAGAGGCAGAGCCGTGGTGCCTGGCTGGAGCACCAAGAGCCTTTCATCCGCACGGCTCAGAAAAAGGGGAGAAAAAATGAAGAGAGAGTGAAAGAAAGAAAGAGGATAAAATAAAATGAAATAAAATAAGATAAAATAAAGTTATTAAAATAAAAACTAAAAAAATAATTATTAAGAAGAAAATTTTTAAATGTAAAAAAAAAAAAAAAAAAAAAACGGACAGACAGAACCCTAGGACAAATGGTGAAAGCAAAGCTATACAGAGAAAATCTCAAACAGAAGCATACACATACACACTCACAAAAAGGGGAAAAGGGGAAAAAATAATATATCTTGCTCCCAAAGTCCACCTCCTCAATTTGGGATGATTCGTTGTCTATTCAGGTATTCCACAGATGCAGGGTACATCAAGTTGATTGTGGAGCTTTAATCCACTCCTTCTGAGGCTGCTGGGAGAAATTCCCCTTTCTTTTCTTTGTTTGCACAGTTCCTGGGGTTCAGCTTTGGATTTGTCCTGCCTCTGCATGTAGGTCACCTGAGGCCGTCTGTTCTTCACTGAGACAGGATGGGGTTAAAGGAACAGCTGATTTGATGGCTCTGGCTCACTCAGGCGGGGGGAGGTATGGGTACGGTTGTGGGGCAAGCCTGTGGCAGCAGAGGCCAGCATGATGTAGCAGCAACCTGATGCGCCCCTTGCGTTCTCCCAGGGAAATTTTCCCTGGATCACGGGACCCTGGCAGTGGCGGGCTGCACAGGCTCCTGGGAGGGGAGGTGTGGATAGTGACCTGTGCTTGCACACAGGCTTTTTGGTAGCTGCAGCAGCAGCCTTAGCTTCTCATGCCCCTCTCTGCAGTCCACGCTGTTATCCGCAGCTTGCCCCCGTCTCTGGAGCTCCTTTAAGCAGAGCTCTTAATCCCCTCTCCTTGGGCACCAGGAAACAAAGAGGGAAGAAAAAGTCTCTTGCCTCTTCGGCAGGTCCAGAGTTTTCCCAGACTCCCTCCCGGCTAGCCGTGGTGCACTAGTCCCCTTCAGGCTGTGTTCACACCGCCAACCCCAGTCCTCTCCCTGTGATCTGACTGAAGCCCGAGCCTCAGCTCCCACCCCACACCCGCCCTGGCGGGTGAGCAGACAAGCCTCTCGGGCTGGTGAGCGCTGGTTGGCACTGAACCTCTGTGAGGGAATGTCTCTGCTTTGCCCTCTGTACCCGTTTCTGTGCTCTCCTCCGTGGCCCTGAAGCTTCCCCCCTCCGCCTCCCACAGTCTCCACCCATGAAGGGGCTTCCTAGTGTGTGGAAACCTTTCCTCCTTCACGGCTCCCTCCCACTGGTGCAGGTCCCGTCCCTATTCTTTTGTCTCTGTTTTTTCTTCTTTCTTTTGCCCTACCCAGGTACGTGGGGAGTTTCTTGCCTTTTGTGAGGTCTGAGGCCTTCTGCCAGCGTTCAGTGTGTGTTCTATTGGAGTAGCTCCACGTGTAGATGTATTTCTGATGCATCTGTGGGGCGAAGGTGACCTCCGCGTCTTACTCTTCCGCCATCTTCTCCCCTCACTTCTAACTGCATTTCTGGTAGTTTGGGATACTTGTATGAAAATTCCAAATAAGAAAATGCTGCAGTACTGCATGTAACCTCAGGATGGCAGGATGCTAACACTTTTGACTTAGTGTTTCACTAAACCTTGCTTTATCTCCTTTGGAAGGTCTCTTAATCTTTATTGAAGTGTGGGATGGGGTAGGGGGTTGTTTAAAAGACTAAATTTGTCTATCTCTCTCTCTGTGTGTGTGTGTGTGTGTGTGTGTGTGTGTGTGTGTAATAATTTATAATATATGATTATACAAGTTATAATCTTATGTTGTTATATAATTAATTATACATACATATTTTTACTTCTATATATGCATGATTAGTGTATAAGGGTAATATCAATCAAATATTTAATTTGCATGAATACATTCTATAAGTTAACACAAATAATTATTTTTATTCATCATTATTATTTAATAAAATTGTTATTATTTTCATAGAAGATTTTTGCATTTCTGAACAAAATAGAATCATATCTTAAAACCCTAGAGACTGGCTTATTGAGAATAATTTGTGTCAATTGATTACTAAAGAATATACCTCCATTTCTCAGGTAAGTTAGAAGAAGCTATAAACCTGTCTATGGAGCCTAAATTTTAGTGCCTTCAGAGAGTGAGAATTTGTATTATTTTCATTTCCAAAAGGCTTCTGCCTGGAAAGAGGGGAGAGGGAATGCTAATGCATTTGCCAATCTTGGCTAGAGGAAGTTTGGTGGAAATTCTCACCATGAATGAATTTCAAGCCCAATTTGCAAAGTTTGTTTTTAAAAGTGTTGTATGTGGACAAATTACTTTTTCCTCAGAGATCTTGCTGCTTTTTGTATGTTAAATCCTAAGTCTCAGCAATGTAAACACAATGTGATTAGTTTTCCGCTCTGAGTTGGTACACTCAGAAGATATGAAACTCATATCCTGGGTATTAAGATGGGGTGTTGAGTATAAACCTGAGGTAATGAATGCATTTTTCTTTCAACATATAAGGGTTTAGTGTATGCTCCAGAAGCTGTGATGCACTAATTCGGCAACTTAGGTTAGAACCTTCAGCACCAGGAACTCATGTGCTAATCTTGTTTTGCAAACTCTGTGCTCTGAAGATCCCCACATTGAGCTATTTCCCAATCCTTGCATTGTAGTTTGGAAATTTTTATTCAGGCTGCCACTCTCTTTTCTGCATTTCCCTTTTATTTCTTCCACACTCCACAGTTCAAGTACCACGGCCTTCATGGGTCCTCCAGGTTACCTAAATGTACAGCTTTTGCTTGCATCCATTACCACACTCTTTACTACCCCAACATGCCTTGCCCAATCTCCTCCCATTCTTGTCAGTGCCCTCTCTTTGAACTACCCCTCGAAGAGCATATAAACCTATTGATTCCAAGGCATCAATAAGTGAAAACAACTAAAGATGCTATCTCTCCATTCTAAAAGGTAAACCAAGAGTTAGTGACCTACCGAGATGTCAAATGATGGAATAAGGGATATTTGGCTGAGGGTATGCTGGCATGGGCTCTGTTAATGCATAAATCCAACCCTTTTAGCAGAATATGTACTAACAGTTAGGAATCAGAAGTTCTTACAGCAAAACACTGATGAACAAAAATGTTTTCTTCTTAGAACTATATGTCAACATAAGTTGGAAGCAGAAACAAAATATGTTTAATGTTTTCTATTTTACCTTTTTTTCTTTCCATTTCAGTACAGCAAGGTGTTTTTGTAAACTACTGCAACATAAGTTTAAAAGCTTTCCCTTATGTCTTGGTTCACTCAAAACAGAAAAATCTTCAAGACATTTTGTTATTGTTGTTATTTCATTTAAATTTTTTTTTATTAGTTTCTGCTTTATAACAAAGTGAATCAGTCATACATATATAGACATTTATTGGAGCATAATTGGTTCACAATACTGTGTTAGTTTCTGTTGTACAAAAAAATGAATCATTATTATGCATACATATATCCCCATATCCCCTCCCTCTTGAGCCTCCCTCCTACCCTACCTATCCCACGTCTCTAGGTCATTTAAAAACACCGAGCTGATCTGCCTGTGCTATGCTGCTGCTTCTCACTATCTATTTTACATTCAGTAGTGTATATATGTTGATGCTACTCTTACTTCTCCCCAGCTTCTCCCTCCCCACTGTGCTCTCAAGTCCATTCTCTATGTCTACGTCTTTATTCATGCCTTGCCACTAGGTTCATCTGTACCATTTTTTTCTTTTTTAGATTCCATATATATGTGTTAGCATATGGTATTTGTTTTCCTCTTTCTGACTTACTTCGCTCTGTATAACAGACTCTAGGTGCATCCACCTCACTACAAATAACTGAATTTCGTTTCTTTCTATGGCTGAGTAATAATATTTCATTGTATATATGTGCCACATCTTCTTTATCCATTCATCTGTCATTGGACATTTAGGTTGCTTCCATATCCTGGCTATTGTAAATATTGCTGCAATGAACATTGTGGTACATGTCTCTATTTGAATTATGGTTTTCTCAGGGTATATGCCCAGTAGTGGGATTGCTGGGTCATATGGCAGTTCTATTTTTAGTTTTTATAGGAACCCCCATACTGTTCTCCATAGTGGCTGTATCAATTTATATTCCCACCAACAATGCAGGAGGGTTCTTTTTTCATCACAGTATTTCCAGCATTTATTGTTTCTAGATTTTTGATAATGGTAACATGTCTGTAAAGAAAGAAGTTTAAAAACTAAATAAAGATAAAAAAGAAACCATGTTTGAAGAATGAGAAAACTATCAGTGGATAAAGAAATGTGAAGATTTAACTTGAAAAGCAAAGCAAAATAAGATGTGAACAATTAGAAAATATGAGAACAAAGAAGTTGAACTTTATAGAGCTGAAATAAAGTGCAAATTTGGATACTGTAAAAAGAAGTGAATGGAAGAGAAGAAAGAAAAGTCTCTAGGGGAAAAAAGTATCAAAATAATTTTAAGCTACAAACATTCTCAAATTTTACTTGTCTAAAATTTATTTATTTTTATTTACTTTTTTTTTTTGCGGTATGCAGGCCTCTCACTGTTGTGGCCCCCCCCCCCCGTTGCAGAGCACAGGCTCCAGACGCGCAGGCTCAGCAGCTATGGCTCACGGGCCAAGCCACTCCACGGCATGTGGGATCTTCCTGGACTGGGGCACGAACCCGTGTCCCGTGCATCAGCAGGCAGACTCACAACCACTGCGCCACCAGGGAAGCCCTAAAATTTATTTTTTTTTAGTATGTAATGTCATGCTTGGATTTGACTAGACTTACTTTATTACATCACTTAAAATTTCTATTGAGAATTTGAAGAAGTACCTGATTAAAAACTCTATGACAAGAAATCAGCTTTAGGAGATGAGATAACTAGAAATCAGAGGGAATAAAAAAAATCACAATATCACAATTACAAAATTTCTTTTGCAACCTTTGGACAGAAGCTGATTAATGGCTAAGATTTTTGTAGCTAGATAGATCTGGATTTAATTTTGACTCTGGAGCCTGATGGCACTGTGGTCCTGGCCAATTTTATTAATGCCATCTGTCAGTTTAATTCCGAATTCTAGAACAGTGACTAGAACAGTGACTGGCACACAGAAGAATGTAATTAGTATTTGTTGAATGAATGAATGACTCCTCTACCATGAATAATAATTTTTATCTGTTGTGGTAAGGATGAAATTAGACAATATCTAGTAGCTTATCACTATTAGACTATATCCTGAATTGAAAGTGGACTATATTCTGGGTAATGTGCAGTTACACAGGCAAGAGCCAGCTCTTCACAAACTTTTGACTCATAATCTAAGAACCAGAGTTGTACTTAGGCATATGTGGTCCCTGAGCTTTTACTATGTCATCACCTCATGGATGGGTCATCTATAACCCACAACCTCTATCATCACTGTGCTATAGGTTATTATAAGACCTCACAATGTTTAGATTAATATATATAGTGCCATATAGCATGAACACATTAGATGCTTGGTAAATGATTAACAAGTGAGTCAATGAGAGGAAGAGAGAGGATGAGAGAGGTGTCAGGTGCCATTGCCAAGAATTCTCTTGCAACTCGTACAACTCTCACTGTTATATCATTCTCTTGCCAGACCAGGACGGTGGAGGTGTTATAGGTCATCAGTCACTGGATTCCTAAGTATTCCTCCCCACATACACTTAGATGTCTTCAGTCAAGGCCCAGATCCCCAGTTTCTTTGTATCCTGTCACTATCTCTTGAGGTCAAACCAAAGATTGGAAGAATGTAGAGTAGGGATAAGTAAAAATACATGAATTCAATGAATTTTGTGATTAGGGAATGGAAACTAATACAGTACAAGAGAATTCAGATAAGGGATAAAATCATTATAGTTGGGGTGGACATGGAGTTAGCACTGCAACTACACATACTTCTCAACTTTTAAGACTTTGCATGATAATTAATGGTACAACATGGTGAACTGAGCAGCTGTGGATATTACCACCCCACTCTTCTGCCTTTCCCAGGTTTATACATAGAGCAATACTAGATTATATATATATATATATATATATATATATATATATATATATATATGTTATATTTTAGATAAGTTGAAAAAAATAGGAACTAATTAGGTACCTGATACAAAGAGAAAACTTAAAACCATTAGGATGAACAGCCAGCTGTAGTCATGTGGTCTTCATTGTCAGTATGTGCTATGGATGTTCTTCCAACACCTACAAGGTGGTAGGAAATTGGTGCTGAACTCCCTGAATGGTGGCACCATGAAGGGATTGTCCAGTCCATGAATTATGAATAGATTAACTGTTCATCAGCAGCAGTACTTGCACATAGTTGTATGCCAGGTCACAGTACTGGGCTAAAATAAATAAGCACCCACAAGAAATATGAACATCAAGCCTATGGGTGGGCTTGGTGTTCATATACACACTACCTTCATAAGGTTGAAACCTGGATGAGGTGTTAATGTTAAAACTAGTACAGAACCAATGAAACATAAAACTTTGGTAGAGGTAAATGCCAACTCCCGTTCAACCCCCACAACCCAAAGCATAGGAATCGTTTCCACAACTTCCACTAGAAATGAGTTCAGGTATTATAAAACACACAAGAAACTCACTGCCAGTAAAGGTTTAGAACACAAAACAACTGTGACAATTCAGAGCCAATATCTACAGGTTATAGAATTGTATAAAAAGGGGTTTTCAGGTAAATACTTAAAATAATCAAAGAGATAAAAGAATGAATGGAATCTATGAGATAAATTTAAGACTTTGTGGAAAGGACAATTGGATTTATTAAGAACAAAATAGCAATTTTAGAAATATAAAATGTGCTATTTAAATTTAAAATAATTAATAGATTACATAGTAGGCTAGATCCCGCTGTAGGAAGCATTAGTGAATTAAAATCTGATCTGAGGAAATCACTCAGAGGGAAAGATTGTGGGAAAAAGAAATAAAAATTATGAAAGTTATAAGACAGAGAAAATAATTAAGAGCTTCAACATAAGCATTAGAAAGATATTCAATGGTGAATATAAAGAGAATGGGTACAGGTAATGTTCAAAGTGATAATGGGTAAAAGTAAACCAGAATTGAAGAAAAATAGATAGGGTACAGGGAAGGATTCACGTCAGTGCTTACTTATTTTGGAGAGGCTTGTCTGATTCCACAAAGTAAGTTGACTGCCCTTGATCTGTGCTCTAATCTTCTGTATTTTTATTATTGCCTCTAATATACTGTGACCACTTTGGGCTCAGGAATGATGTCTTATTTATCATGTATATCTAACACTCATTATCCTTGGCACCTAATAGGTGCATGATAAATATTTGTGGAGGAAGCAAGGAAGAAAGAAAGGCAATGGAGGGAACAAAAGAGGGAGAGAGAGAAAGATTGGTCATCATTAAATACTAAAGAAATCCCTGAAAATTGTGTGTGCATGTTTGTGTGTGTGTACACTGGGTGTTGCATAATAAAACTAATTACATTTAAGCTTATTGTTACATAACAGTCTTTTTCCATTTCCAGAGAGGTGGGAAAACAATTTTCAAAATTAAAAATGCTATATATTCAACATCTTTTCAAGGTCCATCCATGATGAATAGTAATGAATAACCAGTTTAAAAAGCAAGTACAGAAGTTAACAAATACAGTGAATGATTAGTATTCAGATGGCAACTGACATCCTGCTTGACTTTTG
The DNA here is from genome assembly GCF_964341445.2 of Mesoplodon mirus. Classification (NCBI taxonomy): domain Eukaryota; kingdom Metazoa; phylum Chordata; class Mammalia; order Artiodactyla; family Ziphiidae; genus Mesoplodon; species Mesoplodon mirus. The sequence goes on from NC_138992.1 coordinate 46,177,233, forward strand.
AATGTATCTTATGGCTTCAGGTGATTGAGCTGAGCTGTATCTGTATAAAATTTACATATTTATATCACAGAGACTATGCCCTTTCAGTAGTGGTTGACGTAATAAATGCTGATATTTAATTTAAAAAAAATAATTTTCTTTAAAACAAAGTTTGAAATTATGAAAATCATGAGAAAATGTAAAGAAATTTCAGTAATCTTAGTGGACAAACATCCTCTCAAAAATAAATTTAATGGACTTCATAGAAGTACTTGAGGAATGAACTTACACCTACTGAGCAAGACTTCTATGTTGTGCTCTTCAGTTGGTACTTCACATACATTATGTCCTTTAATCTTTCCCCAGACTCCTCACTCAGGGCTGAAGAAAATGAGGCCAAGTCAAGAGCAAAGTTGACATGGGCCTGGTTGTCTCCAAATCCCTTATTCTGTCACATACAGATATCTTCATAGACTATCTGGATTATTTTAACTGGTGTTTGAAATATAAATCTGAGTCACATGAAGAATTAATGCAATTTACTTTCCCATCCAGTAGTGAGGTAGTAACCAATATCAGACTTGTTCTGTAAACAACAGTAAAACTGAACAAAATAAATAAAACAATCCTTTCAGATGTTAAACAATAGACAGCAGGACCACAATCCTTAAGAATAGAGAAACAGAAAAGTGAGCTCTGTAATCACCTTAACCTTCCTGGAAGCACTTTCTGGATCAATGTGCAGGACTTGTAGTCCAAGCAGAGCATGGAGATCTCACTGAGCTCATAAGGCACAGATTAGAGCTAGGAAAGGTATAAAACTAGAATGAATTATGGAGTGTTGCACTGGAATTGAAGTATTACTGTGAACTCAAGGTTTATAGTAAATGAAGATATAGTAATACATGTAGATATAAATATGTGTATATATGTACATGTAAATATATATATATATATATATATATATATATATATACATATTTCTTTATTTATTTATTTATTTATTTTTTCCCTAGCACCGTCTCCTGAGAAGGCTTGAAAATAGTAATACCCCAATAGGAATTAACAGAACCAGAGCCCAAGTCTTTTATTCCAAATACCATTTTCCTCCAAAAGGAACGAGTGATCACAAAGAAATGACTAATTTCAAGGCTGCATCAGGGAAAGTACAAATAATACTGGGCTATCTTATGACAAAAAGTATGTTCAGAGAATGTTGAGACATGTTAAAGAACTCAAAAGCCCATACTGGGCAAGCAAGGATAATTTGAGTATGAAAATAAATATTCATAGTAATATGTTCTAATTCACTGAATAAAATTTTAAAGATGAGATATTAAGGATATAAAAGCAGCTTGTCAAAAAATACTTAGTAGTTGTGGGCTTCCCTGGTGGCGCAGTGGTTGAGAGTCTGCCTGCCGATGCAGGGGACACGGGTTCGTGCCCCGGTCTGGGAAGATCCCACATGCTGCGGAGTGACTGGGCCCGTGAGCCATGGCCGCTGAGCCTGGGTGTCCGGAGCCTGTGCTCTGCAATGGGAGAGGCCACAACAGTGAGAGGCTCGCATACCGAAAAAAAAATACTTAGTAGTTGTAAATGGGACAAGGGTAATTCCATAGTGAAAACCCTGGCTGATAGGACCCTAAATAAGTGATCAAAGTGCACATCACGAGAGAGAAAAAAGAGAATATTGTGCACCCTCTGATAGGAAGCAATAAGAATATAGCATCAATTTTGTGATATTCCTGGAAAAAATACATCAGTCAAATATAATCATAAGGAAACATCAGACAAATCCAAATCATGGGACACTCTACAAAATAAATGGCCTGTAAATGACATTCAAAATGTCAAGCTCATGAAAGTCAAAGACATGCTGTGGAACTTTTTTAGACTGTATTGGATCCTGATTCTGTAAACTCATTATTGGGATGACAGGAAATTGGGCCCAAGTAGTCAATGATAGTATTAAATATGTGTTATCCTCCTGATTTTGATAGTTGTAGCCTGCTTACATAAGATTGAAATTATACAAGTATGTTCTCTGACCAAAACAAATTTAAAATAGAAATTTATTAAAAATATTTTATTAATTTTAAGAAAATAAATAAGAATGAAAACAGTTACAAGTTACTAAAATGGAAAAAAAGGAGTAAAAGAAAGTCTTCATCTGTTTAACAGAAAGCCTAAATTTGAGATTAAATTTATAATTAAAATTTTTTCTCCAAAGAAAATGCCAGACCAAATTGTTTCATTTGTGAAATTCTACAAAATATGTAAGAAAGAAGTATAAGTCTTACACAAACTCACTTAGAAACCAGAGAAGAAGAGATTCCCAACTCATTTTATTAAGCCAGCATAATCTTGATAAGTAAACCAGACAAGGACATTACAAGAAAATTATATCTCCTGAACATATCAGTTGAATAGAAGAGTTAGTGCCTTGGAGGGTTAATTTGCACACAGAAAAATTTGACTTCCTGAAGGAATTTTTAGAAAAACTGCATAGAGCTTTGAGCACAGCTAGGTAAAAATAAATCTTGGCATATGCACAAGGATTGGAGAGAACCAAAAAGCAATCAATGTATAAGTGTGGTAAGACTAGGTGGCTGCTTTCTTTCCTTCCTTCCTTCCTTCCTTCCTTCCTTCCTTCCTTCCTTCCTTCCTTTCTTCCTTCCTTCCTTTCTTTTTATTTCTTTCTTCTTTCTTTCTTTCTTTCTTTCTTTCTTTCTTTCTTTCATTCTTTCTTTCTTTCTTTCTCTCTCTTTCTTTCTTTCTTTCTTTCTTTTCTTTCTTTCTTTCTTTCTTTCTTTCTTTCTATTGTGGTACATTAATTTTATTATATAAAATTGAAGACCAAGTAATACACAGCAACTTGTGCATCAATTTTAGTAACAGGTTGAGTCCTAAAGCATGTATCAGAAGGTTCCCTTTTTCAAAAGTTCACAAGGCAAACAAAATAATAATACTTAGGAATATCTATTTAAATAACAAATCTATAAATAAAATAAAATTCAGAAAAGCAGTCGTCTCTATGCAATAGGAGTGACAATAATAGATAGAGGAGTAGTGCATAAATATAAGTAACTGGTAATATTATAGATCTTGCGTCAGGTAGTGAGCTTATGACTGTTCATTTTATTGATTAAAAGCAAATAAAATAATGAAATTAAATGAGAAGACCATGCCTGACAATGATGTTTTATGAACCAAGGGTGATGATTAATCCAGTGTTGTGCACCCAAGATTTAATATGTATGTGTTTGTGTGTGTGAGTATGCATGTATGTGTGTCTTTTCTTTTTCTTTTTCTTTTTTTTTATGTTCCAAATGGATTTAGTTTCTATCCACTTCTAAATCCACAATGGAAAAGAAAGGCACAAATTCCAGACAATGAAGCTAAACTGGTCACTTCCCCCAATATTGAGCCTGTGAAAAATGTATTTTTACTTTTGTAAGACTTGTTTCTTAATCTTTTTTTTTTGCTTTATAACAAATTTAATCAGTTATACATATATATATGTTCCCATATCCCCTCCCTTTTGCGTCTCCCTCCCGCCCTCCCTATCCCACCCCTCCAGGCAGTCACAAAGCACCGAGCTGATCTCCCTGTGCTATGCGGCTGCTTCCCACTATCTATCTACCTTACGTTTGGTACTGTATATATGTCCATGCCTCTCTTTCACTTTGTCACAGCTTACCCTTCCCCCTCCTGATATCCTCAAGTCCATTCTCAAGTATGGCTGTGCCTTTGTTCCTGTTTTACCCCTAGGTTCTTCATGACATATTTTTTCTTAAATTCCATATATATGTATTAGCATACGGTATTTGTCTTTCTCTTTCTGACTTACTTCACTCTGTATGACAGACTCTAGGGCTATCCACCTCATTACAAATAGCTCAGTTTCGTTTCTTTTTATGGCTGAGTAATATTCCATTGTATATATGTGCCACATCTTCTTTATCCATTCATCCGATGATGGACACTTAGGTTGTTTCCATCTCCAGGCTATTGTGAATAGAGCTGCAATGAACATTTTGGTACATGTTTCTGTTTGAATTATGGTTTTCTCAGGGTATATGCTTAGTAGTGGGATTGCTGGGTCATATGGCAGTTCTATTTTTAGTTTTTTAAGGATCCTCCATACTGTTCTACATAGTGGCTGTACCAATTCACATTCCCACCAGCAGTGCAAGAGTGTTCCCTTTGCTCCACACCCTCTCCAGCATTTATTGTTTCTAGATTTCATGATGATGGCCATCCTGACTGGTGTGAGATGATATCTCATTGTAGTTTTGATTTGCATTTCTCTAATGATTAATGATGTTGAGCATTCTTTCATGTGTTTGTTGCCAGTCTGTATATCTTCTTTGGAGAAATGCCTATTTAAGTCTTCTGCCCATTCTTGGATTGGGTTGTTTGTTTTTTTGCTATTGAGCTGCATGAGCTGCTTATAAATTTTGGAGGTTAATCCTTTGTCAGTTGCTTCATTTGCAAATATTTTCTCCCATTCTGAAGGTTGTCTTTTGGTCTTGTTTATGGTTTCCTTTGCTGTGCAAAAGCTTTGAAGTTTCATTAGGTCCCATTTGTTTATCTTTGTTTTTATTTCCATTTCTCTAGGAGGTGGGTCCAAAAGGATCTTGCTGTGATTTATGTCATAGTGTTCTGCCTATGTTTTCCTCTAAGAGTTTGATAGTTTCTGGCCTTACATTTAGGTCTTTAATCCATTTTGAGCTTATTTTTGTGTATGGTGATAGGGAATGAACTAATCTCATAATTTTACATGGCCCTGTCCAGTTTTCACAGCACCACTTATTGAAGAGGCTGTCCTTTCTCCACTGTACATTCCTGCCTCCTTTATCAAAGATAAGTTGACCATATGTGAATGGGTTTATCTCTGGGCTTTCTATCCTGTTCCATTGATCTATCTTTCTGTTTTTGTGCCAGTACCACACGGTCTTGATTACTGTAGCTTTGTAGTATAGTCTGAAGTCAGGGAGCCTGATTCCTCCAGTTCTGTTTTTCTTTCTCAAGAATGCTTTGGCTATTCAGGGTCTTTTGTTTTTCCAAACAAATTTTGTAATTTTTTGTTCTAGTACTATGAAAAATGCCAGTGGTAGTTTGATAGGGATTGCATTGAATCTGTAAATTGCTTTGGGTAGTAGAGTCCTTTTCACAATATTGATTCTTCCAATCCAGGAGCATGGTATATCTCTCCATCTATTTGTATCATCAGTGTCTTATAATTTTCTGCATACAGGTCTTTTGTCTCCTTAGGTAGGTTTATTCCTAGATATTTTATTCTTTTTGTTGCAATGGTAAATGGGAGTGTTTTCTTGATTTCACTTTCAGATTTTTCATCATTAGTGTACAGGAATGCCAGAGATTTCTGTGCATTAATTTTGTATCCTGCTACTTTACCAAATTCATTGATTAGCTCTAGTAGTTTTCTGGTAGCATCTTTAGGATTCTCTATGTATAGTATCATGTCATCTACAAACAGTGACAGCTTTACTTCTTCTCTTCCAATTTGGATTCCTTTTATTTCCTTTTCTTCTCTGATTGCTGTGGCTAAAACTTCCAAAACTAAGTTGAATAAGAGTGGTGAGAGTGGGCAACCTTGTCTTGTTCCTGATCTTAGTGGAAATGGTTTCAGTTTTTCACCATTGAGGATGATGTTGGCTGTGGGTTTGTCATATATGACCTTTATTATGTTGAGGAAAGTTCCCTCTATGCCTACTTTCTGCAGGGTTTTTATCATACATGGGTGTTGAATTTTGTCGAAAGCTTTCTCTGCATCTATTGAGATGATCATATGTTTTTTCTTCTTCAGTTTGTTAATATGGTGTATCACGTTGATTGATTTGCATATACTGAAGAATTCTTGCATTCCTGGAATAAACCCCACTTGATCATGGTGTATGATCCTTTTAATGTGCTGTTGGATTCTGTTTGCTAGTATTTTGTTGAGGAGTTTTGCATCTATGTTCATCAGTGATATTGGCCTGTAGTTTTCTTTCTTTGTGACACCCTTGCCTGGTTTTGGTATCAAGATGATGGTGGCCTCGTAGAATGAGTTTGGGAGTGCTCCTCCCTCTGCTATATTTTGGAAGAGTTTGAGAAGGATAGGTGTTAGCTCTTCTCTAAATGTTTGATAGAATTCGCCTGTGAAGCCATCTGGTCCTGGGCTTTTGTTTGTTGGAAGATTTTTAATCACAGTTCCAATTTCAGTGCTTGTGATTGGTCTATTCATATTTTCTATTTCTTCCTGAGTCAGTCTTGGCAGGTTGTGCATTTCTAAGAATTTGTCCATTTCTTCCAGGTTGTCCATTTTATTGGCATAGAGTTGCTTGTAGTAATCTCTCATGATCTTTTGTATTTCTGCAGTGTCAGTTGTTACTTCTCCTTTTTCATTTCTAATTCTATTGATTTGAGTCTTCTCCCTTTTTTTTCTTGATGAGTCTGGCTAATGGTTTATCAATTTTGTTTATCTTCTCAAAGAACCAGCTTTTAGTTTTATTGATCTTTGCTATCGTTTCCTTCATTTCTTTTTCATTTATTTCTGATCTGATCTTTATGATTTCTTTCCTTCTGCTAACTTTGGGTTTATTTTGTTCTTCTTTCTCTAATTGCTTTATATGCAGAGTCAGGTTGCTTACTCGAGATGTTTCCTGTTTCTTAAGGTGGGATTGTATTGCTATAAACTTCCCCCTTAGAACTGCTTTTGCTGCGTCCCATAGGTTTTGGGTTGTCGTGTCTCCATTGTCATTTGTTTCTAGGTAATTTTTTATTTCCTCTTTGATTTGTTCAGTGATCACTTCGTTATTGAGTAGTGTATTGTTTAGCCTCCATGTGTTTGTATTTTTTACAGATCTTTTCCTGTAATTGATATCTAGTCTAATAGCATTGTGTTTGGAAAAGATACTTGATACAATTTAATTTTCTTAAATTTACCAAGGCTTGATTTGTGACCTAAGATATGATCTATCCTGGAGAATGTTCCATGAGCACTTGAGAAAAATGTGTATTCTGTTGTTTTTGGATGGAATGCCCTATAAATATCAATTAAGTCCATCTTGTTTAATGTATCATTTAAAGCTTGTGTTTATTTATTTTCACTTTGGATGATCTGTCCATTGGTGAAAGTGGGGTGTTAAAATCCCCTATTATGATTGTGTTACTGTCGATTTCCCCTTTTATGGCTATTAGTATTTGCCTTATGTATTGAGGTGCTCCTATGTTGGGTGCATAAATATTCACAATTGTTATATCTTCTTCTTGGATCGATCCCTTTATCATTATGTAGTGTCTTTCTGTGTTTCTTCTAATAGTCTTTATTTTAAAGTCTATTTTTTCTGATATAAGAATTGCTACTCCAGATTTCTTTTGATTTCCATTTGCATGGAATATCTTTTTCCATCCCATTACTTTCAATCTGTATGTGTCTCTAGGTCTGAAGTGGGTCTCTTGTAGACAGCATATATATGGGTCTTGTTTTTGTATCCATTCAGCCAATCTGTGTCTTTTGATGGGAGCATTTAGTCCATTTACATTTAAGTTAATTATCGATTTGTATGTTCCTATTCCCATTTCCTTAATTGTTTTGGGTTCATTATTGTAGGTATATTCCTTCTGTTGTGTTTCTTGCCTAGAGAATTTCCTTCAGCATTTGTTGTAAAGCTGGTTTGGTGGTGCTGAACTCTCTCAGGTTTGTTTGTCTGTAAAGGTATTAATTTCTCCATCAAATCTGAATGAGATCCTTGCTGGGTAGGGTAATCTTGGTTGCAGGTTTTTCTCCTTCATCACTTTAATTATGTCCTGTCACTCCCTTCTGGCTTGTGGAGTTTCTGCTGAGAGATCAGCTGTTAACCTGATGGGGATTCCCTTGTGTGTTATTTGTTGTTTTTGCCTTGCTGCTTTTAATATGATTTCTTTGTGTTTAATTTTTGACAGTTTGATTAATATGTGTCTTGGCATATTTCTCCTTGGATTTATTCTGTATGGGACTCTCTGTGCTTCCTGGACTTTATTAACTATTTCCTTTCCTATAGTAGGGAAGTTTTCAACTATAATCTCTTCAAATATTTTCTCAGTCCCTTTCTTTTTCTCTTCTTCTTCTGGAACCCCTATAATTCGAATGTTGGTGCAGTTAATGTTGTCCCAGAGGTCTCTGAGACTGTCCTCTGTTCTTTTCATTCTTTTTTCTTTATTTTGCTCTGCATCAGTTATTTCCACTATTTTATCTTCCAGGTCACTTATCCGTTCTTCTGCCTCAGTTATTCTGCTATTCATCCCATCTAGAGTATTTTTCATTTCATTTATTGTGTTTTTAACTGATGCTTGATTCATCTTTAGCTCTTCTAGGTCCTTGTTAACTGTTTCTTGCATTTTGTCTATTCTATTTCCAAGATTTTGGATCTTGGAAATAGAATCTTGGATCATCTTTACCATCATTATTCTGAATTCTTTTTCAGGTAGACTGCCTATTTCCTCTTCATTTGTTAGGTCTGGTGGGTTTTTATCTTGCTCCTTCACCTGCTGTGTGTTTTTCTGTCTTCTCATTTTGCTTATCTTACTGTGTTTGGCGTCTCCTTTTAGCAGGCTGTAGGTTTGTAGTTCCCATTGTTTTTGGTGTTGGTCCCCAGTGGCTAAGGTTGCTTCAGTGGGCTGTGTAGGCTTCCTGGTGGAGGGGACTAGTGCCTGTGTTCTGCTGGATGACGCTGGATCTTGTCTTTCTGGTGGACATGTCCACGTCTGGTGGTGTATTTTAGGGTGTCTGTGGACTTTTTATGATTTTAGGCAGCCTCTCTGCCTAAAATGGCGTTGTGTTCCTGTCTTGCTAGTTGTTTGGCATAGGGTGTTCAACACTGTAGCTTGCTGGTCGTTGAGTGAAGCTGGGTGCTGGTGTTGAGATGGAGATCTCTGGAAGATTTTCGCCATTTGATATTATGTGGAGCTGAGAGATCTCTTGTGGACCAGTGTCCTGAAGTTGGCTCTCCCACCTCAGAGGCACAGCACTGACTCCTGGCTCCTCAATTTGGGATGATTCATTGTCTATTCATGTACTCCACAGATGTAGGGTACATCAAGTTGATTGTGGAGCTTTAATCTGCTGCTTCTGAAGCTGCTGGGAGAGATTTCCCTTTCTCTTCTTTGTTCTCACAGCTCCCGGGTCTCAGGTTTGGATTTGGCCCCGCCTCTGCGTGTAGGTCGCCGGAGGGCATCTGTTCTTTGCTCAGACAGGACAGGGTTAAAGGAGCAGCCGCTTCGGGGACTCTGGCTCACTCAGGCTGGGGGGGAGGGAGGGGCACGGAGTGCAGGTGGAGCCTGCAGCGGCAGAGGCCAGCATGATGTTGCACCAACCCGAGGCTCGTTGTACATTCTCCCAGGGAAGCCGTCCCTGGATCCCGGGACCCCGGCAGTGACGGGCTGCACAGGCTCCCCAGAAGGGGGGCGTAGACAGTGACCTGTGCCCACACACAGGCCTCGCGGCAGTGGCAGCATCCCCAGAGTCCCACGCCCATCTCTGGAGTCCACGCTTTCAGCCGCAGCTCGCACCCGTCTCTGGAGCTCCTCCAAGCAGCGCTCTTAATCCCCTCCTCTCATGCACCAGGAAACAAAGAGGGAAGAAAATGTCTCTTGCCTCTTCGGCAGGTCCAAACTTTTTCCCAGACTCCTTCCCGGCTAGCTATGGTGCATTAGCCCCTTCAGGCTGTGTTCATGCCACCAACCGCAGTTCTCTCCTTGCGCTCTGACTGAAGCCCGATCCTCAGCTCCCAGCACTGCCCATCCCGGTGGGCGAGCAGACAAGCCTCTCGGGCTGGTGAGTGACGGTTCACACCGATCCTCTGTGTGGGAATCTCTCTGCTTTGCCCTACCCAGGTACTTGGGGAGTTTCTTGCCTTTTGGGAGGTCTGAGGTCTTCTGCCAGCATACAGTAGGTGTTCTCTAGGAGTTGTTCCACGTGTAGCTGTATTTCTGGTGTATCTGTGGGGAGGAAGGTGATCTCCACGTCTTACTCTTCTGCCATCTTCCCTGGAAGAGTCCCTATCTTCTTTATCCATTCATCTGTTGATGGACACAGGTTGCTTCCATATCTTGGCAATTGTAGATAATGCTGCTATGAATATGTGGTTATGTAGCTTTTTGAATTAGTGTTTTTGGTTTTTTTGGATATATACCCAAGAGTGGAATTGCTGGGTCATATGGTTAGTTGTATTTTTATTTTTTTGAGAAACTTCCATACTGTTTTACACAGTGGCTGCGCAATTTACATTCCCACCAACAATGTATGATGGTTTCCTTTTCTCCACATCTTCACCAACATTTGTTACTTGTGTTCTTTTTGATATGTAACTGCTTTCTTTGTTGGAATTATATATATACAATTTGAAAACAATAACATACTTGATTTTATGTGATCTTTTGAAAAACTTGAAATAAAATTTACATAACATCAATTTAACTTTAACATTTGTGATTTAATGACATATAGTACCTTCATATATTGTGGAATCATCACCTCTATTAGTTCTACATTTTCATCATCCAAACAGGAAATATCATATCCATTAATGTCACTCCCCACTTGCTCTCCCTCAAGCCTATGGCAACCACTAATATGTTTTTTGCTTCTATTTATTACTTATTCTTCATATTTCATATACAATATGTGACCTTTTGTGTCTGGTGATTTTGACCAGGATCTTCACCTTCTATGCACCTTTTTTTTTTTTTTTTGTGGTATGTGGGCCTCTTACTGTTGTGGCCTCTCCCATTGCAGAGCACAGGTTCTGGATGCTCAGGCTCATCAGCCATAGCTCACGGGCCTAGCCGCTCCATGGCATGTGGGATCCTCCCAGACCAGGGGATGAACCCATGTCCCCTGCATCAGCAGGTGGACTCTCAACCACTGCGCCACCAGGGAAGCCCATTTACCTTTTTCTTTAGCCCTGAAGGGAGGAGAAAATGATTTACTTTCATATGTCACCCAGTGCCTGACCACGTTAGAGTTCCAAGTTCTCACCTTGAAAACTTGGAAGCAGAACTCTCAGCACCTGTCTTAGAATGTGAAAAAGTCAGTTGAGTTAAGGTGGTGGTGAGAAAGGGACTGGAGCCTTCCCCAGGCCATGGAAAAACTGGCAGTGATCCAGAAAGAGATTAATGTTTCATCAGTAGGGACTAAATTTCTCAGATTTTCTAGATGTAATGTTGTTCACAGTAATAAACAAATGTAGTGATTAAGTGACAACAGACATTGCAGCCTGGAAGCTGATGACCACAAAAGAAAATTTCCAGTTTGGGAACATTGCTACATAACAATTTATTACAGAGGAAAAGAGAAATGCATACTGGGATAGGTAATAATAAGAGCTAACATTCATTTAGTGTTTTCTATAGTTACTGTGGTAAACACATAGATATATTAACTCATTTGTGTCTCTTCAGTACCTATCAGGTAGGTACTACTACTGTCCTCTTTAACTTCTGAAAATTGAGACTTACAGAGGTTAATGTTTTAAGACAGTAAGCAGAGGAGCAGGAATTTCACTCATAGTTTGTTTATTTTTCAATAAGATCATTGAATCGCCATATATTGATATATATTAACATGTAAAATGATTTTTTTAAACTTATACATTAGGTGTGTTATGCAGTGTAAAAGGGCTGTAAATAAATATACTCTTAGGGAGAGCTAAACTGAGATACACTGATGGTTCAAGCAGACAGGGCACATTAGAGTAGCCATGTAAATATTCAACTTCCATACTTAAACATTTCAGGTGTTCAACCAACAGTATTCTAGAGGTTATATTAGGAACACTTTGAGCACTGGTTATGGGACTGGAGATTTCAACTCTAGAGAGCACAATTTTAAACTTTCTTCCTCTCACTTACAACACGGTTTTTAAGAAGGAATTGAAATCTGGATTGACATTAGCACCTGGAGAGATATTCGAAGAGTACTTAAAGACATGATACTTTTTAGCCATAAATAATTTTGCAAGTATTTGTAGCTTATGAAAAGGGCTGCTAAATATCAACTATTTGTTGTTAATGAGTCATAGTTAGTGTATCATTCAGAGTCTTAAAGGAAAGAAATGGCATTCTTCAACAGGAAACTAGAAAAGGGACATTTTCAATGGTTAAGGGATTATTTACTGGGTAAGAGAAATCAATAAGGTGGCAAAACACTATCAGACTAGTAACTACAGGAAACCAACATCAATTCTAGGAGAAGGAGCAATTAATGGGATACTGGGAGAGTAACTATATCTCTGGAGGTCAACTTATAGGACCTGTGGCCTTGTGTAAAGAGATGCATCTTACCTATGGTAACTCATAGGGAGGGAGCCAAGTGAATAAATGTACTGAACTACTTCCCTCTCACTTCTGATTTGCTGCTCATGCAATACATGACAAAACTCTGTCAGAGAAGAACAGGAGAGCTTGTTGGCATATTCAATGAGGTCAGCTCCCAGGGCACAGAACAGGATGGGGTGGGGGTGTAGAGAATAGATCTAAAGAGGCAAATGGAAATATTCCAGAAATATATTTTTTATCTGGTCACAAGTTCTTTTCCACCTTTCTATGCCCATCACATCTCATAAGACTGTAGAGGAAAATGGGAAAAGGCTTCGGAATTCTCTTCCTGATATAAGCCCCTGACCATCTGTCATGCTAATAAGTCAAACAAAGAACAGGTAATTATTCATTATGCATTTACACAATGGTGCACAACATATTAATGTAAAAATAAATGTGACTATGACACAGCAATCCCACTACTGGGTATATACCCTGAGAAAACCATAATTCAAAAAGAGTTATGTACCAAAATGTTCATAGCAGCCCTATTTACAATAGCCCGGAGATGGAAACAACCTAAGTGTCCATCATCGGATGAATGGATAAAGAAGATATGGCACATATATACAATGGAATATTACTCAGCCATAAAAAGAAACGAAATTGAGCTATTTGTAATGAGGTGGATGGACCTAGAGTCTGTCATACAGAGTGAAGTAAGTCAGAAAGAGAAAGACAAATACTGTATGCTGACCCATATATATGGAATTTAAGAAAAAAAAATGTCATGAAGAACCTAGGGGTAAAACAGGAATAAAGACACAGACCTACTTGAGAATGGACTTGAGGATATGGGGAGGGGGAAGGGTAAGCTGTGACAAAACGAAAGAGTGGCATGGACATATATCCACTACCAAACATAAGGTAGATAGCTAGTGGGAAGCAGCCGCATAGCACAGGGAGATCAGCTCGGTGCTTTGTGACCGCCTGGAGGGGTGGGATAGGGAGGGCGGGAGGGAGACACTAAAGGGAGGGGATATGGGAACATATGTATATGTATAACTGATTAAATTTATTAAATAAAAAAATTTAAAATAAATAAATAAATAAATGTGACTCCTCCATAAGAGGATAACTGCCTTGTCACTGCTACTAGGTAGTTCATTAGCTGATTGCACTTCTTGAGCAAAATTTAAGGCCATTAGGCCTCTGTATTCAAAAATATATCATCCCAAGGGCTGTCCAAAGGCAAAAACAATGAAAGCTGGAATTTATCTTCTGTGACTGTCTTTACCCATTGATCTGTGTATCCTTCGGACCTCAGTCAAATGTCTTTATGCTATATCACTGGCTATCTAAGAATATGCATAGTCTAGTTTTGCACTTATATAGTTATATTTTTAATTTTTAAAATCTCAGGACTATTTGGTTTTTTTGCTATTGAGCTACATGAGCTGTTTATAAATTTTGGAGATTAATCGTTTGTCAGTTGCTTCATTTGAAAATATTTTCTCCCATTCTGAAGGTTGTCTTTTGGTCTTGTTTATGGTTTCCTTTGTTGTGCAAAAACTTTGAAGTTTCATTAGGTCCCATTTATTTATTTTTGTTTTTATTTCCATTTCTCTAGGACGTGGGTCCAAAAGGATCTTGCTGTGATATATGTCATAGAGTGTTCTGCTTATGTTTTCCTCTAAGAGTTTGATAGTTTATGGCCTTACATTTAGGCCTTTAATCCATTTTGAGCTTATTTTTGTGTATGGTGTTAGGGAATGATGTAATCTCATACTTTTACATGTCCCTGTCCAGTTTTCCCAGCACCACTTATTGAAGAGGCTGTGCTTTCTTGACACTATACATTCCTGCCTCCGTTATCAAAGATAAGTTGACCATATGTGCGTGGGTTTATCTCTGGGCTTTCTATCCTGTTCCATTGATCTATCTGTTCTGGGCAGAAGACCTAAATAGACATTTCTCCAAAGATGATATACAGACTGCCAACAAACACATGAAAGAATGCTCCACATCGTTAATCATTAGAGAAATGCAAATCAAAACTAAAGTTGGATATAATCTCACACCAGTCAGAATGGCCATCATCAAAAAATCTAGAAACAATAAATGCTGGAGAGGGTGTGGAGAAAAGGGAACACTCTTGCACTGCTTGTGGGAATGTGAATTGGTACAGCCACTATGGAGAACAGTATGAAGGTTCCTTAAAAAAATACAAATAGAAATACCATATGACCCAGCAATCCCACTACTAAGCATATACCGTGAGAACACCATAATTCAAAAAGAGACATGTACCAAAATGTTCATTGCAGCTGTATTCACAATAGCCCAGAGATGGAAACAACCTAAGTATCCATCATTGTATGAATGGATAAAGAAGATGTAGCACATATATTCAATGGTATATTACTCAGCCATAAAAAGAAATGAAATTGAGTTATTTGTAATGAGGTGGATGGACCTAGAGTCTGTCATACAGAGTGAAGTAAGTCAGAAAGAGAAAGACAAATACCGTATGCTATCACATATATATGGAATTTAAGAAAAAAAAATGTCATGAAGAACCTAGGGGTAAAACGGGAATAAAGACACAGACCTACTTGAGAATGGACTTGAGGATATGGGGAGGGGGAAGTGTAAGCTGTGACAAAGCGAGAGAGAGACATGGACATATATACAGTACCAAACGTAAGGTAGATAGCTAGTGGGAAGCAGCTGCAGAGCACAGGGGGATCAGCTCAGTGCTTTGTGACCGCCTGGAGGGGTGGGATAGGGAGGGTGGGAGGGAGGGAGATGCAAGAGGGAAGGGATATGGGAACAGATGTATATGTATGACTGATTCACTTTGTTATAAAGCAGAAACTATTTTAAAAAATCTCAGGACTGCTTAAAACTCACTTCCTTTGGGTCCCACTCTGATGGATCAAGCATGGCAATTGTATACACAAACTGAGAAGCCAATTTAAGAAGGGATATGTTTAATGGTGAATACATTTTTAATACAGTGTTCCATTTGTAGTGGGAAAGAGATCTTCAATACCTCAACACAGAAGTGTCTGAAGTAAGGAATTCTTTACTTAATAACAGGTCACAATGAGAACCATCTTGACTACTCAGTGGTACAATTTTTTAGTCCTTTTCATAAACTACAAATACTTGCAAAATTACTTATGACTAATACAAAAAATATCACGTCTTTAAATACTCTTCGAATATCTTTCCAGGTCCCAATGCCAATTCATATTTTGTTCCCTTCTTAAAAATAATGTTGTAAGATTAAACTTTCATTCATTTAGTCAAAAAACATTTATTCAGTTCTGCTACATGCCAAGCATCAACTTACTTCTGGAAATATTGAGATAAAAGCACTTTGGTCATCTTCAAGATGCTCATAATTAAGATGCTCTGGACCAAGTCAAAGAGAAACAGATAATGCCTAGAAGTGGAGAATTTAAGAAGCAATTGGAGGAGAGAGTAGAAGAAAGTATTGCAAGTTGGGAAGTAGAAGGTGATGAAAGGATACAAAAAGTGTTCTGAAAGGTTTTCTTGAGCTGAGCTCTGAGAATCTAGTAGGAAATAGTTATGTAAAGAATGGAGAAACAATTTTCCAGGCCACCAAAAAGACATGACAGCATGGGATATTTGAGGAACAGTAAAATTGAAAGATGGAATACTTATAAGAAGGAACAAGAGCTGAGATTGGGAAATGAGACAGGAACATATTCTTCTGGTCATTATAAACCATCATAGGATTTTGGATATCATATATCATCCAATGGACTTTATTTCATTAACCAATGAGGATAAAACTCAAGAGATCGTACACAATGTTTGTTTGTGTTATTCTGATAAGAGATGCAATGGAGATATTGCTATTGATTGTGCCATTAAGTCTTCCTTCTAGGCACACATGAAGACATTTTCCAGAGCACCATAGATGAGGCCAGAAGCATGGATCCTCACTCTGTGCAAATCCTCCACTTAGGCAGCTGCTTCTGGGGAACAGTGGCAGATAAGAATTTGGGGAGGATTGGGACCCAGCCTCCATTCTCTCAAAGGTCACCCTCCCCCTGGACTTTGAAATGCTTCACATGATTGGTGTGGGCCTGAGAAATGCCAAGGAAATCACAGTCAAGGACCTGAAAGTTCTAATATGCTGCAGTCAAGTGTACTTAGAAGTCTATACCTCAGTCCTGACTGTAGAGAAGGACGTTCTGCCAAATCTGTTTCCTTGTCCTCCTATGTAAGTGCTATGGATTGAGATTGCAGGGATAGGAGGGGACAATAAAGAACTTTGAATTAAGGAGAAGAGACTGGCTCAAGATGGCAGAGTAGATGGACATGCACTCACTCCCTCTTGTGGGGGTACTGGAGTCACAAATAACTGCTGCACAATCATCAACAGGAAGACACTGGAACTCACCTAAAAAGGTACCCCACATCCAAAGACAAAGGAGAAGCCACAGTGAGATGGTAAGAGGGGCGCAGTCACAATAAAGTCAAATCCCATAACTGCTGGGTGAGTGACTCACAAGCTGGAGAACAATTATACCACAGAAGTCCACCCACTGGAGCGAAGGTTCTGAGACACTTGTCAGGCTTCCCAAGTTGGTGGCCCAGCAATGGGAGGAGGTATTCCCAGAGAATCAGAATTTGAAGGCTAGCAGAATTTGATTGCCGGACTTTGGCAGGAATGGGGGAAACAGAGACTACACTCTTTGAATACACACACAAAGTAGTGTGTGCATCAGGATTCAGGGGAGCGAGCAGTGACCCCATGGGAGACTGAGCCAGACCGACCTGTTAGTGTTGGAGGGTTTCCTACAGAGGAAGGAATGGCTGTGGCTCACCATGGGACAAGGACCCTGGCAGCAGAAGTTCTGAGAAATGCTCCTTGGTGTGAGCCCTCCTGGAGTCCACCATTGGCATCACCATGGAGCCAGGTGGGCTCCAGTCCTGGGTCGCCTCAAGACAAACCACCAACAATGAGGGAAACCAGCCCCACACATCAGCAGACAAGTGGATTAAAGTTTTACTGAGCACTGCCCACCAGAGCAACACCCAGTTCTACCCACCACCAGCCCCTCACATCAGGAAGCTTGCACAAGACTCTTAGATAGCCTCATCCACCAAAGGACAGACAGCAGAAGCAAGAAGAGCTACAATTCTGCT
This sequence comes from Mesoplodon mirus, assembly GCF_964341445.2. Classification (NCBI taxonomy): domain Eukaryota; kingdom Metazoa; phylum Chordata; class Mammalia; order Artiodactyla; family Ziphiidae; genus Mesoplodon; species Mesoplodon mirus. Next base: position 46,194,705 of record NC_138992.1, read on the forward strand.
GCCTGTGGAATGAAAGCTACATTAAAAAAAGATAGACAAAATGAGAAGGCAGAAGACTATGTACCAGATGAAGGAACAAGATAAAACTCCAGAAAAACAACTAAATGAAGTAGAGATAGGCAACCTTCCAGAAAAAAGATACAGAATAATGATAGTGAAGATGATCCAGGTTCTCGGGAAAAATGGAGGTAAAGATTGAGAAGATGCAAGAAATGTTTAACAAAGACCTAGAAGAATTAAAGAACAAACAAACAGAGATGAACAATACAATAACTGAAATGAAAAATAAACTAGAAGGAATCAATAGCAGAATAACTGAGGCAGAACAGATAAGTGACCTGGAAGACAGAATGGTGGAAATAACAGCCAAGGAGCAGAATAAAGAAAAAGAATGAAAAGACTTGAGGACAGACTCAGAGACTTCTGGGACAACTTCAAATGCACCAACATTCCCATTATAGGGGTCCCAGAGGAGAAGAGAGAGAAAAGGACCTGAGAAAATATTTGAAGAGATTATGGTTGAAATCTTCCCTAACATGGGAAAGGAAATAGCACCCCAAGTCCAGGAAGCTCAGAGAGTCCCAGGCAGGATAAACTCAAGGAGAAACTCATGGGGAGAAACATAGTAATCAAACTGTCAAAAAGACAAAAATTATTAAAAGCAACAAGGGAAAAATGTCAAATAACATACAAGGGAATTCCCATAATGTTAACAGCTGATTTTTCAAGCCAGCAGGGGGTGACATGATATATTTAAAGTGATGAAAGGTAAGAAACTAAAACCAAGATTACTCTATCCAGCAAGGATCTCATTCAGATTCAATGGAGAAATCAAAAGCTTTACAGACAAGTAAAATCTAAGAGAATTCAGCACCACCAAACCAGCTCTACAATGAATGCTAAAGGAACTTCTCCAGGCAGGAAACACAGAGAAGGAAAAAACCTACAAAAACAAACCCAAAACAATTAAGAAAATCATAATATAAACATATATATCAATAATTACTTCAAATGTAAATGGATTAAATGCTCCAACCAAAAGACACACACTAGCTGAATGCATAGAAAAACAAGACCCATATGTATTCTGTCTACAAGGACCAACTTCAGACCTGGGGACACACAGAGACTGAAAGTGAGGGGATAGAAAAAGATATCCCATGCAAATGGAAATCAAAAGAAAGCTGGAGAAACAATACTCATATCAGATAAAATAAACTTTAAAATAAAAAATGTTACAAGAGACAAGGAAGGACACTACCTAATGATCAAGGGATCAATCCAAGAAAAAGATATAACAATTATAAATATATATGCACCCAAAATAGGAGCACCTCAATACATAAGGCAACTGCTAACAGCTCTAAAAGAGGACATCGACAGTAACACAATAATAGTGGGAGAGTTTAACACCTCATTTACACCAATGGACAGATCATCCAGACAGAATACTAATAAGAAAATACAACCTTTAAATGACACAATAGATGAGATAGATTTAGTTGATATTTATAGGACATTCCAACTGAAAACAGCAGATTACACTTTCTTCTCAAGTGAACACAGAATATTCTCCAGGACAGATCACATCTTGGGTCACAAATCAAGTAAATTTAAGAAAATTGAAATTATATCAAGCAACTTTTCTGACCACAACATGATGAGATTAGAAATAAATTACAGGGAAAAAAACATAAAAAACACAAACACATGGATGTTAAACAATACGTTACTAAATAACCAAGAAATCACTGAAGAAATCAAAGAGGCAATCAAAAAATACCTAGAGACAAATGACAAGGAAATCATGATGATCCAAAACCTATGGGATGCAGCAAAAGCAGTTCTAAGAGGGAAGTTTATAGCAATACAATCCTACTTGAAGAAACAAGAAAAGTATCAAATAAACAATCTGACCTTAGAGCTAAAGGAACTAGAGAAAGAAGAACAAACAAAACCCAAAGCTAGTAGAAGGAAGGAAATCATAAAGATCAGAGCAGAAATAAATGAAATAGAAACAAAGAAAACAATAGCAAAGAACAATAACACTAAAGGCTGGTTCTTTGAGAAGATAAACAAAATTGATAAACCTTTAGCCAGACTCATCAAGAAAAAGAGGGAGAGGACTCAAATCAAAAAAATAAGAAATGAAAATGGAGAAGTTACAATGAACACTGCAGAAATACAAAGCATCGTAAGAGACTACTGCAAGCAACTTTATGCCAATAAGATGGACAACCTGGAAGAAATGGACAAATTCTTAGAAAGGTATAACCTTCCAAGACTGAACCAGGAGGAATTAGAAAATATAAACAGACCAATCACAAATAATGAAATTGAAACTGTGATTAAAAATCTTCAAAAAACAAAAGTCCAGGACCAGATGGCTCCACAGGTGAATTATATCAAACATTTAGAGGAGAGCTAACACCAATCCTTATCAAACTCTTCCAAAAAATTGTAGAGGGAAGAATACTGCCAAAGTCATTCTATGAGGCCACCATCACCCTCATACAAAAACCAGAGAGCGATACTACAAAAAAAGAAAATTACCGACCTATATCACTGATGAATACAGATGCAAAAGTCCTCAACAAAATACTAGCAAACAGAATCCAACAACACATTAAAAGAATAATACAATGTGATGAAGTGGGATTTATCCCAGGGGTACAAAGATTCTTCAATATAAGCAAATCAATCATTGTGATACACTGTATTAACAAATTGAAAAATAAAAACCGTATGATCATCTCAATAGATACAGAAAAAGCTTTTGACAAAATTCAACGCACACTTATGATAAAAATTCTCTAGAAAGTGGACATAGAAGGAAGCTACCTCAACATAATAAAGGCCATATATGACAAACCCACAGCAAACGTCATTCTCAATGGTGGAAAACTGAAAACATTTCCTCTAAGATCAGGAACAAGACAAGGATGTCCACTCTCGCCACTCTTATTCAACATAGTTTTGGAAGTGCTAACCATGTCAATCAGAGAAGAAAAATAAATAAAATGAATCCAAATTGGAAAAGAAAAGTAAAGCTGTCACTCTCTGCCAATGACATGATACTATACATAGAAAATCCTAAAGATGCCACCCGGAAACTCCTAAGGGTAATCAATGAATTTGGTAAAGTTGCAGGATACAAAATTAATGCAGAGAAGTTTCTTGCATTCCTCTACACTAACAACAAAAGATCAGGAAGAGAAATTGAGGAAACCCTTCCATTCACCACTGCAACTCAAAGAATAAAATACCTAGGAATAAACCTACCCAAGGAAGTAAAAGACCTGTACTCAGAAAACTATAAGACACTGATGAAAGAAATCAAAGATGACACAAACAGATGGAGAGGTATACCATGTTCTTGGATTGGAAGAATTAATATTGTGAAAATGATTATACCACCCAAAGCAATCTACAGATTCAATGTAATCCCTATCAAATTACCAATGGCACTTTTCACAGAACTAGAACAAAAAATCTTAGAATTTGTATGGACATACAAAAGACCCCGAATAGCCAAAGCGGTCTTGAGGTAAAAGAAACAGAGCTGGAGGAATCAGACTCCCTGATTTCAGACTATACAACAAAGCTACAGTAATCAAGACAATATGGTACTGGCACAAAAACAGAAATATAGATAAATGGGACAGGATAGAAAGCCCAGAGATAAACCAACACACCTATGGTCAAATAATCTATGATGAAAGAGGCAAGGATATACAATGGAGAAAAGACAGCCTCTTCAGTAAGTGGGCTGGGAAAACTGGACAGCTACATGTAAAAGAATGAAATTAGAACACGCTCTAAAACCATACACAAAAATAAACTCAAAATGGATTAAAGACCTAAATGTAAGACTGGACACTACAAAACTCTTAGAGGAAAACATAGGAAGAACAATTTTGATGTAAATCACAGAAATATCTTTTTGAACTCACCTCCTATAGTAATGGAAATAAAAACAAAAATTAAAAAATGGGACCTAATGAAACTTCAAAGCTTTTGCACAGCAATGGAAACCATAAACAAGACAAAAAGACAACCCTCAGGATGGGTGAAAATATTTGCATACAAATCAATGGACAAAGGATTAATCTCCAAAATATATAAACAGCTCATGTAGCTCAATATTAAAAAAAAAAAAACAACCCAATCCAAAAATGGGCAGAAGACCTAAATAGACATTTCTCCAAAGCAGGCATACAGATGGCCAAGAGGCACATGAAAAGCTGCTCAACATTACTAATTATTAGAGAAATGCAAATCAAAACTACAGTGGGGTATCACCACACACCAGTCAGGATAGCCAGCATCAAAAATTCTACAAACAATAAATGCTAGAGAGTGTGTGGAGAAAACGGAATCCTCTTGCACTGTTGGTGGGAATGTAAATTGATACAGCCACAATGGAAAACAGTATGGAGTTTCCTTAAAAACTGGAAATAGAATTACCATATGACCCAGCAATCCCACTCCTGGGAATGTACTCAGAGAAAACCATATTTCAAAAAGACACACGCACCCCAATGTTCATTGCAACACTATTTACAATAGCCAGGACATGGAAGCAAACTATGTGTCCATCGACAGATGAATGGATAAAAAAGACGTGGCACATATATACAATGGAATATTACTCAGCCATAAAAGAAACGAAATTGAATTATTTGTAGTGAGGTGGATGGACCTAGTATCTGTCATACAGTGTGAAGTAAGTCAGAAAGAGAAAAACAAATACCGTATATTAACACATATATGTGAAATCTAGAAAAATGGTACAGATGAAACAGTTTGTAAGGCAGAAATAGAGACACAGATGCAGAGAACAAACGTATGGACACCAAGGGGGGAAAGTGGGGGTTGGTGTGGTGGTGGAATGAATTGGGAGATTGGGATGGACATATGTACACTAATATGTATAAAACATATAAGTAATAAGCACCTGCTGTGTAAAAATAAATTAAATTTAATTTAAATAAAAATACATTTTCCATACTCTTACAATCTAGTTTTGGGTCATAAGACTTGTTCTGGCACAACTGGAGTATACCACTTCAGGACCCAGGTTCTCAAATATACTGCAGCACACTCTACATTCTTTCATTTCATCTGTCCGTTGATTAAATATAGGTGACCCAGTAGAGAACTCCATGGAAGCCCTGGAAAACAGGAGAGCTATGTGATGAGGATCCTTTTTTTTTTTTTTTTTTTTTTTTTTTTTTTTTGCTGTACGCGGGCCTCTCACTGCTGTGGCCTCTCCCGTTGCGGAGCACAGGCTCAGGACGTGCAGGCTCAGTGGCCATGGCTCACGGGCCCAGCCGCTCCGCGGCATTCGGGATCTTTCCGAACTGGGGCACGAACCCGTGTCCCCTGCATTGGCAGGCGGACTCTCAACCACTGCGCCACCAGGGAAGCCTGATGAGGATCCTTTTGTCATCACTTGAAGAACTGTTCAGGAGAGCAGCCACAGACAATGCATTGAGCAAGGAATAAACTTTGTTGAGGTAGGCTGCTGGGATTTGGTGATGTTAGTGTTTTAGAGTAAGTAACATGAATTACGCTCACTAATACCAGAGAGTCCATTGAATCCTCAGCAAAGGAGCACTATAACCAAGTACATATTTTAGTAAGGTTACTTTAGCAACTGTATAGAGAACAAACTAGAGATGTTATTGGAAGCTGGGATACCAGTCATGATTAGTGTAATAGTAATATTCTAAGTAGGAAATAAAAGATGTAAAAACATTACAGCAATGAGAGTGAAGATGGCAAGGAGAAGATGCCATTATAAGATATTAACAGTCCAGAGGCAAAGTGCTCAAGGATTAATTTCATGGTTCCAGGGCAGTTGTTCTTAACCTTGCCTGCACCCTAGAGTCACCTGACAATATTTTAAATAGGTTAATGACCAGACTGCACCTGAGATTAACTAGGTGAGAAACAATATATTTGGCAACTTCCTAGGTTATTCCAATTAGCGGCCAAGAATGAGAACCACTTCTCTAGACCCTTGGTTCTTAGAATGTGGTTCCTGGCCCAGAGGTATTAGTGTCACCTGGGAACTTGTTAGAAATTCAAATTCTATTGTCCAGCCTAAGGTGATCAATTATTCCTGTTTACCTGGGACTGAAGAATTTATTGATATAAAAGACTTTTAGTGTCAAAACTTGATCTTTCCCCACATCAGCTCTACTAAAACAAAAATTCTAGGGGTGAGGCCCAGCAATCTGCAACCCATAGCATCATATTTGGCACATCATAAGCTCTTACCATTTTGTTGACTGAATAAATGAATGAAAAATCTAAAATATCTTGACCTATGCTCTTTGTACAAAACCAAACTCCTTCAGATACACTGTCCGTAGTACCATACAGGTTGGAGGTATCCAGGTTAGCTCTTTGGTTCAAAGGACTCAAAATTAATTCCTGTTATAAGCTAAATTAATTCTTCATTTCTAATCAGCAGTCCTTCTGGTATGTTGGTTTTGTATTATATTTTGCATGTACTGATTGTCTGGCATTAAGTCCAGTTGGAGTTAACTTGTGTTTGTTTTTCCTTGAACAATATTTCCAATTTAATATAGAAGTGGTCAATTTACTTATTATCATTACTTACTTCATTTACTAGAATAAAGATGTTCCTAGATCTAGGCACAAAGTAGAAAGCCATTCCTGTGGATTTTCCTTCTGTTTTTTACTGAATGACCCCTATACATCTGGATAAACAGACAGTTGGCCAAGCAGACTACAGCTGGAGGTAAATTTAGGGATTAGCTGATACAGCTGTATTTTGACACATAAGTAGAGGAACCATACACTGTGGTTTGTCAGGAAACATCCCAGTTTAATTATTACTAGTGCCCCCCTTAATTGTTAAGCATGTCCCATTAGACATTTAGAAAGTTAATTATATGGTCACTCAACATATGAGGAATTTGAAATCTGAAGAGTTGATGTGACCTAATGCTAAGACAAGTGGTATGTTGGTGACAGAACTGAACATATGGGAAAATAGTTGTTTCATCTCTTTATACGTTAATCTGCTTTTCCAACTGATTTTAAAATCAAACTTACATAAAATAATATCATGCCAGCAATAGTGTTGTTGTTAAGCATACAGATCTGCAACCAGATTTCTATGTCTGGATCTCAGCATCATCAATAGCAAGCTCTGTGGCTTTAATTTCTCCAGGGATTTTAAAGAACTAAATAATTAATCACATGTACATTATAGGTAAAGCCCTTAGACATTGCCTGGCCCATAATAAGCACCATGCATGCATGTGTTAGATTTTATTATCATCTTATCTGCTATGAACTACTCTCCCCTCACTGGCCCTTCATAATCCAGGAGTGATAAACCTTGCTTCATGAATTTACATGTCCCTAAAAGTGAGCAGAGAAAAGGCAAATGCTGTGGTTTATGACTACTGCATCTCCAAATAACCAGTATGGAAATGGCAACAAGATAAGCTCTTAATACATGCTTCTTTCATAAATGAATGAAAGAAGGAATAAAATAATGGACCTATATTTAAGAGAGGTGTCCCCACTCCAACTTATTTTTGGAAGCCCATCTTTTAAAAAGAGTGCCCTTCAAAGAAAATCCCACAAAACCCTGGATCATTTAGAATCCCTGATTGAGACATGGAGAGACTCTGAATGAAGAGACATTTAAGGGCACTGACACAAAAGATAGAATTCCAGATTAAGTTTTCCTGTTTCTGTGGTGATCTATTATTGTACACATATCTCTGAAAGTTTAAAATTTAATTTTCCTACATTGCCTGTAATTCTACAATAATTTAGGTTAAGTAACTTCTTTAAAAGAGTGGAATGACCAATAGGGAGGGTACAGTATTATTAATTTTAAAAAAAACATTCATACAGTTTAGTTCTATGCAATTGCATTTTCTTTCTTTTCCTTTTCTGTCTTTTCTCTCAAAACTACATGGACACTGCTACCCTCACAGATTTTATAATAGGTGTTACCAATGGCATAGAAACCATAGAATAAAAGCAAAATTAAATATTTTATTTGAAAATTCACCTCGATATAATGAGAGTGTGTGCCTATATCTAAACTTCCTCTTTTATAATGACACTAGTCATATTAGATTAGAGGTCACTCAACTTCATTTTAACTTAATTACCTCTGTAAAGATCCTTTCTCCTTTCAATGTTGAAAGATCCTTTCAACATTCTAAGATATTGGGGATAGAAGTCAACATATGATTTTTTGGGGAGTAGGGACACAATTCAGTCCATTCTTTTAAATGGTGGGAGGAAATTGTGAACATCTCTGTTATTCTTATTATTGAAAGCTCTATGCTGATTAGTTATCTAGGGAATATAAGTCTAGATGAATGCTCAGGCAACAAACAGTAGACAATATTAGGTATTCTACTATTAATATTCCTACTGGACAAAATTATACCTCCTTGTAAAATGAAAATTTTCAATATAGCTAGAAAATGTTTTAGGGCCATGAAATTCTCTTAATTATAATACTTGACATTTACTAAGAAATCTAAATTACTCTTAATGTAAGAGGTCATCTGTCTCCCCAGTTTATTTTTCAGGTATAAGTTACATATAATAATAGTAATTATTCTTGACATTGGAGCCTGGTCATTGATGTTGCAGGACATACTAAGCCAAATCAGCATAAAAAGTCTCTTACAAGGCATACCAAGTTAAGCTCATGTTTAGTTTTCAATTATTCCTTATCCCCAGGGCAGGGGGAGTTAATACTAGAGTCAAAACAATGGAAACCAGCAGTCTGGGTTAAGACTCAGTTTTATAGAGCTGAGTACCACTGTAGAGACAAGAAGGTACAAAAGAATGAATATGCAATTCCAGCAGTCACTGTTTTTGCCTTTGTATCCTACTGGGCACTGGCAGTCCCTGGTCAGTAGAATCACAGTTCTCATAAACTATGCATATGCACAACAAGTGAGGGAGAAATATGGAAGCAGAAAGACAGAAGGAAGTAGATACAAATGAACAATTTTAGAATGCTGCCTGTGTATCAGTAGAAAGGGTAAGGAAAGCTTGCTATGGACCAAAAAGAATCTAAAAGCCTACATACTTTGCTCTGTACCCTGATATGCCCTTATTTTTATCTAGAAGTAAGAAACTAATCCTAAGGTAAGGTTTTATGTACACACACACACATACATATAAAACCTTACAAATACATACATTCATATGTTTATAAATATATATTTTATGTACACACACATATATTCATATGTATATAAATATATATTTGTATGATTCACAATTTGTATTTCACATTAGTTCCTATTTAGTTTAACACTAAATTAGGACAAGGGTTATTTCTACAGTAGGTGGGGCCATAAGCATAAAGATCAGTTCAGGTAAAGCACCAGTAGATAACAGTACCTGGTATTACTCTTTATTTTCTAGGGCAACAGTGACACATATCCACTCAGACTTGGCAATGAAAGCTCAACTACATCACTTGGCAGTAAAAAATTAATCTTCAAATTATAAGGCTGACCTACAAGGCCTTTCCACTGAAAAATAAAAGAGCAGTCCTTTTTTTTATCCCTAAAACTTTTACATTTTATTTCTATTGAATTAAAAAAATATTGCTATGACAGAATTTTGTCCCTCCTCAAATTTATATGTTGAAGAGCTATCCCCCAGTGTGATGGTATTTGGAGATGGGGACCTTTGAGAGATTTAGATTTAGATGAGGTCATGAGGGTGACCTCATGATGGAATTAGTGCCCTTATGAGAAAGGACACCAGAGAACATGCTCTCTCTCTCTCTCTCCACACACACACACACACACACACACACACACACACACACACACACACACACAAAGGCATGCATGCATACACGCATGCATACCCCCCATCCCCCAGGATAGGTCATGTCAGTATATAGTGAAAAAGATGCTGGCTACAAGCCAGGAAGAAGGCTCTCACCAGAACTTAATCATGCTGGCACCCTGACCTTGGAACTCCAGTCTCCAGAACTGTAAGAAAAAATATTTCTGTTGTTTAAGGCACATAGTCTGTGGCATTTTCTTATTGCAGCTAAACAGAATAATACAAACATCTTGAGTATACTGGTTGGAGTTTAAATTCAGAAGGGTTTAAAAAGATCTTGGAATGGAAGAGGCACTTTCTTTATCAACACATAGGTAATAATAACCCTTCATTTCTTAATGAATGTGTAGGAGGGAGAAAGGAGTTTAATGCGTATCTAGTAGAAGGTATTTCAGGAATATGCATTTTCTCATTAAGTTCACAGTCATTTAATGAAGTACAATACTTTTGGAGCAGAATGTTAACATAATTGCTTAAGTATGAAAACTTAGTCCTGTTTTCCTTTTTCTTTATTTCTTTGCTACATTGGAAAGAGGGAATGCAAAAAATTCTCCTCCACCACCACCCATTCTCCAGCTCCTAGGAGGATTTGAGGACTAAGTCCTTCCCATCCTTGACGGAAAAGCACTTTGTTTTTTGTTGATTGATTTTCCTTGTAGTGGGCCATTAGGGTCAATTAGGAAATAAACAAGAAAAGAGTAGAGAGATTTCCCTAAGAAGCAAAGTGACTTGGAAGAAGAAGGAAGAATACAGGAGCCCATTTATCCCTTGCCTCCCAAACCTTATAAAGAAAAAGAGGATCCCCTTACTGGGGTATGATGGAGAGAGGGCTGAGGTACCGGAACAGGGTATCTGGAATACTATATCTTGAAGAGTCCCTGGGAAGCCTAAAGATCCCAGAGAAGTGGCTGTGTGACATGGTTAGGACCAAGAATTATAGCCCCTCAGAAAATGCCGCACTTTGACCTAAGAAGTCTTAACCTTTCCCTCAGCATGTTTTAACTTTAGACTGGGTCCTTCTTGACTATGGGGCTCTAAACTCCCTTTTCTTAAGCATCTGCAATTTAAAATTCTCTCTGTCCCTTTGAGATGTAAAGCATCTCCCAGCCTCTTGCCAGTTTTACACTCCTCAAATGAGGCTATTCAGTGAGAAAACAAAAGATATGGAAGTCAAGCAAGGTTCCAAATGACTGCCAAGTTTACGCTATTGAAATCATGCTATAATCATGAAATAATCATGCTATAATCCCTTACAGTATATCTCTATTTTACATACATCATAAATGTTATATAATATTGGTTCCAAATTTTTAGCATGGGATTCAAGGCTAACTCTGACCTTGCTTCTGCCTACCCATTTAGCTTCATTCTCAGTAATTCTCCATTCTCCCTCCCCTTCACTTACATCCTAGTCATATGCACACAGAGAACATGCAGTTTCTCTAAAGTATTATGCACTTTCTGGTCGAGATGCCCTTATATTTGTCCTTCTGCCATAATAATAACATTTTTCTTCTTTCATAATCTTGATAAGTTTTATACATCTTACAATTTCATCTCAAGTGTAATGTCTAGGTAGACTTTCCTCATTTATTTCCTTTTTCCTGTCAAGGTGAGTTGTGAATCTGAACTTCTGTAACAGATGTCCATATGCCCTCAGACCTTACCATTATTGTGCATACCAGTCCAACTTCCAGCTTCCAGGATCTACCTCACTTTGACAGAAGACCTTCTCTCATTCTCCCTTTCTTCCTGTTCATAGAGCAGATGGACAATGCTGGGAAATCAATGGCCTGGCCCTATCCCACTGAAGTGTGTGTTCCACACTGTTTCCTTGAATTCTCCAGAAGGTGTTAACCCAGTGGCTTACCAGTGATACCTTACTTTTTATTGCATCCTTTATATCAGCTGCCTTCCCTTGCTTTCTCACTTTCCCACTTCCCTACCAGTGTTTCCTTTACCTGCCAAATAAACTATTTTCACCCAAATCCTTATGTTAGGTCTGTTTCTTGGGGTAACAAAACTAGGACAGCATCCCATAGTACTCATCACAGTGTATTATAATTATTTGCTTTTGAACTTGTTAGAGTGCTTCAAGAGCTGGGATTGCATTTTTTATCTGTATTCTCCACTCTTAGCAGAAAGTATGCACCTAGTAATCATGCAGTAAAAATTCACCAAATCAGTAAACAGTGCTTAATAGAATCTGCTGAGCTGAACTAGAAAACAAGATTTCTTAATTTAAGAAGGAAGGAGACAAATATGCCTCACATGGCTTGGTTTGGGGGATACTTTTCAGTTTCTTGCAGAGTTTCTGTAATATAATTCTGTTAGCAGAAATTTGTAGAATAATTGTTTTCCAACTCTGATTTTGTTTATTCCTTTGCACTGATGATTCATAACCTATAATTTAGCAACTCTCAATGTTCAGCACTGTTTTTCAGAATGAACAAATATGATTAATGTCAGAAAGTACCTTTTCTGTACATTACAGCACTTCAGGGTTGTGACTTCTTCACTTCTTTTTAATTCTGGGAAGCCATACTTCAATTTCTTTTTTAAATTTTGGTTATTGTCATCTAAATCTGTTGAGAAAAAAAATTCATAGAGGAAAAATATTTTCTTGTTTATGGTAAAAATTTGGAAATTTATTCTTTCTAGATGTTACCAGTCAGTAAACATAGCAATTACATATATTAAAAAAAAAACTAAAATAAAATTTAAAAAACAAGAGAATGCTATACTCAATCGTTGTTCAATGGAGCAATATTTTTTTAATACCCTGTTTACCCTCCTTTGGTGATAAGCCTGTAGGCATTAAAACTACCTATATTGGAACAGATTAGCCTCTCTGATTCTTTCTGTATATAAACACTCACCTTCCCTTTCTCTGTCTTTTGATTATCCCCAAAATTTATAAGTATATATGTAAAGTATTTTTGGAACTTAAAAATAAAATTTCTCTTTTGTATTCCTAAGTCCACTTTAGACTTTGCAGCTGTTGTTTAGGAAATATTCAATTCAATTTTTCCTCTTCCTCCAGAGCAAAGAATAAACATTCTTATTCTGATGACATAGGACTTGACTATGTGCCCTGCATTGTGATGTCAGTGAATATGACCTACCCCACACTCAATCAGAGGCTTTTTATAGGCTCCATTATTTGGCTTACACAGCCTCTTTCACTACTGCCTCTGTTGTGAGAAGGTGAGAAAGGATGTGCCTTCAAGGGCTACTGTTTCTTTGACCTGGGTCTCAGAATGGGAAACAAAGGAAACCAACATAAAAATGAACTTCCACATGAAGTGAAGCCACCACAGCCCACCCACAGATCTGTGAATGAGACATCGGTTCATGTTTAGCCACTGAATTGCAATGTTATCACCTCAAAGCTGACAAATGCAGCCATTTCCATGAAAATATGTAAGAGAGTCAAAATTTTGATGTTTGAAAAATGGTTTAATGTTTAGCAACTTTATTATCTATATTCACTATGAATAGAATTCAGATACTGATCTCATAAACTATTAATAAACATAATTTCATTTTTCTTCCTTTTTGAAATCTGAGCTGTTCTATTTGTCCATTTATACATTCTAATATCTCCAAATGGAACCAAATAATTTTCACCAAAATATCAAAGTTTAAGAAACAATGACCACTTTGGCTGTTCTTACCAGAAGGCTTATGATACTAATTTGGGCACTTGTATTATATAGGCTACATATTGTGAAAGGGAGAAGAAAATTTACATTTCCTTTTATTCATGGTATTTGCAATATGACTGACACGTTGTAGGTGATTTGTAAGGATTTGATTATACTTAAGTGCAATGTCTTGATACTATTCTAATCCGGTTAACCACTGCAGGTTGGGAAAACAGCATGAAAGAACAACTTGACTATAAAGCTTCAGTTGTGCTTTCCTTTTCAAGCATTGACAAAATTATTTAAGCTTTTATTTATTAATGAAACAAATACATATTGATTATCAACCTGGCCAGGTATCTGCGTTTCAACTCCCAAGGAGTTTAGAGTCTATTTGAATATAAAATGTAAATATGAATCAGGGAGAAAGTTAAAGGATATTCTGTTGTCTATCATTGAAGAAGGCAGGTTTTGTTTCCTCTCCATGCTAAGAGAGGGAATCAGTGACATGGCAATTATGCTCATCATTGGGGAAGAAGAGTTTTCAACATATAGTTTGATTCTGCTGAAGCTAATTCTGATGACAATTTTTATTGATCACTCAACACCATTTGAATTTCTAGCAATGGTACAAGTAATAGTAACATCTGCTTGAAGAAAGGATATGAAAATGTTCTAGTGAATATATTGCCCATTTTATAAAGAAATTAGATTTTTGAATAGATACCCGCAGTGCTTATTTCTCATTGAAGAACACAGCACTTTCCTTGTTTCCTTATAAATAAGGCCTGATCAGGGAAACAATCCTCTGCATAACTAATTAATCAATATCAAAATTTATAACTTTCTGCTAGCAAAGGACTTTCATATTGAATTCTAACATGCTTGAGATTGTTATTACTTAAGAGGAAAGTCCTTCTGAGACTTATTCCATTACAAAGATCAACAAACTGTGGTCTGCTAGCTAAATCTACCCTCTGTCTTTTATTATTATTATTATTGAGGTATAATTGACATATAACATATTAATTTTGGGTGTACAACCTTATGATTTGATATTTGTATATATTATAAAATGATCACCACAATAAATCTAGTTAGCATCTGCCAACTGCTTGTTTTTGTAAATAAAGTTTTTTTGAAACATGGCCATGCTCATTCATGTATTGCCTACAATAAAAACAATAACAAACTTAAAATTATTTCCATGTAGTCCTTTGCAGAAAAATGTTGTACACTCCTGCTCTATTAGCTATAGATCAGTGACAGACTATTATTTTTTTGCATTATTACCTGAAATCTGAGTTAAGCATTACTCAATTCTTGCTAGGCAGTTAGAGGTAAAATAATGCATTATATTTGAAAGCTCCATTTGTCAGGAGATTTAAAGTTTGACTTTTGTCATGTTGTTTATCCATTCCTTCAGCAAGCCTGAAAATATCAGGTTTTTTATTTCCACTTTGTGGAAATCTTGATGGGGAACCTGCGGTTATGTATTAAAGAAAAACGTTAGTGCATTTTGGGTGTTAGAAAAATCAGAAAAATGTTCAGATGATGATGAGTGTTTTATTGTCTTTAAACATTTTTTAGGGTGTCCTTTTTAAAGGCACTGTAAGTGTGGATGAAAAGGGAGAAAACAGGAAATAAGAAAATAGGATTTCTTTTAAAAATATCCTGCAAGTCATTCTTTTACTCTTCCAAAATAGTCTTTACCTAAATGGTTTGAATTTAGTGAACTTCTATAGTATCTACTGATACCTACTATCTCTGCATTAAAGCATGTATTTTTTTTTGCTTTATAACAAATTTAATCAGTTATACATATATATATGTTTCCATAACCCCTCCCTTTTGCGTCTCCCTCCCACCCTCCCTATCCCACCCCTCCAGGCAGTCACAAAGCACCGAGCTGATCTCCCTGTGCTATGCAGCTGCTTTCCACTAGCTATCTACCTTACGTTTGGTAGTGTATATATGTCCATGACGCTCTTTTGCTTTATCACAGCTTACCCTTCCCCCTCCCCATATCCTCAAGTCCATTCTCTAGTAGGTCTGTGTCTTTATTCCTGTCTTACCCCTATGTTCTTTATGACATGTTTTTTCTTAAATTCCATATATATGTGTCAGCATACAGTATTTGTCTTTCTCTTTCTGACTTACTTCACTCTGTATGACAGAATCTAGGTCCATCCACCTCATTACAAATAGCTCAATTTCGTTTCTTTTTATGGCTGAGTAATATTCCATTGTATATATGTTCCACATCTTCTTTATCCATTCATCCGATGATGGACACTTAGGTTGTTTCCATCTCCAGGCTATTGTAAATAAGGCTGCTATGAACATTTTGGTACATGTCTCTTTTTGAATTATGGTTTTCTCAGGGTATATGTCCAGTAGTGGGATTGCTGGGTCATACGGTAGTTCTATTTGTAGTTTTTTAAGGAACCTCCATACCGTTCTCCATAGTGGCTGTACCAATTCACATTCCCACCAGCAGTGCAAGAGTGTTCCCTTTTTTCCACACCCTCTCCAGCATTTATTGTTTCTAGATTTTTTGATGATGGCCATTCTGACTGGTGTGAGATGATATCTCAATGTAGTTTTGATTTGCATTTCTCTAATGAGTAAAGATGTTGAGCATCCTTTCATGTGTTTGTTGGCAGTCTGTATATCTTCTTTGGAGAAATGTCTATTTAGGTCTTCTGCCCATTTTTGGATTGGGTTGTTTGTTTTTTTGCTATTGAGCTGCATGAGCTGCTTATAAATTTTGGAGATTAATCCTTTGTCAGTTGCTTCATTTGCAAATATTTTCTCCGATTCTGAGGGTTGTCTTTTGGTCTTGTTTATGGTTTCCTTTGCTGTGCAAAAGCTTTGAAGTTTCATTAGGTCCCATGTGTTTATTTTTGTCTTTATTTCCATTTCTCTAGGAGGTGGGTCAAAAAGGATCTGCTGTGATTTATGTCATAGAGTGTTCTGCCTATGTTTTCCTCTAAGAGTTTGATAGTGTCTTGCCTTACATTTAGGTCTTTAATCCATTTTGAGCTTATTTTTGTGTATGGTGTTAGGGAGTGATCTAATCTCATATTTTACATGTCCCTGTCCAGTTTTCCCAGCACCACTTATTGAAGAGACTGTCCTTTCTCCACTGTACATTCCTGCCTCCTTTATCAAAGATAAGGTGACCATATGTCTGTGCATTTAACTCTGGGCTTTCTATCCTGTTCCATTGATCTATCTTTCTGTTTTTGTGCCAGTACCATACTGTCTTGATTACTGTAGCTTTGTAGTATAGTCTGAAGTCAGGGAACCTGATTCCTCCAGCTCCATTTTTCGTTCTCAAGATTGCTTTGACTATTCGGGGTCTTTTGTGTTTCCATACAAATTGTGAAATGTTTTGTTCTAGTTCTGTGAAAAATGCCAGTGGTAGTTTGATAGGGATTGCATTGAATCTGTAGATTGCTTTGGGTAGTAGAGTCATATTCACACTGTTGATTCTTCCAATCCAAGAACATGGTACATCTCTCCATCTATTTGTATCATCTTTAATTTCTTTCATCAGTGTCTTATAATTTTCTGCATACAGGTCTTTTGTCTCCTTAGGTAGGTTTATTCCTAGATATTTTATTCTTTTTGTTGCAATGGTAAATGGGAGTGTTTTCTTTATTTCGCTTTCAGATTTTTCATCATTAGTGTATAGGAATGCCAGAGATTTCTGTGCATTAATTTTGTATCCTGCTACTTTACCAAATTCATTGATTAGCTCTATTAGTTTTCTGGTAGCATCTTTAGGATTCTCTATGTAGAGTATCATGTCATCTACAAACAGTGACAGCTTTACTTCTTCTTTTCTGATTTGGATTCCTTTTATTTCCTTTTCTTCTCTGATTGCTGTGACTAAAACTTCCAAAACAATGTTGAATAAGAGTGTTGAGAGTGGGCAGCCTTGTCTTGTTCCTGATCTTAGTGGAAATGGTTTCAGTTTTTCACCATTGAGGACGGTGCTGGCTGTGGGTTTGTCATACATGGCCTTTATTATGTTGAGGAAATTTCCCTCTATGCCTACTTTCTGCAGGGTTTTTATCATACATGGATGTTGAATTTTGTTGAAAGCTTTCTCTGCATCTATTGAGATGATCATATGGTTTTTCTCCTTCAATTTGTTAATATGGTGTATCACGTTGATTGATTTGCGTATATTGAAGAATCCTTGAATTCCTGGAATAAACCCCACTTGATCATGGTGTATGATCCTTTTAATGTGCTGTTGGATTCTGTTTGCTAGTATTTTGTTGAGGAGTTTTGCATCTATGTTCATCAGTGATATTGGCCTGTAGTTTTCTTTCTTTGTGACATCCTTGTCTGGTTTTGGTATCAAGGTGATGGTGGCCTCGTAGGATGAGTTTGGGAGTGCTCCTCCCTCTGCTATATTTTGGAAGAGTTTGAGAAGGATAGGTGTTAGCTCTTCTCGAAATGTTTGATAGAATTTGCCTGTGAAGCCATCTGGTCCTGGGCTTTTGTTTGTTGGAAGATTTTTTATCACAGTTTCAATTTCAGTGCTTGTGATTGGTCTGTTCATATTTTCTATTTCTTCCTGATTCAGTCTTGGCAGGCTGTGCATTTCTAAGAATTTGTCCATTTCTTCCAGGTTGTCCATTTTATTGGCATAGAGTTGCTTGTAGTAATCTCTCATGATCTTTTGTATTTCTGTAGTGTCCGTTGTTACTTCTCCTTTTTCATTTCTAATTCTATTGATTTGAGTCTTCTCCCTTTTTTTCTTGATGAGTCTGGCTAATAGTTTATCAATTTTGTTTATCTTCTCAAAGAACCAGCTTTTAGATTTATTGATCTTTGCTATCTTTTCCTTCATTTCTTTTTCAATTATTTCTGATCTGATTTTTATGATTTCTTTCCTTTTGCTAACTTTGGGATATTTTTGTTCTTCTTTCTCTAATTGCTTTAGGTGCAAGATTAGGTTGTTTTTTCAAGATGTTTCCTGTTTCTTAAGTTGGAATTCTATTGCTATATACTTTCCTCTTAGAACTGCTTTTGCTGCATCCCATAGGTTTTGGGTCGTCGTGTCTCCATTGTCATTTGTTTCTAGGTAATTTTTGATTTCCTCTTTGATTTCTTCAGTGATCACTTCGTTATTAAGTAGTGTATTGTTTAGCCTCCATGTGTTTGTATTTTTTACAGCTCTTTTCCTGTAATTGATATCTAGTCTCATAGCATTGTGGTCAGAAAAGATGCTTGATACAATTTCCATTTTCTTAAATTTACCAAGGCTTGATTTGTGACCCAAGATATGATCTATCCTGGAGAATGTTCCATGAGCACTTGAGAAAAATGTGTATTCTGTTGTTTTTGGATGGAATGTCCTATAAATATCAATTAAGTCCATCTTGTTTAATGTATCATTTAAAGCTTGTGTTTCCTTATTTATTTTCATTTTGGGTGATCTGTCCATTGGTGAAAGTGGGGTGTTAAAGTCCCCTACTATGAGTGTGTTACTGTCGATTTCCCCCTTTTATGGCTGTTAGTATTTAACTTATGTATTGAGGTGCTCCTATGTTGAGTGCATAAATATTTACAATTGTTATATCTTCTTCTTGGATCGATCCCTTGATCATTATGTAGTGTCCTTCTTTGTCTCTTCTAATAGTCTTTATTTTAAAGTCTATTTTGTCTGATATGAGAATTGCTACTCTAGCTTTCTTTTGGTTTCCATTTGCATGGAATATCTTTTTCCATCCCCTTACTTTCAGTCTGTATGTGTCTCTAGGTCTGAAGTGGGTCTCTTGTAGACAGCATATATATGGGTCTTGTTTTTGTATCCATTCAGCCAATCTGTGCCTTTTGGTGGGAGCATTTAGTCCATTTACATTTAAGGTAATTATCGATTTGTATGTTCCTATTCCCATTTTCTTTATTGTTTTGTGTTCGTTATTGTAGGTCTTTTCCTTCTGTTGTGTTTCTTGCCTAGAGAAGTTCCTTTAGCGTTTGTTGTAAAGCTGGTTTGGTGGTGCTGAACTCTCTCAGGTTTGTTTGTCTGTAAACATTTTAGTTTGTCCATCGAATCTGAATGAGATACTTGCTGGGTAGAGTAATCTTGGATGCAGGTTTTTCTCCTTCATCACTTTAATTATGTCCTGTCACTCCCTTCTGGCTTGTGGAGTTTCTGCTGAGAGATCAGCTGTTAACCTGATGGGGATTCCCTTGTGTGTTATTTGTTGTTTTTGCCTTGCTGCTTTTAACATGATTTCTTTGTGTTTAATTTTTGACAGTTTGATTAATATGTGTCTTGGCATATTTCTCCTTGGATTTATTCTGTATGGGACTCTCTGTGCTTCCTGGACTTTATTAACTATTTCCTTTCCTATAGTAGGGAAGTTTTCAACTATAATCTCTTCAAATATTTTCTCAGTCCCTTTCTTTTTCTCTTCTTCTTCTGGAACCCCTATAATTCGAATGTTGGTGTGTTTAATGTTGTCCCAGAGGTCTCTGAGACTGTCCTCTGTTCTTTTCATTCTTTTTTCTTTATTTTGCTCTGCATCAGTTATTTCCATTATTTTATCTTCCAGGTCACTTATCCGTTCTTCTGCCTCAGTTATTCTGCTATTGATCCCATCTAGAGTATTTTTCATTTCATTTATTGTGTTTTTAACTGATGCTTGATTCATCTTTAGTTCTTCTAGGTCCTTGTTAACTGTTTCTTGCATTTTGTCTATTCTATTTCCAAGATTTTGGATCTTGGAAATAGAATCTTGGATCATCTTTACCATCATTATTCTGAATTCTTTTTCAGGTAGACTGCCTATTTCCTCTTCATTTGTTAGGTCTGGTGGGTTTTTATCTTGCTCCTTCACCTGCTGTGTGTTTTTCTGTCTTCTCATTTTGCTTATCTTACTGTGTTTGGGGTCTCCTTTTAGCAGGCTGCAGATTCGTAGTTCCCGTTGTTTTTGATGTCTGTCCCCAGTGGCTATGGTTGGTTTAGTGGTTTGTGTAGGCTTCCTGGTGGAGGGGACTAGTGCCTGTGTTCTGGTGGTTGAGCCTGGATCTTGTCTTTCTGGTGGGCAGGTCCATGTCTGGTGGTGTGTTTTGGGGTGTCTGTGGACTTTTTATGATTTTAGGCAGCCTCTCTGCTAATGGGTGGCATTGTGTTCCTGTCTTGCTAGTTGTTTGGCATAGGGTGTCCAGCAATGTAGCTTGCTGGTCGTTGAGTGAAGCTGGGTACTGGTGTTGAGATGGAGATCTCTGGAAGATTTTCGCCATTTGATATTATGTGGAGCTGGGAGGTCTCTCGTGGACCAGTGTCCTGAAGTTGGCTCTCCCACCTCAGAGGCACAGCACTGACTCCTGGCTCCTCAATTTGGGATGATTCGTTGTCTATTCATGTACTCCACAGTTGCAGGGTACATCTAGTTGATTGTGGAGCTTTCATCTGCTGCTTCTGAGGCTGCTGGGAGAGATTTCCCTTTCTCTTCTTTGTTCTCACAGCTCCCGTGGCTCAGCTTTGGATTTGGCCCTGCCTCTGCACGTAGGTCGCCGGAGGGCATCTGTTCTTTGCTCAGACAGGACAGGGTTAAAGGAGCAGCCACTTCTGGGACTCTGGCTCACTCAGGCCGGGCGGGAGGGAGGGGCATGGAGTGCGGGGCGAGCCTGCAGCGGCAGAGGCCGGCGTGACGTTGCACCACCCCGAGGCGCACCGTGCGTTCTCCCAGGGAAGCCATCCCTGGATCCCGGGACCCCGGCAGTGACTGGCTGCACAGGCTTCCGGAAGGGCGGCGTGGACAGTGACCTGCACTCACACACAGGCCTCTTCACGGCGGCAGAGCAGCCCCAGCATCCCACGCCCTTTTCTGGGCTCCGCACTTTCAGCCGCAACTCACGCCCATCTGTGGAACCCCTTTAAGCAGCGCTCTTAATCCTCTCTCCTCCTGCACCAGGAAACCAAGAGGGAAGATAAAGTCTCTTGCCTCTTCAGCAGCTCCAGAGTTTTCCCGGACTCCCTCCCAGCTAGCTGTGGTGCATTAGCCCCCTTCACGCTGAGTTCTCACTGCCAGCCCCAGTCCTGTCCCTGTGCTCTGACCGAAGACCGAGCCTCAGCTTCCAGCGCCGCCCGCCCCGGCGGGAGAGCAGACAAGCCTCTCGGGCTGGTGAGTGCCAGTCCGCACTGATCCTCTGTGCGGGAATCTCTCCGCTTTGCCCTACCCAGGTACGTGGGGAATTTCTTGCCTTTTGGGAGTTCTGGGGTCTTCTGCCAGCGTTCAGTAGGTGTTCTGTAGGAGTTGTTCCACGTGTAGCTGTATTTCTGGTGTATCTGTGGGGAGGAAGGTGATCTCCACGTCTTACTCTTCTGCCATCTTCTAAAGCATGTATTATCTTTACGGGGACCACTAGTAATATCTGTCCAGATCACTTATGTTACTTAGTCTGGAAAAAAGAATAAGAGAGAGGGGGCAATCAAATGGTGGAGTTAGGGACACTTTGAGCACACCCTCCCCCATGAACACATCAAAAATATTTCAACATGTGGAGCAATTCTCACTGAGAATAAACTGGAGACATGCAAAAAGGCTTTTCTCAACCAAGGTTAAAGAAAGATCCACACAGGGTTAGGTAGGAAGGGAGGAGAATCATCCAATAGATGAATGGATAAAGAAGTCCTGGTGTTGTGTATATATATATATAAAGCAGTCTTGGTATATATATATATATATATATATATATATATATATATATATACATATATATATATGCAGAGATAGTAGGTATCAATAGATATTATAAAAACTCACTAATTTCAGACTATGTAGGTAAAAACTATTTTGAAAGAGTAAAAGAATGACTTGTAGGATATTTTTAAAAGAAATTCTAATCTTTTACTTCCTGTTTTCTCCTTTTTCATCTACATTTACAATGCCTTTAAAAAGGACACCCCAAAATGTTTAAAGATAATAAATAATAATAATATATAAATAATTATATATATATGGGGCTTCCCTGGTGGTGCAGTGGTTGAGAGTCTGCCTGCCAATGCAGGGGACACGGGTTCATGCCCCGGTCTGGGAGGATCCCACATGCTGCGGAGCGGCTGGGCCCGTGAGCCATGGCCGCTCAGCCTGCGTGTCCGGAGCCTGTGCTCTGCAATGGGAGAGGCCACAACAGTGAGAGGCTCACTTACCGCAAAAAAAAAAAAAAAATTATATATATATGCTCAGTGGAACCCATATCTGTAATAAAGAATGAAATTTTGCCTTTTGCAGCAATATGGAGGGACCTGGAGGTTATTATGCTTACAGAAATAAGTCAGACAGAGAAAGACAAATACTGTATGTTATCACTTAAATGGAATCTAAAAAATCAAACAAATGAATAAATAAAACAAAACAGAAAAACACTCACAGATACAGAGAATAAAATAGTGATTACCAGTGGGAAGAGGGATGGGGTATGTGGCAAGATGGGGGCAGGGAGTTAAGAAGTACAAACTATCCTGTATAAAATACCTAAGATACTAGGATATATTGCACAGCACAGGGAATATAACTAATATTTTATAAGTTTAAATGAAGTATAATCTATAGAAATATTGAATAACTATATTGTACACCTGAAGCTAATAACTTAAATCAACTATACTTTAATTTAAAAAAAAGAGAAAACGAGTGATTTTTTATTTGCTCTTTGCTCATGTTCTTGTACTTATAAGATGCTGTCACAATTACTTGACAAATACACACTGAAGCACATCTGTTGGTTTTGAACTGACACAGCTGAAAGTTCCTCAGCTTCTGTACTAAACTCTCTATATGGAGATGATTTTTAGTTGCCTATTCTGTCTGTATTTATGCAAATTACAGTGTTATTTATAAGTAAGTAAACAATCATTTCTAAAACAACATCTGCACTACTGTCTATTTATTAGACACCGGCAAAGTCAGCTTGCTCTGAATGGAGGACCATATAGTGCTAGAATCAGACCATAGTTTGAAATGTTTCAATCATCTGTGTGCTTATTGATCACAATCTTAATTTGAGACATTTATTTATTTATGATTTGTCTTAGATATGCCTTTTATTTAAAAATATTTTTAGATCTTCCAAATATAATGACCTGATGGGATAAGAACTTAACAAAAATATAAATTTTAATTTTGGATCCCCAAGTCATTACCAACTATGTGACCTTGTGACTATGTGACTCAACTTCTTAGTTCCCCTTCTTTCATCTGTGAAGTGGCAATCATAGTATCTACCTTGCAGGAATTTTCTGAACATTAGTGAGAAAATGTATGTAAGCACCATTCACACTGCCTGACAAGAATGCAACAATTATTTGTTCTCTTTCTACGCTTTTGTTTTATCCCTTTTAAAGCATAACCACCCTTTCCTCCAGTGTACCCAAAATACCAAGGTAAGAGTTTCAGGGGGCATTTGGAGACAGAAGGAAGATGCCTGAGAAGGTTCTAAAAAACTGTGCCTAAGACTACTAGAATTTATTACTCAAACTCATAATTGTTTCTTTTGGGAAACAATGTAAATCAAAAGGAAAAGAAACAAACTGGAGGTAGCAGTTCTATTGTTTCAATATCTGAATGCCTTGCAGGTAAGAAGATGGAGTGAGAATGAGTTATTTTTGAAACCATTTATGCAACAACTGTAATGTTGTACAGTAGTGTATCATGTATCTAAAGATTTCCTCAGATATTAAAGCACAATAGAGTAATTATATTTATTTTAGTCATCTCTAACGTTAATATGTCTGCCAACCAAACAAGTCCACAGGAATATTGATAATGGGAAATTGGATTAAAGGTAAGTTTATAGTACATTAAAGTTATCTCAGTTCAGTTTCAGTACCCATAGTTTTTAATGAGATTGATTTTATTTAATTCATCTTCTGTATTTATTCCTTGAACTAGCCAATTATGGTGAAATCATTACTGTTTGTTTTTCTAACTCCTCTATTGATTATTCCTCTGTCAGTTGTGCATTCTACATTTATTAAATTAAAAAAACTCCTGTCAGTACTGACCTCTATTTATTAGAAGCAACATTTATGGACTTGAACCAAAAAAAGCTGGGTTCTCAGCTTTTCTCTCATGCCAGTTAGTCATAATGCTCGAGAAATCATTCAAATTCTCCAAGCCTTCAATTTTTTCCTTTGCTGGGCCTATATAGATTCACAGAATTTTGTATTTGTTGAAGAAATACTGGACCAAAAGTCAGGAGACTTGAAATCTAGCATTGATTGATTGTGTTGGACCTAGGCAATTGAGTCAAACCTGTTGGGCTTCCTTCAGTTCTCTCATTTGTAAACTTTCACACAAGTATTTTCCACAGTTACTGGTACCAAAAACATTCTTAAAAACCGAGCATTTGGGCTTCTCTGGTGGCGCAGTGGTTGAGAGTCCGCCTGCCAATGCAGGGGACACGGGTTCGTGCCCCGGTCTGGGAAGATCCCACATGCCGCGGAGCACCTAGGCCCGTGAGCCATGGCCGCTGAGCCTGTGAGTCCAGAGCCTGTGCTCCACAACGGGAGAGGCCAGAACAGTGAGAGGCCCGCGTACCGCAAAAAAAAAAAAAAAAAAAAAAAAAACAAAAAAAACAAAAAAAACCGAGCATTTCATGTTTGAGTGATTCATGGGAAACAGGTAGCATGCCGACAGGTAAAAGCAGTTTCCTTTATTTAAAGAGTTGAATATCAGTTGGTCTGATAATTCGGAGCACATTTAACCACATAATAATTCTTTATAATGCCAAAAATAAGAAAGCAAGAATAATCAAACCACACTCTGAAATGAGAACTATATGCAGTTGCATGTAGGGAACAAAAAGTGAATATCTAAGCAAGGGATTACAAATGAATTTAATGAGATTCTGAGATATATTTGATGTACAGCATTGTGTAAGTTTAAGGTGTACAGCATAATGATTTGACTTATTTACGTCATGAAATGATTACCACAATAAGTTTAGTAAATATCCATCATCTCATATAGAAACAAAATTAAAGAATTAAAAATATTTTCCTCATGATGAAAACTCTTATGATTTACTATCTCAACATCATTCTTATATAACACAGAGCAGTGTTAATTATATTTATCGTGTTGTACATCACATCTCTAGCACTTATTTATCTTATAATTGGAAGTCTGTAGATTTTGACTGCCTTCATCCAACCCCCCCCAAGCCCCTATCTCTGGTAAACACAAATCTGATCTCTTTCTATGAGTTTTTTTGATTCTGAAGTATAATTGACCTACAACACCATGTTAGTTCCTGCACACAACATAGTGATTCAATATTTCTATACATTTCAAAATAATCTAGTTACCCTGTGTCACCATACAAAGATATTACATAATCACTAAATATATTTCCTACACTCTACATTTCATACCATAAATCATTTATTTTGTAATTGGAAGTTTGTACCTCTTAATCTTCCTCAGCTATTTCTCTCCTTCCCTTACCCTCTCCCCTCTGGCTACCCTCTATATCTATGACTCATGGAACTTGTGTCAGCCTGCTGGTGGGCAGGGCTGAGTCCTGAAGGTTGGCTGTGGGTCCCACTTCAGGTGGGGTTGGGTCTTGGGCTCCCTGGTGGGTGAGGCCACATCATAAGGTGACTGGGGTTTGGGTGTCCTAAGGCAACCTGTCTGCTCCTGGGCAGGGCTGTGTCCCTGCACAGTTAGCTGCTTGGCTTGGTGTGTTCCAGGACTGATGCCTACTGGCTGGTGGGTGGGCCAGGTCCCTGTGCTAATAAGCTAGAGGGAGAATTCCAAAACGGTGCTTGCCAGTACCAGCAGCAATGTACCTAGGGTGAATCCCAGTTGCCTCTTGCTTCTCCTGGGAGCTCTCTAAGATCAGCAAGTGGGTCTGACCCAGGCTCCTTTCAAATATTGCTTCTGCCCTAGGTCTCAGAGCATGTGAGATTTTGTGTGCACCCTTTAAGAGTGGAGTCTATTTTCTACAGCCCTCTGGCTCTCCTGCAAGTAAACCCTGCTGGTCTTCAAAGTCAAATGTTCTGGTGGCTCCCTGGGATAGGGAGCCTGATGTGGGACTTGGATTCCTTGCTTCTTGGGGAGAACCACTGAAATTGTAAGTATCCTCCTGTTTGTGGGTCTCCTACCCAGCGGTGTGGGTCTTGACTACACTTAGTCTCCGTCCCTCCTACCTATCTCGTTATGGTTCCTTCTTTATATATTTAGTTGTAGATATTTTCTGCTAGTCTTCTGGTCATTCTCATAAATAATTGTCATGTAAATAATTGTAATTTTGGCATGCCAATGGGAGAAGGTGAACACAGGGTCTGTCTGCTTCATCATCCTGGCCACTCACCTCTTAATGATATTCTTTCATAAAGTTCCTGACCTCTTTCCTAAGAGAGTGGTAAAACCCCTCCGCTGGTGGGGCTATGGGATTGTGATTGAATTGGGTCTGGGGCTGTCTTCTCCTGACATCTTTTTTCATTGATCCATTTTCCTCCCTCTGCCACACTGACATTTTCACATGCCAGTCTATGCTGCAAGGCTTGTTCTCACATACTAAATTTCTAAAGATCAATTGTAGAGGAGTTCTCAGTTTCTTTGTTTGCAAGTGCTCAATGGTTAGATTTTAATAAGAAATCGCTCTCAAAATGACTCATTAAAGATGGTTCTTTTGAAAAGAAATGTATTTTTAAGAATTTTGGCTGACATTCTCTGTCTGCCTTGCGTGTCTGTACCAATTCACAGCAATGTTTGGAGAGAATATCATCACACCCTCCATTTGGTAGCAAGAGAACTTGTAGACCAAAACCTACCTGCAATTACTCCTCCATTGGTAGAGTAATGACTACATGGTCATTCACAAGAGGTTTCCCCTTTATTGTAGTTGCCTGAGGTTTTTCTATTTACTATATATTTGCTATTGTATAGATGTAATTTAGTTTTTATAAATACTGGACTCCACTTCCGGGTAAGATGGCGGAAGAGTAAGACGCGGAGATCACCTTCCTCCCCACGGATACACCAGAAATACAGCTACACGTGGAACAACTCCTACAGAACACCTACTGAATGCTGGAAGAAGACGCAAGACCTCCCAAAAGGCAAGAAACTCCCCACATACCTGGGTAGGGCAAAGCGGAGAGATTCCCGCACAGAGGATCGGTGCCGAGCGGCACTCACCAGCCCGAGAGGCTTGTCGGCTCGCCCACCAGGGGAGGCGGCGCTGGAAGCTGAGGCTCGGGCTTCGGTCAGAGCACAGGGAGAGGACTGGGGCTGGCGGCGAGAACTCAGCCTGAAGGGGGTTAATGTGCCACAGCTAGCTGGCAGGGAGTCCGGGAATACTCTGGAGCTGCCGAAGAGGCAAGAGACTTTTTCTTCCCTCTTGGTTTCCTGGTGCGCGAGGAGAGGGGATTAAGAGCGCTGCTTAAAGGGGCTCCACAGACGGGCGCGAGTCACGACTGAAAGCGCGGAGCCCAGTGACGGGCGCGGGACGCTGGGGCTGCTGCTGCCGCCGCCAAGAAGCCTGTGTGCGAGCGCAGGTCACTGTCCACACCACCCTTCTGGGAGCCTGTGCAGCCCACCACTACCGGGGTCCCGGATTCCAGGGGCGGCTTCCCTGGGAGAACGCACGGCGCGCCTCGGGCTGGTGCAACGTCACGCCGAACTCTGCCGCTGCAGGCTCGCCCCGCACTCCGTGCCCCTCCCTCCCGCCCGGCCTGAGTGAGCCAGAGTCCCCGAAGAGGCTGCTCCTTTAACCCTGTCCTGTCTGAGCAAAGAACAGATGCCCTCCGGCGACCTACACACAGAGGCGGGGCCAAATCCATAGCTGAGACCCAGGGGCTGTGAGAACAAAGAATAGAAAGGGAAACCTCTCCCAGCAGCCTCAGAAGCAGCGGATTAAAGCTCCACAATCAACTTGATGTACCCTGCATCTGTGGAATACATGAATAGACAACAAATCATCCCAAATTGAGGAGCCAGGAGTCAGTGCTGTGCCTCTGAGGTGGGAGAGCCAACTTCAGGACACTGGTCCACAAGAGACCTCCCAGCTCCACATAATATCAAACGGCGAAAATCTTCCAGAGATCTCCATCTCAACACCAGCACCCAGCTTCACTCAACGACCAGCAAGCTACAGTGCTGGACACCCTACGCCAAACAACTAGCAAGACAGGAACACAACGCCACCCATTAGCAGAGAGGTGGCCTAAAATCATAAAAAGTCCGCAGACACCCCAAAACACACCACCAGACGTGGACCTGCCCACCAGAAAGACAAGATCCAGCCTCATCCACCAGAACACAGGCACTAGTCCCCTCCACCAGGAAGCCTACACAACCCACTAAACCAACCTTAGCCACAGGGGACAGACATCAAAAACAACGGGAACTACGAATCTGCAGCCTGCAAAAAGGAGACCCCAAACACAGTAGCATAAGCAAAATGAGAAGACAGAAAAACACACAGGAGAAGGAGCAAGATAAAAACCCACCAGACCTAACAAATGAAGAGATAATAGGCAGTCTACCTGAAAAAGAATTCAGAATAATGATGGTAAAGATGATCCAAGATTCTATTTCCAAGATCCAAAATCTTGGAAATAGAATAGACAAAATGCAAGAAACAGTTAACAAGCACCTAGAAGAACTAAAGATGAATCAAGCATCGATTAAAAACACAATAAATGAAATAAAAAATACTCTAGATGGGATCAATAGCAGAATAACTGAGGCAGAAGAACGGATAACTGAGGTGGAAGATAAAATAGTGGAAATAACTGCTGCAGAGCAAAATAAAGAAAAAAGAATGAAAAGAACAGAGGACAGTCTCAGAGACCTCTGGGACAACATTAAACACACCAACATTCGAATTATAGGGGTTCCAGAAGAAGAAGAGAAAAACAAAGGGACTGAGAAAATATTTGAAGAGATTATAGTTGAAAACTTCCCTAATATGGGAAAGGAAATAGTTAATCAAGTCCAGGAGGCACAGAGAGTCCCATACAGAATAAATCCAAGGAGAAATACACCAAGACACATATTAATCAAACTGTCAAAAATTAAACACAAAGAAATCATATTAAAAGCAGCAAGGGAAAAACAACAAATAACACACAAGGGAATCCCCATCAGGATAACAGCTGATCTCTCAGCAGAAACTCTACAAGCCAGAAGGGAGTGGCAGGACATAATTAAAGTGATGAAAGAGAAAAACCTGCAACCAAGATTACTCTACCCAGCAAGGATCTCATTCAGATTTGATGGAGAAATTAAAACGTTTACAGACAAGCAAAAGCTGAGAGAGTTCAGCACCACCAAATCAGCTTTACAACAAATGCTAAAGGAACTTCTCTAGACAAGAAACACAACAGAAGGAAAAGACCTACAATAACGAACACAAAACAATTAAGAAAATGGGAATAGGAACATACATATCGATAATTACCTTAAATGTAAATGGAATAAATGCTCCCACCAAAAGACACAGATTGGCTGAATGGATACAAAAACAAGACCCAGATATATGCTGTCTACAAGAGACCCACTTCAGATCTAGAGACACATACAGACTGAAAGTAAGGGGATGGAAAAAGATATCCCATGCAAATGGAAACCAAAAGAAAGCTGGAGTAGCAATTCTCATATCAGACAAAATAGACTTTAAAATAAAGACTACTAGAAGAGACAAAGAAGGACACTACATAATGATCAAGGGATCGATCCAAGAAGAAGATATAACAATTGTAAATATTTGTGCACCAAACATAGGAGCACCTCAATACATAAGGCAAATACTAACAGCCATAAAAGGAGAAATTGACAGTAACACAATCATAGTAGGGGACTTAACACCCCACTTTCACCAATGGACAGATCTTCCAAAATGAAAATAAATAAGGAAACACAAGCTTTAAATGATACATTACACAAGATGGACTTAATTGATATTTATAGGACATTCCATCCAAAAACAACAGAATACACATTTTTCTCAAGTGCTCATGGAACAGTCTCCAGGATAGATCATATCTTGGGTCACAAATCAAGCCTTGGTAAATTTAAGAAAATGGAAATTGTATCAAGCATCTTTTCTGACCACAATGCTATGAGACTAGATATCAATTACAGGAAAAGAGCTGTAAAAAATACAAACACATGGAGGCTAAACAATACACTACTTAATAACGAAGTGATAACTGAAGAAATCAAAGAGGAAATTAAAAAATACCTAGAAACAAATGACAATGGAGACACGACGACCCAAAACCTATGGGATGCAGCAAAAGCAGTTCTAAGAGGGAAGTTTATAGCAATACAATCCCACCTTAAGAAACAGGAAACATCTCGAATAAACAACCTAACCTTGCACCTAAAGCAATTAGAGAAAGAAGAACAAAAACATCCCAAAGTTAGCAGAAGGAAAGAAATCATAAAAATCAGATCAGAAATAAATGAAAAAGAAATGAAGGAAACGATAGCAAAGATCAATAAAACTAAAAGCTGGTTCTTTGAGAAAATAAACAAAATTGATAAGCCATTAGCCAGACTCATCAAGAAAAGAAGGGAGAAGACTCAAATCAATAGAATTAGAAATGAAAAAGGAGAAGTAACAACTGACACTGCAGAAATACAAAAGATCATGAGAGATTACTATAAGCAACTCTATGCCCATAAAATGGACAACCTGGAAGAGATGGACAAATTCTTAGAAATGCACAACCTGCCAAGACTGACTCAGGAAGAAATAGAAAATATGAATAGACAAATCACAAGCACTGAAATTGGAACTGTGATTAAAAATCTTCCATCAAACAAAAGCCCAGGACCAGATGGCTTCACAGGCGAATTCTATCAAACATTTAGAGAAGAGCTAACACCCATCCTTCTCAAACTCTTCCAAACAATATCAGAGGAAGGAACACTCCCAAACTCATTCTACGAGGCCACCATCACCTTGATACCAAAACCAGGCAAGGATGTCACAAAGAAAGAAAACTACAGGCCAATATCACTGATGAACATAGATGCAAAAGTCCTCAACAAAATACTAGCAAACAGAATCCAACAGCACATTAAAAGGATCATACACCATGATCAAGTGGGGTTTATTCCAGGAATGCAAGGATTCTTCAATATACGCAAATCAATCAATGTGATACACCATATTAACAAGTTGAAGGAGAAAAACCATATGATCATCTCAATAGATGCAGAGAAAGCTTTCGACAAAATTCAACACCCATTTATGATAAAAACCCTGCAGAAAGTAGGCATAGAGGGAACTTTCCTCAACATAATAAAGGCCATATATGACAAACCCACAGCCAACATTGTCCTCAATGGTGAAAAACTGAAACCATTTCCACTAAGATCAGGAACAAGACAAGGCTGCCCACTCTCACCACTCTTATTCAACATAGTTTTGGAAGTTTTAGCCACAGCAATCAGAGAAGAAAAGGAAATAAAAGGAATCCAAATTGGAAAAGAAGAAGTAAAGCTGTCACTGTTTGCAGATGACATGATACTATACATAGAGAATCCTAAAGATGCTACCAAAAAACTACTAGAGCTAATCAATGAATTTGGTAAAGTAGCAGGATACAAAATTAATGTACAGAAATCTCTGGCATTCCTGTACACTAATGATGAAAAATCTGAAAATGAAATCAAGAAAACACTCCCATTTACCATTGCAACAAAAAGAATAAAATATCTAGGAATAAACCTACCTAAGGAGACAAAAGACCTGTATGCAGAAAATTATAAGACACTGATGAAAGAAATTAAAGATGATACAAATAGATGGAGAGATATACCATGCTCCTGGATTGGAAGAATCAATATTGTGAAAATGACTGTACTACCCAAAGCAATCTACAGATTCAATGCAATCCCTATCAAACTACCACTGGCATTTTTCACAGAACTAGAACAAAAAATTTCAAAATTTGTTTGGAAAAACAAAAGACCCCGAATAGCCAAAGCAATCTTGAGAACAAAAAACGGAGCTGGAGGAATCAGGCTCCCTGACT
This sequence comes from Mesoplodon mirus, assembly GCF_964341445.2. Classification (NCBI taxonomy): domain Eukaryota; kingdom Metazoa; phylum Chordata; class Mammalia; order Artiodactyla; family Ziphiidae; genus Mesoplodon; species Mesoplodon mirus. The sequence goes on from NC_138992.1 coordinate 46,227,267, forward strand.
TCAGACTATACTACAAAGCTACAGTAATCAAGACAGTGTGGTACTGGCATAAAAACAGAAAGATAGATCAGTGGATCAGGATAGAAAGCCCAGAGATAAACCCACGCAAATATGGCCAACTTATCTTTGATAAAGGAGGCAGGAATGTACAGTGGAGAAAGGACAGCCTCTTCAATAAGTGGTGCTGGGAAAACTGGACAGGGACATGTAAAAGTATGAGATTTGATCACTCCCTAACACCATACACAAAAATAAGCTCAAAATGGATTAAAGACTTAAATGTAAGGCCAGAAACTATCAAACTCTTAGAGGAAAACATAGACAGAACACTCTATGACATAAATCACAGCAAGATCCTTTTGGACCCACCTCCTAGAGAAATGGAAATAAAAACAAAGATAAACAAATGGGACCTAATGAAACTTCAAAGCTTTTGCACAGCAAAGGAAACCATAAACAAGACCAAAAGACAACCCTCAGAATCGGAGAAAATATTTGCAAATGAAGCAACTGACAAAGGATTAATCTCCAAAATTTATAAGCAGCTCATGCAGCTCAATAGCAAAAAAACAAACAACCCAATCCAAAAATGGGCAGAAGACTTAAATAGGCATTTCTCCAAAGAAGATATACAGACTGCCAACAAACACATGAAAGAATGCTCAACATCATTAATCATTAGAGAAATGCAAATCAAAACTACAATGAGATATCATCTCACACCAGTCAGAATGGCCATCATCATGAAATCTAGAAACAATAAATGCTGGAGAGGGTGTGGAGAAAAGGGAACACTCTTGCACTGCTGGTGGGAATGTGAATTGGTACAGCCACTATGGAGAACAGTACGGAGGTTCCTTAAAAAACTACAAATAGAACTACCATATGACCCAGCAATCCCACTACTAGGCATATACCCTGAGAAAACCATAATTCAAAAAGAGACATGTACTAAAATGTTCATTGCAGCTCTATTCACAATAGCCCGGAGCTGGAAACAACCTAAGTGTCCATCATCAGATGAATGGATAAAGAAAATGTGGCACATATATACAATGGAATATTACTCAGCCATAAAAAGAAATGAAACTGAGCTATTTGTAATGAGGTGGATAGACCTAGAGTCTGTCATACAGAGTGAAGTAAGTCAGAAAGAGAAAGACAAATACCGTATGCTAACACATATATACGGAATTAAAAAAAAAAATGTCATGAAGGACCTAGGGGTAAAACGGGAATAAAGACACAGACCTACTTGAGAATGGACTTGTGGATATGGGGAGGGGGAAGGGTAAGCTGTGACAAAGCGAAAGAGAGGCATGGACATATATACACTACCAAACATAAGGTAGATAGATAGTGGGAAGCAGCCGCAGAGCACAGGGAGATCAGCTCGGTGCTTTGTGACCGCCTGGAGGGGTGGGATGGGGAGAGTGGGAGGGAGGGAGATGCATGAGGGAAGGGATGTGGGAACAGATGTATATGTATGACTGATTCACTTTGTTATAAAGCAGAAACTAATAAAAATAAATAAATAAATAAATAAATAAATACTGGAGTGTCAGTTTTACTTCTTGAACAGCTGATTAAGTCCACAGCCTCAACCACATCCCATGCTGGTCTCTCATACTCTTACATACCTAGCAACTTAAACCTGTAACTATACATCTAATAATTGAATGGCCAGACAACCAGACATATCCTCTGTGCCCTGGAGCCCACTGAAATTATCCAAACTAGGCTGCTTACACTGTCTTGCTCATTTCTTTCCACAGAAACTACAATAAAGGCTCTTGGACAGAGTCCGTCCCCAACCGCCCACCCCCCTCACCCTGCCTCTTGACTAACCCACAAGTGGCTCTGCATGCTGTGTCCTCCCCAGAGAACTGGGAGTATAACAAAACCATAAAACATTTTCTGGTTTCTCTGTCTTGATCTGCACCTGACCTCATCATACCTCATCCAAGGTAATATGCTTAAAACAGTAGACTTTTTTTTTTTTTTTTTTTTTTGCGGTATGCGGGCCTCTCACTGCTGTGGCCTCTCCCGCCGTGGAGCACAGGCTCCAGACGCGCAGACCCAGCGGCCGTGGCCCACAGGCCCAGATGCTCCGCGGCATGTGGGATCCTCCCGGACCTGGGCACGAACCCGTGTCCCCTGCATTGGCAGGCAGACTCTCAACAACTGCGCCACCAGGGAAGCCCCAACAGTAGATTATTTTTATTTCAAGTTTTTCTCAAAGGTTATACTTCTTATCAGTAACTCCAGTAAAGACTGAGAAAGGGAGGAAAAAGGAAATGATACCATAGCAAACAAAATTGTCATTTCTTAACAGGTCCTCGGAAGTTTTAAGGTAAATATCTGAAACAATTTATGTAAATAGATGTTGGAGCAGACTACATGAAATTACTTTGGAATTCACTGGCCTCACTCCTGCCTCTCTGAGGGCCAGCCTTCTTTGTTTCATATCCCAGATTCCTGTGTTTGTATATCAAAAGTCCAGTCACATGTGTGGATCAACTCCTACAACTCTGACTCTGACTGATCCATTTTTATTAGGTGTCCACCCTTCAACCAAACCACCATTTCTAAGGAGATAAAGTCATAGGGTGTCAACATAACTGCTGAGTCTGGTAACTCACAGAGAAGGAGGTGCAACGTGAACTGAGTAGATCCACAATGAAATATTCATTTCTCATTTCCCAGTGCTTTACCTGTAATAATCATTGCCAGGTGAAGAACCAGGTCATAGCTCTAAAGCATATTGTGTATAAGGTATTATTATCCATAATAATCAACTCTTTCCTTCCAGAATTGGTTTCTGTTGAGAGGAAGAAGCCGACCCACTTCTTGGTTGTACAAAGTATCAGTTAAGTATGCACCATCTGATTATTGGCCATTTCTTTCCAAAACCAGTTCCTACTGATAATGTTAGATTTTATCTAATAGCCTAGCTTGCTCCTAGGACAGTAATTGTCTTAAAACTTGAAAACCCCAGGAAGAAACTGGCTGGGTTGTACCTGTCTGGATCCTATCATTTGATATATTTAAATATTGGGAGGAAAACCTTTTGTTTCTATGTATGAGAAAAACACTTACAGTGTAGAGCTCAGATTGTCTTGGTATCTCCCATAGCTCCCCTCACTGCTCCATGCATGTGGTAATTGCTCAACTTATGTATATGCTTTGACTCACCACTTCATGTATATTTCTATATTTACTTCTTGCCACATCCTCTCCGTCTCTTTGTCCTACAAGAGCGCCATGCAGTTGTAATTCAAAGCACACATCATCATTTTTTTTAAATAAATTTATTTATTTATTTTTGGCTGCATTGTGTCTTTGTTGCTGCGCGTGGGCTTTCTCTAGTTGCAGCGAGCAGGGGCTACTCTTCATTGTGGTGCACGGGCTTCTCATTGCAGTGGCTTCTCTTGTTGCAGAGCACAGGCTCCAGTAGTTGTGGCACGCAGGCTCAGTAGTTGTGGCACGCAGACTCAGTAGTTGTGGCACATGGGCTTAGTTGCTCCGTAGCATGTGGGATCTTCCCAGACCAGGGCTCGAACCCGTGTCCCCTGCATTGGCAGGTGGATTCTTAACCACTGTGCCACCAGGGAAGCCCACACATCATCATTTTTATCTCTGCTAAGATTTTGCTCACAAATGATCTCCCTACTTAAAATGCCTTCCTGTCAGGCCAGACCTCCTACTTCCTCTTCTCCCTTTTGGGCTAGATGGATCCTATCTAACTTTTAAAGTCAATCTCAGTTACCACCTCCTTCATGCACTACTACATTAATAATATATGATGTAACATCCATTTTATAAATGGAAATTATAAAAAGATGAAATAAAAATAAATAGAAAGAATTTCTTCTATCTTCTTCCTATACCCCACTAGACTGTACTGTATACTGCACTTGGGAGAACTCTGGTCAAGAGCAGTGGTTCTCAAGGAAGAGTCACCAGGAGTTTTTGTAAAAATGCATATTCCCAGGTTCCCCTCCAGGCACTGGAGATTAAGTGAGGCCAGGAATCTGTAATTTGTATATACATTTCCAGTGATTCTGATGCAAAAGTTTCATAGCCCACATTTTCAGAAAAACTGTTCTAAAGAAAAGAAGGTGTTTGAAGCCACCACATATGAAAATACCAGTTCATCTCAGGATTCCTCTCTTAGCAAGACTCTTCTTGTAATAAAAACCATTGAGTTATCCACTGCTGTGTAACAAGCCATGCCAAAATTTAGTGTCTTAACATAAAACCCATCTTATTTGCTCATGATTTGGTAGGTCAATGGTTTGAACTGGATCCAGTTGTCATTCTGCTGCTCATTGTAGCTGTAGTCAGTTGGTCTAGGAATCCTCAGCTGGGATGTTTTATCTGTGCTCCATGTGTCTCATCTTCCAGTAGGATAGGACTTATTTACATGGTAGTTTCAAGGTAGAAAGAAAGAACATGGCACAGTGCACAAGAACTCTTTAGGTCTCTATTTATATCATGTTTGCCAATGTTCCATTGGCCAAGGAAATTCACATGGCTAAGATCAGCATGGCTGTGGAAAGGCATTACACCAGAGCATGGATATAGGGAAGTGTGTTTCATTGAAAAAATTGCTGTAGAAATGTACCACAACAAGGATTTGTTTTTATGTAGCCCACTAACAACATTTAACCAGTTTCTTATTAAATTAAAATCTAATCTATAGCAACGGCTGACAGTACTTTAAAACAAATGTTTTTTAAGAAATAACTAAGGAGCATGAATATTATACTCCTGGCTGCCTCTGTTTCAAATAAACAAAAAATGGAGATTATAAAAATTATGACGTAGGCCAGAAAACTCCTCTGATTCAAAGTTCTTTTCTTTTCTTTTTTTTTTTTTTTTTCTGTTCACGGGCCTCTCAACGCTGTGGCCTCTCCCGTTGTAGAGCACAGGCTCCAGACGCGCAGGCTCAGTGGCCATGGCTCACGGGCCCAGCCGCTCCTCAGCATGTGGGATCTTCCTGGACCAGGACACGAACCCATATCCCCTGCATCGGCAGGCGTACTCTCAACCATTGAGCCACCAGGGAAGCCCTTCACAGTTCTTTTATGGATTAGAGAAGTACAAGGTCAATCACCCCCACTTCAGATTCTCAGTAGCAGGTCTCAGGATTTCATGGAGGATGATACAGACCCATATGCCTGGCTCAGATAATAACAAACATTAAAGGCCAAAGAAGTGGTTCATGGCACTCTGAGTGCAGCTGTCCAAGCTGAGTACCTAGGGAGAGAAGTGATAAGAGGAGATGAGAATCTCTGTTGTCACGTGATATATACTTTTAAGTATGTTTGGTTTGAGAGTATACATTTTTAGGAATAAGGGAAATAAAGGCATTCTGTCCATGAGTTACAAATACCTTAGAATTTTTAAAATAAAAAATTACCAGGCAAAATCAAGAAGTAAAACATAAATGGATTATGGAGTAACACATGGAAAATTTAAGTCATATTAGCCAATGTAGGAAGTCCACATTCATTCCAACATTGTGTTGTTTCTTCTCCATAAGAAATCTTACAAGGACTGAATAACCAAATCCAAAACATGTTTTCAAAACTCAAGGATAACTTGGGTACTGATGGCAGAAAAATTTAGAAGGATTCTGGGTTCCTGAACCTTGAATTCTCCCATATAAGTCTTTTATTTATTTTATTTATTTATTTATTTATTTTACTTCTTTATTGGAGTATAATTGCTTTACAATGGTGTGTTAGTTTCTTCTTTATAACAGAGTGAATCAGTTATACATATACATATGTTCCCATATCTCTTCCCTCTTGCATCTCCCTCCCTCCCACCCTCCCTATTCCAGCCCTCTAGGTGGTCACAAAGCACTGAGCTGATCTCCCTGTGCTCTGCGGCTGCATCCCACTAGCTATCTATTGGTAGTGTATATATGTCCATGCCACTCTCTCACGTTGTCACAGCTAAACCTTCCCCCTCCACATATCCTCAAGTCCTTTCTCTAGTAGGCCTATGTCTTTATTCCCGTCTTACCCCTAGGTTATTCATGACATTTTTTTTTCTTAGATTCCATATATATGTGTTAGCATACGGTATTTGTCTTTCTCTTTCTGACTTACTTCACTCTGTATGACAGACTCTATGTCTATCCACCTCACTACAAATAATTTAATTTCGTTTCTTTTTATGACTGAGTAATATCCCATTGTATATATGTGCCACATCTTCTTTATTCGATGATGGACACTTAGGTTGCTTCCATCTCCTGGCTATTGTAAATAGAGCTGCAGTGAACATTTCGGTACATGACTCTTTCTGAATTATGGTTTTCTCAGGGTATATGCCCAGTAGTGGGATTGCTGGGTCAAATAGTAGTTCTATTTGTAGTTTTTTAAGGAACCTCCATACCGTTCTCCATAGTGGCTGTATCAATTTACATTCCCACCAACAGTTCAAGGGGGTTCACTTCTCCCCATACCGTCTCCAGCATTTATTGTTTCTAGATTTTTGATGATGGCCATTCTGACTGGTGTGAGGTGATATCTTATTGTAGTTTTCATTTGCATTTCTCTAATGATTAGTGATGTTGAGCATTCTTTCATGTGTTTGATGGCAATTTGAATATCGTCTTTGGAGAAATGTCTATTTAGGTCTTCTGCCCATTTTTGGATTGGGTTGTTTGTTTTTCTGTTATTGAGCTGCATGAGCTGCTTGTAAATTTTAGAGATTAATCCTTTGTCAGTTGCTTCATTTGCAAATATTTTCTCCCATTCTGAGGGTTGTCTTTTGGTCTTGTTTATGGTTTCCTTTGCTGTGCAAAAGCTTTGAAGTTTCATTAGGTCCCATTTGTTTATTTTTGTTTTTATTTCCATTTCTCTAGAATGTGGGTCAAAAAGGATCTTGCTGTGATTTATGTCATAGAGTGTTCTGCCTATGTTTTCCTCTAAGAGTTTGATAGTTTCTGGCCTTACATTTAGGTCTTTAATCCATTTTGAGCTTATTTTTGTGTATGCTGTTAGGGAGAGTTCTAATTTCATACTTTTACATGTACCTGTCCAGTTTTCCCAGCACCACTTATTGAAGAGGCTGTCCTTTCTCCACTCTACATTCCTGCCTCCTTTATCATAGATAAGGTGACCATATGTGTGTGGGTTTATCTCTGGGCTTTCTATCCTGTTCCATTTATCTATCTTTCTGTTCTTGTGCCAGACCATACTGTCTTGATTACTGTAGTTTGTAGTATAGTCTGAAGTCAGGGAGCCTGATTCCTCAAGTTACGTTTTTCTTTCTCAAGATTGCCTTGGCTATTCGGGGTCTTTTGCATTTCCATACAAAGTGTGAAAATTTTTGTTCTAGTTCTGTGAAAAATGCCAGTGGTAGTTTGATAGGGATTTCACTGAATCTGTAGATTGCTTTGGGTAGTAGAGTCCTTTTCACAATGTTGATTCTTCCAATCCAAGAACATGGTGTATCTCTCCATCTATTTGTATCATCCTGAATTTCTTTCATCAGTGTCTTATAATTTTCTGCATACAGATCTTTTGTCTCCTTAGGTAGGTTTATTCCTAGATATTTTATTCTTTTTGTTGCAGTGGTAAATGGGAGTGTTTTCTTAATTTCACTTTCAGATTTTTCATCATTAGTGTATAGGAATGCCAGAGATTTCTGTGCATTAATTTTGTATCCTGCTACTTTACCAAATTCATTGAGTAGTTCTCGTAGTTTTCTGGTAGCATCTTTAGGATTCTCTATGTATAGTATCATGAGATCTGCAAAAAGTGACAGTTGTACTTCCTTTCCAATTTGGATTCTTTTTTATTTTCTTTTTTTCTCTGATTACTGTAGGTAACACTTCCAAAACTGTGTTGAATAAGAGTGGTGAGAGTGGGCAACCTTGTTTTGTTCCTGATCTTAGTGGAAATGCTTTCGGGTTTTCAGTATTGAGGACAATGTTGGCTGTGGGTTTGTCATATATGGCCTTTATTATGTTGAGGAAATTTCTCTCTATGCCTACTTTCTGCAGGGTTTTTATCATAAATGGGTGTTGAATTTTGTCGAAAGCTTTCTCTGCATCTATTGAGATGATTATATGGTTTTTTCCTTCACTTTGTTAATATGGTGTATCATGTTGATTGATTTGTGTATATTGAAGAATCCTTGCATTCCTGGAATAAACCCCACTTGATCATGGTGTATGATCCTTTTAATGTGCTGTTACATTCTGTTTGTGAGTATTTTGTTGAGGATTTTTGCATCTATGTTCATCAGTGATATTGGCCTGTAGTTTTCTTTTCTGTGACATCCTTGTCTGGTTTTGGTATCAGGGTGATGGAGGCCTCGTAGAATGAGTTTGGGAATCTTCCTACCTCTGCTATATTTTGGAAGAGTTTGAGAAGGAGAGGTTTTAGCTCTTCTCTCGATGTTTGATAGAATTCGCCAGTGAAGCCATCTGGTCCTGGGCTTTTGTTTGTTGGAAGATTTTTAATCACAGTTCCAATTTCAGTGCTTGTGACTGGTCGGTTCATATTTTCTATTTCTTCCTGATTCAGTCTTGGCAGGCTGTGCATTTCTAAGAATTTGTCCATTTCTTCCAGGTTGTCCATTTTATTGGCATAGAGTTGCTTGTAGTAATCTCTCATGATCTTTTGTATTTCTGCAGTGTCAGTTGTTACTTCTCCTTTTTCATTTCTAATTCTATTGATTTGAGTCTTCTCCCTTTTTTTCTTGATGAGTCTGTCTAATTGTTTATCAATTTTGTTTATCTTCTCAAACAACCAGCTTTTAGTTTTATTGATGTTTGTTATTGTTTCCTTCATTTCTTTTTCAATTATTTCTGATCTGATTTTTATGATTTCTTTCCTTCTGCTAACTTTGGAGTTTTGGGTTCTTCTTTCTCTAATTGCTTTAGGTGCAAGGTTAGGTTGTTTATTCGAGATGTTTCCTGTTTCTTAAGGTAGGTTTGTATTACTATTAACTTTCCTCTTAGAACTGCTTTTGCTGCATCCCATAGGTTTTGGGTCGTCGTGTCTCCATTGTCATTTGTTTCTAGGTATCTTTTGATTTCCTCTTTGATTTCTTCAGTGATCACTTCATTAATGAGTAGTGTATTGCTTAGCCTCCATGTGTTTGTAATTTTTACAGATATTTTCCTATAATTGATATCTAGTCTAATAACATTGTTATCAGAAAAGATAGTTGATACAATTGCAATTTTTTTAAATTTACCAAGGCTTGATTTGTGACCTAGGATATGATCTATCTTGGAGAATGTTCCATGAGCACTTGAGAAAAATGTGTATTCTGTTGTTTTTGGGTGGAATGTCCTAAAATATCAATTAATTCCATCTTGTTTAATGTATCACTTAAAGCTTGTGTTTCCTTATTTATTTTCATTTTGGATGATCTGTCCATTGGTGAAAGTGGGGTGTTAAATTCCACTATTATGAATGTGTTCCTGTCGATTTGCCCTTTTATGGCTGTTAGTATTTGCCTTATTTATTTATGTACTCCTATGTTGGGTGCATAAATATTTACAGTTGTTATACCTTCTTGGATTGATCCCTTGATCAACAAAGACACAGACCTACTAGAGAATGGACTTGAGGATATGGGGAGGGGCAATGGTAAGCTGTCACAAAGTGAGAGAGTGGCATGGACATATATACACTACCAAATGTAAAATAGATAGCTAGTGGGAAGCAGCCGCATAGCACAGTGAGATCTGCTCAGTGCTTTGTAAACCCCTAGGGGGGTGGGATAGGGAGGGTGGGAGGGAGGGAGATGCAAGAAGGAAGAGATATGGGAACATATGTATATGTATAACTGATTCACTTTGTTAGAAAGCAGAAACTAAAATAAATAAATAAAATGCATTGCCAACAAGGACCTACTCTATAGCACAGGGAACTGTGCTTAATATTATGTAACAACCTAAATGGGAAAAGAATTTGAAAAAGAATAGATACATGTATATGTATAGCTGAATCACTTTTCTGTACACCTGAAACTATCACACATTGTTAATCAACTATACTCCAATATAAAATAAAAAGTAAAAAAAATCCATCTGTGTTGTTGCAAATGGCAAGATTCATCTTTTTTTTATTGTTGAGTACTCTTCCTATATATCACATATGTATGTGTATATATATACATACCTATATATATGTGTGTGTGTTTAAATATATATATATTACATCTTCTTTATCCATTTTTATTTTGATGGGCATTTAGTTTGTTTCCATATGTTAGCTACTTTAAATAATGTCATGATGAACATGGGGATGCAGATGTCTTTTTGGATTTGTGTTTTCTTTTTCTTTAAATAAATACTCTGGAGTTGAATTGCTGGACCATATTGGTAGTTTAATTTTTAAGGTTTTGAGGAATCTCTATACTGTTTTCCATAGTGGCAACACCAATTTAAATTCCCATGAACAGTGTACAAATGTTCCCTTTTTCCCACATCCTCACCAACATTTATTATTTGTGGTCTTTTTTGATGATAATTGTTTAGGCAGGTGTGAAATGATTTCTCATTGTAGTTTTAATTTGTATTTCCCTAATAATTAGGTGTTAAAGATCTTTTCATGTGCCTGTTGGCTATCAGTATGTCTTCTTTAGAAAAAAATATCTTTTCAGGTCCTCTGCCCATTTTTCAATCAGGTTGTTTGTTTTATGTTAAAGTTGAATTGTATGAGTTATTTATATATTTTGGATATTAACCCCTTATAGGATATATCATTTGAAAATAGCACTCCCACTCCATAGGTTGTCTTTTTGTTTTACTGATGGATTCCTTTGCTGTGCAGATGCTTTTTAGTTTGATGTAACCTCATTTGTTTATTTTTGCTTTAGTTTCCCTTGCATAAGGAGACATATCAAGAAAGATATTGTTAAGACTGATAAAACAGAACTTATGTTTTCCTCTAGGATATTTATGGTTTCAGGTCTTTCTTACATTCAAGTCTTCAATCCATTTCAAGTTAATTTTTGTGTATAGTGTGAGAGAGTGGTCTAGTTTCATTTTATTTTAACTTTTTTTGCATGTGGCTGTCTAATTTTCCCAATACTCTTTATTGAAGAGACTATCCTTTTGTGTATGTTCTTTGCTCCTTCATCATAAATTAATTGTCCATATATGCATGGGTTTATCTCTGTGTTTCAATTTTGTTCCATTTATCTATGCATCTGTTTTTCTTCCAGTACCATGCTGTTTGGATTACTATGGCTTTGTAGTGTAGTTTACATATAAAATAATTAGGATCCAGCATTTTGTATTTACTGTGCACTAAGACAACCAACCCCTTTCCAACCATAGTGGGAGAGAGGAGGTTTATTCTCTGGAAAGAATAAACTAATGAGGCCTCATACTTGGTTATATCAATACAAGATGCATGAAAGGGAAGAGGTGAAAAGACATCCTGTAAACAGGAAGAGTAAAGAGAAATAGAAATAAAGAAAAATGTAGTTCAGAGGTAGAAATCTAAGTTCACTCATTGTCTAGGTTTTCAGAAAGTTGTAATCCAAGTTTATAACTCCTTTTCCCTAGCTCTACTAGGTAGAATATTGGAGAATTCCTCTGGATAAACTAGCATGTCACTAACCCAAGCAGTACATATACAGACACTCCTCCACACAATTATCTTAGTTGAAAGCCTACTCACACCCTCTAAATATGTGTTACCTTTTCAGAGCCTCATTCTCAATGATGGCCAAGGATAATCAGATATTTGACTAATTTCTGTAAACTGGAATTTTTCCAATATGAAAACTCATGCCATACTTAATTCTACTGAATTCCTTATATGATAACTTCTTGCCTTCTTTGTTCTTTGCTATGTCTTTCATGAAATCTTGTTCATCAAAGTTGAAAGGAAAGTATTTCATTTTCTTAAGCATTCTCTCTTCCTTTCCATCTCTTTTTCTTTGTATTACATTTTCTAAGGTATTTCCAAGTTTATTTTCCAACACTACTGAGTTTTCACATTTTCTGGACATATACATGTATATTTAACTTTCAACAGCAATTTTATGTTCTTTGACAATTTTATTTAAAAAATAACATTTACTTCTTGTTTTATGGATGAATACTTTTAAACATATTTAAGTATAATATTTAGAAACATAGACATAAAATCCCAAGAAAAGCAAGAAGTATTTGCCTTTGGAAAATTGGGAATGGGGTTGGAAGCAGGTAAGTGAGAAAATGGAGGCTGTTTTTATGGTGAGCCTTACAGTATTATTTGACATGTAAATCTATGTACATATGTGATTTTGTAAAAATAGAAGTCAACTTTTAAAAAATACACAAATATTTTAAGAAAACTCAACATCTGCAGTGTAAAGAACAGCATATGAGAACAAGGAAGAAAATGAATAATAAACAAAATGATAGAAGTTTTGTTCTCAAAGTTTTACATCTACATTATTTAGAATTGAAATTCAGCAGCTTTTACAGAGACCTTAAAATAAGATACAAGTTTATTTTTTCCCCATGTAACATTCTTAAAACAGCCAATTCAAGATTGATATGGGAAGGGGGAAGATGGCGGAAGAATAAGATGTGGAGATCACCTCCCTCCCTACAGATACATCAGAAATACATCTACACGTGCAACAACTCCTACTGAATGCTGGCAGAAGATTTCAGACCTCCCAAAAGGCAAGAAACTCCCCACGTACCTGGGTAGGGCAAAAGAAAAAAAAATAAACAGAGACAAAAGAATGGGGAAGGGACCTGCACCAGTGGGAGGGAGCTGTGAAGGAGGAATGGTTTCCACACAGTAGGAAGCACCTTCATGGGTGGAGACTGTGGGTGGTGGAGGGGGGGAAGTTTTGCCGCAGAGGAGAGCACAGCAACAAGGGTGCGGAGGGCAAAGTGGAGAGATTCCCGCACAGAGGATTGGTGCTGACTGGCACTCACCAGCCCAAGAGTCTTGTCTGCTCACCCACCGGGGTGGGCGGGGGCTGGAAGCTGAGGCTCGGGCTTCGGTCGGATCACAGGGAGAGGACTGGCAGCGTGAACACAGCCTGTAGGGGGTTAGTGCACCATGGCTAGCCAGGAGGGAGTCGGGGAAAAGTCTGGACCTGCCGAAGAGGCAAGAGACTTTTTCTTCCCTCTTTGTTTCCTGGTGCACGAGGAGAGGGGATTAAGAGTGCTGCTTAAAGGAGCTCCAGAAACGGGCGCGAGCCGCTGCTAACAGCGTGGGCCCCAGAGATGAGCATGAGACACTAAGACTGCTGTTGCTGCCACCAAGAAGCCTGTGAGTGAGCACAGGTCACTCTCCACACCGCCCCTCCTGGGAGCCTGTGCAGTCCACCACTGCCAGGGTCCCATGATCCAGGGACAACTTACCCAGGAGAATGCACTGGGCACATCAGGCAGGTGCTACGTCACACTGGCCTCTGCCGCTGTAGGATCATCCCGTACCCCTCCCTCACCCCGGCCTGAGTGAGCCAGAGCCCCCGAAGCAGCTGTTCTTTTAATCCCGTCCTTTCTGAGCAAAGAACAGATGCCCTCCAGCGACCTAGATGCAGAGGCGGGTCCAAATCCAAAACTGAGCCCTGGGAGCGTGTGAACAAAGAGGAGAAGGGAAATCTTTCCCAGCAACCTCAGGAGCAGCGTATTAAAGCTCCACAGTCAACTTGATGTATCCTGCATCTGTGGAATATATGAATAGAAAACGAATCATCCCAAATTGAGAAGGTGGGCTTTGAGAGCAAGATTTATTTTTTCCCCCTTTTCCTCTTTTTGTGAGTGTGTATATGTATGCTTCTGTGTGAGATTTTGTCTGTAGAGCTTTGCTTTTACCATTTGTCCTAGGATTCTGTCCATCTGCTTTTTTTGTTTGTTTGTTTGTTTTTGTATTTTTTTACTTAAAAATTTTTTTCTTAATAATTATTTTTTATTTTAATAATTTTATTTTATTTTCTTATTTTATTTTATTTTATTTTATCCTCTTTCCTTCTTTCTTTCTACTTTTTCTCCCTTTTATTCTGAGCCGTGTGGATGAAAGGCTCTTGGTGCTGCAGCCAGGAGTCAGTGCTGTCCCTCTGATGTGGGAGAGCCAACTTCAGGACACTGGTCCACAAGAGACCTCCCAGCTCTATGTAATTTCAGATGGTGAAAAGCTCCCAGACATCTCCATCTCAACACCAACACCCAGCTTCACTCAATGACCAGCAAGCTACAGTGCTGGACACCCTATGCCAAACAACTAGCAAGACATGAACACAACCCCACCCATTAGCACAGAGGCTGCCTAAAATCATAATAAGGCCACAGACACGCCAAAACACACCACCAGACGTGGACCTGCCCACCAGAAAGACAAGATCCAGCCTCATCCACCAGAACACAGACACTAGTTCCCTCCACCAGGAAGCGTACAAACCCACTGAACCAACTTTAGCCACTGGGGACAGACACCAAAAACAATGGGAAGTACGAATCTGCAGCCTGCAAAAAGGAGACCCCAAACACAGTAAGATAAGCAAAATGAGAAGATCATTTTGGATCTTCTCAAGTAGGAAGAGCATTGCATCTTGTCACCAATCCAGGTTTGTATAAAAGAGAAAGTCTGAAGGAGACTACAAGACATCCCACGTGTACTATAAACTTAACTGATTGACTTGTCAGCAAGAAAGCACTATCCAAGATGCTGGAGTTGAATGAAATGTTTTTGATTTTGATCTTTCCTTAATAAACAGGTGAATAGAAAAGTACATTAAAAGATGCTCAGGGCTTCCCTGGTGGTGCAGTGGCTGGGAATCTGCCTGTTAATGCAGGGGACATGGGTTTGAGCCCTGGTCTGGGAGGATCCCACATGCCATGGAGCAACTAGGCTCGTAAGCCACAACTACTGAGCCTGCACGTCTGGAGCCTGTGCTCCGCAAAAAGAGAGGCCAGGGCTTCCCTGGTGGCGCAGTGGTTGAGTCTGCCTGCCGATGCAGGGGACATGGGTTCATGCCATGGAGTAGCTGGGCCCGTGAGCCATGGCCACTGAGCCTGCATGTCCAGAGCCTGTGCTCTTTAACAGGAGTGGCCACAGCAGTGAGAGGCCCGTGTACTGCAAAAAAAAAAAAAAAAAAAAAAGAGAGAGGCCACAATAGTGAGAGAATGGCCCCCCCTTGCCACAACTAGAGAAAGCCCTCGCACAGAAATGAAGACCCAACACAGCAAAAATAAATAAATTAATAAACTCCTACCCCCAACATCTTCTTAAAAAAAAAATGCTCAACTGATTGGAGACAAAATGGTAGAGTAGAAGAACCTTGAGCTCACCTCTTCTCATGAGCACAACGAAATCACAACTAACTGCTGAGCAAACATTGATAAAAAGATTGAAACCTAACAAAAAATATTCTATGTTCACAGACATAAAGAAGAAACCGCAATAAGATGGTGGGAGGAGCACACTAGTGATATAATCAAATCCCACAATACACGGGTGGGTGATCCACAAACTGGAGAATAATTATATTGCAGAAATTCTCCCATAGGTATGAGAGCTGTGAGCTACATGTCAGACTACCCAGTCTAAGGGTCCAGCATTGAGAGGAGGAGCCTCCAGAACATTTGGCTTTGAAGGCCAGCACAGCTTGATTGCAGGAGCTCCACAGGACTGGAGGAAACAGAGACTCCACTATTGGGGATGCATACAAGTCTTCCATGACCAGGTCTCAGGGCAAAGGCATTGACTTCATAGGAGCTTGGGCCAGACATTCCTGTTTGTACTGGAGGGTCTCCTGGGGAGATGGGGGGCAGCTGTGTCTAACCCTGGGAATGTGGACAATGGTGGCAGAGATATTGGGGAGTGTTCATCTGTGTGAACTCTCCTAGAGTCATACATCTTGCTTGGGTCACTAGCACAAACATCTGACCAGAGCTCACAGTCTGTAGGCTCCAGTGCTGGGACATTTCAGGCTAAACCACTAACAGGGTGGGAACACAGCCTCACCTATTAGCAGAGAGGTTGCCTAAAGTCTTCCGAAGCCCACAACCACCTTTAGACATGCCCCTTGACACAACCTTGCTCCTCAGAGGCCCAAGACCCAGCTCTACCCATCAGTGGGCAGACAATGACCCCTCCCACCAGGAAGCCTGCACAAGCTTCTAGACAAGCCTCATCCATTAGGGGAAGACACCAGAAACAAGAAAAATATGATCCTGAAGCCTGTAGAACTGAATCTGCAAACACAGGTCAGAATCTACTCTGGGACCAGCAGGTCCCTGACACTTGGGTGATGAGAGGAGAGTGTACTGCAGGGACACATAGGACATCCCCAACAGAGGGTCACTTCTCCAAGGTTGAGAAATGTAACTAACCTACCACATGCATAAAAATACAAATAGAAATTTAAACAGAATGATATAGTACAGGAACATGTTCCAGATAAAGGAACAAGATAAAACCCCAGAAGAACAGTTAAGTGAAGTGGAGATAGGCTATCTACCTGAGAAAGAGTTCAAAGTAATGATCATAAAGATGATCCAAGAACCCATGAAATAATGGATTCACAGAGCAAGAAGTGATAAGTTATAAAAAAAGTTATAAAATATACAGAACAACTGAAGAGAGTTGAAGAATACAATAACTGGAATGAAAAATACATTAGAAGAATCAATAGCAGATTAAAGGAGATAGAGAACAGATTAGTGAGCTGGAAGACAGAATGGTGGAAATCACTGCCATGGAACAGAATAAAGAAAAAATAATGAAAAGATATGAGGACAGTTTAAGAGACTTCAGGGACAACATCAAGTGCACTAACATTCACATTATAGGAGTCCAGAAGGAGAGGAGAGAAAGGACCAGAGAAAATATTGAAGTGACAATACCTGAAAACTTCCCTATCATGGGAAAGGAAACAAATATCCAAGTCCAGGAAATTCAGAGAGTTCCATAACAGTACTAACGCAAGGAGGAACACCCCAAGACACATAGTAATCAAATTGACAGAAATTAAAAATAAAGAGAAAATATTAAAAGCAATGAGGGAAAAGCAACAAATAACATACAAAGGAATCTCATAAGGCTATCAGCTGATTGTTCAGCAGAAATGCTGAAAGGGAAAAACCTACAACTGAGAATAATCTACCCAGCAAGGCTCTCGTTCAGATGTGACAGAGAAATCAAAAGTTTTACAGATGAGCAAAAGCTAAAATAATTCAGTACCACTAAACTAGCTTTACAAAAATGCTAAAGGAACTTCTCTAGGCAGAAAAGAAAACGCCACAGATAGAAACAAGAAAATTATAAAATTGAAAAACTCACTGGTAAAAGTAAACATACAGTAAAGGTAGGAAATCATTCACACACAGATATGATATCAAAACCAGTAATATGAGAGGAGGAGAGTACAAATGCAGAATATTTAAAATGCATTTGAAAGTAAGAGATCAGCAACTTAAAACAATACATATAGACGGCTATACCAAAAACCTCATGGTAACCACACCAAAAATCTACAATAAATCTATAATAAATAAATCTACACACACAGAAAAAGAAAAAGCAATGCAAACAAAACACTAAAGATAGTCATCAAATCACAAGAGAAGAGAACAATAGAGGAAAGGAAGAAAGAAGACCTACAAGAACACACAATTAACAAAATGGCAATAAGCACATACATATTAATAATTACTTTAAATGTAAACAGATTAAATGGTCCAACCAAAAGAGATATACTGGCTAAATGGATACAAAAAGAAGTCCCATATATATGCTGTCTAGAAGAGACCCACTTCAGAACTACAGGCACATACAGACTGAAAGTGAGGGGATGAAAGAAGGTATTTCATGTGAATGGAAATGAAAGGAAACTGGAATATCAATACTTATATCAGACAAAGTAGACTTTAATATAAAGGCTGCTATGAGAGACAAAGAAAGACACTATATAATGATCAAGGGATCAATCCTAGAAGAGGATATAACAATTGTAAATATATATGCACCTAATATAGGAGCACCTCAATACATAAGGCAATTGGTAACAGACATATAAGAAGAAATTGACAGTAACACAATAATAATGGGAGACTAACACCCCACTAATATCAGTGGACAGATCATCCAAAGAGAAAATCAGTAAGGTAGAGAGGCCTTAAATGACACATTAGACCATATTTTTAGATGATATTTTTAGAGCATTCCATCTGAAAGCATCAGAATACACCTTTTCAAGTGCACATGGAATATTCTCCCAGAGAGATCACATGCTTGAACACAAAGTAAGCCTCGGTAAATTTAAGAAAAAGGAAATCATATCAAGCATCTTTTCTGACTACAATTAGAAATCCACTACCAAAAAAACCTGCAAAAAACACAAACATGTGGAGGCTAAACAGTATGAGACTAAATAACCAGTGGATTACTTAAGGAATCAAACAGGAAATTAAAAAAATCCCTAGACACAAATAAAATAAAAACATGATGATCTGAAACCTGTGGGATGTAGTAAAAGCAGTTTTAAGAGGGAAGTTTACAGCAATTCAAGCTTACCTCAGGCAACAAGAAAATTTCAAATAAACACACCAACCTTACACCTAAAGCAATTAGAGAATGAAGAACAAGAAAAATCTCAAACAAACAACCTACCCATACACCTAAAGCAACTAGAGATAGAAGAAAAACAAACCTACAAGTTAGTAGATGGAAAGAAATTGTAAAGAACAAAGCATAAATAAATAAAATAGAGACTAAGAAAATGATAGAAAATCAATGAAACTAAAAGATGGTTCTTTGAAAAGACCAAAGAAAAATAAAATAAAATAAACAAAATTGAAAAAACTTTAGCCAGACTCATCAAGAAAAAAAGGGAGAAGGCCTAAATTGAGAAAATTAGAAATAAAAAAGAAGTTACAACCAATATCACAGAAATACAAGGGACCATAAGACACTACTACAAGCAACTATATGCCTATAAACTGGACAACCTAGAAGAAATGTTCAAATTCTCAGAACATGTTCAAATTCTCAGAACATTCTCAGAAATATTCAAAATCTCCCAAGACTGAGACAGGAAGAAATAGAAAATATGAACAGACCAATTGTAAGTAATTAAATTGAATCTGTGATTGATAAACTCTCAACAAATAAAAGTTCAAGACCAGATGGCTTCACAGGTGAATTCTATCAACCTGTAGAGTAGAGTTAACACCTATCCTTCTGAAACTATTCAAAAAATTTACAGAGGAAGAAACACTTCCAAACTCATTCTATGAAGCCACTATCACCCTGATACCAAAACCAGACAAAGATACCATACAAAAAAAGTAAACTACAGCCCAATATCACTGATGAATATAGATAAAAAAGTCCTCAACAAAATACTAGAAAACCAACTCCAACAACACATTAAAAGGTTCATACTGCATAATCAAGAGGGATTTATCCCAGGGAATGCAAGGATTTTTCAATATGAACAAATCAATCAATGTGATACACCACATTAACAATTTGAAGAATAAACAACATATGATTATCTCAGTAGGTGTAGGAAAATCTTTTGACAAAATTCAACACACATTTATGATAAAAACTCTCCAGAAAGTGGACATAGAGAAAACATACATCAAAATAATAAAGGCCATAGAGGACAAACCCAAGATCAGGAACAAGACAAGGATGTCCAGTCTCACTAGTTTTATTCAACAGAGATTTGGAAGTCCTAGCCATGGCAATCAGAGAAGAAAAAGAAATAAAAAGAATCCAAATTGGAAAAAGAAGTAAAATTGTCACTGTTTGCAGATGACATGATACTATACATAGAAAATCCCAAAGATGCTACGAGAAAATTACTAGAGCTCATCAGTGAATTTGGTAATGTTGCCAGATACAAAATTAATACAAAGAAATCTCTTGCATTTCTATACACTAACAATGAAAAATTAGAAAGAGAAATTCAAGAAACAATCCCATTTACCACTGCATCAAAAAGAATAAAATACCTAGGAATAAACCTACCTAAGGAGGCAAAAGACCTGTACTCTGAAAACTATAAGACATTGATGAAAGAAAAAGATGACACAAATGGATGGACAGGTATAATGTGTTCTTGGATTGGAAGAATCAATATTGTCAAATGACTCTATTACCCAAGGCAATCTACAGGTTCAATGCAATCCTTATCAAATTACAAATGGCATTTTTCTCAGAACCAGAGCAAAAAAACATTTAAATTTGTATGGAAATACAAAAGACCCCAAATAGCCAAAGCAATCTTGAGAAAGAAAAACAGAGCTGGAAGAAAGGCTCCCTGATTTCAAAAAAGTATAGTATGGGCTCAAAAACAAAAGTATAGATCAATGAACCCGGATAGAAAGCCCAGAAATAAACCCATACACTTATGGTCAATTAATCTATGACAAAGGAGGCAAGAATATGTGATGGAGAAAAGGCAGTCTCACCAATAAGTGGTCCTGGGAAAACTGGAGAGCTACATGTAAAAGAATGAAATTAGAACAATCTCTAATGCCATACACAAAGATAAACTCAAAATGGATTAAAGACCTTAATGTAAGCCTGGATACTATAAAATTCTTAGAGAAAAATAGGCAGAACATTCTTTGACATAAATCACAGAAACATCTTTTATGATTCACCTCCTAGAGTAATGAAAATAAAAGCAGAGGTAAAAAATGGGACTTAAAAGCTTTTGCACAGCAAAGGAAACCATAAATACAATGAAAAGACAACACTCCAAATACTCGAAAATACTTGCAAATGATGCAATTGACAAGGGATTAATCTCCAAAATATAAAAACAGCTCATGCAGCTCAATATCAAAAAAAGAAAAAAAAGAAAAAAAACAACCCAATCAAAAAACAAACAGAAGATCTAAACAGACATTTCTCCAATGAGACATACAGATGGCTGGCCAACAAGCACATGAAAAAATATACAACACTGTTAATTATTAGAGAACTGCTAATCAAAACTACCATTAGGTATCAGTCACACCAGTCAGAATGGACATCATCAAAAAATCTGCAAAAAATAAACGTTGGAGAGGATGTGGAGAAAAAGGAACACTCCTACACTGTTGGTGGGAATGTAAATTTGTACAGCTACTAGGGAGAACTGTGTGGAGGTTCCTTCAAAAACTAAAAATAGAGTTATCATATGATTCTGCAATCCCACTCCTGGGCATATAACAAGAGCAAACTATAATTTGCAAAGATACATGCACCCCAATGTTCATTGAAGCACTGTTTACAATAGCCAAGACATGAAAGCAAACTATATGTCCATTGAGAGATGAATGGATAAAGAAGATGTGGTATATATACACAAAAGAATATTGCTCAACCATAAAAATGAATGAAATAATGCCATTTACAGCAAGGTGGATAGACATAGAGATTATCATACTAAGTGAAGTGAGCCAGACAAAGACAGAAATCATATGATGTCGCTTATATGTGCAATCTAAAAAAGAAAAAGATATAAATGAACTTATTTACAAAACAGAAATAGAACCACAGATATAGAAAACAATATATGGCTACCAAAGTGGTAAGGGGGTGAGGAATAAATTGGGTTTTGGGGATTAACATATACAAACTACTATATATAAAATAGATAACCAACAAGGACCTATTGTATGGCACAGGGAACTACACTAAATATTTTGTGATAACATATAGGGAAAAGAATCTGAAAAAGAATCTATCTATCTATCTATCTATCTATCTATCTATCTACCTATATCTATATCTATCTATCTATCTATCTATCTATCTATCTATCTATCTATATTACTTTACACCTGAAACTAACATAATATTGTAAATCAACTACATTTCAATAAGAAAATTAAAAAATTAAAAAATATATTATTACATATTTTTCTGTTACTCAGACTTAATCATGTTGATTGAAAGTCAGGTTTACTAATTCTCTTTTCTGCTATTTAAAATCTGCAGTTGAACTCATCTAGTAACTATTTCATTAGTTATTTTACTTTTCAACTCCAAGATTTCTATTTGATTTTTCTGGTTTTATTTCTCTATGACTATTTCTATCTCTCCATGGATGTGTTCTATGTAGTAATACATCACTTTTTCCTTTAAATATGGTTTTCTTAGTTCTTTAAACATATTTATAGCTAACTGAAATTATTTGTCTAATAATTCCAATGTTTTGGCTTCTTCAGAGACAGTTTATATTGACTATGCATGTGTCATAACTTCTTGTTTCTTTGTGTCTCAAAGTTTTTTGTTGAAAATTTGACATTTTAAATAATACAGTGTGGTAACCCTGGAAATCAAATTGCCTTTGCCCTTCCCCAGAAATTTTTGTTTTAGCTGTTTTTGTTATTGGTGTTTTTTTTTTTTTTTTTGCTGCTATTTGTTTGAATTATAGCTTCTTGGACAAATTCCATGAAGTCTGAATTCTTTTTCATAATTGGGAACTGAATTTCTCCTCATTTAGTGGTCATCTAGTGTTTGGATACAGAATGCTTAAATTCCTTGATCCAATAAATCTCCCAGACCCTGTTGAGAGGCTCTGTATATGTGCTGGGCCATATTTTCATTATCCTGGCAAGCAGTTTCCAAATCTGCCTTAGATTTTTTTTTAAATCTTTATTGGAGTATAATTGCTTTACACTATTGTGTTAGTTTCTGCTGTATTATCAAATGAATCAGTTATATGCATACGTATATCCGCATATCCCCTCCCTCTTGTGTCTCCCTCCCACACTCCTTATTCCACCCCTCTAGCTGGACACAACACACTGAGCTGATCTCCCTGTGCAATGCAGCTGCTTCCCACTAGCTATCTATTTTACATTTTGTAGTGTATATGTGTCAATGCTACTCTCACTTCATCCCAGCTTACCCTTCCCCCTCCCGTGTCCTCAAGTCCACTCTCTACATCTCTGCCTTTATTCCTGTCCTGCCCTTAGGTTTATCAGAACGATTTAAATTTTTTTTGTTTCCATATATATGTGTGAGAATATGTTGTTTGTTTTTCTCTTTCTGACTTACTTCACTCTGTATGACAGACTCTAGATCCATCCATCTCATTACAAATAACTCAATTTCATTTCTTTTTATGGCTGAATCATATTCTATTGCATATATGTGCCACATCTTCTTTATCCATTCATCTGTCAATGGGCCTTAAGGTGCTTCCATGTCCTGGCTATTGTAAATAGTGCTGTAATGAACATTGTGGTACATGACTTTTTCTGAATTTTCTGAACTAGGGTTTTTTCAACATATATGTCCAGTACTGGGATTGCTGGGCCATATCGTAGTTCTATTTTTAGTTTTTTAAGGAACCTACATACTGTTCTCCATAGTGGCTGTATCAATTTACATTCCCACCAACAGTTCAAGGGGGTTCACTTCTCCCCATACCGTCTCCAGCATTTATTGTTTCTAGATTTTTGATGATGGCCATTCTGACTGGTGTGAGGTGATACCACATTGTAGTTCTGATTTGCATTTCTCTAATGATTAGTGATGTTGAACATCTTTTCATGTGTTTGTTGGCAATCTGTATATCTTCTTTGCACAAATATCTATTTAGGTCTTCTGCCCATTTTTGGATTGGGTTGTTTGTTTCCTTGATATTGAGCTGTATGAACTGCTTGTATATTTTGGAGATTAATCTTTTGTCAGTTGCTTCATTTGCAAATATATTGTCCTATTCTGAAGGTTGTCTTTTCGTCTTGTTTATGGTTTCCTTTGCTGTACAAAAACTTTTAAGTTTCATTAGGTCCCATTGTTTATTTTTGTTTTTATTTCCATTTATGTCAGAGTGTTCTGCTTATGTTTTCCTCTAGTGTTATAGTGTCTGACCTTACATTTAGGTGTTTAATCCATTTTGAGTTCATTTTTGTGTATGGTGTTAGGGAGTGTTCTAATTTTATTCTTTTACATGTAGCTGTCTGGTTTTCCCAGCAGCAATTATTGAGAAGGCTGTCTTTGCTCCATTGTATTTTCTTTCCTCCTGTATCAAAGATAAGTTGACCATATGTGTGTGGGTTTACCTCTGGGCTTTCTATCCTATCCCACTGGTCTATATTTATGTTTTTGTGCCAGTGCCATACTGTCTTGATTACTGTAGCTTTGTAGTATAGTCTGAAGACAGGGAGCCTGATACCTTCAGCTCTGTTTTTCTTTTTCAAGATTGCTTTGGCTCTTCGGGTCTTTTGTGTTTCTATACAAATTGTGAAATGCTTTGTTCTAATTCTGTGAAAAATGCCATCGGTAGTTGGATAGGGATTGCATTGAATCTGCAGATTGCTTTGGGTAGTAGAGTCATTTTCACAATGTTGATTCTTCCAATCCAAGAACATGGTATATCTCTCCATCTGTTTGTATCATCTAATTTATTTCATCAGTGTCTTATAGTTTTCTGCATACATGTCTTTTGCCTCCTTAGGTAGGTTTATTCCTAGATATTTTATTCTTTTTCTTTTAATGGTAAATGGCAGTGTTTCCTTAATTTCTCTTTCAGATTTTTCATCATTAGTGTATAAGAATGCAAGAGATTTCTGTGCATTAATTTTGCATCCTGCTACTTTACGAAATTCATTGATTAGGTCTAGTAGTTTTCTGGTAGCATCTTTAGGATTCTATATGCATAGTATCATGTCATGTGCAAACTGTGATAGTTTTAATTCTTCTTTTCCAATTTGTATTCCTTTCATTTCTTTTTCTTCTCTGATTGTCATGACTAGGACTTCCAAGACTATGTTGAATAATATAGTGGTTAGAGTGGGCAACCTTGTCTTTTTCCTGATAATAGATAAAATTGTTTCCATTTTTCACCATTGAGAATGATGTTGGCTTTCAGTTTGTCATATATGACCTTTTGTATGTTGAGGTAGGTTCCCTATATGCCTACTTTCTGGAGAGTTTTTATCATAAATGGGTATTGAATTTTTTCAAATGCTTTTTCTGCATCTATTGAGATGATCATATGGTTTTTATCCTTCAGATTGTTAATATTGTGTATCACATTGATTTATTTGTGTATATTGAAGAATCCTTGCATTTCTGGGATAGCCACAGTTGATCATGGTGTATGATCCTTTTAATGTGCTGTTGGATTCTGTTTGCTAGTATTTTGTTGAGAAATTTTGCATCTATGTTCATGTGAGATATTGGCCTATAGTTTTCTTTTTTTGTGATATCTTTGTCTGGTTTTGGTATCATGGTGATGGTGACCTCACAGAATGAATTTGAGAGTGTTCCTCCCTCTGCTATATTTTGGAACAGTTTCAGAAGAATAGGTGTTAGATCTTCTCTAAATGTTTGATAGAAGTCACCCGTGAAGCCATCTGGTCCTGGGCTTCTGTTCGTTGGAAGATTTTTAATTGCAGTTTCAGTGCTTGTAATTGGTCTGTTTATATTATCTGTTTCTCCCTGGTTCAGTCTTGGAAGGTTGTGCTTTTCTAAGAATTTGTCCCTTTCTTCCGGGTTACCCATTTCTTTGGCATATGGTTGCTTGTAGTAATCTCTCATGATCCTTTGTATTTCTGCAGGGTCAGTTGTTACTTCTCTTTTTTCATATTGATTTGAGTCTTTTCCCTTTTTTTCTTGATGAGTCTGGCTAATGGTTTATCAATTTTGTTTATCTTCTCAAAGAACCAGCTCTTAGTTTCCTTGATCTTTGCTATTGTTTCCTTCATTTCTTTTTCATTTATTTCTGATCTGATCTTTATAATTTTTTTTCCTTCTGCTAACTTTGATGTTTCTTTTGTTCTTCTTTCTCTAATTGCTTTAGGGGTAAAACTAGGTTGTTTATTTGAGATGTTTTCTTGTTTCTAGAGGTAAGATTGTATTGCTATAAACTTCCCTCTTAGAACTGATTTTGCATCCCATAGGTTTTGGGTTGTCGTGTTTTGTTTGTCATTTGTTTCTAAGTATTTTTTGATTTTCTCTTTTATTTCTTCAGTGATCTCTTGGTTATTTGTAGTGTATAGTTTAGCCTCCATGTGTTTGCACTTTTTAGAGTTTTTTTTCCTGTAAGTGATATGTAGTCTCATAGTGTTGTGTTTGGAAAACATACTTGGTACAATTTCAATTTTCTTAAATTTACCAAGGCTTGATTTGTGACCCAAGATATGGTCTATCCTGGAGAATGTTCCATGAGCTCTTGAGAACAAAGTGTATTCTGTTGTTTTTGAATGGAATGTCCTATAAGTATTAATCAAGTCCATGTTGTTTAATGTGTCATTTAAAGCTTGTGTTTTCTTATTTACTTTCATTTTGGATGATCTGTCCATTGGCAAAATTGGGGTGTTAAAGTCCCCTACATTTATTTTGTTACTGTAGATTTCCCCTTTTATGGATGTTAGCATTTGCCTTATATATTGAGGTGCTCCTATGTTGGGTTCATAAATATTTACAACTCTTATATCTTCTCCTTGGATTGATCTCTTGATCATTATGTAGTGTCCTTCTTTGTCTCTTGCAATAGTCTTTATTTTAATGTCCATTTTGTCTGATATGGGAATTGCTACTCCAGCTTTCTTTTGATTTCCATTTTCATGGAATATTTTTTCCATCCCCTCACTTTCAGTCTGTATGTGTCCCCAGGTCTGAAGTGGTCTCTTGTAGACAGCATACGTATGGGTCTTGTTTTTGTATCCATTCTGCCAGTGTATGTCTTTTGGTTTGAGCATTTAATCCACTTACATTTAAGGTAGTTATCAATATGTATGTTCCTATTACCATTTTCTTAATTGTTTTGTGTTTGTTTTTGTAGGTCTTTTCCTTCTCTTATGTTTCCTGCTTAGAGAAATTCCTTCAGCATTTGTTGTAAAGCTTGTTTGGTGATGCTGAATTCTCTTAGCTTTTGCTTGTCTGTAAAGTTTTTAATTTCTCTATTGAATCTGAGATGAGAAACTTACTGGGTAGAGTAATCTTGGTTGTAGGTTTTTCCCTTTCATCACTTTAAATATGTCTTGCCACTCCCTTCTGGCTTGCAGAATTTCTGTTGAAAGGTCAGCTATTAACCCTATGGGGATTTCCTTGTATTTTATTTGTTGCTTTTCCCTTGCTGCTTTTAATCTTTTTTTGCGTTTAATTTTTGATAGTTTGATTAATACATGCCTTAGCATGTTTCTTTTTGGGCTTATCCTGTGTGGTACTCTTTGTGCTTCCTGGACTTTAATGACTCTATCTTTTCCCATGTTGGGGAAGTTTTCGACTATAATCTCTTCAAATATTGTCTCAGACCCTTTCTTTCTCTCTTCTTTTTCTGCCACCCCTATAATTCGAATGTTAGTGTGTTTAATGTTGTCCCAGAGGTCTCTGAGGCTGTCCTCAATTCTTTTCATTCTTTTTTCTTTATTCTGCTCTGTGGTGGTTATTTCCACTATTTTATCTTCCAGGTCATTTATTCGTTCTTCTGCCTCATTTATTCTATTATTGATTCCTTCTAGAGTATTTTTAATTTCAGTAATTGTGTTGTTCATCATTTGTTTTCTCTTTGGTTCTTTGAGATCTTTGTTAAATATTTGTTTTATTTTCTCCATTCTGTTTCTGAGATTTTGGATCATTTTTACTATTATAACTCTGAATTCCTTTTCAGGTAGGTTGCCTATTTCATCTTCATTTACTTGGTCTTGTAGGTTTTTACCTTACTCCTTCGTCTGTAACATATTTTTTTGTCATTTCATGGTTTTTTTGATGGGTCGTGCTGTATTCCTGTCTTACTGGTTGTTTGGCCAGAGACATCCAATACTGGAGTTTTCAGGCAGTTGCATAGATCTGTGTCTTGTTACTGACATGAGGACCTCCAGGAGGCCTCACTCTGATTGATATTCCCTGGGGTCTGAGGTTCTCAGTCCAGCGATTTGGACTTGAATCTCCCACCACAGGAGCTCAGGCCTGACTTCTTGCCTGGGAACAAAGATCCTGTAAACTTTGTGGCACAGGAAAAAAGAAAAAAAGAAAAAAGAGAAAAAGAAAGGAAGAAAGAAAAAAGGAACAGTACAATATCAAAGAATAAAAAACAAAATAGAATTAGAAAGATAAAAATTATATTAGGAAAAATAGAACTATAATTGAAACAACTGCAACAACATAAAATAAAACCACAACAGAAAAAAGGAAAGAATAAAGGTGGTGGGGGGAGCAAGCCAAAAGGAGAGAAAAATAACAAATTATAAAGAATAAAATAAAGTTAGAAAAATAAAAGATTTATTAGGAAAAGTGAAAATATAAAAGAATCAGCAACAATGAATCAACAAGGTAAAGAGAACCCCAATCTAAGAAAGGAAAAAAGAAAAAGAAAAAGAAAAAAAGCCTTGGCCATGGGTTTAGGTGGGGGTGACTCTTAGGCAGGTGCAGGCTTTAGGGTGGGGTGGGACCTAGGTGGGTGAGTGGATGACATTTGAGTGTGGGGCTGGGCCTACGTGGTCAATGTTCAAGTGTGGGGTGAGGCCTCTGTGTAGGACCTCCATGGAAGGGGAGAGGCAGTACATTGAAAGGAGGGCCTCTGAAGTGTGGAGTTCTGGAGTTTGGAGGTAGGGCCCTGAGTGAGGTTGTGTTTGTGGGGTTTAGGCCCAGTGCATTTGTGGGGGTCTTCGAGTGTAGGGGAAGGGCCCTGGGTGGGGGTGTAGGGGTGGGGCTTGGGTTCTGCTTGGTGGGAAGGAGGCTCTGAGGGCAGAGGATTAGGCCCCAGAGCCCAACAGGCTTCCCAGTGCTCAAGTGGACAGGGAAAGCACTAGCCCCATTCCCTTCCATTCCTTCGTGTCCCTCCCCCACAATCTCCCCCAGGGTCTCCCCCATCACCGCTAAACCCCTAACCATGGATGGGTCCTGCTGGGTGTAGGAGCTCCGCTCCTTCCTCAGCCACCACTCACGGGTGCTGGTACCAGAGGTCCGGCCTTTATTTTTGCTCCCCCTTCCTTCCCTCCCACTCCCTCAGGACCCACACAGCTGGATGAGGCCTAGGTGGGCAGAGAATCAGGCCCGGGATCTCATCAGGTTCCCAGGGGCCCAAGTGGGCATGGGAAACCTGGCCATGCTTTCTTTTTATCCTCTGCCCTCCCAATGGTTCCCCAATTTCCCCCTTTCCCCTCCCCTAACAGACCCTCACAGGCGCCAGTCTCATCCTGCCTCCACTTCTCCTCCTTATACACTCCCCTGATGCCCCACATCCTACCTGGTCACTGAGGGTTCCTCCCAACCCCTTAGGTGACTGTGGTCCCCCTACAGTGCCTAGTAGGTGTCCTAGTTGTGAGGAGACGTGAATTCCATGTCCTCCTAGTATGCCATCTTGACTCTGCCTCTGCCTTAGTTTTTACTTTCTGCTTGCACAGAACCTCCAGGTCCATGGGAGATGAAAGATTACTCATTCTGTATCTCCTCTAGGCATACTTACAGCCCTGCAAATACACACAGATTTCTATACTCCCACAAGTTGGTCAGAACTTTTTAAAGCACCTGGACTTTAATTTCTCAGTTTTCTCCTTTACATTTTTTGGGTAACCATTTATTAGCCCCCACAGTACCACTGCCTTGGGCAGCTTAAATGTTAAGCTGTTACTGCTTATTATTTTCAGCAAATGCATTGAAACTAGTGCACAGAGAAAATTCTGAGTCTGGGTAAGTAAAAAAATATATATCTGAGAATGGACCTTTCTCAGGGAACTGCCAGAGAAGCCAAATAGTGGAGATGCGGCTTGGCAGGAATTCCAAACCTGTTGTGCCCTCTCTAGGTTTGCTCAGCTTCTGATTTTACAGCTGCTATGGTTGCAAAACTGTTGAATTTCAGTTGTAACAAAGCTGGGAGAAGCAGTTGAGCATAAGACAAGTTAAAACACCACCAAGCTCATTGTTCTTAGTGAGATTCAGCTTTTTTTCTTGTATAAATAGTCTCCAAATTATTGAAAGACATTGGTTTACTTCCAGAGTTCTGAAAAAGTTTAGTTTGCTACTTGTTGCCAGTATTCTTATTTTTTTTTTGGAGTAGATTTTTGGAGGTTCTTACTTCATCATTATGGAATTGCTCCCCTAAATGAAATATAAAATCAGAAAAAATTAAGGAAAAAGTCAAAATATATCCTTTCATAAAAAATATCAACAGATGTAAGATAGAAGAAAACTTCCTCAACCATATAAATGGCATCTACAAAAAAACCCAAACCTAACATCTTACTTAATTGTGAATAATGCATTCTCCATAAGATCAGAGACAAATGTTTCTAAATTTCACCATTTTCGTTAATCACTTTAATGGACTTTCCAGCCAGGAAAATTAATCAACTAAAAGAAACAAGAGACACCAAATTTAGAAATGATGTAGTAAAGCTACCTCTATTCACAAATTACATTATTTTGTATATAGAAAATCTTAAGGAATCCACTCAAGAACTATTAGAATAAACAAGTTTAGAAAAATTTCAGTATATGATATCAATCTATAAAAATTAATTGTATTTCTATACCTCAGCAATTAAACTCCAATTGCTCTGCAATTGAACTGCAATTAAGAAAATAATTATAGGGGGAGGAGTCAAGATGGCAAAATAGGAGGACGTGGAATTTGCCTCTCCTCACAAGTACATCAAGAATACATCCACAAATGGAACAATTCTCACAGAACTCTTGCTGAACACTAACAGAAGACCTCAGACGCCTAAAAGGACAAGAAAAATCCCCACACAACCTGGTAGGATGAAAGAAAGAAAAAAGAAAAGAGGAAATTGGAAGGGACCAGCACCCCTGACAGACAGCTGAAGGTGAGGAGAAGTTCCTGCACACAGAGAAAGCTCCTCACTTCCCATTGGGGGAAATCAACTGGGACCCAGAAAGAGTTTCAGGGGCTCAGAGGGGAATTTAGCAACTGGTCTGTGGAAGGCAGGACAGAGTGAGATCTGTGTGCATGGTCCATGCTACAGCCTGCACACCCCAGGCTGAGTTGTGTGTCTCCAGGTGTGGAGGGGTCTGGGTGCTGGAAAGTGGGGTTTAGCGAGCAGACCCAGGCTGGCTGTGAAAAGACAGCCTGAAGTGAAGGGAGTAAGGAGCTCTACAACTGGGAAAGTGCAGAAAAGGCCAGGGCCACCATAGAATCAAGTCAGGATTGTTGAGAGACACACAAGGGGTGGGGCCGCCATTGCAATCCCCTTCCACACCCTCTGGCCCTTGTTCCTGTGGGCACTTGGAGGGGCTCCCATCTGAGCAGGTTCCACCTCCATCAAAGCCTCCTTGGGAATCAGCTCTGGGCATTCCAACCTGAGACAGGAATCCGCCAATGTAAGCAAGGACTGAGTACTAAAGCACGTGGTTAGGAGAGTAGAGCCAGGGAGAGGACAGTTGTGGGCTGCATGGAGATGGCCTGAAGGGAAGGGAATGAGGAGCTCAGGTTCATGGAGACACCTGAGGGGATGGGAGTGAGGAGCTTCACAGCTGGAAATGCTCCTGGAGGAAGCAGGATTTGCCTTAGAAATGAGGTGCCATTGTTAAGTGGCCTGCAAGAGGTGTTGTCACCATCATGAACTCTCTCCCCACATTCCAAGCCCTGCCTCCACAGGCATTGGGAGGGACTCCCACCAGAGTGAGTGAGCTCTACCCTGTTGCAACTTCCTGCCAGTCTCTGCTGCCACAGGTACTAGAGGAGGACCACGTCAGAGCGAATGCACATCCACAAGTTGTGTCCCCGTCCTAAGTGAGCAAGTGTGTCCCATCAGCTTCTGCTTTTGCCCCCTCCTGCCTGGGCAGGGAACAGACGCCTGAGGGTGGCCCACACACAGAGGTGGGGCCAAAACCAAAGCTAAGCCCCAGGGGCTGTGTGACTAAGGAAGAGGAACAGAAACCTCTCCCTGCAGCTTCACAATCCTTGGATTAAATCCCCATGATTGGCTTGTTCAACCCTGCAACTGTGAAATATCTGAATGGACAATGAGATTTCCCACTACTGAGACTGGTCTAGCTTTAGCAGCTGTGGACGTTGGAGGCAAGTACACACAGAAGTTGGACCAGGTCAGAGTCAGAACTGCCCCTCAGTGCCCACAGCAGATCCAGAGACCTACCTAGAGGTATAGGAGGGCTTCCTAGGAGAGGCAAAAGTTGTCTGTGGTTCACAGTATGGACAAGGACACTAACTGCAGAGACCTAAGGGAAAAAATATTTTGTTCTGTTGTTGTTGTTTTATTTTTTGAACTATTTTAAAATTAATTTTAATATATTTTTAATTTTTTTATTTTTATTTTACTTTTTTGTCATTTTGTATTTTTTGACTTTGTTTTGTTTTGATCTTCTCTTTTTCTGATCATTGTTGTTCATTTTATGTTTTCTTTGTTTTTTTTAGTTTACTTACTGTTTTTGTTTTTGTTTTAGTTTTTTTTTAGTTTTGTTTTTAATGCTTATTGCCATTTTGGGGTACTTTGGTTGTTTTCTTCTTTTTGTTTTCTTTGTTTTTGTTTGGTTTGGTTTTGTCATCTGTCTTGGGTTTTGTTTGTTTGTTTTCCTTTATTTGGTGTTGCTGTTGTTTTTGCTATTGTTATTTGTCTTGGGTTTTGTTTATTTGTTTTCTTTTCTCTTTTTTTTGTGCACTGTGCAGCTTACAAGGTCTTGGCTCCATGGTCAGGGGTTAGGTCTGAGCCCCTGGGGTAGGACCCCCAGGTCCAGGACACTGGACTGCCAGAGGATTCCTGACCCCAGGGAATATTAATTGGCATGAGCTCTCCCCTGAGCAATCCCATATGTCCCCATCTCGACACCAAAGCCTGGCTCCACCCAAATGCCTGCAGATTCCAGTACTGCCTCTGGCTAAAGAACCAACAAGACAGGAACACAGTCTCACCCATCAGCAGACGGGCTGTCTAAATTCATACTAAACTCACAGACACCCCAAAAAACAAAACCTAATGCAGTCCTGCCCATCAGAGGAACAAGACTCAGCTCCACTTACAGAGCACAAGCACAAGTCGACCCCACCAGGAAGCTTACACAAACCACTGGACCAACCTCACCCAGCAGGGAGCAGACTCCAGAAGCAAGAGGAGCTACGACACTGAAGCCTGTGGAAAGGAGACCACAAACACAGTAAATTAGACAACATGAGATGACAGAAAAGTATGTTGCAGATGAAAGAGCAAGGTAAAAACCCAACAAGACCAAATAAATGAAGAGGAAACAGGTAATCTACCTGGAAAAGAATTCAGAGTAATGAAAGTAAAGATGATCCAAGATATCAGAAACAGAATGTAGGCACTGATTGAGAAGATATAAAAAATGTTTAACAAAGACTTGGAAAAATTAAAGAACAAAGAAACAGTGATGATCAACACAATAACTGAAATGAAAAATACAGTAGGAGGAATCAATAGCAGAATAACTGAGGCAGACAAACGGAGAAGTGATCTGGAAGATTGAACAGAGGAAATAACTGTCATGGAACCAAATAAAGAAAAAATAATGAAAAGAAATGAGGACAGTCTCAGAGACCTCTGGAACAACATTAAATAAACCAACATTCAAATTATAGGGCTCCCAGAAGAAAAAGAGAAAGAGAAAGGGCCTGAGAAAATATTTGAAGTTATTATAGTTGAAAACTTCCTTAACATGGGAAAGGAGTCACCCGAGCCCATGAAGCACATAGAGTCACATACAGTATAAACCCAAGGAGAAACACACCAAGACACATATTAATCAAATTATGAAAAATTAAATACAAAGAAAAATATTATAAGCAGCAAGGGAAAGCAACAAATAGTATACAAGCGAATCCCTATGAGGTTAACAGCTAATCTTTCAGCAGAAACTCTGCAAGCCAGAGGGAGTGGGAGGACATACTTAAAGTGATGAAATGGAAAAACCTACAACCAACCAAGATTACTCTACATAGCAAGGATCTCTTTCAGATTCAACAGAGAAATCAAAAGCTTTACAGACAAGCGAAAGCTAAGAGAATTCAGCACCACCAAACCAGCTTTACAACAAATGCTAAAGGAACTGATCTAAGCAGGAAACACAAGAGAAGAAAAAGTCCTCCAAAACAAACACAAAACAATAAATAAAATGGCAATAAGAACAAACCTTTCGATAATTACCTTAAATGTAAATGGATTAAATGTTCCCACCAAAAAACATATACTGGATGAATGGATACAAAAACAAGACCTGTATACATCCTGTCTACAAGCAACCCACTTCAGACCTAGGAACACATACAGACTGAAAGTGAGGGGATGGAAAAAGATATTCCATGCAAACGGAAATCAAAAGAAAGTTGGTGTAGCAATACTCATTTCAGAGAAACAAGACTGTAAAATAAAGGCTGTTACAAGAGACAAGGAAGGACACTACATAATGATCAAGGGATCAATCCAAGAAGAAGACATAACAATTGTAAATCTTTATGCACCCAACATAGAAGCACCTCTATACATAAGGCAAACGCTAACAGCAATAAAAGGGGAAATCGACAGTAACACATAACAGTGGGGACTTTAACACCCCACTTACACCTATGGACAGATCATCCAGACAGAAAATTAATAAGGAAACAGAGGCCTTAAATGACACATTAGAACAGATAGATTTAGTTGGTATTTATAGGACATTCTATCTGAAGGCAGCAGAATACACTTTCTCCTCAAGCACACATGAAACATTCTCCAGGATAAATCACATCTTGCATCACAAATAAAGCCTCAGTAAATTAAAAAATAATTGAAATTGTATCAAGACTGTTTTCTGACCACAATGCTATGAGATTAGAAATCAATGAAAGGAAAAAACTGTAAAACACAAACACATGAGGCTAAACAGTATGCTAAAAAAAACCCAATGGATCACTGAAAAAATCACAGAAGTAATAAAAAAATTAGAAAAAAATGACAATGGAAACACAACGACCCCAAACCTATGGGATACAGCAAAGCAGTTCTAAGAGGGAAGTTTACAGTAATACAAGCCTACCTCAAGAAACATGAAAAATCTCAAACAAACAACCTAACATTCCACCCAAGGCAACTAGAGAAAGAAGAGCAAATAAACCCTAAAGATAGTAGAAGGAAAAAAAACAAAGATGAGAGCAGAAATAAATGAAAGAGAAACAAAGAAAACAATAGCAAAGATCAATAAAACTAAAAGCTGGTTCTTTGAGAAGATAAACAAAACTGATAAGCTTATAGCCACACCCATCAAGAATAAAAAGGAGAGGACACAAATCAATAAAATTAGAAATGAAAAAGGAGAAGATAAAATGTACCCCACAGAAATACAAGGATAATAAGAGACTACTACAGGTAACTGTATGCCAATAAAATGGACAACCTAGAAGAAATGGACAAATTCTTAGAAAGGTACAAGCTTTCAAGGTGGAAATAGGAAGAAATAGGAAATATGAACAGACCAATCACAGGCAATGAAATTGAAACTGTGATTAAAAATCTTACAACAAACAAAAGTCTAGGACCAGATGGCTTCACAGGCAAATTCTATCATTTAGAGAAGAGTTAACACCTGTCCTTCTCAAACTCTTCCAAACAATTGAAGAGGGAAAAACATTTCCAAACTCATTCTATGAGGCCACCATCACCCTGTAATGAAAACCAGACAGAGGTATCACAAGAAAGAAAATTACAGGTCAATATCACTGACGCACATAGATGGAATATTCCTCAACAAAATACTAGCAAACAGAATCCAACAACATATTAGAAAGATCATACACCATGATGAAGTGGGGTTTTCCTCAGGGATGCAGGATTCTTCAAAATATGCAGATTAATCAATGTGATATACCATATAACAAATTAAGGAATAAAAACCATATGATCATCTCAATAGATGCAGAAAAACATTTTGACAAAATTCAACACCTATTTATGATAAAAAAAACTCTCCAGAAAGTGGGCATAGAGGGAACCTATCTCTATAGAGGGAATATAATAAAGGCCATATACTACGAACCCATGGCAAACATCATTCTCAATGGTGAAAAGCTGAAAGCATTTCCTCTAAGATCAGGAACAAGACAAGGGTGTGCACATTCACCACTATTATTCAACATAGTTTTGGAAGTCCTAGCCACAGCAATCAGAGAAGTAAAAGAAATAAAAGGAGTACTAATTGGAAAAGAAGAAATAAAACTGTCACTGTTTGCAAATGACATGATATTATACATAGAAAACCCTAAAGAGGCCACCAGAAAACTGCTAGAGCTAGTCAATGAATTCAGTAAAGTTGCAGGATACAAAATTAATACAAAGAAATCTCTTGCATTCCTGTACACTAACAATGAAAAATCAGAAAGAGAAATTAAGGAAAAAAATCCCATTTACCATCACAACAAAAGGAATAAAATATCTAGAAATAAATCGACCTGAGGAGGCAAAGACCTGTATGCAGAAAACTGTAAGATACTGATGAAAGAAATGAAAGATGACACAAACAGATGGAGAGATACACCATGTTCTTGGATTGGAAAAATCAACATTTTCACAATGACTATACAACCCAAAGCAATCTACTGATTCAATTCAATCTCTATCAAATTACCAATGGCATTTTTCACAGCATTAGAACAAAAAATTTTACAATTTGTTTTTAAATGCAAAAATCCATTAATAGATAAAGCAGTCTTAAGAAAGAAAAATGGAGCTGGATGAATAAGACTCCCCAACTTCAGAGTACACTACAAAGCTACACTAATGAAGACCATATGGTACTCACACAAAAACAGAAATATAGATCAATGGAATAGGATAGAAAGCCCAGAGATAAACCCATGCACCTATGGCCATCTATTCCATGACAAAGGAGATAAAACTATACAATGGAGAAAAGACAGTCTCTTCAATAAGTGGTGCTGGGAAAACTGGACAGCTACATGTAAAAGAGGGAAATTAGAAGACTCCCTAACACCATACCCAGAACTAAACTCAAAATGGATTAAAGACCTAAAAGGCCCAGACACTCTTAGAGGAGAACATAGGAAGAACACTCTTTGACATAAATCATAGCAAGATCTTTTTTTGACCCACCTCCTAGAATAATGAAATAAAAACAAAAACAAATAAATGGGACCTAATTAAACTTTAAGCTTTTGCACAGTAAATGAAACCATAAACAAAGGGAAAGATAACCCTCAGAATGGGAGAAACTATTTCCAATAGAAGCAACTGACAAAGATTAATCTCCAAAATATACAAACAGCTCATGCACCTCAATATCAAAAAACAAACAACCTAATCAAAAAATAGGCAGAAGACCTAAATAGACATTTCTCCAAAGAAGACATACAGATGGCCAACAAACACAGGAAAAGATGCTCAACATCATTAATTATTGGAGAAATGCAGATCAAAACTACAATGGGCTATCAACTGACACTGGTCAGAATGGCCATCATCAAAAAATCTACATACGGGCTTCCCCGGTGGCGCAGTGGTTGAGAGTCCGCCTGCCAATGCAGGGGACGCGGGTTCGTGCCCCGGTCCGGGAGGATCCCACATGCCGCGGAGCGGCTGGGCCCGTGAGCCATGGCAGCTGAGCCTGCACGTTCGGAGCCTGTGCTCCGCAACGGGGGAGGCCACAACAGTGAGAGGCCTGCGTACCACAAAAAAAAAAAAAAAAAAAATCTACATACAATAAATGTGTAGAAAGTGTGGAGAAGGGAGAACCTTCCTACATTGTTGGTGGGAATGTAAATTGGTACAATCACTATGGAGAGCAGTATGGAGGTTCAGTAAAAATCTCAAGATAGAACTACCATATGACCCAGCAATCCCACTCCTTGGCATATAACCCAGAGAAAACAATAATTCAAAAAAATACATGTACCTCAATGTTCATTGTAGCACTATTTACAATAGCCAGGACATGGAAACAACCTAAATGTCCATCAACAGATAAATAAGATGTGGTACATATATACAGGGGAATATTACTCAGTCATGAAAAGGAATGAAGTTGTGTGACTTACAGAGATGTGGATTGACCTAGAGACTTTCATACAAAGTGAAGTAAGTCAGAAAGAGAAAAACAAATATTGTATAATATCACTTATATGTGGAATCTAGAAAAATTGTACAGATGAACTTATTTGAAAAACAGAAATAGTGACACAAATGTAAAGAAGAAATGTATGGATATTACAGGTGGGGGGAGAGGGTGAGATAAACTGGGAGATTGGGATTGATATATATACACTATTTCGTATAAAATAGATAACTAGTGAGAACCTGATTTATAGCTCAGGAAACTCTACTCAGTGCTCTTTGGTGACCTAAATGGGAAGGAAATCCAAAAAAGAGGGATATATGTATAGCTAATTCACTTTGCTGCACAGCAGAAACTAACACAACAGTGTAAAGCAACTGTACTCGAATAAAAATTAATTTAAAAAAACTGATTAGGGCTTCCCTGGTGGTGCAGTGGTTGGGAGTCTGCCGGCCGATGCAGGGGACGTGGGTTTGTGCCCTGGTCTGGGAGGATCCCACATGCCGTGGAGCAGCTGGGCCTGTGAGCCATGGCCGCTGAGCCTGCGTGTCCAGAGCCTGTGCTCCACAGCAGGAGAGGCCACAACAGTGAGACACGTGCACTGCAAAAAAACAAAAACAAACAAAAAAAAACAAACAAACAAAAAATACTGATTAAAAAAAGAACGATAGGGCCTCCCTGGTGGCGCAGTGGTTGAGAGTCCGCCTGCCAATGCAGGGGATACGGGTTCGTGCCCCGGTCTGGGAGGATCCCATATGCCGCGGAGTGGCTGGGCCCGTGAGCCATGGCCGCTGAGCCTGTGCGTCCGGAGCCTGTGCTCCGCAATGGGAGAGGCCACAACAGTGAGAGGCCCGCGTACAGCAAAAAAAAAAAAAAAAAAAGAACGATAATTAGCTTCTTCAATTAGAAGCCAATAAAGGATTTATACCATGCAGCCCACACAGAAATCAAACCTGTGATTATCTTAATGTTCTAATCAATTGCACTACAGACATAAATTACTGTCCTGATGATGGTAAAGAGCACAAGAAAAATTCTATATTAAAATATCACCATGTTACCTTTTACCACGTTGCTCAGCATCCTTCCAAATAAATAGACTATATTAGCAAGCGATATTATGTCATCATGAGCTAAAAAGCAGCAGTAAAATGTACTTATAAAAAGCAAAGAATCCCGTCTGAAATAACATATACTTTACATTTTGAGATGTGTGTTTTGAAAATATTTTTTTAATGTTCCAGAAATTTGTGGGAAATGGTTTACCACTGTATAAATTGAGGGGTTTGTTGCTATTGTAGTTAAATATTATCAAGTAACTGAGTGCTTATCTGAGGAGAGAAAATAATCTCTAAGTATAACTTTATAAAACACAATACCAGACTTTTAAAGGCTATTTGGAAATATGTTTTGCAGAAAGTCTCTACCTGTACTCTAAATGGGCAAGAATCAGAATGGGTAAATATGAAAAGAATATTTTATTAACAAAAGTATCCCTAGAGGATAGCTAATATTAATTTAATAAATAAGTGTGGAATGAAAATATGAATTATATTTGTCATAGTATCTAAATTAGTTGACATAAATTTAATAAAGGAAGTGCAAAATTTGTACAGCAAAAAACCACAAAACATCTTCTGTAAGCCATCAAGTGACAGAGTCCAGAGAAAGCAAGCCCTAATGACATTTTGTGTAATCCAATTCTAGCCATGTGTAAAGAAAATTCTTTATCTTGGATCATTAAAAGAGATGGCAGCTTGAGTGAATAAATTATCTCTTTCTGGAGCTATTTTGAGTTGATAATTCTTCATAGGGAGTTTTAAATGACGTGCAAAGTTTTGTTTAAGGGTATCAGAAATCTCTGAATACACGTTTCCTGATTCAGAGTTGCTCCTTCAAACATTTCCTACTTTAAGTGTTCTGTCAGAGTAAAGCCTTCTCTTAAAAAAAAAATAAAACTAGCCAAATATATTCAGTTCAGATGGTCCCTCCAGTGGTTCAACTTTTCAGGAAGCCTTATAGCACAGTAATTAAAAACACATAGTTTCAACTTCAGGCAGAACTGATTTCTATTCCTAGCTAGTCCACTTACTTACCTACAAAAATGAAGCATGTTCCTCAGTTCTTGAAACCTCAGTTCTATTATCCAATTAATGATAATAAAAAAATACTTCATTGCTATGAAAGTTAAATGAGACAATGTTTATAAAACAAGGTACCTAGCATTCAGTAAGTGCTACATAACTGGTGAAAAAGAAAAATAATAATAACAAGGAGCAGAAAAGCAGCCACAGAAGCAGAAAGCAGAAGAAGCAGAAACAGGAACAGGAGCAGCAAAAGAAGCAGTAGTAAAAAAAGAATAGCATAATAAACAGAAGAAGGAGAAGATAGAGAGGAAGCAGGAGGAGAGAAAGAAGAGGAAAGAAAGAAATGTAAAGAAATAAGGCTTTGTGTTCTCCATCAGGTGGATCATAATCTTGATCATGGATAAAGAATCTACAATACTAAGGATGATTATCATTGCCCCTTCCACTTCTCCAAAATCCCAGGATATTGTCAGTCTCACTGGCAAAGCTTAACATTATATGATGGTTATAGGTAAATTATTCTCCTGTTTCCACAACAGGAATTTCAATTCTAAATAAGTCTTACCCTAAAATTTTGTCTTTTCCTGTTTTATCAATATTTTTACATTTTTAAAAATCATAGATTTTTATGTCTCCTATACAAAGGATAAGAGTTTAACTTTCTGGAATAGTTACCAAGAGCACAAAATACTTGAATGATCAGTAAATAATGATTTTGCCATACCTGCAGATTATGAAAACGCATGTGGTTTTTATGGTTAAGAATTCAACACTATGTTGATAAGGGATACTTTGGATCTTGTCATCTGACCTTTATCTGCTTAAAAGTTATGGGTTAATTATCCCTGCCTTATTCTCACTATAAAATACTAGTATTCCAGGAGTATTTTATTTTGAAATATTTGAAACATATGGTAAGGCACAGCAAATTATATAATACTACAATGTTTCCAGCACCCAGATTTAGGAGACGTTAATATTTTGTCACATTTGCTTCAAACTTTTCTGACAAAAAAAAAAAAAGCAAAGAAAAAGAAAGAAAGAAAGAAAGAAAGAAAGAAAGAAAGAAAGAAAGAAAGAAAGAAAGAGAAAGAAAGAAAGAAAGAAAGAAAAGAAAGTATTTGAGATGCAAAGTCCCATCTATCCATTTTTTTTCCTCTGGCTTATAAAGGTAGCTACTATACTGAGGTTGGTGTGTAATGTTTCTGTACATGATTTTATACATTCTCTATATATGAAGTATTCATTAACTATGTACTGTACTCTATGTTCTTAAACAGTCTCATAAATAATATCCTATACCCTTTTAAATTTAACTTTCTCACTCCTCATTTTGTTTTTGAGATTTATTAATGGTGAAATCTGTAAATGTAGTTAATCCATTATAATTGCTTTATGGTATTCGTTGTATAAATAAACAACAGCATACAGACGTAGAGAATGGACTTGAGGACACAGGGAGGAAGAAGGGTAAGCTGGGATGAAGTGAGAGAGTGGTATGGACATATATACACTACCAAATGTAAAATAGATAGCTAGTGGGAAGCAGCCACATACCACAGGGAGATCAGCTCTGTGCTTTTTGACCTCCTAGAGGGGTGGGATAGGGAAGGTGGGAGGGAAATGCAAGAGGGCGGAGATATAGGGATATATGTATAGTGATTCACTTTGTTATAAAGTAGAAACTAACACATCATTGTAAAACAATTATACTCCAATAAAGATGTTAAAAAAAAGAAAAGAAAAGGAAAAATGAATGAATGGATGGATGAATGACTACTCCTATCCATTTATTCCACTTGGGTTTAACATTAGCAGAGCAGATTTTCAAATAATATTTTCGTTTTATATTGAA
This sequence comes from Mesoplodon mirus, assembly GCF_964341445.2. Taxonomy (NCBI): domain Eukaryota; kingdom Metazoa; phylum Chordata; class Mammalia; order Artiodactyla; family Ziphiidae; genus Mesoplodon; species Mesoplodon mirus. The sequence goes on from NC_138992.1 coordinate 46,269,146, forward strand.
AAGAGTTAATTGCAATTTACAAATAGATGTAAACTTTTTGAGAGGAATATTTCTGTTTTTCCTGTATTTATCAAGGGTATAATGCTCATTATTTAAACACAACTGAGCAAACACTGAATACATTATTGGCAGTTAAAATTTTTTTTAAAATTACTTCAGTCCTCTTCTTCTGGAAACTCTTATTTTTTTATATGTAACCTACATTTTGCATTCTCTATGCTAATGGCCTACGAGCTAATATTGAAAAAGAATAAGTAAAAATGTAAAAAAAAAAAAAACCAAAAAGCCCAAAGTGTATGTATCTATTTCCTACTTATGGACAGTTAGGTTGATTCCACTTTTGCTATAATAAGCAGTGGTACAACGAATAACCTTGTAAAATTCTTGCAATTCTCTTTTCTGTCTAGTTGTCCTGATACTTAGAAATAGGCTTGTTGGTCATCAACTATTAACGTTTTCAGCTTTTCAAGGTATTGTCAAATTGTTGTCCAAAGTAGTTATACCAATATATACTAACACAAACAATATGCTAGTTTCTATTTTTTCACATCCTTACCAATACTTAGTGTTACAAGACAAAATTTTGTCAATCTGATGGGCAGGAAACTACCTCAATGATGTTTTCATTTATCATTTCTATTCCTGTTATTTTAGAACAAAACACAAGTCATATGATCATACCCTATATACAAATGAGCTGGGAAATATAACAGTGGTACATTCACTATATGGAAGAAGGAGCACAAACTTTTTTTTTTTTTTTTTTTTTTTTTTTTTTTGCCGTACGCGGGCCTCTCACTGCTGTGGCCTCTCCCGTTGCGGAGCACAGGCTCCGGATGCGCAGGCCCAGCGGCCATGGCTCACGGGCCCAGCCGCTCCGCGGCATATGGGATCCTCCCAGACCGGGGCACGAACCCGTATCCCCTGCATTGGCAGACGGACTCTCAACCACTGCGCCACCAGGGAGGCCCGGAGCACAAACTTTTGGTAGACAACTAGCTGTCTCATCTACTGATTAATTCTTCAAATGCTTCTGCTAACCAAGTTTTCATTGTCAATTACTAAAGCATATAAGCTAAAAACCTCCATTATGATTGGAGATTTGTCAATTTTTCTTAACAATCTTACATTTTTTCACTCACATACATTTTGATGCTGTGTTGTTTAGAGCCTACAAGTTCAAGGTTATTTTGTTTTTATAGTGAATGTTTGTTTTCATATTATGTCCTGGCTCACGTTATGCCTAACAATGTTTTTGGTTTTGTTATATCATTTTCTATTTGTTTACTTTCCAGCTTTCTGTATCATTTATTTTAGATGCATTACTATAGCTACTTTAATTTTTTAAAATCTGAGTTATTTTTTTAAACTTCTGTTTCTAGTCTGTTTACATTAGTAGGGATTATTCAAGTTGGATTTATTTTATCATATTCTTTTGTGATTTACATTTACCATTATTTTATTATTTTTTCCATTCTTTCTTACCTTCCTTTGAATAGAATAAGTTTTCATTAATATTCCTTTGACAGTTTGGAAGTTACACAATCTATTTCTATCTCTTCACTGTTTACCCTTAAATACTTTACATGAATATTTGACTTGAAAATGTCTGAAATTAATAAAATACTCCATTCTTCTCACAAAAAACACAAGGACCTTATGATTCTTTACCTCTGATCACCAATCCCCTCCATATTTCAAATAATTTTCAATATTTTTATTGCATCATATTGATGTCTACTCTAACATATTAGTAATTCTTTTTCTTTATTCAGTCAATTCTTAATTAGATGGATCCATATATGTACTATTTAATGTTATTATTCAATTGCCTTTTGTATCTTCCTCTTTCCTTCTAAGTTCAACTTCCTTCTTTCTGAAGTCATCCTTCAGTAGTTTTGTTAGTGGTAAATCCTCTCAGTATTTGTTTGAAAAAATGTCCTTATTTCTTTCTCACTTTTTTTTTTTTTTTTTTTTTTTTTGCGGTATGCGGGCCTCTCACTCTGTGGCCTCTCCCGTTGTGGAGCACAGGCTCCGGACGCGCAGGCTCAGCGGCCATGGCACATGGGCCTAGCCGCTCCGCGGCATGTGGGATCTTCCTGGACTGGGGCACGAACCCGTGTCCCCTGCATCGGCAGGTGGACTCTCAACCACTGCGCCACCAGGGAAGCCCTCTTTCTCACTTTTGAATGATGGTTTAGCTGGGTTTATTATCCTAAATTGAAAGGAATTCTCACTGAATACTTAGAAGATATTACTATATTGTTTCCCAGCTTCTTTAATGCTGTTGAAAACTATACTCCAATTTTAAATCTTTCCGTGTAATTTGTCTTTTATCTCAGGTTGCTTTTAAGATTTCTTTTTTTATTCTTTGATAGTCTAACGGTTCCTGATGAAATCACTTGATTTGGATTTTTTTTTTTTTGCTTTTATTATTATGATTATTTTACAACTTTATTGGAGTATAATTGCTTCACAATGGTGTATTAGTTTCTGCTTTATAACAAAGTGAATCAGTTATACATATACATCTGTTCCCATATCTCTTCCCTCTTGTGTCTCCCTCCCTCCCACCCTCCCTATCCCACCCCTCCAGGTGGTCACAAAGCAAAAAGCTGATCTCCCGGTGCTATGCAGCTGCTTCCCACTAGCTATCTACCTTACGTTTGCTAGTGTATATGTGCCCATGCCTCTCTTGCTTTGTCACAACTTACCCTTCCCCCTCCCCATATCCTCAAGTCCATTCTCAAGTAGATCTGTGCCTTTGTTCCTGTTTTACCCCTAGGTTCTTCATGACATTTTTTAAAATTCCATATATATGTGTTAGCATATGGTATTTGACTTTCTCTTTCTGACTTACTTCACTCTGTATGACAGACTCTAGGTCTATCCACCTCATTACATAGATCAATTTCATTTCTTTTTATGGCTGAGTAATATTCCATTGTATATATGTGCCACATCTTCTTTATACATTCATCTGATGATGGACACTTAGGTTGTTTCCATCTCCGGGCTATTGTAAATAGAGCTGCAATGAACATTTTGGTACATGTCTCTTTTTGAATTATGGTTTTCTCAGGGTATATGCCCAGTAGTGGGATTGCTGAGTCATATGGTAGTTCTATTTGTAGTTTTTTTTTTTTTTTTTTTTTTTTTTTTTTTTTTTTTTTTTTTTGCGGTACGTGGGCCTCTCACTGTTGTGGCCTCTCCTGTTATGGAGCACAGGCTCCAGACATGCAAGGCTCAGCGGCCATGGCTCATGGACCCAGCCACTCCACGGCATGTGGGATTTTCCCAGACCAGGACACGAACCCGTGTCCCCTGCATCGGCAGGTGGACTCTCAACCACTGCACCATCAGGGAAGCCCCTATTTGTAGTTTTTTAAGGAAACTCCATACTGCTCTCCATAGTGGCTGTACCAATTCACATTCCCACCAGCAGTGCAAGAGTGTTCCCTTTTCTCCACACCCTCTCCAGCATTTATTGTTTCTAGATTTTTTGATGATGGCCATTCTGACTGGTGTGAGATTATATCCAACTGTAGTTTTCATTTGCATTTCTCTAATGATTAATGATGTTGAACATTCTTTCGTGTGTTTGTTGCCAGTCTACATATCTTCTTTGGAGAAATGTCTATTTAGGTCTTCTGCCCATTTTTGGATTGGGTGTTTGCTTTTTTGCTATTGAGCTGCATGAGCTGCTTATAAATTTTGGAGATTAATCCTTTGTCAGTTGCTTCATTTGCAAATATTTTCTCCCATTCTGAGGGCTGTCTTTTGGTCTTGTTTATGGTTTCCTTTGTTATGCAAAAGCTTTGAAGTTTCATTAGGTCCCATTTAATTATTTTTGTTTTTATTTCCATTTCTTTAGGAGGTGGGTCAAAAAGGATCTTGCTGTGATATATGTCATAGAGTGTTCTGCCTATGTTTTTCTCTAAGAGTTTGATAGTGTCTGGCCTTACATTTAGGTCTTTAATCCATTTTGAGTTTATTTTTGTGTATGGTGTTAGGGAATGATCTAATCTCATATTTTTACATGTACCTGTCCAGTTTTCCCAGCACCACTTATTGAAGAGGCTGTCCTTTCTCCACTGTACATTCCTGCCTCCTTTAGACAAGGTGACCATATGTGTGTGGGTTTCTCTCTGGGCTTTCTATCCTGTTCCATTGATCTATCTTTCTGTTTTTATGCCAGTACCATACTGTCGTGATTACTGTAGCTTTGTAGTATAGTCTGAAGTCAGGGAGCCTGATTCCTCCAGCTCCGTTTTTCGTTCTCAAGATTACTTTGGCTATTCGGGGTCTTTTGTTTTTCCATACAAATTGTGAAATTTTTTGTTCTAGTTCTGTGAAAAATGCCAGTGGTCGTTTGATAGGGATTGCAATGAATCTGTAGATTGCTTTGGGTAGTAGAGTCATTTTCATAATCTTGATTCTTCCAATCCAGGAACATGGTATATCTCTCCATCTATTTGTATCATCTTTAATTTCTTTCATCAGTGTCTTATAATTTTCTTTATACAGGTCTTTTTGTGTGTGTGTGTGGTACGTGGGCCTCTCACCGCTGTGGCCTCTCCCATTGTGGAGCACAGGCTCCGGACACACAGGCTCAGTGGCCATGGCCCACGGGCCCAGCCTCTCCATGGCACGTGGGATCCTCCCAGGCTGGGGCACGAACCCATGCCCCCTGCATCAGCAGGTGGACTCTCAACCACTGCACCACCAGGGAAGACCTGCATACAGCTCTTTTGTCTCCTTAGGTAGGTTTACTCCTAGATATTTTATTTTTTTTTTGCAATGGTAAATGGGAGTGTTTTCTTGATTTCACTTTCAGGTATTTCATCATTAGTATACAGGAATGCCAGAGATTTCTGTGCATTAATTTTGTGTCCTGCTACTTTACCAAACCCATTGATTAGCTCTAGTAGTTTTCTGGTAGCATCTTTAGGATTCTCTATGTAGTATCATGTCATCTGCAAACAGTGACATCTTTACTTCTTCTTTTCCGATTTGGATTCCTTTTATTTCCTTTTCTACTCTGATTGCTGTGGCTAAAACTTCCAAAGCTATGTTGAATAATAGTGGTGAGAGTGGGCAGCCTTGTCTTGTTCCTGATCTTAGTGGAAATGGTTTCAGTTATTCACCATTGAGGATTATGTTGGCTATGGGTTTGTTATATATGGCCTTTATTACATTGAGGAAAGTTCCCTCTATGCCTACTTTCTGCAGGGTTTTTATCATAAATGGGTGTTGAATTTTGTTGAAAACTTTCTCTGCATCTATTGAGATGATCATATGGTTTTTCTCCTTCAACTTGTTAATATGGTGTATCACATTGATTGATTTGCATATATTGAAGAATCCTTGCATTCCTGGAATAAACCCCACTTGATCATGGTGTATGATCCTGTTAGGGTGCTGTTGGATTCTGTTTATTAGTATTTTGTTGAGGATTTTGCATCTATGTTCATCAGTGATATTGGCCTGTAGTTTTCTTTCTTTGTGACATCCTTGTCTGGTTTTGGTATCAAGGTGATGGTGGCCACGTAGAATGAGTTTGGGGGTGTTCCTCCCTCTGCTATATTTTGGAAGAGTTTGAGAAGGATAGGTGTTAGCTCTTCTCTAGATGTTTGATAGAATTCACCTGTGAAGCTATCTGGTCCTGGGCTTTTGTTTGTTGGAAGATTTTAATCACAGTTCCAATTTCAGTGCTTCTGATTGGTCTGTTCATATTTTCTATTTCTTCCTGATTCAGTCTTGGCAGGTTGTGCATTTCTAAAATTTGTCCATTTCTTCCAGGTTGTCCATTTTATTGGCATAGAGTTGCTTGTAGTAATCTCTCATTATCTTTTGTATTTTTGCAGTGTCAGTTGTTACTTCTACTTTTTCATTTCTAATTCTATTGATTTGAGTGTTCTCCCTTTTTTTCTTGATGAGTCTGGCTAATGGTTTATCAATTTTGTTTATCTTCTCAAACAACCAGCTTTTAGTTTTATTGATCTTTGCTATCGTTTCCTTCATTTCTTTTTCATTTATTTCTGATCTGATCTTTATGATTTCTTTCCTTCTGCTAACTTTGGGGGATTTTTGTTCTTCTTTCTCTAATTGTTTTAGGTGCAAGGTCAGGTTGTTTACTCGAGATGTTTCCTGTGTCTTAAGTTGGAATTCTATTGCTATATACTTTCCTCTTAGAACTGCTTTTGCTGCATCCCATAGGTTTTGGGTTATTGTGCCTCCATTGTCATTTTTTTCTAGGTATTTTTTTATTTCCTCTTTGATTTCTTCAGTGATCACTTCATTATTGAGTAGTGTATTGTTTAGCCTCCATGTGTATGTATTTTTTACAGGTCTTTTCCTGTAACTGATATCTAGTCTCATAGCATTGTGGTCGGAAAATATACTTGAAAGAATTTCAATTTTCTTAAATTTACCAAGGCTTGATTTGTGACCCAAGATATGATCTATCCTGGAGAATGTTCCATGAGCACTTGAGAGAAATGTGTATTCTGTTGTTTTTAGAAGGAATGTCCTATAAATATCAATTAAGTCCATCTTGTTTAATGTATCATTTAAAGCTTGTGTTTCCTTATTTATTTTCATTTTGGGTGATCTGTCCATTGGTGAAAGTGAGGTGTTGAAGTCCCCTACTTGAGTGTGTTCCTGTCAATTTTCCCTTTTATGGCTGTTAGTATTTGCCTTATGTATTGAGGTGCTCCTATGTTTGTTGCATAAATATTTACAATTCTTATATCTTCTTCTTGGATTAATCCCTTGATCCTTATGTAGTGTCTTTCTTTGTCTCTCCTAATTGTCTTTATTTTAAAGTCTATTTCTTCTGAATATGAGAATTGCTACTCCAGCTTTTGTTTGATTTCCATTTGCATGGAATATCTTTTTCCATCCCCTTACTTTCAATCTGTGTGTGTCTCTAGGTCTGAAGTGGGTCTCTTGTAGACAGCATATATATGGGTCTTGTTTTTGTATCCATTCATCCAATCTGTGTCTTTTGGTGGGAGACTTTAGTCCATTTACATTTAAGGTAATTATCGATATGTATGTTCCTATTCCCATTTTCTTAATTGTTTTGGGTTCGTTATTGTAGGTATTTTCCTTCTGTTGTGTTTCTTGCCTAGAGAAGTTCCTTTAGCATTTATTGTAAAGCTGGTTTTGTGGTGCTGAACTCTCACAGCTTTTGCTTGTCTGTAAACGTTTTAATTTCTCCACCAAATCTGAATGAGATCCTTGCTGGGTAGAGTAATCTTGGTTGCAGGTTTTTCTCCTTCATCACTTTAAATATGTCCTGCCACTCCCTTCTGGCTTATAGAGTTTCTGCTGAAAGATCAGCTGTTAACCTGATGGGGATTCCCTTGTGTGTTATTTGTTGTTTTTCCCTTGCTGCTTTTAATATATTTTCTTTGTGTTTAATTTTTGACAGTTTGATTAATATGTGTTTTGCATATTTCCCCTTAGATTTATTCTGTATGGGACTCTCTGTGTTTCCTGGACTTGATTAACTATTTCCTTTCCCATACTGGGGAAGTTTTCAACTATAATCTCTTCAAATATTTTCTCAGTCCCTTTCTTTTTCTCTTCTTCTTCTGGAACCCCTATAATTCGAATGTTGGTGTGTTTAATGTTGTCCCAGAGGTTTCTGAGGCTGTCCTCAGTTCTTTTCATTCTTTTTTCTTTATTCTGCTCTGCAGCAGTTATTTCCACTATTTTAATTTCCATGTCACTTATCCGTTCTTCTGCCTCAGTTTTTCTGCTATTGATCCCATCTAGAGTATTTTTAATTTCATTTATTGTGTTTTTAATTGATGCCTGATTCATCTTTAGTTCTTCTAGGTCCTTGTTAACTGTTCCTTGCATTTTGTCTATTCGATTTACAAGATTTTGGATCATCTTTACTATCATTATTCTGAATTCTTTTTCAGGTAGACTGCCTATTTCCTCTTCATTTGTTAGGTCTGGTGGGTTTTTATCTTGCTCCTTCTCCTGCTGTGTGTTTTTCTGTCTTCTCATTTTGCTTATCTTACTGTTTTTGGGGTCTCCTTTTTGCAGGCTGCAGGTTCATAGTTCCTGTTGTTTTTGGTGTCTGTCCCCAGTGGTTAAGGTTGTTTCAGTGGGTTGTGTAGGCTTCCTGTTGCAGGGGACTGGTGCTTGTGGTCTTGTGGATGAGGCTCTATCTTGTCTTTCTGGTGGACAGGTCCACGTGTGGTGGTGTGTTTTTGGGTGTCTGTGACCTTATTATGATTTTAGGCAACCTCTCTGCTAATGGGTGGGGTTGTGTTCCTGTCTTGCTAGTTGTTTGGCATAGGATGTCCAGCACTGTAGCTTGCTAGTCTTTGAGTGAAGCTGGCTGCTGGTGTTGAGATGGAGATCTCTGGGAGATTTTCACCATTTGATATTATGTGGAGCTGGGAGGTGTCTTGTGGACCAGTGTCCTAAAATTGTCTCTCCCACCTCAGAGGCACAGCACTGACTCCTGGCTGTAGCACGAACAGCTTTTCATCCACCTGGCTCAGAATAAAAGGGAGAAAATGTAGAAAGAAAGAATTAGCAGAAGCAGAAAGAAAGAAAGAAAGAAGGCAAGAAGGAAAGAAGGAAAGATAGGAAGGAGGGAAGGAGGGAGGGAGGAAGGAGGGAAGGTAGGAGAAAGAGAAAGAGAGAAAATAAAGTAAAATAGAATAAAGTTTGATAAAATATAATAGAGTTATTAAAATAAAAAATAATAATTAAAAAAAGGATGGATAGAACCCTGGGACAAATGGTGGAAGCAAAGTTATACAGACAAAATCTCACACAGAAGTATTCACATACACATTCACCAAAAGAGGAAAAGGGGAAAAAAATCATAAATCTTGCTCTCAAAGTCCACCTCCTCAATTTAGGATAATTTGTTGTAAAAAGAGTAAAAGGGGAAAAAATCATAAATCTTGTTCTCAAATTCCACCACCTCAGTTTGGGATGATTCATTGTCTATTAATGTATTCCACAGATGCAGGGTACATCAAGTTGATTATGGAGCTTTAATCCACTGCTTCTGAGACTGCTGGGAGACATTTCCCTTTCTCTCCTTTATTCTCACTTCTCCCGGGTCTCAGGTTTGGATTTGGACCCGCCTCTGCGTGTAGGTCACCGGAGGGCGTGTGTTCTTTGCTCAGACACGACGGGGTTAAAGGAGCAGCTTCTTCGGGGACTCTGGCTCACTCAAGCCACGGGGAGGGAGGGGTACAGGGTGCGGGGAGAGCCTGTGGTGGCAGAGGCTGGTGTGACGTTGCACCAGCCCGAGGCGAGCCGTTCACTCTCCCCGGGAAGCCATCCCTGGATCCCGGGACCCCGGCAGTGGCAGGCTGCACAGGCTCCCCGGAAAGTTGACAGTGGCCTGCGCTCACACACCCGCCTCTTGGCAGTGGCAGCAGCAGCCCCAGCATTCCATGCCCGTCTCTGGGGTCCACGCATTTAGCCGAAGCTCGCATCCATCTCTGGAGCTCCTTTAAGCAGCGCTCTTAATCCCCTCTCCTTGCGCACCAGGAAACAAAGAGGGAAGAAAAAGTCTCTTGCCTTTTCGGCAGGGCCACACTTTTTCCCGGACTTCCTCCTGGCCAGCCGTGGTGCACTAACCCCTTCAGTCTGTTCTCGCCGCTAACCCCAGTCCTTTCCCTGCGCTCCGACTGAAACCGGAAACCCGAGCCTCAGCTCCCAGCCCCGCCCACCCTGGCGGCCAAGCAGACAAGCCTCTCGGGCTGGTGAGTGCCAGTCAGCACCGATCCTCTGTGCGGGAATCTCTCAGCTTTGCCCTCCGCTCCCCTTTTGCTGTGTTCTCCTCCGCTACTCCAAAGCTTTCCCCCTCCGCCACCCGTAGTCTCCGCCCGTGAAGGGGTTTCCTAGTGTGTGGAAACTTTTCCTCATTCACGGCTCCCTCCCACTGGTGCAGGTCCCTTCCCTATCCTTTTGTCTCTGTTTATTCTTTTTTCTTTTGCCCTACCCAGGTATGTGGGGAGTTTCTTGCCTTTTGGGGGGTCTGAGGTCTTCTGCCAGCGTTCAGTAGGTTTTCTGTAGGAGTTGTTCCACGTGTAGATGAATTTCTGGTGTATCTGTGGGGAGGAAGGTGATCCTCACGTCTTACTCTTCCGCCATCTTCCTATTAGTTGTATTTTTAATGTTTTGAGGAATGTCCATACTGTTTTCCATAGTGGTTGTACCAATTTACATTCTCTCCAACAGTGCATGAGGGTTCCCTTTTCTTCACATCTTTGCCAAAACTTGTCATTTTTTGTCTTTTGATAATCTATTCTGATAAGTGTGAGGTGATATCTCATTGTGGTTTTGATTTGTATTTCCCTGATATTTAGTGATGTTGGACATTTTTCATGTCTTTTGGCCATCTATATGTCTTTTTTGCAAAAATGTCTACTCAGATACTCTACACATTTTTTTTTTTTTTTTTTTGCGTTACACGGGCCTCTCACTGTTGTTGCCTCTCCTGTTGTGGAGCACAGGCTCCGGATGTACAGGCTCAGTGGCCATGGCTCACAGGCCCAGCTACCCCACAGCATGTGGAATCTTCCCAGACTGGGGCACGAACCCGTGTCCCCTGCATCAGCAGGTGGACTCTCAACCACTGCGCCACCAGGGAAGCCCTCTGCACATTTTTAAAATCGTGTTGTTTTTTAATGTTGCATCATATGAATTCTTTGTATATCCTTAATATTAACCTCTTATTCGATATATCATTTGCAAATATCTTCTCCCATTCAGTATGGAGACTTTATGCTTTGTTGATAGTCTGGTTTCCTTTGTTGTGCAAAAGCTTTTTAGCTTGATGTAGCTCCATTTGTTTACTTTTGTTTTTGTTTCCCTTGCCTCAGGAGATATATATTTTTTAAAAAATTGATAAAACTGATGTCAGAGTACAGCGTATGTTTTCTTCTAGGACTTTTATGGTTTCTGTTCTTACATTTACAATTTTAATCAATTTTGAGTTTATTTTTTATATCATATGAGAATATATTCCAGTTTGATTCTTTTGCATGTTTCGGTACAGTTTTCCCAACACTATTTTTTTGAAGAGGCTGTCTTTTCCCTATTGGATTTTCTTGCTTCCTTTTTCATAGGTTAATTGCCAATATAAATGTGGGTTCATTTGGGGAATTTCTCTTCTGTTCCATTGATCTATGTGTCTATTATGTTTTTGTGTCAGTACCATACTGTTTTTATTACTGTAGCTTTCTAGTATAGTTTGAAATAAAAAAGTGTGATACTTTCACCTTTGTTCTTCTTTCTCAAGCTTGTTTTGGTTATTCAGGGTCCTTCGTGTTTGCATACCAATAGTAGAATTATTTGTTCTAGTTCAATGAAAACTGTGACTGGTATTTTGATAGGGATTGCATTGACTCTGTAGATTGTCTTGGGTAGTATGTTCTTTTTAACAATCTTAATTCTACCAATCCATTAGTATGGTATATCATTTCATTTGTTCGTATGGTCTCTAATTTCTCTCATCAGTGGCTTATAGTTTTCTGAGTACAGGCCTTTTATCTTCTTGCTTAGATTTATTCCTAGATATTTTCTTCTTTTTGATGCAACTGTAAATGGGGTTGTTTTCTTAATTTCTCTTTCTGATGGTTTATTATTAGTGTATAGAAATGCAAGAGCTTTCTGTATATTAATTTTGAGTCCTTCAAATTTACTGAACTGATTTATTAGTTCTAACAGTTCTTTGCAGTGTCTTTGGGATTTTCTATACATAATATCATGTCATCTCCAAATACTGACTGTTTTAGTTTTTTCTTTCCAGTTTGGATTCCTTTTATTTCCTTTTCTTGTCTGATTGCTGTGGCTAGAGCTGCCAATACTTTGTTGAATAAAAGTGGAAAGAGTGGGGATTCTTATCTTGTTCCTGATCTTAGGGTAACTGCTTTCAGCTTTTACCTTTGAGTCTGATGTTTGCTGTAGGTTTTTCATATATGGCTTTCATTATATTGAGGTGTGTTCCCTGTATACCCACTTTGTTGATAGTTTTTGTCATAAATGGATGTTGAACTTTGCCAAAAGTGTTCTCAGCATGTATTGAGATGATCATATGATTTTTATTCTTCAGTTTGTTAATGTAATGTATTTCACTGATTGATTTGCAGATTTTGAACCATACTTGCATCCCTGGGATAAATCCTATTTAATCATGGTACATGATTCTTTTAATGTATTGTTGAATTTGGTTTGCTAATATTTTGTGGAGGATTTTTTTGTTATTTACTTATTTATTTGTTTATTTTTTTGCTTGCCATATGTTTTATTTATTTATTTTTATTTATTTATTTTTATTTTTTTAACATCTTTATTGGAGTATAATTGCTTTACAACAGTGTGTTCGTTTCTGCTTTATAATAAAGTGAATCAGTTATACATATACGTATGTTCCAATATCTCTTCCCTCTTGCATCTCCCTCCCTCCAACCCTCCCTATCCCACCCCTCTTGGTGGTCACAAAGCACAGAGCTGATCTCCCTGAGCTATGCCGCTGCTTCCCACTCAGTGATAGTGGCCTATAATTTTTTTTGTTTTGTTTTGTCTTTGTCTGGTTTTTGTATCAGTGCTATCCTGGCTTCGTAGAATGAGTTCTGAAGAGCTCCTTCTTCTGAAATATTTTTGAATAATTTGAAAAAGATAGGTGTTATTTCTTCTCTAAATGTTTGGTAGAATTCACCTGTGAAGCTGCCTGGTTCTAAACCTTTGTTAGCTGTTGATTAGAGCATTTAGTCCATTTACATTTAAAGTAATTATTGATAAGTATGTACATTTTGTTAATTGTTTTGGGATTGTTTTGTATTTGTTTTCAGTTCCTTTCTTCTTATTTTATTCTCCTCTCTTGTAGTTTGATGATTATCTTTAGTGTTATGTTTGGATTCCTTTCTCTTTTTTGTTTATGTATCTACTTAGATATTTGGTTTGTTACCATGAGGTATTTACATACATATATAATTATTTTAAGTTGATTTTTGTTAAGTCCAAACACATTCAACAACTTTGCCTTTTTATAATCCCCAACCCTACATTTAGTGTTTTTAACATCATATTTTATATCTTTTTGTTCTGTGTGTTATTTTTAATTACTTATTGTGGATACAGAAGATTTTACTACTTTTACCTTTTAACTTTCCTATAGCTTTATAAGTGGTTAATCTACTACTATTACTGTATATTTGACTTTATAATGAGATTTTTTTTCCCTTTCAGAATTCTCATGTTTCTAGTTGTAGCCTCCCTTCCTTTTTTTCATTTAGTGAAGTCCCTTTAATATTTCTTGTAAAGTCATTTAGTGGTACTGAACTCTTTTAACGTGTGCTTATCTGTAAAACTCTTTATCTCTCCACCAAATCTAAATGGGAACCTTGTTGGATAGAGTATTCTTGGTTATAGGTTTTTCTCTTTCATCATTTTAAGTATATCATGCTAGTCCCTTCTGACCTGCATTGTTTCTGCTGAAGAGTCAGCTGATAGCCTTATGGAAGTTTTCTCATATAACTTGTTGCTTTTCCCTTGATGCTTTTAATATTCTCTATTTTCAATTTTTGACATTTTAATCACAATGTGTCTTGGTTTGGTCCTCTTTGAATTGATCCTATTTCAGACTCTCTGTGCTTCCTGAGCTTGGACGTTTATTTCCTCTCCCAGGTTAGGAAAGTTTTCAGCCATTATGTCTTCAAGTACGTTCTCTGACCCTTTCTGTCTCCCTTCTCCTTCTGGGATCCTTATAATGTGAATGCTTGAAGTTGTCCCAGAGATCTCTTAAACTGTCTTCCTTTCTTTTCATTCTTTTTTTTCTTTTTCTGTTCAGCATCAATTATTTCCACTACTCTTGTCTTCCAGCTCACTGATCAGTTCCTCTGTATCATTTAATCTACTGTTGATTCCTTTCAGTGTATTTTTCATTTTAGTTATTGTATTCTTCATTTCTCTTTGGTTGGTCTTTATAGTTTCCAATTCTTTGTTAAAAAACTTCTGGGGCTTCCCTGGTGGCGCAGTGGTTGAGAGTCCGCCTGACGATTCAGGGGATGCGGGTTCGTGCCCTGGTCTGGGAGGATCCCACGTGCCGCGGAGCGGCTGGGCCCGTGGGCCATGGCCACTGAGCCTGCGCGTCCAGAGCCTGTGCTCTGCAATGGGAGGGGCCACAGCAGTGAGAGGCCCGTGTACCACCAAAAAAAAAAAAAAAAAAAACTTCTAACTTCTTGCTCTGTGTATTAATTCTTCTCCCAAGTTCTTTGATCATCTTATAATCATTACCCTGAATTCTTTCTTGGGTAGATTGCCTATCTCCACTTCACTAAGTTTTTCTTCTAGTGTTTTATCTTGTTCCTTCATTTGGAACATGTTCCTCTGTTACCTTATTTTGCCTAACTTGCTGTTTTTATTTCTATGTATCTGGTAGGTCTTTTATATTTCTCAACCTTGGAGAAGTGATCTTTTGTAGGATAAGTCTCATGCTACCCAGCCGCACATCCCCCTCTCATCACCAGAGCTGTATGCTCTAAGGGTGCCCCCTATGTGGGCTGCATGAGTTCTTCTGTTGTGGTGGGCTGACTACTATAGGTGGTCTGGTATGTTTGGTTGGCCCCCAGTCCAGTTGATTGACAAGCCCTACCTTGTGCAAAGGCTGCTGGCCACTGGTTGGTGAGGCCAGATCATAAGGCAGCTAGCTGTGGAGGGGGCCCTAGATCTAATGCTGGCTCACTGGCTGGTGGCATTGGGGTCCAGGAGATCCTGGGGTTGGTACTTGTCCATCAGTGGGTAAAATCACGTGCTGGGGCTAGTGCTGACCCACTGGTGGGCAGAACTAGGTCCTGGAGTCTGGCTGCATGTCTCAGATGTCCCAAAGCTGGTGTTGGGTTGCTGATGGGTGGGACTGGTTCCTGACACAACTAGCTGCAGTGTCCAGGGTATCCCAAAGATTGTGTTTGCCTGCTAGTGGGTGGAGCCAGGGTCCAGCTGTTCCAAGAGCTGGTGCTGGTCCGTTGGTGGGTGGGCTGGATCTTCAGTCTGTGGGGTTGTGGTTGTCCTGGGGCTGTTGTCTGTCCACTGGTGGGTGAGGCTGGAACTGAAGCTAAGTAGACTAGCTGGTGAACAGGGCTAGGGTCCAGCTGGTCCCAGGGCAGATGCTGGCTTGCTGATTGGTGGGCTGGGTCCTCAGGCAGTGGAGCTGTTTTATTCCTGGGGCTGTTTTCTGCCTGCTTGTGGGTGAAGTTAGGCCCAAGGCTAGAGCAGACTCATTGTGGGTGGATTCAGGGATTCTGGGGCTGGTGCCTGCCCACTGGTATATGGAACTGGGTCCTGGTGCCTCTGGCTGGAGGATCTGTGGGTCCTGGGTCTACTGTTTCTGCAATAGTGTGTGGGGCTGGGTCCTAGGCCCTATGGTAGGCAGGGCTATATCCAGAGGTGGCTCTGAGCTCAGAGGTTCTTAAGGCAGCCTGTCTGCTGATGGGTGCGACTGTGTCCCCACCCAGTTGGTTGCTAGCCTAGAGGTATCTCAGTACTAGTGCCTACAGGCTATTTGTCAGGGGTGGGGCTGTGTCCTGAGACTAATAATGTAAAGGGAGAATTCTGCTTGCCAGCACCAGTGTCCATGTGGTAGAATGAACTCCCCAAAATAGCTGCTGTTAGTTTCTGTGTCCCCAGGGTGAGTTTCAGTTTCTTCCTGCCTTTTGGGGAAGATCCCCAAGATCAGCAGGTAGGTCTGACACAGACTCCTTTCTAATTACTGCTACAGAGATTTTGTGTGTACCCTTTAAGAGTGGAGTCTCTATTTCCCACAGCCCTTTAAGACTCTTGAAAGTAAGCCCTGCCAGCCTGCAAAGCCAAGTATTCTGGGGGCTTGTCTTCCTGGCAGAGGGCCCCTGGGCTGAGGTGCCTGATATTGATTTCAGACCCCCTCTCTCCTTGGGGAGGACCTCTGCAATTGTAATTATTCTCCCATTTGTGGGTTGCCCACCCAAGGGTATGTGACCTGACTATATTGCAACTATGCCCCTCCTCCCTGTCTCATTGCAGTTCCTTTACATTTTTAGCTGTAGAAGATCTTTTCTGTTAAGTTCCAGTCTTTTTAATCAATGATTTTTTCTGTAAATAAGTGTAATTTTGATGTGTCTGTGAGAAGAGCTGAGCTCAGGATCTTTCTATTCCAACATCTTGGCTGATCTCTGAACATTTAAATTTTTAAATAAAATATCTAGTACTTTTTCACTATATAAAAAAGAGAGAGATCTTCTCCATTGACAATGTATTAACCAGATAGTTTTGGGGTTTGGAGTTTTGAAACCAGTGTAATGGGAAAAGGAGATCAGTTTGCAGCCACTGAACATTCAACTAATTAGTCAAAGAAGGCCCCTAGTCAGATATTGTGCTCTTATTCACTTCCTGGGGATGGGTGTGTACAGCTCTACTGTGTCTCTTTTATTAGAAATAGACTCTGAGAACCTCAGTGGTGGTGCCATGTTTTCCACTTCTTCAGTACCCTTATATAATGGCTCTTTGCACATTGGCCATTTAGGGTTTCCTGTGGTCAGTATATTCTCAGCATGCTTGCATTCAAGAAAAACTTGTTGACTGTTTTTTGGAAATGATTGCAACTCTGTTATTAATTCCAAACCTACTGAGCTTTTAAGATACAGGACAAAAGAATGAATGAATTAAAATGATGCCTGCTTATAAACGTTTCTGGCTCAAAAGAAGTCTAAGAAGCTGAGTTGATTGAACCCGAAGAAAAAGAATGACTCAATGCTTATTTTAAAATAGAGTTAATAGGTGCTCTGTATTTGGATACATTTGGTAGGGGTGAAAAGGACAGAACAAGATGAAAAATTGACCTCCTTGGTTTTATGAAATACTTGTTCCATGAAAGAACAGTGTTTCTTCGTTTCTCTACATACTTGTTAACACTTGGTATTGTCAGTCTTTTGGATCACAGGGGTAGCACCTTGTTGTGGTTTTGGTTTGCATTTTCCTAATGACTACTGATGTATATAGCTTTTCATATACTTATTAGAAATTTGTGTATCTTCTTTGGTGGAATGTCTATTCAGATATTTTGACCATTTTAAATTGTGTTGTTAATTTTTTTATTAAATAGTATAATATATTTTATCGTATATATGATTTTCAAATATTTTCTCTCAGCTGTGTCTTGTCTTTTCATTTTTTAAATTTTTTTTTAAATTGAAGTATAGTTGATTTACAATATTATATTAATTTCAGGTCTACAGATAGTGATTCAGTATTTTTATAGATTATATGCCATTTAAAGTTATTATAAAATATTGGCTATATTCCCTGTGCTGTACAATGTATCCTTGTAGCTTATTTATTTTATACATGGTAGTTTGTACCTCTTAATCCCCTATCCTTATTTTGCCTCTCCCTCTTTCCCTCTACCCACTGGTAACCACTAGTTTGTTCTCTGTGAGTCTTTTTCTGTTTTGTTACATTCATTCTTTTGTTTCATTTTTTAGATTATTCCAGATATAAGTGATATTTGTATGGTATTTATAGTGTTTGTCTTTCTCTGTCTGACTTATTTCACTTAGCATAAAACCCTCCAGGTCCATCCATGTTGTTGCACTATTAATTATTAATATGAGTTGTATGGACTGCTTGTGTATTTTGAATATTAACCCCTTATCGGTCATATCATTTACCAATATTTTTTCCATTCAGTATATTGTGTTTTCGATTTAGTGATCATTTCCTTTGCTGTGCAAAAGCTTTTAAGTGTAATTGGGCCCCAATTATTTATTTCTGTCTTTTCATTTTCTTAATGATGTCTTTTAAAGATTAAAATCTTTTACTTTAAAAAAAAAAAAAAAGAACAGTGTTTCTTGACAAGCCACACTCTCTCTATTTTAGTACCATGAATATTGTCCTTCATATACATCCTCTGCATCAAAGTTCCAATTATTAAGGCTGGGACTCTGATTAGTAATATATTCATTTGTAAGAGTTCTTTTCCATTTATATTCTTCTAAAATCTGTCTATCTCTGGTGTTCTTGACATTTTTGGTTTTGTACATTCACTTTTATTAACATCCCAACAATATTTTTCCACTTAAAAATATGTTATCTCTTCTTATCATAAAAAGCAGTAGAAAAATTTATGCTTCCTAAATGGTCTTTTATTACCTTAAATAGAATGAGCTATAAGCATCAAACATATAATCAAATATCAAAATATACATAATCAATACCAATGAATTGCTATAGATAACAGTTGTCAAAACAGGTTATTATTATTCCTATTTAAATACAGAGTATGGTATTTTAAGCATCTCAAAAATTAGATCTTTATTAGTAATACAAATAATGCAAACAGTATTACTTCATTTTCATAGAACAAATCTGATTTCTTAGAAATATTTTGTAAAGTCATGAGGTCTTCCTTCTTGTAGTCACAAATAACATCATAGATCCCAAGTTTTCTTGAAAGTATGAAAGCTCCCCTTCTTATCATTTCTTTTGTACTTTAAATATCATTCTGCCTTCCTTATTGCTCACAGGATTATGTCTCTGATTTCTCCCTGGTTAGCTCTATCCCTCAATGTGAATTGTATTTCATTTACTTTCTTACTGGACATTTGCCATCTTTTTAAAAAATTAATTAATTTGGTTTTGACTGTGTTGGGTCTTCGTTGCTGTGTGTGGGCTTTTTCTAGTTGCACTGAGCAGGGGTTACTCTTCCTTGCAGTGAGTGTGCTTCTCATTGTGGTGGCCACTCTTCTTGCAGAGCACATGTTCTAGGCACGCAGGCTTCAGTAGTTGTGGCACAAAGGTCATTAATTGTGGCTCATGGGCTCTAGTAGTTGTGGTACACGGGCTTATTTGCTCCGTGGCATGTGGGATCTTCTCAGACCAGGGATCAAACCTGTGTCCCCTGCATTGGCAGGCAGATTCTTAAACACTGTGTCACCAGAGAAGTCCCCATTTGACATCTTGACTAAGTAGTGTACTCCTTTAGAGACACAAAACAACTGCAGAGAGATGCAAAACTGCAAATATATGCTCTACTCGAAAGTGCCCAGATTAACACATACCAGCATTCACTGCCTTGCAGATATGTACAGACATCAGAGTTTAGGTACGCTGCTCTCTTTTTGTCCCCTTCTTCTACCATATAAACACCCCAATTCCCATTTTGATCTACTGGTGACTGAGTTCAAATGACCCACTTATTTTTACATTGTAGATAAGCACATTGTTACCTCGCAGTTAATAGTCCACTTGGAGCAAAGTTGGCTTCATAAATACTTTCAATATGTGTTGGAGCTTTGCACAAATCTTAAATCTCCCTTCTGAGATTCACACACTTTAATTTAGAAAGTTATGCCAAGAACTCCGATTGCCACCTTCTAGAGATGTCCGTAGCATGAAGAATGTGACCTACTAAGCACAAATTTTATTTGCTGAGATCTAAAACTAACTTCCTTTATCTGTTTCTACCTGTGTTATTTCCCTCTGTATGGCTATAGCTTGGGGAAAATTCCCTTTCCAAAATAGTTTAATACTCTTACATAATTTTCCACTGGCCTTGTTATAATACATTTTATCTAAATTTAATTCCTCGGTGAATTAATAACTGATTTATTTGATTATCAAGTCGTAGAACAGGAAGAAACTTTAATAGTTGAACTTGAAATGAGAATCTATCTGCTGTTTAAAATCCTTAAAATCTTATGCTTCCTAGGCAGATTCTTTAAGCTTTGCTAGGTATATCCATAATGAGTGAAAAGTTCAGAGTTAACTTGTAAATATATGGCTTATGATACAGTTTTGACAAAAGAACTTCTTAGGAGGGTCATAGTTCATGGAAGTCACACTTTAAAGTCTGAAAAACATTCCATAATACAAAACCATTTTATGCAGCCTATAAAATTGTCCAGGAATTCCCTGGCAGTCCAGTGGTTAAGGCTCAGCACTTTCACTGCGGTAGTCAAGGTTCAGTCCATGGTGGGAGAACTAAGATTCTGCAAGCCGTGCGGCGTGGTACAGCAAAGAAAAAAAGTAGCAATCTTTATAAAATTGTCCATGCGGGTGGGGTTTAAATGTTGTCCTTATTTAAAGATTCAGCTTCAATTAATGTTATTAATAGAGAATCTTGTTAACATAATACATGACAAATAAAAATTTGAAGTTTTCCTTATTCACCTGATTTTAGACTGTTGAGACACTTGTTGGACTTCTGAATGGTAGAGCTGTAAGATAATAAATCAGTGTTTAAACTGCTAAGTTTGTGATAATTTGACAGGTGGATGGGTGTGCTACTAGGTTTTGGGGATATCTTTGTAGGTACATTTCCTCAACTATCAGAGAACCCTCTGATGTCTTCACACTCCCTTATTCTTTTAGCATGTGCTCAGCCTTTTAAATTCTGCCTGCTCTCTCCCACCTCCACATTTCAGCCTCTTTTAGGTTCCTGGACTAGTTCTCTCCTCTCTCTGATACTCTAAGTCTTTGCCCTGCACCTATTTCTTCTGGCGCCCATTTCTATTGCTGGGAAATGTCATTTTCTGAGATGTAGAGAACATAAGTCTTTTAAAATACATTTTTGAAAAGTTTATAAACTCTAAATTTGGTGACCTTGGAAACAAAGCTCCAGTTGCTCCTTCCTTAGTATAAGACACTGATTGTACATCTGATATATTCATTTTAACTAACTGTGCTAAACTACAGCAAAATCAATCTTGTAGCAATTTGAACAAACCATTAAAATCCTCAAAAAGAACAGATAACATTTCATTTATTTAAAAAGAATAGAGTTAATCCCCGAGTTGTCATCAGCCTCAAAATATTTTATTTTGTATTAGCTAGAGCTGTATTAAAAAGTGTTTGAGGAGGGTGATGCAACTCAAATGGAAAAGAAAAATAAATTACTTAAGGTTTTCAAGCAACTGCTAGGCAATTAGAGCAGCTGAAAGAAGAGCATTTTTCTCAATTTGTAAGTGGGGAAGGATGAGTTTATAAAGTGTAGGTTGAGTGGACTACTTCCCATTCTTGTTGGTTCTTCCTCCCCGAGGAGGCTAAACCTAATGATGTCCATTGCAGTGAAGAGGGCTCACACCAACAGCATAGACCTTGACCCTAAATTGCTAAATCCAAAGAAGCACTACTTGATTTGAAATCAAAAGATTAGAGATGGTTGACACTTCACCCCCACACTTTCAAAGAAAAAGTGTTTTGTGGGGGAGGGTTTGGCTTTGGGGAATGAAGGGAGCAGTGAAGAATACAGAGTGAGAAACCTAGTGGAGTTTGTGCCCCTTGACCTCTTAGAGAAGAATCCTAAGGGGGCAGGGGTGGGGTAGGAATGGAGGGAAGAAAACATAATAAGGTCCCTCCCAAACTTTGGGAACATTTGAGAGAGGAGTCAGATGTTTTCTGTCTGCAGCTTAAGAGAAACTGTTCTGCAAGTGGTCTCATACAACTGGGTTTGAGAGAAACAAAAGATCGATCGCAACATGACACAAATAGTCATGAGACATGCCTTAAACTTTCACTGTTGTAGCGGGGTAAATAATGGCCCCCCAACAGATATGTCTAAATCTTAGACCCTGGAACCTGTGAATGTGACCTTATTTGGAAAAAGGGTCTTTGCAGATATAATTAAGGATCTCAATATGAAACCATCCTGGATTATATGAGTAGACCCTAAATCCAATGGCAAATACTTCTGTAAGACAGAAGAGGAGACACAGACACTGACAAAGAGAAGGCCATATGAAGATGGAGGCAGATAATGGAGTTATGCAGCTACAAGCCAAGGAACGCTGGAGACACCAGGAACTGGGAGAGGTAAGGAAGAATTCTCCCTATATCTTGAACTTCTAGCCTCCAGAACTTTGAGAATAAATTTCTTTTGTTTTAAGCCACCAAGTGTGTGGTAATTTGTTAAAGTGGACTTAGGAAACCAAGATACACTGCCCCCACACCTCTAATGATTGAGAACTTGAGAAAGGTGGCAATTTATGAATGTCTGTGCATCTGAAACTATGTCCATATGAAGCTAGTAGGGAAAAGATGGTGAGCTCCAGTAAGGATACACTGCTAGGGTGGGTAGAAGGACCCTACCCACCCTAATCGGGGACCACCCATTAGGGATGGGAGGAGAGAACCTGCACTGATGTGGAATTTTCTATAACCTGGAGCTGTGCTGGGACCAAATATGACAGCCACCAAAGCCACAAATGGGTATCACTTACTCTATGAGGGGAGACCACAGGGACATTGATTATTGATGACAGAGTGGGAAACAGAACCTGAGAAGGAGATATAAGGAGTGCATACCACCCCTTCCCTCATTAGGGAAGATCCCCAGTGAATTCATTAGTACCAGCAAGAGCAGGAGAGGAACTCAGCTGAGCCTAAATAATCACTATTAATTTGACCAGGAAATCACTCAATTTGAACTGAATTTACTTACAACCACCTAAATAAAGCTGAAGCCATGAGACTGTCTTGAGACTTGAAAAATGGATACATAGTCCTAGAAATAAAATTCTAACTTTGGACCCTTGAATTTTGTAGACTGTAGTGCTCAAAAACATGTTCCTACTTATAACTACAAAAAAGTTATTCAAATTATTTAGCAACACATATGTACACTTAAATAATACATAAATACACTTAAATTTTGTGAAATATTAGAAGGGGTTATCTAGAAACAGGAAAAGTGTCAAGTAGGGCCAGAATTGTGCTTCAAAAGGAAAAATGGATAATGTTATGGAATATAAGTGATTTTTTAACTTCCCAAATACTTCCCGTTCTCCGGATGGCAAAGACCCTGTTTTTTCAGATATTCACCTTCCCTGTCAGGGATGTGGGCCCAAGAAAGGTGATCCCATCTTCAGCAGCCCCAGGCAGTGGATGGTGATTTGTCAAACTCAATCATGATTATTTGATACTCCTTTCAATTAATTGTATATTAAAGACAGGTGGCCCAGTCTTGGGCAATGAGACATTAGAAGACATCCACTAGGAAGTTCATGGGAGAGAGTCTTTGCTAACAAATAGATGCATGGGAAACTTTCCCTTTTCAATTGTTGTATGTTGTAGGCACTGCACATGATTCTGGGACAAGAATGACAAGCAGATAATGACAGAGAAGGAAAATGGGGAAAAAATTGGGTCCTGAAAATTGCAATTGGATTACTGAATTACTTACGAGCCCTGGACAATTCTATCTCCAATTTATTTTTTCCTGTCCCTTGCATCCTAATTAAAAATAAAATAAAATTATTAAATCCTGATATAAACCTCTATGTGAAAATTTGAATTGAAGAAAAGGGAAAGGAATTCTCTAAAACCAATCTAATTTCATGTTAAATATGGCAAATCAGTGAATATTAGTAACGAAAAAGCAGACCACAGTATAAAATGGATTTGATTTAATTCTTATCCAGTAATGTGACAAAGCAAATATGTCTGTAAAAATTGATGCAAGGCATAAAAGTAATTAATTTGAATGAATTCCTACACAGGTATCTATTGTGTACACAAATAAACATTTCTTTAAAACCTTGAAGGAATGTTAAAGGCATCCTCATGCATACATTGAAAACATATATTTCCATGAATACACAACAAGCAATAGGGGGAAAAATGAAATAAATTTTAACAGAAATTAGCTTGAACAAAAAATAGAATAATGTCTGTCTTTTGAGCCATAGATTATTGTAGGATACTAATATATTTAAATCTAAAATGTTAAGGTACTAACCACTCTGTGTGGCTGGCTGCTAGATTACAATTTTAGTAAAGAAAACGATACAGGTTAAAAGACTTGATCTTAGTTTGAATTTCTATGCTCTACCACTTGGAAATCACATCATGTTTAGTGTATTATCCCATGCTACCTTTCACATTTGCAGGAATATTTTTCAATATTTAGGGAGAGGATTTTGTCATAAATGCTCACAAAAAGTGAAACCTCTCAGGGCTTGTGGATGTTAAAGGATCTGTAAATACTTTAGCAGTTATAAAGTGTTATAAAGAATTGTATAAGTATATGCAATTAATTGTCTTATTTCAATAAAAGTTAGATTTTGCTTCATGTGATAACTCTTGAAAAAGTATGTTAGAGGATATGATTTTGAGTATAGAACTATTGAACAGTTGTATAACAAAATGATAGTGTTTAGTTTTGTTAAACCCAGGGTAGGCAACCGCAAAATTTGCCCCAATGGCATATTATTTTGAATTAATGTTACTGAAGAAAATAGCCAATGCAAAAGAGACACTCTGACTCTCCTTTCTGCCTTCCTAAAAGCAGAAAATAAATCTCTCATGTGAAAGGTGCACTCACTGCCTCTGAAGGTAAAAAGACACCCTTATCAACAGAGATAGGAAATTTGAGCTGAGAAACTTGCATAAACGAGCCTTGTTACTTCTTTAATTTACTACCCCAAGCCCAAACTTCGTTTAGATTCTTCACTAATTGAGCACCCAAAACCTAAGTTTCTTTGCCCTGTCAATTCCTATCAAATTTATTGAGTCTTTGTCTAAAAAATATAAAAGCTGCCTGCTTTGGCCATGTCTCAGGTCCCATTTCTATGAGACCTCCATTTGCACAAATTAAAATGTTGTTTCATTTTCTCCTGTTAATCTGTTTCATGTCAATTTTATTATTAGTCCAGCCACAAGAACTCAAGAAGGCTAGAGGGTGAAATCCCTTTCCTGCCTGGGTGAGCCAGACAGGAGGCTGGCTGGACCCTGTTTCCTGTCCTGAGGCTGCACCAGCTGAGAGATCCTGGGAACATGTGACAAAGGTCTGCAGAAGGTAAGATTTCTTATCATATCAGCATTCTGGATCTCTGCCTGCAAGCTGTGGTGGAAAGGAAAATGGTGAGTCCTTTTTCTCTCTCTAAATTTAGATTAGCAAGGGAAAGTATTTGTAGAGCAGTTCCTTGAATAACAACTCTTGGGGATTTTTTCCTCTCAGAATGGTCACTGTTTTTGTCTCTGTCTGTTGCTTTTTCTATCATAAGGAAGAAGAAACATAGGACAGAAGGCAGGAGTAGGCCCTGTAAGCCTGTTGTTTGAGCTGGTCTCACAGACTGGTCAGTTAACTGCTCTCACCAGACCAGCATCTATTCAGACAAACTTTGCTGTGGGTCCTCTATGAAAAAATGGATGAGGTTTTCCCTTCCATCTTGTTCTATGTCCCGAGAGCTTGGCTTTGTATCTGGGGCAATATTCTCTTTAGTCTCCACCATCGGAAAGGTGCTTTACCAGGGTTCATCTGGTGGCCAGTCAAATTGACTGGGCTTCCAAGACACAAAGTAACAAGCAGCACTCTCTTTGTCCAGTTATGCCAGCTATCAGGGGGTTTGTCATAAGGGGTCCCAGTCCATAAGGGGCCTTTGTCATCTGTATTCATTGCTTGTTAGTGCTGGAAAAGTCCCATTCCAGTAGTGCCTGCCTGGTTCCGTAAATTAGTGGGATATGGCTGGAGGCATCCCACAGTTTTGCGGGATGCCAGAGACACCATTTCCACTACACCACTGTAGCAATGAAGGGCTTTTTTCCTAGGCTAACTTGGGAGTGAACTTTCTGGATCTTATGAGGGCTAAGTACTCTTGTGAGATACCTCTTGCATCTTTGTTTAAGTAATAATAAAATAGTGGTATGAGTCACTATTTGATGTTAATATAAGATCCTATTTGTCAATAGGCACATGATGGATCATTTAGATTGGCTCTATTTGAAAGGAAACATTTTTTGCTTTTTTAAGGAACCTCCATGCCGTTCTCCATAGTGGCTGTACCAATTTACATTCCCACCAACAGTGTAGGAGCTTTCCCTTCTCTCCACACCCTCTCCAGCATTTATCGTTTGTAGATTTTTTTTGATGATAGCCATTCTGACTGGAGTGAGGTCATTGTAGTTTTGATTTGCATTTCTGTAATAATTAGTGATGTTGAGCATCTTTTCATGTGTTCGTTGGCCATCTGTATGTCTTCTTTGGAGAAATGTCTATTTAGGTCTTCTGCCCATTTATTTATTGTGTTGTTTGTTTTTACAATATTGAGCCACATGTGCTGTTTGTAAATTTTGGAGAGTAATCCTTTTGACATGATCCAGCAATCCAACTCCTGGGAATATATCTGGAGAAAAACATGGTTTGAAAAGATATATGCACCTCCATGTTCATTGCAGCACTGTTTACAGTAGCCAAGACATGGAAGCAACCTAAATGTCCATTGGCAGATGAATGGATAAAGAAGATGTTGTACATATATACAATGGAATATTACTCAGCCATTAAATAGAATGAAATAATGCCATTCGCAGCAACATGGATGAACCTGGAGATTATCATACTAAGTGAAGTAAGTCAGACAGAGAAAGACAAATATCATATGATATGGGCTTCCCTGGTGGCGCAGTGGTTGAGAGTCTGCCTGCCGATGCAGGGGACAGGGGTTCATGCCCCCGTCCAGGAAGATCCCACATGCCACGGAGTGGCTAGGCCCGTGAGCCATGGCTGCTGAGCCTGTGTGTCCAGAGCCTGTGCTCCTCAACGGGAGAGGCCACAACAGTGAGAGGCCTGCGTACTGCAAAAAAAATAAAAAATAAAAATTAAAAAAAATTTTTGAGAGCCCTCATCATAAACACTTGTCATATTGGTACATATGGGAGGATAAAACTGAAAGAAAAAAAGAAAGAGTTATAAGGACTAGTCTTAAAGAATCCCTCATTAAGATGAAAGAACAGAAATTAGACTTAAAACAAAAATTCAACATAAATTCCCCTTCTTAAAAATTGGCACATCTCCTCAGCAGTTCCCCAGGCCCTCTTACAAATAATCAGGAAATAAATCAGCTGGAATCTAACACTCAAGAGAATAGAAACAACTGTCTTTGTCTTGCAAATCTCTACAAGACCAAAAATACAACTCTAGAAACAAGTCAAAACCCATCTAACTTTACCAGTTCCAAGGCCTCATATACTCCTCTCAAAATGCTTGTAGACACTATAATAGATCAGGATATTGGAGAAAAATTGTCCTGTACATAAGAAAAAAAATTAAGTAATCATTACCCTAAGACTTATGATAACAAATATACTCCAAAACTCCTAGGAGAAAATTTACATTTTATTTAGCTCTACCCCTTAAAGTTAAAATAACCCTTAAAGTCATAAATCTTATCATGTATTTGAAATGTAAATGCATCGCACATAGCCTGAGCCTGAGCTAAGATTAACTCAATTGGAAGAACCTGAAATTAATAATAATAATAACAACAGCAAAAATAATATTAATACAAAAAAAGTCTTTTAAAACACTACTTTAAAAACTCTCTTGCCCAACAGACTTCTTAAAATTGGTTGTCAAGGGCAAAAATAGATCTTAAAAGTTTTCCCCACAAATAAGAAAACTTAAGCCATCTCATTAAATAATCTTATTTTTCCAACTGTTACTTGTAAACTAGTGAGGTGTTTTTTTTTTTTTTTTAATTATACCTGATTCTACATAAAAACTAGATCTCTGGTTGTGTCCGTCTATATGTATTTTACTTCTGGATTGTATTGCCAAAGTTAATTGTAAAAGAGTTCTATTTAATTGATTTAAGCACTATTAGTAAAAATTCTCAAAAATATACTAAAAACTTACCCAAATATTTTCAACTTCACATGATCTAGGATAATCTTTAGTAAATAAAAGCTAATTTTAATCTTCTTTGTTCAATTAATACAGGTAAGACTTCAGAGTTAGCATCAAATATAATGCAGATAAACAAATTTTGTTCTACCTGGGTTTACCAGTCAGATGGGTTAATATTGTCTCTGTTGCAGTTTTTCTGCCAAAAAACCCACAACAAACAAACAAAAAACAACTACAAAATAAAACCATGGTAATGACTGCTTTAATGTCTCATAATCTTTTCATGAGTAATATATGTATGATTGTTAAGAACAAATATATTAAATAGATGTAAATATTTTAGGTGAACATTTTAACAATTGTTTTATGATATGATATAAATTTACATCTATGGAGTTTTACTAAATAAATTAAATAGTGGGAATTCATTGAATATCCGGATCATTTTCAAATGAGTTAAAATATTGAAACATTAGTTGTTAAACAAGTGTAAGTTTACACCTACTTTTGCCCTCTTGTTACAGGTACACTACGTATGTTTGGCCCTATCAGTGAATATATCTTGTGCTTTATTAAAATGTTATACTATAAAGTAGCATATGCTTCTAGAAATTATAAAATGTGTTTACAAGTTCACCAAGCCACAAAATGATGTTAATACAATTCATAATTGTTTAATTCTTTATTTTCACTAAAAATTTAAGATTTCAAATGATTAAGAATTCTAATTAATGTGTGTGGTTATAGCTACCAGACATAAAAAAAAAAACCCACAAGATTTTGTGTCTTGTCAAAATAATTTCTTATATTCTGTGTTTTCTTTATCAGACCTTTGATTACTTAGCAAACCTAGTCTTCCTGATATTAAAAGAGCTAAATTCGCTCAACTATATAACCTTCTATATTTACCTATGAAGTCTTTAATTGTTGTTTTTATTAAAAAGGTAGTTAAGCATTGTTTCATAGTGACTTATTTGACAAAATGTTTTAAAATCCTTTTGATATTCTTGACAAACTTCCCCCAAGTCAAATTCTAAATGAATTTTTTTTTGACTTAGAATTAACTTTGTGATATGAGATACTTCAGAGGGCCCCTGAAATATCTCAAAGATTTGTTTTCTTTCCTTATAAAGAGAGAGAGATTAGACTCATTAGGCATATTTCATATGTTAAATTACATGGGAAGCATTATCAAATAAGGAGTGACATTGAGCCTCTGTCTGTAAGTGTTCCAGAAATTGTGTGAATTTCCTGGAAGTTTTATATACCCTGGCATAAAATGTTATCTGTTATCAAAATTGAGGCTCACTAAAAAAACTGAACCCAAGGAACAGAGAAATGCCCTTTCATGCAAAGGCAGCAGAAACAAAAATATCTAAAATATTGTGACATGTGGGTGAAGTCCATACTACTTCTGCCAAAAACAAAAACAAAAACAAAATCTGACCCCTTATTTCCAGACTTTTGTCATGCTGATGTCCTTGTACCAAAGCAACAGTCTGCTCTTGAGTCAGAGAAATTAAGATGGGTACACAATTGTGGTAAATTAAACCGTTTTTATACCCAAATTACTGGTATACAGGTGAGACTGATGGCAAGTCTTTGGCATGGCTTTCTGGACTTGAGAGGCTATTAAAAGTTCAATCTGAAAAGCAAAGCATATTTAAATGAGCCTATATGACCATTGTTATTCTTGCTGGACTTATAAATAATTAGGTCAAATTTATTGAATATAGACTTATTTTTTAAAGGCTTAATTTGGCTATCTTTGGTAGAAATGAAGGTGATTTTAGAGAGAAAAATGTTTCAATAAAAACTATAATACACACAATAGTGGATATTAGATTCTAGTACTATTAATTTTCCTTTAGGTTTTGTTATTTACCTGAAAACCAGACTAGAACCTGAATTTTTCGTTTCCTCCAATAACTGACAACAACTCTCTAAACTAACATTTCCAATTTTCTCCCACCCTTTGACTTGAAATCACTGAGAACTAAAACTGCCATCTCCCTGAAAATTGAAGTTGGACAATTTGATATAAACGTAAGAGATATTGCCACACAGCTCATATTTAAACAATCCTCATGCCTCTTGCTGTATGAGATACTCAGATACCTTAACACCTGATGACATCATCAAAGACATTTCCAACTGCAAAAGATGGTTTGACACTGACATCTAGAAATCTTCTTGACTAACTCTCTCCTGGGCTCAGAAACTAGTTTATAATCTGCTCCAATCATTAATTCTTTTCCCTTTGTTTCTATAGAATTGTCTCTTATTAAATACCCAATTACTTGCACCATATGCCTAGCTTTGGAAGCCCATCTGCATCACTGCTTCCTGAAATAAGATATAACTGTTTAACTGAACTGATCTGTTTTCAGAACAAAAAAACTGGTCAGTGAAACAGAGGACTCTACTAATGTGTTCTGTCTCTCCACAGCTACCACATCAGATTTTAATATGTGAAACTTACAGGGAATTTTCAGAGGTGGGAGCTGTTGGGGCTCATGGCAATCCACCCCAAAATGTGCCTCAATGACATATTGATTATTTTGAATAAAAGTTATCTAAGAAGCAGCCAACACAAGAGGGACATTCTGACTCTCCTTTCTGTCTCCCTGAAAACAGAAAATAAATCTCTCAGGTGAAAGGTGAACTCACTGCATCTGGAGGTAAAAGGACACCCTTAATGCCAAAGATAGGGAATTTGGGGCCGAGAAGCCTGTATAAACAAACCATGTAACTTCTTTAATTTACTACACAAGCCCAAACTCTGTTTAGATCCTTAACTACTGGGCATTCAAAATCTAAATTTCTTTTGATAAAAGAAAAAGTATAAAAGCTGTCTGCTTTAGCCACTTCTTAGGTCTCATCTCTGTGAGATGTCCATGCATATGATTAAAACTCGTTTACTTTTCTCCTTTAATCTGTCTTGTGTCAATTGTATTAGTTCAGCCACAAGAACTCAAAGGGGTAGAGGAGGAAATTTACCCTTCCGTAACAGTATTTTCAGTGGTTGCATAATAGAGATGTCAATGGAACCTTTACTTGCTGCTCGGGTTTGGGGAGATGTAGCCAGCGCCTTGAGGAAAAGATTCAGTATTCCAAATGACCTAGGTGGATTCATAAGTGATTCAAAATAAGCTGAAGAGGCTCAATGAATGGATCTTCAAGAAATTGCCCTGGGGTAGGAAAATCCAATGATAGGGAAAAATGCAAGCCCCACTGAAGTCATATCTCCCCAAGAAACTTTACCCAACTATGCCTTCCAGCTTGACCATATGGCATGCCTTCTGCCCTACGTCAATACTAAGTCAAAATTAAATCAAGTTAAAACTTATAGGCTTCATGTATGACCCAGATACTTTTTTTACTTAAGTATTCTATATTTAGAACATTATTAATATCTTATTAAGAACATGATTAAGAATATCTGAAATATTTCCCTATGTAGTATTCCTAGCTCACCAAATAGGCTATGAATCCCCTGAGGACAGGGACCATGTTTTATTATTTCTAATTTCTTTCCTCTCCAGAGAAATACATAAAACATATTGAATAAATATTTTTGGTTTGTTTAGTGGCCACAAGTACTGGTAAATTAAGCTTAGGAATTTGCTAGATGAAATTTCAATCTGACTCTATTACTTATTTTCATGTAAACTTGGACAAGTCATTAACTTTTCTGGGCATCCACTTTCCTTACTAAAGATCACTTGAAATAATTTATGTAAAACTCCTGGCAGAAGTAAGTGTTAAAAGAAGAGATATCTTCTTTATTACTGTATTATGACCAAGAAGAATGGGATGTGCAAACAGTTTAAGAAAGAGATCTCAGTTACTAAAGGGCTAGAAAAGAACCTGGAGGACCTTGACTACTACAATGACCTTAACTACTTTCAAGATGGTAACCTAATATTAGTGTCTACCTAATACATTACAAGAGAAGGAAAGGCAACTACAGGACAACATGAAAGATTTGGGCTAGATATGTAGAAGGATTTTCAAAAGCCTGTTATAATGTTAGACTAGATGATTACAAATAAAGATTATAAAATTCCTTGAGATTACATGAAAATAGTTTGTAGAAAAGAATAAGGTAAAAATGCATGCACAAATTTTTGTGGCATATATGTATATATATATATATATATATACACACACACTAAAGAAATGTAAACATAAGAAAATTGAGATTCAACAATATGAGGCTATGGTTAGAAATAACATTACAGATGAGAAAGAAAAAAGATATAAAGTAACTTACAGTGTCAGTTGAGATGAAGAAAATGTGCACATATAAGGAGGAGTGTTAGCTTAAGTATAGAGTTCAGTAAAGCATGACTCAGCTCTAGTATGGTACCTACAACACTGTTATTTTAGTAAGTTTCAATGATATAAAACCTATCATCTACAGGTTTGATTTACAAAACATCAGGGTCCTCATTTTGATCTATTAATTAGAGAGAGAGAGAGAGAGGGTCTATCACAAACACTAAAAGGAATCTAGTAAAAGGGTGCAATCAAAAGCTAGGGTTCTGTCAACAAATGGTTGTTAACCAACTAATATGTCTCAAGATTTAGGAGCTCAATGATTCAGGAGAATATAATGGTTTTTTTTTTTTTTTTTGTCTTTTTAAATTGGAGTATAGTTGCTTTACAATGCTGTGTTAGTTTCTGCTGTACAGCAAAGTGAATCAGCCACATGTATATATATATCCCCTCTTCCTTGGATTTCCTTCCCATTTAGATCACCACAAGTGTTGAGTAGAGTTCCCTGTGCTATACAGTCTGTTCTCATTAGTTATCTATTTTATACATAGTAGTGTATATATGTCAATCCCTGTCTCCCAATCCATCCCACCCTCTCCATCTACCTTGGTATCCATACATTTGTTCTCTATGTCTGTGTCTTTATTTCTGCTTGCAAATAAGTTCAGCTATACCACTTTCTAGATTCCACACATACACATTAATATATGATATTTGTTTTTCTCTTTCTGACTTACTTCACCCTGTATGACAGTCTCTAGGTCCATCCATGTCTCTACAAATGACCCAACTTCGTTCATTTTTATGGCTGAGTAATATTCCATTGTATATATATACCACATCTTCTTTATCCATTCCTCTGTTGATGGACATTTAGGTTGCTTCCACATCCTGGCTATTGTAAAGAGTGCTGCAATGAATATCAGGGTGCATGTATCTTTTTGAATTATGTTTTTCTCCAGGTATATGTCCAGGAAGGGGATTATTGAGTCATATGGTAGTTCTATTTTTAGTGTTTTAAGGAACCTCCGTGCTGTTCTCCATAGTGGCTGTACCAATGTACATTACCACCAAAAATGCAGGAGGGTTCCCTTTTCTCCACACCCTCTCCAGCATTAATTGTTGTAGATTTTTTTGATAATGGCCATTCTGACTGGTGTGAGGTGATAGCTCACTGTAGTTTTGATATGCATTTCTTTAATAATTAGTGATGTTGAGCATCTTTTCATGTGTTCATTAGCCATTTGTATGTCTTCTTTGGAGAAATATCTATTTAGGTCTTCTGCCCATTTTTTGACTAGGTTGTTTTTTTGTTGTTATTGAGATGCATGAGCTGTTTGTATATTTTGGAGATTAATCCTTTGTCAGTTGCTTCCTTTTGCAAATATTTTCTCCCACTCTGAGGGTTGTCTTTTGGTCTTGTTTATGGTTTCCTTTGTTGTGCAAAAGCTTTTAAGTTTCATTAGGTCCCATTTGTTTATTTTTGTTTTCCATTACTCTAGGAGGTGGGTCAAAAAAGGTCTTGCTGTGATTTATGTCAAAGAGTGTTCTGCCTATGTTTTCCTCTAAGAGCTTTATAGTGTCTGGCCTTACATTTAGGCCTTTAATCTATTTTGAGTTTATTTTTGTGTATGGTGTTAGGGAGCGTTCTAATTTCATTCTTTTACATATATCTGTCCAGTTTTCCCCACACCACTTATTGAAGAGACTGTCTTTAGGAAAATATAATGTTAAATCTGCTCCTGATACCATATTGCTAATAGTCTAATGAGGGAGAGTGAGGCCTCAATTAAAATCAATGTAGGGGTTATGATAAGGATTACACACAGTGCAATAAGCATCCAGGGAAGAGACTTAATCTGTCTCATAGTGAAAATAAAATTTTACTTTGGTCAAGAGCAGAGAAGGATTAATATTATTTATTGGAAGAAAAAGTATCATCTGCAAAGTCTTTTAAAAAGCTCCAGAATTATGGTCAAAACAGGATGTAGGAGGGGTAGAATGTAGGAGGGGGTGGGGCAGGGAAGCAGTGTGTACATTCAAACTTCTCAAGGTTAAAATTCCAATTCTTCCTGTGTTTTCATATATTCTTTTTAGTGAATGTGCCTGTGTCCTAATCACCTCTTTTTATACAGACAGAAATTGTATTGCATTAGGGCCCATGCTACTAACCTCATTTTACCTTAATTGCCTCTTTTAAGACTCTATCTCCAAGTACATTACATTTTGCAGTATTGGGGGTGAGAACCTAAATATACATATTTTGGGGGAACACAATTTAGCCCAAAACAAGCATAGCAGAGATACTAGTAGAGTATGTATCTTGGCAGTGTACAAGCTTTATTTTTTTAATTTTTTTAAAATTATTTTCTGCTTTATAAAAAAAGTGAATCAGTCTTACATATACATCTGTTCCCACATCCCTTCCCTCATGCATCTCCCTCAAGCTTTATTTTTTATTTTTGTTGTGGTTTGGTTTTATTTGTTCTGTTTTGCTTTTAATAATCCACCTTAAATTCAGGTCCTGATGACTCTTCCAATCAACTTCTCCTCCATCATTAGTGGTTACAAGTCCTCAAGGCTGATTACAAAATAAAGTAAGTGGGTGGGGAGTGGAAAGGTAAAGAATAGTTTGGAATTGAATAAGCCAAGGGACCATGGAGAAGGTAGGAGAGACATCCAAAAGAAAGTAGTCTCTTTCTTTCTCAGCCTCAATATGCACTTCCAAAGATATTTTCCTCATCTTGACTCTGTACATTGGACCCTTCGGTTGCTGGGGCACAACGAACAGGAGGCAGCTCGCCACAACAAGTTTATTATCTTTTTTTTTTAATTTACATTGTTATAGATACACAGGAGCTGTGTTTGAAAGAGCTTGGTAGTCATCTTGGGTTTGACTTTATCCTGTGAATGATAGAACACCGACAGATGTTTCTAGGTAGATAATTAATATTGTCAAATTCATTTTTAAGAATTATCATCCTGGGGGCCTCCCTGGTGGCGCAGTGGTTGAGAGTCCGCCTGCCGATGCAGGGGATACGGGTTCGTGCCCCGGTCTGGGAGGATCCCATATGCCGCGGAGCGGCTGGGCCCGTGAGCCATGGCCGCTGGGCCTGCGCATCCGGAGCCTGTGCTCCGCAACGGGGGAGGCCACAACAGTGAGAGGCCCGCATACCGCAGAAACAAAAAAAAAAAAAAAAAAAAAAAAAAGAATTATCATCCTGGAAAGGAGGAGGTAGCAAAAGGAGGAGAGAAAAAGTGTTGGGAGAGAGTCTGAACATGATACATACCTATAATAAAGCAAAGGCCATAGAGAAAAGAAGAGCTAAATTAAGGAGATAGCATCTTTAACAGTTAATAATACCATATTGTATATTTGAAAGTTGCTATGAGAGTAGATCTTAAAAATTCCCATCACAAGAAAAAAAGGGTAAATATATGTGATGATGGATGTTAACTAGACTTATCATGGTGATCATTTCACAATAGGTATAAACCTGAAACTAATGTAAACTTATACATCAATTATATCCCAATGAGAGAGAGAGAGAGAGTGAGAGAGAGAGAGAGAATCTCTGACCTCAAATGGCCAGAGTTTAGGTGAGTGATAAGTAGCAATTGCCAATTGTGGATTTCAAATTAAGAAATGATGTCATTAACCAAAACAGAGAATACAGGATGAGAAACAAATCTGTGGTCAGACTTATTCAATAAGCCATGGAGTCATTTCTAGGCACACTGAACTTCAGGAGCCAATGGGACAACCAAGTGCTAACAGAGGTCAGGTGAGACATGGGTTTAGAACTCAAGATAGAGATGTATATTTGGAAGTTAATTACTTATTGATTACTAATCTCGGAATTGATGACACCAACCAGGAGTAGGAAATAGGGTGAGAAGAAAAGACAGCTATGGGTAAGTATCAAGAATGAAGCAAAGGCAGCAAATAAGATGAGGAACATAGGAGAGAAGGGAGTTGGTGCAAGACAAAGACTAGTCAGGAAGGCAGCAAGAAAAAAACTAGTCAGAAGAAACACAGTTCACACTAGTAAATAGTAGCAAGCTCACCACATACTTGGATTACTTTGTTGTCCTTCATATTCCACCCCAAGATATACAAGTCCTATTTTCTTTCAGGTTCCTGATGCAGTTTGGGTAGTGATGAAATTGAGGGGGCTCTTGATCCAGACTACTGAAGTTCAATATCCAGCTCTATTACTTATTAAGTATGTGACTTTGGACTAACAACATAACCTCTTCTTGCTCCAGTTTCCTTATTTACAAAATGAGAGTAACAGTAGTATCTGTGACATAGGGTTGTTCATAGGAAATGAGAGACTATATGTACAGTGCTTAACACTAAGTGTTGTCATTAATATGGACCAAAGTTACCATATTATAAGATGGTTCAAGTTAAAATATACCTTACAATAAGACTCCAGAGAGAGAGAGAGAGTTCATTGAATTTGTATACAAGTGAATAAATACATCTTATTCTTTTTTTAAAAAACATCTTTATTGGAGTATAATTGCTTTACAACGGTGTGTTAGTTTCTGCTGCATAACAAAGTGAATCAGCTATATGTGTACATATACCCCCATATCTCTTCCTTCTTGTGTCTCCCTCTTAAGTCTTTTCTGGAAAGAAATCTTCCCCAGGAGTTTTACTCAGCATCATCTATCATGTTGCTGCCACTCAATTAAGTCAGGGTAGAAAAATAACTAAATAAAAACTCTGAGGCAGGATATTCAAACACACAAATACTTACTTGCATGCCTTCTAATAATTAAAAGCAAAAGGACTCTTCCAGGTGTCTGGTTAAACAACTTGAGTGGCATCATTTTTAAAGGAATACTTATGTTAAGCAAACTTGGTTCTATGCTATCATGAAAGGTTCTCCTCATTAACAAGTTATTGATGTCCACAGTATACTAGGTGTAGAACGCTTCTGCCTGGATTTTCCACTCATATACAACAAGCAGGTAAGTATCAAAATCCACAAAGAAAGAGTAGTTTTGGTATAGCACCCAAGAGATTCATCTGTACTTCCACATTGACTACAGCCTCTTTCACAGTTTATGTAAGGCTCAGTTTTCTGATTTATTTTTCATCACTTCCTCAGACATTTCAGAGAAAATAAAGAGCACAGGTTTTCTCCCCTTCCACAAACATGAGCCAAAAGCACTGAGAGATAGAAATGATTGAAATGGGTGTGGCAGGTCAAGAGAGGTCTTAGCTGCCATTCTTTCCACCTGAGTATTTTTGTCCAGGATGTTACTGTGAAGTGTAATAATTCAGTTTTCCATTGGCAATTTATTTCCTCATACTCTCTGCAGTGAGAATTCACTGTTCTAGCCCTCTGACAATATCTGCCTCTTCTTTTCCTTTCATGTTTCCTTGGTCTTTTTATCTCTTCCAACTTTAGCAATTAGATTTTTAGGTATCACTATTCCAGTTCCTTTCTTCTTCCCTTCTCTGAGTCAGATATCAATAGAGCCCAGTCTTCAAACTTCAGCTGAATTCCTCAGGACATTCAATCTTTCCCAGAGTCATGAAGAGTTATGTGAGACAAACAAAGCAGAATATGGATCAGCCAACCTGCAGTCTGCTAGCCTGTGTTGTAAGGCTGCTGAGTCAGTTGAGTCAAGTTTCCAAGTGTGGATAACAATTTCCCCAATAAGAGTAGGATTAAAGCATTGTAGAAGGGGTAATGAGATATGAGTCTGTGGTAAACATCAGAAAGGGAGTGAGTCATAATGTTCTCTCAGAAACCACTGTGTTAACTCAGCAGAAGGTCAGGTAGAAAGAATTTTTCTACTAAGCAGCTGCTTCTGTTTACCTCCAGCTAAACTTTTCCAAACATTTTGAACATCTTTTGAAGAGGATTAAAGTTCATGGACTGAATCTAAGGGATCAAACTTCTTATAACACATGCATGAAATCCAGAAGTCATCATTCACTGTAGATTGAGGCCATCACTTGACCTTTTTTTCCATGGTCTATAGTTTAATGGTGATCTTTAATTCATGACCTGGTCTAATTAAAAAGTCATATTTCTCAGTGAAAATTGTTAAAGCATTAATTTTACTTAGGTTATATTTTCATTGTAGCTAATAATTTTTGGAAGATTTGATTTTTAAAAAATATCCTTATTGCCTAGTCTAATACCCTTTACATCAGTGGATGAGAAAAGACAGTCAAAATCCAATAAAATATGTCTGGGGACTTTAACTGTCAACTGTTGTTATTGTGTTACAATTGTCAGGAAGGAATAAATTTCCTCTACCTTTCTAAATTCTTCTGGTTTGTCTAAGAATTAAATTGATATGAGACAGATAAACAGGAGAAAATCAAACACAAGTTTAATAACATGTATACATGGGAGAGACCCAGGAAAACAGTAACTTACCAAAATGGCCAAAGTCCTCACCTGAAATAACATCCTTCATTAAAGACAAAAGAGGATGTACAGGTAGAGAGAATCAGTTATGGGAAGTTGCCAGGAAAAACACAGTAAACAAGGATAAGATTTGTCATATTTTTCTCCATTGATGAGTTTTTAGAAATTTTGTCAATCTCTTCCTGGTACAGGAAGGGAGACACCCTTACAAGTGGAGATTTCTTTTTATAAATGTAAACGTTTCTTAGAAAAAGGTAACTCTTTCTTGGTTTTCAAGTTTTTCGCATGTCTGCTGTTTCTTAGAAAATATCCAAATTAAAATAATTAATATACCAAAGAGACATATTTTGAAGTGGCAAATTCTGCTCCCCTACACAACAAAATATGATTTAAAACAAGTCTTCAGTGTTAGAGGCCATGTATTTTTTTTCTAATATCTATAAATTTAATTTGTTTATTTTATTAATGCTGATCAGTTTTATTATTTTTTTAATTTTTTTTAGTTTTTTTAAATAATTTTTTTATTAGTTTCTGCTTTATAACAAAGTGAATCAGTCATACATATACATCCGTTCCCACATCCCTTCCCTCACGCATCTCCCTCCCTCCCACCCTCCCCATCCCACCCCTCCAGGCTGTCACAAAGCACCGAGCTGATCTCCCTGTGCTCTGCGGCTGCTTCCCACTATCTATCTACCTCACGTTTGGTAGTGTATACATGTCTATGAGGCCATGTATTTACAATTCTCCCTCCCCACCCTACTGTAGGGGAGCAAAACTTAACATCCCAAAATGTCTCTTTGTCATGCAGATTGTTTTGAGCTGAAAGTAATTAAGGCCCAAAAGACTCAGGAATAAACTTTGACTCCCTCTCAGATGTCTTCAAAAATTTAGAGGGCCTGTTCCTGGAATAGAGATATCACCAGAGATGTCTATAAAAATATGAGTTAGGTGTGGAGGGGGCTGAGTGCTTTTCCATCTCCATGTCAACTGCCTTCCTCTTCTTTTGAAGTCCCAAACCACTAACCCAAACATCCTCTTATGTTTTTAGCTGAGGATGGTATTTAAGGTGAGGGTTACAGCCATTTTGGTGAGTTACCCAGTTTTCCTTGGTCTCTCCCATGTATTCATGTTATTAAAAGTTTATTTGATTTTCTCCTGTTAATCTGTTTTATGTCAATTTAATTCTTAGACCAGCCAGAAGAACCTGGAAGGTAGAGGAAAATTTCTTCCTCCCCAACACCACAAACAGCCATACCCATGACACTAGACCTAGCAGATATTTTAATATAACAAATAATTACCATTTGCTAGGATGGGTCCAACAAAAAAAAAATATGTACAAGATACAAAAGTAGTAAAGAAAATGGAGTCAATAATTTGCAGTGGAAGTGTGGAGATGGGGAAGCTCATAGGGAAAGAAGGAATGGATAAAAAGATTAAAAACCCTTGCCTTACTGTACAAGAATCCAACTTTTGGTTAACCCTTCTCCCCCCAACTCTGTTACTTGGAAGCCAGGTAAGATATGTTATAACTGTATTGCTAGGCAACTTTATTTATGGTAAAATGACTATGATTCATAAATTGTATTTAGACTGGGAGAACAATAAAAAAACTACAAATACCATTTGGAGGAATCATTTGGGGTAGCTTTGAGTTTTCCTGAGCACAGTGACACTGGAAGCAATGCCTATGGAATTTTTACAAGCAATACTGGCCCTATGAGGCATGTGGCTTCTTCTATGGCAGAGCAGCACCTGCACTTGCCCCCTGTGGATCTCATCTGCTTGGCCCTGAGTCATATCCTGGGGAAATGATAGTGCTTGAAAGGCTAAGTGGATCACTGCATCAGCTGCCCTAGAAACCACCTGATGTTGCCATGTTGGCAAGCTATGGTTCCTCTGTGGAACACTGAGTAAATTGGTCCCAACTGTGACTTAAGCTAGCTCTGTAAGTCTGCATGTTTAGTACAGACTTAGAAGACCCCCTTGGTGGGCAAAGTAGAAAGGGTACCAAAGGTACTGGCAAATTAGAATGCAGGGAAAGGGCATTCCAGGATATAGTGTAAAGTGTCTGACAACTAGCTTTTTTTTTTTTTTATTGTAGTGTAAGTGCTTTGATTACTGACTCACCCACTCCAAACAAATTGCCAACTAAACAACTAGATAAAAACTTACATGAAGTTTCCCTTTAAAAAAGTCCTCTTTGACCTGGATAACTGACAATTATGAGTAACCCTGCTTTTCTGTTCCCCCACTTTAATTCCTGCTCTTATGTTTTAAATTTGCCAATAAATAGTGAACCCATGAAACCCTACACACCTCCACCTTTACCCTAATAAAGGCAGACTCCCAGATCTATGCTCGCTCACTCACATGCACTCACTCTCTCTTTCCCCATGACCTCGCTCCTTGCTGTGTGGCCCTGGTGTGCCATGTGCCCTCCAAGACCTTTGAGTAATAAACCTTGTTTTTTCTAAGTTCCCTGGTGGTGTTGCTGAGGTGCATCTTGCCATCATTATAATAAGAACCACAAGGGCTGGTGCAGCCACAACATTAGATCTGGTCAGGGAAATATCTATGGGGGCCCCCCATAGGGGGCCCTGTTGAGTGCCCCCAGGCTTTTTCTTTTTTTTTTTTTTTGTGGCCACATTGCAAGGCTTTCAGGATCTTACTTCCCTGACCAGGGATCAAACCTGTGTCCTCTGCAGTGGAAGCACAGAGCCCTAACCACTGGACCACCAGGGAATTCCCCCACAGGCATTTCTGGATAATAACAACACTATCTATAGGCTGATATCTATGCAAAACAGGAATAGAAACAATCTTAGGGAAGGAAACTAAGCATAAAACTGTTTAGGAGAGCTAATCAGTGTTGCTGGGAGGGAAAGAATGGTAGGAGATAAATAGTAGTGGAGTCAGGGCCAACTCAAAGCTTTAGAATCTGTGCTGTCATCAAGAAGGAGCACTGATGGATTTTTTTTTTTTTTTTTTTTTTGCGGTACGCGGGCCTCTCACTGTTGTGGCCTCTCGCGTTGCAGAGCACAGGCTCCAGACGCGCAGGCTCAGTGGCCATGGCTCATGGGCCCAGCCGCTCCTCGTCATGTGGGGTCCTCCCACACCGGGACACGAACCCGTGTCCCCTGCATCGGCAGGCGGACTCCCAACCACTGCACCACCAGGGAAGCCCAGCACCGACGGATTTTAAGGAAGTGATATAACTTGCATTTCCGAAAGATGGACACGAGCTGACATGGCTGGAGTCAGGGAGACCACAGAAGAAACTATTGCAATAGTTCAGGTAAGACTTGAACTAGGGCAGTAAGAATGGATTAGAAAAGAAGAAACTGATTTGAAAGCTACTTTCAATAGACAAGATTTAGTGACTGAGTAAATGGAAAATGAGGGATAACAGGGCGTCTAGGTGATTCCCAGATGGGTTATGGGTGACATCTTGAGCAACAGTATTGAGCCCATTACTGAAACTGAGCAAAACCCTGTGGGGTTCCTGGGCACTGAAGCCTTTCTGTCCCCTGTTTTTTGTAGGGAACAGACCTTCCCTGATTCGAACAGTTACTAATCCAGGAAGGGAAAAGATACAAAGACAAGGGAGGGGAAGCCAAGAAACAATAGGGCGGCCTTGGGACAGGGTCTTGGTTCTGTCTCAAGGGATACATATCACAATGTCTTTAAGCTCTTTATAGAATTAAAAGCCAACAAATAGAAGACATCAGCATTCTTCATACCAGAGAAGCTCATCAAGAAGATTCCCTGAAACCAGATTAGAGGAGTGCAGGCCCTGCTTACTCCTGATCTTATCAGTACCCCCACCCTTGAACTGTTGCTATAAAACTCCTCATCAAATCCTCCCAGATGGGGACACAAAGGTTTTGAGGACAGGAGCTTGCTCTGTCCCCCTTTCCCTGGCAAAGCAATAAAATTATTTTCTACTTCACCCAAAACTCTTCCTCCAAGATTCAATTCAGCACTGGGGCACAGAGACTGAGATTTGGCATCATTGTCATGAACTTTGGCAAAATTCTTTTACAATAAATATTGAAAAATATTTTTAACATTTCTAATTATCATTATGCTTATGGCATTTTTATTTCAGAGGACTATGTAAATCCTGCTGTATTGTCATTTCTTAATTAATAAAAAGCTATTTTAGCTTATTCCATTGTGTGCATAAAAATTCATTGAATAGGCCATCTCAAGTTATGCCAATCAGAAAAATCTTTTTCTCCTCATGAAAGTCCTTCAAACTCACTTTAGCTACTCTCCCTTCTAATCTCTCTTCCCTGTCTCTAACAGTGTCCCTGGAAGATTCCAATTTTAAACAACAACTGAAAAATTCCATTTTCAGTATTAACATATCATCAGATCTAAATCATAATATCAACTTCCATCCAATGGAAAGATCTCTCCTGCAGTGAAGGTGGCAGAGACAGGTGATTTATTGCTTCCTGCTCCTTTTTCCACCTCCTGCCAACTGGCTATGCTGCCTCTGGCCCTTCCAGAATGGGGAAGGGGGAGAAAGAGAGGAAAATTTTACTTAATTGAGGCTGTTTTTCCCTGGCATCCTTGTCAGGTAATAGGCAGGGCCTCTCTGTGACCCTATAGAAATCCAGGATTCTGCCATGTTGCCTGCCCTAACCATTACCTTTCCTTCTGCCTTTGTGGCAAACACTCAGTAATTGCTCCAAAGGCACACCCATTTAGGTTCTTGCTTCTGTGGTCACATCTTTGGCAGGTAGTCCTCTCAAACAACATACACTCAAATGGCTTAAGCACAGCTACTTGTCCACTCTAGCCATTGGGAAGCAAAGCATATCCTTGCTCTTCCCAACTCTGACTCCTCCCACTGGCCCTGACCCTCACCTTCCCTT
This sequence comes from Mesoplodon mirus, assembly GCF_964341445.2. NCBI lineage: Eukaryota > Metazoa > Chordata > Mammalia > Artiodactyla > Ziphiidae > Mesoplodon > Mesoplodon mirus. The sequence continues at coordinate 46,312,363 of NC_138992.1, forward strand.
ATAGTCAACTTCACAAAGCCCCTTAACTTTGGGAATTTCCAAATTAAAGTAAAACAAACAAAAAACATAGTCTCTGGAACACACCACCAGATACTCTAGTAGACACAGGGCTAGTTTTCTCAAGAATCCCAAGGCAGCACAAATTTTCTTTTATTTACCCTATCAATTATTTTCAAACTTTCACTTCTTATATAAGATAAAATTCTATGTATAATATAAATTCTTATACAGGAACACAGAAGCAGTTTACACCTTACTAAGTATGTTATCAAATGGAACTACAGTTCACTCATCCTATGCACAACAAAATCAATCTACTGACACCAAGTTGTGATGAAGAAAAGTACAGTGTTTATTTGCAGGGTGCCAAGCAGGAAGTACAGGCAGTTAATGTTCAAAGGACCTCAACTACCTAACGGCTTACAGGCAAGTGTTTTCGAAGGCAAGACTAAGGGTAAGGATCACAGGGTATATAATCAGCTGATTGGCTGGGGGTGAGGTGACAAGGTGATATTTTGGGAAACTTAGTCATCAACCTTCTGGTTCTAACTAGTCTGGGGTTTATGTGCTTGTGGTCAGCATGTAGTCAACAGCCTCCACCTGGGGGTGGGGTGGGTGTATGATTCTTTGTTTCTGCAAAACAACTCAAGGATATGCATCAGATTGCTTTTTATATCCCTTGAGGAGGAACTAGGAGTCCTGTGACTGTTTTATGGTGAAACTGTTGTTTAAACTATTATTACTTTTCTTGCTTAACTGCTTTTCCTTTGTTTCTGCATTCTCTCACTGCTCTAATTATTAATTGCTTGAGTCTGCTCCTTGGAACTCAGGGAAAGCCTAGGACAGTAAAGCTTTTTCTACAAACAAGAAGTAAGGCATACAACGAACCCCCAGTAAACATCATTCTCAATGGTGAAAAACTGAAAGCATTTCCTCTAAGATCTGGAACTAGACAAGGATGTCCACTCTTGCATCTCTTACTCAATATAGTTTTGGAAGTCCTAGCCATGGCAATCAGAGAAGAAAATAAAATAAAAGGAATCCAAGTTGGAAAAGAAGAAGTTAAACTGACACTGTTTGCAGATGACATGACACTATACATAGAAAATCCTAAAGATGATACCAGAAAACTACAAGAGTTAATCACTAAATTTGGTAAAGTTGCAGGATACAAAATTAAAACACAGAAATTTCTTGAATTTCTATACCCTACCAAGGAAAGATCAGAAAGTGAAATTAAGGAAACAATCCCGTTTACAATGACATCAAAAAGAATAAAATACCTAGGAATAAACCTACCTAAAGAGGTAAAAGACCTGTACTCAAAAAACTATAAGATACTGATGAAAGAAATCAAAGACGACATTAATGGATGGAGAGATATACCATGTTCTTGGATTGGAAGAATCAATATTGTCAAAATGACTATACTACCCAAAGCAATCTACAGATTTGATGCAATCCCTATCAAATTACCAATGGTATTTTTCACAGAATTAGAACAAAATATTTCACAATTTGTATGGAAACACAAAAGACCCTGACTACAAAAAGCAATCTTGAGAAACAAAAACAGAGCTGGAAGAATCAGGCTTCCTGACTTCAGACTATACTACAAAGTTACAGTAATCAAGACAGTATGGTACTAGCACAAAAATAGAACTGTAGATCAGTGGAACAGGATAGAAAGTCCAGAGATAAACCCACACACCCATGGTCACCTAATCCATGACAAAGGAGGCAAGACTATACAATGGAGAAAAGACTCTCTCTTTAATAAGTCGTTCTGGGAAAACTGGACAGCTACATGTAAAAGAATGAAATTAGAACACTCCTTAATGCCATACACAAAGATAAAGTCAAAATGAATTAAAGACCTAAATGTAAGGCTCAACACTATAAAACTCTTAGAAGAAAACATAGGCAGAACACTCTCTGACATAAATCTCAGCAAGATCTTTTATGCTCCATCTCCTAGAATAATGAAAACAAAAATAAACAAATGGGATCTCATTAAACTTAAAAGCTTTTGCATGGTAGATGAAACCATAAACAAAACAAAAAGGCAACCCTCAGACTGAGATAATATACTTGCAAACAAAGCAACTGACAAGGGATTAACCTCCAAACTATACAAACAGCTCATGAAACTCAGTATCAAAAAAACAAATAACCCAGTCAAAAAATAGGTGGAAAATCTAAATAGACATTCCTCCAAAGAAGATATACAGATGCCCAAAAAGCCCATGGAAAGATGCTCAACATCACTAATTATTAGAGAAATGCAAATCAAAACTACAATGAGGTATCACCTCTCACTGTTCAAAAATTGTACAAACAATAAATGCTGGAGAGGATGTGGGGAAAAGGGATTGTTGGTGGGAATGTAAATCCGTACAGTCACTATGGAGAACAGTACGGAGGTTCCTTGACAAACTAAAACTAGAAATACCATATAACCCAGCAATCCCACTCCTGGGCATATACCTGGAGAAAACCATAACTCAAAAAGATACATGCACCCCAATGTTCATTGCAACACTATTTACAATAGTCAGGACATGGAAGCAACCTAAATGTCCATCAACAGAGGAATGGATAAAGAAGACATTGTACATATATACAATAGAATATTACTCAGCTATAAGAAAAAGAACAAAATAATGCCATTTGCAGCAACATGGATGGACCTAGAGATTGTCATAATGAGTGAAGTAAGTCAGAGTGAGAAAGACAAATGTCACATGATACTGCTTATATGTGGAATGTAAAAAAAGGGGGGGTACAAATGAACTTATTTACAAAATAGAAGTAGAGCCAAGTCTGTAGAAAACAAACTTATGGTTACCAGGGAATAAGGGGTGGGGGGATAAATTGTGAGATTGGGACTGACATATACACACTACTATATATAAAATAGATAACTAACAATAACCTGCTGTAAGCACAGGTTTGGAACTCTACTCAATACTCTGTAATGGCCTACTTGGGAAAAAATCTAAAAAAGGAGTGGAGATATATATATACACACATACATATAACTGATTCACTTTTCTATACACCTGAAACTAACACAACATTGTAAATCAACTATACTCCAATAAATTTTTTTTAAAAAAGAAGCAGGGGACACAGAGGGGCTTACACCCAGGAAGGTCCCATTGGGGTCCTGCTCAATTTCAAATCTAAGTGCTAACATCTCTCTTTAAAACTTGTTGGCATTTGGGCTTCCCTTGTGGCACAGTGGTTGGGGGTCCGCCTGTCGATGCAGGGGACACGGGTTCGTGCCCCGGTCTGGGAGGAATCCCACATGCCGCGGAGCGGCTGGGCCCGTGAGCCGTGGCTGCTGGGCCTGTGCGTCCGGAGCCTGTGCTCCGCAACGGGAGAGGCCACAAGAGTGAAAGTCCTGCATACTGCAAAAAAAAAAAACAAAAAAAAACCAAAAAACTTGTTGGCATTTAACATCTATTATCCTTAACTTTGGGCCCCTTAACTAAGCACTGAGAGAACAGGAAAGGTACCATTTATCATTCAGTTACATGTATTAATTATATGTCAATGCAAGTAAGCCAAACACTTTTACATTTGTTACAAGAAGCACAAGTGGTAATTAATGGTACAATAAGCCTTGAATGAGCAGGGAGGCGGAAATGAGGGTTCACCTCAGGGAGGGTTCAGTGTGTCTTGTTTTTTGTGTGTGTGTGTTCACCTGGCTACAAGGTTATTATTTACATGCTTATACCTAGTATGCTAAATAGCACATTGATGGTCTGTCAGGATGGTCTATCAGACTTTCCCACTGATGGATGCTTTTAGGCTTGAATTCTGTTTTCTTTTAGGACCAATAAATAACTAGCAAAACAGCAACACAAATGAGCCATGCAGTTCATGTGGAGTAGAGCAATTTACCCATACTAATTTGAAATTTTATGTTTATTTTTTGCTTTGGAAATTCATCAATTAATTTTTACTGATAAGCAATCAATAAGGTGAATAATAGTCTCTCTTCCAAAACATTTAATTCTATATCTGGACTGTATATCCACTATTATGGAATTTTCTTGCAATGGTCACTCAGTTTGGACACCATTTCAAAAGGCTAAACAAAAGCCTGGTTAAGGGCTTCCCTGGTGGCGCAGTGGTTGAGAGTCTGCCTGCCGATGCAGGGAACACGGGTTCTTGACCTGGTCCGGGAAGATCCCACATGCCGCTCAGCGGCTGGGCCCGTGAGCCATGGCTGCTGAGCCTGCGCATCTGGAGCCTGTGCTCCACAACGGGAGAGGCCACAACAGTGAGAGGGCCACGTACCGCAAAAAAAAAAAAAAAAAAAAAAAAGCCTGGTTGAGAGAATGGGGGTGGGGGTGGGGGTGGGTCATGAATAATTTGTTTTTAGACAATGGTTCCACATCTGTTAAAGCTTTCTAGGTTGAGTTCTGTAACAGCTTTTATGCAATAGGTTTCTATTCATGTAAAGTTGTGTGTAAATCATTTTTTCATAAATTGATTCATATTTTGAATGCACTGAAAGCCTGCTATTTAAAGAAACACTACTCTAAATTCTCCTGTAATATAAAGAATTCATTTCCATTTTGTGAAATAGATATGAACAGGTATATTTTAAGAAAGACATGCCTACATAACAAGCCTATAAGCCAACATCTGAAAAAAAATATCAACATGCATGTCTTATTTTAAAGTAGCTTATCACTGGGGTCTCAGAAATTCTAATGGCTATGTGCTTTGTGACAAAATTTTCTTCCTCAAACTCTATAAAGAAGTTTGTACAGTACAACCCATAACTAGAGAGCTCTTGCTCTCTTTTTCTGCTTTTACCAGAGCATTTCACACGAGTGGGTAGAAAGGGAATCAATGAGATTACTTGTTTGTTCCCAAGCAGCAGACATGAAAATGCCCATAAATTTAAGAACATTATTGGAAAACCAGAACCAAAAGTAATCTCAGTCCTCAGAATAACTCTATGCCCTAGTGACTCATTATACAAATGAGGAAACTAAGGCACTGAGAGGTTCACTAACAGCTGGCCGAGTTAAGATTTAGTCCTCAACAGTCTGATTCTGGAGCTTAGACTTACTTGAACAGCTACACTTCATAGGTATATGTTTATTGGCAGATAGGTGGTTAGTTAATTGGAGATAAAGTATAAAATGTTTAAGTACTGATAAATAATGTAAGATTATATGAATCATTTGTAACTAACACTTTTATTGTTAAATAAAATAGTCATTTTCAGCATGGATCTTGGACACAGTTAATTGGTTTTTACTCTTCAGGGGGCCAAACATTTGCCAAATTTATTACCATACAAAGTTTACAAAACATATTAATAGTGGCCCTGAAGCCTAGATACCCTCACAGCCATGCATACAACTATTTTTAATTGGGAAATTTTATAACAAATTCTAGTATTCTAGCTACTTTTATAAAATTGAATATTCGATTAGCCCACTTTTTTTTTTTTTTTTTTTTTTTTTTTGCGGTATGCGGGCCTCTCACTGTTGTGGCCTCTCCCGTTGCGGAGCACAGGCTCCGGACACACAGGCTCAGCGGCCATGGCTCATGGGCCTAGCCACTCCATGGCATGTGGGATCCTCCCGCACCGGGGCACAAACCCACGTCCCCTGCATCAGCAGGAGGACTCTCAACCACTGTGCCACCAGGGAAGCCCTAGCCCACATTTTTATGTGGGAAACAATAAGGTTAGGACTAGCTATGCTCTTTAGTTTGTCACAGTTGCCATAATGTCTTACAGTCTTTCCCATGGCTTTTCTCACACATTTACTTAACCTCTTGGCCTCTCTGGGTAAATGAGAAAGAAAGAAAGAAAAACCTCACTGTGAAAGAGTTCAAGGAAATATATGTGTACATATATCCATATATATGTATGTATATGTATATATATGTATGTATATATGTATGTATATTTATATATGTATACATATGCATATGTATATATATATATATATATATATATATATATATCACTGTTCATAAAAGACTTTCAAAAAAAGTTCAAACACTTGTGCATACTATTTTTAACATAATTATTTATTTAGTTAGTATTAAAAATTTTCACTTCAAGGCAGCATTTGACATCTTGGTCACAACATATATGTTTTAAGGATTCCTGGCTCTGCTGATACATTCATGAAGGGATACAGAGTGTTGGAAGCCCCTTCACCCAAGAAGGAAGCCTGAGGATTTTAAATTCTTTCTGTGTGTTATCCAAGTATGAGCAAAAAGAAAATAGCAAAAATGATGTCTGTATACAGAAATCAATAGAAACCAATAGAAAAGTATGAAGTGGAAGGAAAAACAACCTTATTTCCAATACATTCCTAAATCCCATACTAAATTGAAATTAGCACTTGAAAGCAAATAGGGTCCTACTAAATATGTATTTTAAAATTCTATCATAGTATAGAAATATTGGCTGGTTTAAGACTTTATTTTCCTTTTACTTTCATTCTATTCTATCTGAAATTAGGTTCTGATTGTCTCAGTAGGAGACTAAGGCATTACTTGTAGTAATTATACTACTTTGAAGGAAGTCTATGAAAATAACTGTATGCTGTTCTATTTCTTCTCACAACTCTCCAAACATCATTAATGAGCAATCAAAAGTGCCCTGCAATCAGAACAGTGATATAAATACCCACTAACCCTCTTGTGTAGCTAGCACAAACAATGAATGCAAGTTTCCAAACTGAAGAAATATGCTTCCTACTTCCGGTCCTATTGGTAGGAAGATTCCAAATGTGAGAGACAGTCATGTAGATCCACTGAAATAGCCTCTTTCAATGTACTGCTAGTCATGTTTCAAAGAACATTTTGTAATCATCCTTGGCAACTGCTTTCCAGAAGGAAAACACTAAAACATTGAAAAACTCAATCATTTGGAAGAAAACTGAAATAGCACAACACTTGTGAAGAGGCTTATGATCCTTGGATATCTACCACCAAGATAACAGGGGAGAAAAATACTTGTTTTTAGGACCAAATATTTTTTAGCACCAAATATTTTATAAACTCCTTCAGAAAAACCAGAACTTGTTTCTGGGAGTATAGGCAGAGCCATATGTTTAAAAATGTTGACAGCTTATGAAATGCTTGATAATTTCTTCTATACCCAAGATGAATGCTTTTATCCATAATATTGCTTTCTGTGAATGCCTTGATTAAACTGGTATATTCAGTATTTGCCCAAGCTGTTTACCCCACCTGAAATTGCCTCCCTTCTCTTCTCTGCTTAGTTATGTATTACCAGGTCCAGAAGCATCATGGATTATATAAGCCACAGGTGATCCAGCCTTTGCCCCATGTACTCTTACACCAAGTAAGTGACCAAAGCAGACAGTTTTTATATTTTTAGACAAAGAAACAATAAATATGTGAGTGTTATCATAGAGTAGGTTCTTGTCTCATTGCAGAAAGTATTCAGAGATGAGACATGAAGGTCAAGAGGGCAAAGTGAGAATTTATTAAGTGATAGTACACTCAAGGGGAGAATGAGCAGACTCAGGTGAGTAGCTGTCCTGAGTTTTTTGGCAAGCTGGTTTATGGGGTGTGAAAATAAATGCGTGGAATATTCATTGAGGAGGGAGGGGTTTGGGGTTGTGTTTCCTGATTTTCATCCCAGCTCCACCTTCCCAAGAGGAGGAGGGATTTTCGTCCTTATTTAGCCTTGATAGGAAGTGTCGTGACATCAGGGCAAGATGGGTGCTTCTTACATGCAAAGCTAATGTTATTGTACTGAGGGCATAATGAGCAAAACGTTACATATGGGCACCAAAGATCCCCGCATTTTCCACCTTTCTTTGTCTGCCTCCAGGACCTTTGTCACCACAAAATGTGTGGTTTCCTGTCAGTCTAGAGGTTCCTGTTTTTCTTTGTCTGCCCAAGCATGCCCATTGTTCACAAGATGCATGGTTTTCTGCCATTTAGCCTATGTCCACTTTTCTCTGTTCATACTTAGCTATATGCCTGTTCTAACATACAGAATTGATAGGACAAAGAAACTGAGGTTTTGGAGGCCTGATTAATGAAGAATCTAAACAGAGTTTCAGCTTGAGGAAGTAAATTAAGGAAGTAGCAATGTTTATTTATACAAGCTTTTCAGCCCCAAATTCCCTATCTCTTGCTGTATGGGTGTTCTTTTATCTCCAGATGCAGGGAGTGCACCTTTTGCATGAGAAATTTACTAAGTAACTTTAATTCAAAATAATATGACATTGAGGCATGGGGTGGCCTACACTGGCCCCAACAGTTCTTCTTCTGAAACTTCCCTGGAAGATTCACATATTAAAAGCGGAGCTGGTGATTATATATAGAGAGAATGCGTTAGTAGAGTCTTCCATTTCATTGAGCTAGTTTCTTAGTTCTGAGAACAGGTCAGTTCAGTAAAAACAGTTGTATTTCATTTCAGGAGGCGGTGATGTAGATGGGCTCCAAAAGTTAGGCCTATGATGCAAACAACTGGCTATTTGATAAGAGGAACTGCTATGGAAACAAAAGAAAAAAAAGGTTAAAAATCGAAGAAGAATATAAATCAGTTTTTGAGCCCAAGGGACAGTCAATCAAGGAGATTTCTAGATTTCTGGGTCAAAGCACCTTCTGCAGTTGGAAATGTCTGATGATGTCCAGGTGTTCAGGTAAACTTTCTGAATGACTCATACAGAAACAGGCATGAGGATTATTTAAGTATGAGCTGTTGTGGCAATTTCTCTGAGATTCACATCAAGTCATCTAACTATAATTTGTGGGCTTCAAAAAAAGGGGCAATTTTAAACTGTTCTCAATGATTCCAAGTCAAAGTTGGGAGAAAATTAGAAATATAATTTAGGGATTTGTATCAGATATGGGAGGAAACTAGAAAAATTCAATCCAGTCCAGTTTTCAGGTAAATAACAAAACTTAAAGGAAAATTGGTAGCATGAGATTCTGATATGCACAAGTGCATACTATAGTTTAAACAAAACATAATTTTTCTCTGTAAAATCACCTTCATTTCTAGCAAAGATAACCAAACTAAGACCGATTTGTTTGCAAAATAAGTCTAGATTTAGTAAACTTGGTCTGATTATATAAGTCTAATGAGAATAGCAATCCACCCTTTAGGCTCTTTTAAATCTGCTTTGTAGGGGACCTTTAAGATGGTGCAGGAGGAAGATGTGGAGATCAAAAATACAAATACATCAAAACACATCAAAAATACATCTACATGTGGAGCAACTCCTATAGAACACTTACTGAATGCTGGCAGAAGGACTCAGACTTCCCAAAAGGCAAGAAAATCTACAAGTACCTGGGTAGGGCAAACGAATAAAGAAAAAGCAGACACAAAAGAATAGGGATGGGACCTGCACCTCTGAGAGGGAGCTGTGAAGGAGGAGAAGTTTCCACACACTAGGAAGCCCCTTCACTGGTGGGGACAGGGGGTAGGTGGGAGGAAGCTTTGTAGCCACAGAGGAGAGCACAGCAACAGGGGTGCAGAGGGCAAACTGGAGAGATTCCCACACAGAGGAATCATGTCGACCAGCACTCACCAACCTGAGACACTTGTCTGCTCACATGCCAGAGCAGGTGGGGGCTCAGAGCTGACACTCGGACTGCAGAGGTCAGACCCTAGGGAGGGGACTGGGGTTGGCTGTGTGAAGAGAGCCCAAAGTGCACCACAGCTAGCAGGGAGGGAGTCAGGGGAAAAGGCTGGACCTGCCAAAGAGGCAAGAGACCGTTGTTTCAGGGTGCATGAGGAGAGGGGATTCCCTCCTCGTGTACCCACAGGTGGCAGGGCACCACATAAATGAGCTCCAGAGAAGGGTGTGAACCACAGCTACCAGCTCAGACCCCAGGGACAGGCATGAAACACTAACACTGCTGCCACTGTCACCAAAAATCTTGTTTGCAAGCACACAGGTCACTACCCACAACCCCCTGGGAGCCTGTGCAGCATGCCACTGCCAGGGTCCCAAGACCCAGGGACAAATTCCCTGGGAGAACACATGGCATGCCTCAGGCTGTTGCAGTGTCATGCTGGCCTCTGCTGCCTCAGGCTTGTCCCGCATTCCAATTATGACTACTGTACACCTCCCTCCCACTGGCCTGAGAGAGAAAGAGAGCCCTAATCAGCTGCTCCTGTAACCCCCTCCTGTCTGGGAGGGGAACAGATGCCTGAGGGCGACCTACACACAGAGGCAGGGCCAAAACCAAAGCTGAACCCCAGGAGCTGTGTGAACAAAGAAGAGAATGGGAAATTTCTCCCAGCAACCTCAGGAGCAGCAGATTAAATCCCCACAGTCAACTTGATGAACACCTGCATCTGTGGAATACCTGAAAAGACAACGATGCATCCCAAAATTGAGGCAGTGGACTTTGGGAGAAACTGTAGACTTGGGGTCTGCTGTCTGCAACTGATTTGTTGCTGATTTTTATGTTTATCTTAGTATAGTTTCTAGTGCTTGTTATCATTGGTGGATTTGTTTATTGGTTTGATTGTTCTCTTCCTTCTTTTCTTTTCTTTTTTTATTTTAAATTTTACTATTAATTTAACTTAATTTAATTTTTCTGCCTTTTGTTTCTTCCTTTTCTTCTGAGCCATGTGGCTGACAGGGTGTTGGTGTTCCAGCTGGGTGTCAGGCCTGAGCCTCCGAGGTGGAGATCCGAGTCCAGAACATTGGACCACCAGAGACTTCCCTGCCCCATGTAATATCGATCAGTGAAAGCTCTCCCAGAGATCTCCATCTCAACACTAAGACCCAGCTCCACCCAATTGCCAACAAGGTTCAGTGCTGGATGCCCCATGCCAAACAACCAGCAAGACAGGAACACAAACCCACCCACTAGCAGAGAGGATGCAATGAGTCAAAATAAGAAGCTTTCCTAGTTAGCTTGTATTTTTCTCAGGTCTATTCAGATTTAGATCAAAATGATAGCAGGGGTTGCTATGCTTATCTAGTGATGAGGCTTCTATTGGTGGTTCATAGCTCAGGCTGTATAATTTGGCACAATCACCTCACTGACTATAAACAAATGTGAGCCTTTGCTCTAACATTGACATTTTAGTAATGAGAAAGGGCTGTTTGAGAATTAACCTAAGCAATTGTTTTACTTTCTCATTATTACATCTTTTAAATATGGTTATTTTTTTCTTATTTTCCATTAAAAAATGACTATTCTCTTGGGCTCCTATGTCTTTGTGTATTTTAGGGTTCTTTTTTTCCTTTTCTTGTTAGATTTTAGTACTAAAACAAGCTGTTAAACAAATAGAAAACTAAAAGTCTTGATAAGGAGTCAAGCAGTAAGGTTGAGAGTGCAACTATGACATGGTATGGTGAGTAATAGCTTGGGTTTTAGAAATGGAGTTGGACAGATCTTTTTTCAAACTTCTCTCTGCCCCTTATTGACTGTGACTTTGGGAAAGTTGTTCATCTCTTCTTGGCCTCAGTTTCCTTGCTTATTAAATGGAGATAATAGAGCTGTTGTGAGTAATAAATGAGATGCTCTATGTATAACACTCAACACTTTTTCTTAGTACAAGTCAGTATGCAATATTGAGAGTTATTATTATGAACTCTAGATAAATCTAAAGTTGTCATTTATTTCATTTTCATTTCCTTCCCCAAAAAACCCAATAAAGTGATCTCACACTAAGTGTGCTCAATAAGGACTCAGTAATAGGTCAAACTCCAATACAAATTATAATATAGGGCTGCAATGACAAGGGGGTAGTCAGATAACTTCTCTGTCCAGTTTAATAATTTACAGCAAAAAAATTATTTTTCTCTGATCCTTAATCAACACTGTGATATAAAGGATGTGACCCATTAATTGGGATGGCACTGGTTCACTGTTGATAAAATGTAAGCTTTGAGGAGGAGGAGCTTCAAGATGGCAGAAGAGTAAGACATGGAGATCACCTTCCTCCCCACAAATACATCAGAAATACATCTACATGTGGAACAATTCCTCCAGAACACCTACTGAATGCTGACAGAAGACCTCAGACCTCCCAAAAGGCAAGAAACTCCCCACGTACCTGGGTAGGGCAAGAGAAAAAAGAAAAAACAGAGACAAAAGAATAGGGATGGGACCTGCACCAGTAGGAGGGAGCTGTGAAGTATGAAAGGTTTCCACAGACTAGAAGCCCCTTCATGGGTGGAGACTGTGAGTGGCAGAGGGTGGAAGCTTCAGAGCCATGGAGGAGAGCACAGCAAAAGGGGTGCGAAGGGCAAAGCAGAGAGATTCCAGCACAGAGGATCAGTGCCGACCAGCACTCACCAGCCCAAGAGGTTTGTCTGCTCAACTGCTGGGATGGGTGGGGACTGGGAGCTGAGGCTCCGGCTTCAGTCAGATACCTGGGAGAGGACTGGGGTTGGCTGCATGAACACAGCCTGAAAGGGGCTAGTGCACCACAGCTAGCCGGGAGGGGGTCCAGGAAAAGGTCTGGAACTGCCGAAGAGGCAAGAGACTTTTTCTTGCCTTTTTGTTTCCTGGTGCACAAGGAGAGTGGATAAAGAGTGCCTCCTAAATGAGCTCCAGAGACGGGTAGGAGCCACGGCTATCAGTGCAGACCCCAGAGATGGGCATGAGATGCTAAGGCTGCTGCTGCAGCCACCAAGAATCCTGTGTGCAAGCAAAGGTCACTATCCGCACCTCCCCTCCCGGGAGCCTGTGCATCCCGCCACTGCCAAGGTCCCGTGATCCAGGGACAACTTTCCCGGGAGAACACACTGCATGCCTCAGGTTGGTGCAACATCACGCTGGGCTCTGCCGCCATGGGCAGACCCTGCACTGTGTACTGCTCTGACTCCTGGCCTGAGTGAGCCAGAGCCCCCAAAGCAGCTTCTCCTTTAACCCCGTCCAGTCTGAGTGAAGAACAGACACCCTCAGGTGACCTGCATGCAGAGGCAGAGCCAAATCCAAAGCTGAATCCCAGGAGCTGTGCAAACAAAGAAGAGAAAAGGAAATTTCTCCCAGCAGCCTCAGGAGCAGCAGATTAAATCTCCAGTCAACTTGATGTACCTTGCATATGTGGAATACCTGAATATAAAATGAATCATTCCAAACTGAGGAGGTGGACTTTCGGAGCAGAGAGATATTTTTTTTTCCCTTTTGTGAGTGTGTATGCATATGCCTCAGTGTGTGATTTTGTCTGTATAGCTTTGCTTTTACCATTTGTCCTAGGGTTCTGTATGTCAGTTTTATTTTTTTAGTATAGTTTTCAGTGCTTATTATCATTGGTGGATTTGTTTTATGGTTTGGTTGTTCTCTTCTTTCATTTTTTAAACTTACTTTAAAAGTTTTTTTAATAATTATTTTCATTTTTATTTTAACAACTTTTTTATTTTATCTTATTTTATTTTATCTTTTTCTTTCTTTCTTTTTTTCTCCCTTTTATTCTGAGCCGTGTGGATGACAGGCTCTTGGTGCTCTAGCCAGCTGCCAGGGCTGTGACTCTGAGGTGGGAGAGCCAAGTTCAAGACATTGGTCCACCAGAGACCTCCCAGCTCCACATAATATCAAATGGTGAAAATCTCCCAGAGATCTCCATCTCAACACCAAGAACCAGCTCCACTCAATGACGAGCAAGCTACAGTGCTGGACACCCTATGCCAAACAACTAGCAACACAGGAAGAAAACCATACTGATTAGCAGAGAGGCTGCCTAAAATCAAAATAAGATCACAGACACCCCTAAAAAACACCACCAGACGTGTACCTGCCCACCAGAAAGGCAAGATCCAGCCTCAACAACCAGAACACAGGCACTAGTCCCCTCCACCAGGAAGCCTACAAGCCACTGAAAAAACTATAGCCACTGGGGGCAGACACCAAAACCAATGGGAACTACGAACATGCAGCCTGCAAAAGGAAACGCCAAACACAGTAAGTTAAGCAAAATTAGAAGACAAAGAAAAACATGCCAGATGAAGGAGCAAGGTAAAACCCCACCAGATCTAACAAATGAAGACGAAATAGGCAGTGTACCAGAAAAAGTATTCAGAATAATGATAGTAAAGATGATACAAAATCTTGGAAATAGAATGGAGAGAATGCAAGAAATGTTTAAAAAAGACCTAGGAGAACTAAAGAAGAAACAAACAATCATGAACAACACAATAAATGAAATGAAAAATTCTCTAGAAGGGATCAATAGCAGAATAACTGAGGCAGAAGAAAGGAGAAGTGACCTGGAAGATAAAATAGTGGAAACAACTACTGCAGAGCACAATAAAGAGAAAAGAATGAAAAGAATTGAGGACAGTCTCAGAGACCTCTGGGACAATATTAAACACACCAACATTCAAATTATAGGGGTCCCAGAAGAAGAAGAGAAAAAGAAAGGGACTGAGAAAATATTTGAAGAGATTATAGTTGAAAACTTCCCTAATATGTGTAAGGAAATAGTTAATCAAGTCCAGGAAGCACAGAGAGTCCCATACAGGATAAATCCAAGGAGAAACATGTGAAGACACATTAATCAAACTATCAAAAATTAAATACAATGAAAAAATATTAAAAATAGAAAGGGAAAAACAACAAATAACATACAAGGAAATTGCCATCATGTTAAAAGTTTATCTTTCAGCAGAAACTCTGCAAATCCGAAGGGAGTGTCAGGACATATTTAAAGTGATGAAAGGGAAAAACCTACAATCAAGATTACTCTACCCAGCAAGGATCTCATTCAGATTTGATGGAGAATTTAAAACCTTTACAGACAAGCAAAAGCTAAGAGAATTCAGCACAACTGAAACAGCTTTACAAAAAATGCTAAAGGAACTTGTCTAGGCAAGAAACACAAGAGAAGGAAAAGACCTACAATAACAAACCCAAAACAATTAAGAAAATGGTAATAGGAACTTACATACTGATAATTACCTTAAATGTAAATGGATTAAAGGCTCCAACCAAAAGACATAGACTGGCTGAATGGATACAAAAACAAGACCCACATATATGCTGTCTACAAGAGACCCACTTCAGACCTAGGGATGCATATGGACTGAAAGTGAGGGGATGAAAAAAGATATTCTATGCAAATGGAAGTCAAAAGAAAGCTGGAGAAGCAATTCTCATATCAGAAAAAATACACTTCAAAACAAAGACTATTACAAGAGACAAAGAAGGACACTACATAATGATGAAGGGATCAATCCAAGAAGAAGATATAACAATTGTAAATATTTATGCACCCAAAAGAGGAGCACCTCAAACATAAGGTGAATACTAAAAGCCATAATAGGGGAAATTGACAGTAACACAATAATAGTAGGGGACTTTAACACCCCACTTTCACCAAAGGACAGATCGTCCAAAATGAATATAAATAAGGAAACACATGTTGTAAATGATACATTAAACAAGCTGGACTTAATTGATATTTATAGGACATTCCATTATAGGACATTCCATCTGAAAACAACAGAACATACCTTCTTCTCAAGTGCTCATGGAACATTCTCCAGGATAGATCTTATCCTGAGTCACAAGTCAAGCCTTGGCAAATTTAAGAAAATTGAAATCGTATCAAGTATCTTCTCTGACCGCAATGTTATGAGACTAGATATCAATTACAGGAAAAAATCTGTAAAAAATACAAAAACATGGAGGCTAAACAATAACTTACTTAATAACCAAGAGATCATTGAAGAAATCAAAGGGGAAATTAAAAAAATACCTAGAATCAAATGACAATGAAAATATGATGACACAAAACCTATGAGATGCATCAAGTGCAGTTCTAAGACAGAAGTTTATAGCAGTAAAATCCTACCTTAAGAAACAAGAAACATCTCAAATAAACAACCTAACCTTACACCAAAAGCAATTAGAGAAAGAAAAACAAGAAAACCCCAAATGTAGCAGAAGGAAAGAAATCATAAAGATCAGACCAGAAATAAATGTAAAAGATATGAAGGAAATGATAGCAAAGATCAATAAAACAAAAAGGTGGTTCTTTGAGAAGATAAACAAAATTCATAAACCATTATCCAGACTCATGAAGAAAAAAAGGGAGAAGACTCAAATCAATAGAATTAGAAATGAAAACAGGGAAGTAACAACTGACACAGCAGAAATACATAGGATCATGAGAAATTACTACAAGCAACTCTATGCCAACAAAATGGACAACCTGGAAGAAATGGACAAATTCTTAGAAATAAACAACCTTCCGAGAATGAACCAGGAAGAAATAGAAAATATGAACAGACCAATCACAAGTAATGAAATTGAAACTGTGATTAAAAATCTTCCAACAAACAAAAGGTCAGGACCAGGTGGCTTCACAGGTGAATTCTATCAAACATTTAGAGATGAGCTAACACCTATCCTTCTCAAACTCTTCCAAAATATAACAGAGGGAGGAACACTCCCCAACTCATTCTATGAGGCCACCATCATCCTGATACCAAAACCAGAGAAAGATGTCACAAAAAAAAGAAAAATACAGACCAATATCACTGATGAACATAGATGCAAAAATCCTCAACAAAACACCAACAAATAGAATCCAACAGCATATTAACAGGATCATATCCCATGATCTAGTGGGGTTTAATCCCAGGAATGCAAGGATTCTTCAATATGCACAAATCAATCAATGTGATACACCACATTAACAAATTGAAGGAATAAAATGATATGATCATCTCAACAGATGCAGAGAAAGCTTTTGACAAAATTCAGCACCAATTTATGATAAAAACCCTCCAGAAAGTAGGCATAGAGGGAATTTACCTCAACATAATAAAAACCATATATGACAAGCCCACAGCCAACATCTTCCTGAATTGTGAAAAACTGAAATCATGCCCACTAAGATCAGGAACAAGACAAGGTTGCCCACTCTCACCACTATTATTCAACATAGTTTTGGAAGTTTTAGTCACAGCCCTCAGAGAAGAAAAAGAAATAAAAGGAATCCAAATCAGAAACGAAGATGTAAAGCTGTCACTCTTTGCAGATGACATGATACTATACTTAGAGAATCCTATAGATGCTACCAGAAAACTACTAGAGCTAATCAATGAATTTGGTAAAGTAACAGGATACAAAATTAATGCACAGAAATCTCTTGCATGCCTATATACTACTGACAAAAAATTTGAAAGTGAAATTAAGAAAACACTCCCATTTACCATTGCAACAAAAAGAATAAAATACCTAGGAATAAACCTACCTAAGGAGACAAATGACCTGTATGCAGAAAATTATGACAGTGATGAAAGAAATTAAAGATACAAATAGATGGAGAGACATACCACGTTCTTGGAATGGATGAATCAACATTGTGCAAATGACTCTACTACCCAAAACAATCTACAGATTCAATGCAATCCCTATCAAACTAGCAGTGGCATTTTTCACAGAATGAGAACAAAAAAATTCACAATTTGTATGGAAGCACAAAGACCCCAAATAGCCAAAGCAATCTTGAGAAAGAAAAACGGAGCTGGAGGAATCAGGCTTCCGGTCTTCAGACTACACTACAAAGCTACAGTAATCAGGTGAGTATGGTACTGGAACAAAACCAGAAATATAGATCAATGGAACAGGATAGAAAGCCTGGAGATAAACCCACACACATATGGTCACCTTATCTTTGATAAAGGAGGCAAGAATATACAGTGGAGAAAAGACAGCCTCTTCAATAAATGGTGCTGGGAAAACTCAACAGCTACATCTAGAAGAATGTAATTAGAATGCTCCCTAACACTGTACAGAAAAATAAACTTAAAACGGATTAAAGACCTAAATGTAAGGCCAGACTCTATCAAACTCTTAGAGGATAACATAGGCAGAACACTCTATGGCATAAATCACAGCAAGATACTTTTTGACCCACATTCTAGAGGAATGGAAATAAAAACATAAATAAACAAATGGGACCTAATCAAACTTAAAAGCTTTTGCACAGCAAAGGAAACCATAAACAAGACCAAAAGACAACCCTCAGAATGGGAGAAAATATTTACAAAGGAAGCAACTGACAAAGGATTAATCTCCAAAATTTACAATCAGCCCATGCAGCTCAATATCAAAAAAACAAACAACTGAATCCAAAAATGGGCAAAAGACCTAAATAGACATTTCTCCAAAGAAGATATACAGATTACCAACAAACACATGAAAGAATGCTCAACATCATTAATCATTAGAGAAATGAAAATCAAGCTACAATGTTATATCATCTCACACAGGTCAGAATGGCCATCATCAAAAAATCTACAGACAATAAATGCTGGAGAGGGTGTGGATAAAAGGGAACCCTCATACACTGTTGGTGGGAATGTAAGTTGATACAGCCACTATGGAGAACAGTATGGAGGCATCCTAGAAAACTTAAAATAGAACTACCATTCTAGGTAGGAATCCCACTACTGGCATATACCTGGAGAAAACCATAATTCAAAATAGTCATGTACCACAATGTTCATTGCAGGTCTATTTACAATAGCCAGGACATGGAAGCAACCTAAGTGTTCATCGACAGATGAACGGATAAAAAAGATGTGGCACATATATACAATGGAATAATATTCCAACATAAAAAGGAACGAAATTTAGTTATTTGTAGTGAGGTGGATGGACTTAGAGTGTGTCATACAGAGTGAAGTAAGTCAGAAAGAGAAAAACAAATACCGTATGCTAACACATATATATGGAATCAAAAAAAAGAAAAAGAAAATGGTCATGATGAACCTAGGGGCAAGATGGGAATAAAGACACAGACTTACTAGAAAATGGACTTGAGGACACTGGGAGGGGGAAGAGTAAGCTAGTACAAAGTGAGAGAGTGGTAGTGTATATATGGACATATATATACTACCAGATGTAAAATAGATAGCTTGTGGGAAGCAGTTGCACAGCACCAGGAGATCAGCTCGGTGCTTTGTGACCAGCTAGAAGGGTGGGATAAGGAGGCTGGAAGGGAGGGAGACACAAGAGGGAAGAGATATGGGGATATATGTATATGTATAACTGATTCACTTCGTTATAAAACAGAAACTAACACACCATTGTAAAGCAATTATACTCCAATAAAAATGTTTTAAAAAAAAAATATATATATATATATAAGCTTTGAATTTTTCCTGTGGTAATGCATCAGCATATTTCACCCTTCTGTCACACCATATCATATCCTCAGTCACACTGGAATCAAAAGGCCTACTGTACTCTGAATTTGCCCCTCATATTGTAAATATATGTTTAACTTTAAAAGAAATTTCTGGACTGTTTTCCAAAGTGACAGCAAAATCTTGCATTCCTGTGAGCAACATATAAGCATTCCACTTGCTCCACATTATTGTAAGCACTTAGGATTATGAGATTTAAAATTTTAACCATTTTGATAGATGTGTTATGATCTCTTAATATGGTTATAATTTACATCCCCCTAATGACTGATGATGTTAAGCATCATTTTATGTTTTTTGTTTGTTGTGATTTTTGGAGTATTTTTGTTTCTTTGGTTGGTTGGTTTGGTTTTGTTTGGTCTGGTTTTGCCATCTACCTATCTTCTTTGGTGAAGAGTCTGTTCAAATCTTTTGCCCATTTTACAAAGTCAGGTTGTTTTTTTTCTTACCACTGAGCTGTGAGAGTTCTTTATATATTCTGTATACCAGTCCTTCATTAGGTGGGTGTTTAACAGTTACTTTCTTTCAATGTATGGCTTGCTTTTTATTTTCTTAAAAATGTCTTTTTACAAAGTTAAAGATATTATGATGGAGTCCAATTTACCAACTTTTTCTTTTGTGATTCATATTTTTGTATCCTATCCAGTAAATATTTATTGTTAGCTTTCAATGTCAAGGATAAGACAAATGAGCACTCTATTGCACACACAAGGAACTAAAGTACTATGTAATATTTCATACAGGTCTTTGGCATAAAGAACAATAAAACTTTTTCTCCCCAAAAAGGCGAGTTGTTGCAGAGCATCCTGCTGCCAGCTGAAATTTGGCTGCTGATGTTATATTATGACTTACATCAGAAACTGGAATTCTAAATCTTTGCTTCATTAAGGTAGACAAGGAATGAGGTTTTAGCCTTGTGGGCTTATCACTGGGATCTCTCAGTCATTTTACAGAATACTGGAACCCACAGGAAGAAATGCTCATCCTATTAACCAACGTGAAAGTTTTCCTTCCTGGCATTATAGGTTCAGATGGTGTGAGAAAGGATTAGCAGTACTTTTTAACTAGAAACTCCATTGCTTTTCATCAGCTCAGTCACATCTGCAGAGAGTTTTTACTTCTGTTCATAAGAAGTCTCCCAAGTAGTAGGCTGTGTGTGTATCCTGCTTCAATGAGTCAAATTACTGAATAAGTCATGCAGGATGCATAGCCAGATGGGTGGCACGTGGCCAATTGAATTAGGGCCCAAAATACCCTTTCTGTGGGAGTCAGTTGATTAAGACCTGTCTTATCCTTTACAGGTAATGCATACTTCTCGAGAAACTTAACCTTCTTTCTGTAATGTGCATGACCTAGAAAATCTTCCAAACTTATCACTTAAAAGAAGAACTAAAAGCATAGCCAGTATTAAGACTGATGAAATTATGTAATCATATCACAGAGATTACAAAGTGGGAGAGCATAGCATGGTGATTGAACAAGAAGCCTCTGAAGTCAAAAAGCCCAAACTATGTGATCAGCTATGTGACCTGTCTTTAGGTGTTACTCTCCTCATCTGTAAAGTAGGGCATCTACTACACAGGTGGTTGTGAGGATTAAATGAGATACTATACTAACTTAGCACTGTGCCCAGTGCATAAGTACCCAGTAGACACTAGCAATTATTTCTATTACTTTTGTTGTTAGTACCATCTACATGTATTCTAATTATAGAGCCTTTATTCCCCCAGGTTTCAGTAACTATCCTCTACTTCCCAAAGGCTGGTTCTAACCCTACCATTTTATGTAAACAGTTCTGAGAAATCTCATCCAATTTCCTTTTCTGCAGATTTCAGGGGATGCATGCTACTGTTTTCTTGTGCCAGCCTTGAAACTGACCCCTCTGTTATGACCAAGCCTTTCTAAGCATGAGCTACTAATGACTCTGCAACATTTATCTTTCACTCCTTAGCATATTTGCTACCACAACTGCAGCCCGGCTCCATTCCACAGCTGCTGCTCCTGCAACAGCAGCTGTCATCCCTACTTTACCTCTCCTACTACACCTTCTAGACACTGGCCTCGAACTGCTCCTTAAAAAACTACAGTCCTTTTGCTCAAGTGAAAGAAGAATTTCCCTTTGTTTTCTACTGTTTGAAACAATCTGGAGCTTGTGGTAACTGAGAAGTAAACCTTTGTGTTTCAGGTATAAATCTCCCTTGTGAATAAGCTTTACACAATATCCAAAGTCTAGCCTGGGAACTGTGGGGAGCCAGTCCTCTTGTCCCCCTCCTTGCCCCTTGCCTGCTCTGATTCCTACAAAATTACATATTCCAGGCTGCTTTACTAACTGGTTTTCTGTTAGGTTTGGGCAGTAGGAGGTACCTGCCAAAGACAAGAGTGGAAAGAGATGAAAGTCCAGCATGATTTCCACCCCCCCCCTCTTTGCTTCAGGCAGCATCTCTGTAGAGGCCAGTCTCCTTAGTTGTTCCCATGTCATCAAGCAGGCCTTCCCTCATGGATCCACCCAGCTCCTTCCTGGCTGCTCCATAGTGTATACATGTAAATCCCAATCTCCCAGTTCATCCCAACCCCTCTTCCCCACTTGGTAACCATAAGTTTGTTTTCTACATCTGCGACTCTATTTCTGGTTTGCAAATAAGTTCATCTGTATTGAGTTACCAGTAAACAGAATTATTTCAATAGTGTGCAGTGACTTCCATTTTTAATATATCTTTACTCATAAGAGCTAAGTTAAAAATTACATATCCATAAGGAAAACTTTGGAGTTTGCAGTAAAAGGAAAAGATTTGTATCTCTTTGTACCTATGTCCAGCTCTCTTTCATCTAGAAATTCTACTTTTTTTGTGGAGTTAATACTTTTGTAGAGGAAATAGTGAAAATTTAAATTTTAAATTAGTGTAGTTCTAAAACTTCAGAGCAAGTTCTGTAGATATGAGATAAGTAAGGAAAATAGAATCAAGAGATTCTAAGAAACAGAAAGACAAAACAGGGAAAGAAATAAGGAGAAAGAAGTCTGTTAAAAAAGAAAATCAAATTAGAAAGCAATAAAAATACTCTATGCCAAGAATTCTAACTTAAGTAGAAAACACTTCTCTTATGGATGGGATTAGTCACATTGAAAGCAGAAAGATTATTAACACTAATGTTCACTTATTTCCAAACCTAGGTATAACAGACTAAAGGGGAAAGAAATTGAAAAGGAACTCAGTAAATGTGGGAAAATTAGTAAATTGATAGGAAAACAAAATAAGTAAAAGGAAAGGTCATATGGTCTTACCAAATTGTATTCTCTAATTCATTGACTATTTCTAGTAAGAAAAGCATGTGATAAGAAGAGATTTTTATCTTCCAAGTACCCTGAGTAGCAGAGTAGACAATGGAACACTGCTGCATTTTTACTTTATAAATGTAAATACTGGGGAGACAATACAAATATGGAATAGCTTTAAATACATATGATAGTAGTTACACATAGACAGAAATACCTGAAAGAAAACACCCCTAAGTGTTAGTAGCAGTTTGTCCCTGTGTAATAAGAATTTGGGAGATAGATAGATGGTAGAAAGAGATAGAAGATAGGGATATGTAGAGATATAGATATATCTGCATTTCCCAATTTTTCTAGATTTTTGTTGTGATACATTCATGACAGAAAAAGATGGCTTTAAAATGTTCTATGCATTTGTTTTTCAGTAGAGTAGTCATTTAACAAATATTCCTACCATCTTTGTGAACTCTATTTACATGTGGTGTGAGAGAGAGAAAAATAGTTTGAGCTATGAACGGCCCACACATATTACACAAAATGCAATCTTGTGGAATTTTTAATTTGTGCTTAAGTATGTATATATATTTGAACATAAACCAGGCCATATTTCACACAGTTTGTGTACATTGTGGGTAAAGACATAATTCTGTGCAAGTCAGAAATATGCACCACTTTCAACACAACCTGCTTGAAGTAAACATTTTTGTTGTGAAGTTGCTCAGTGACCAATATCTGTAAGTCCCTTAGGAAGCAACCAAATTAGATAGGTAGCTGCCAGAAAGTGTCTGTGTGTGGTGGTGGGTGTGGGGATAGCTCTAGAAAGCTTCAAATAGTAATCTTAAGGTAATTTTGAGTACTATTGTATTTTAATAAGTATTTCTGATAATAAAAATAATACATGTTAATTATAATTAAGTTGGAAAATATATAAATATATAAAGAATAAAATACTCTAATCCTCTAATCCCACCTCCAGTGATAACAACAACTATTAACATTTTTTCAGATTTCTTTCTAGTAAAGTGATCTTTAAAATCCAGGGAAAGGAAGACAGGAAGGAAGGCAGGAAAAATGAAGATAAATTCAGGAAGGTATTTAGTTTCCATCTGTACTTAAGTGTACATCAGAGAGGAATCAATGTTTCATGTTTAGAAATTAGAAACTTTCAGCTTTAAGCATGATCTTCCAGTATGTAAACTACCTCTAGCTTATTTTTAGTTGACATTATTGAGATATAATATACATATTGTGAAACTGACATTTTTAGGTGTACAATTCTGTGAATTCTGACAAATACATACGGTTGCATTTATAACACTAAGAACAAGAGATAGAACATTTCATCATTCCAAAATGTTTCTTTGTGCTCTTTTGTAATCAATTTTCTTCTCCCACTGCCAGAGCTTGGCAACCACTAATCTGTTCTTTGTCGTCATAGTTTTGCCTCTTCAAGAGGACATCTAAGTGGAATCATACAATATGTAGCCATTTGAGACTGACTTCTTTCTCTCAATATATTTGAGGTTCATCAGTGTTGTTATATGCATCAGTACTTCATTCTATTTATTGCTAAATAGTATTCCATTGAATGGATTTACTACAGTAAATAAATTGACTTATTCATTCACCAGTTGATTGATATTTCAGTTGTTTTCAGATTCTGGTAATTATAATGAAGCCAATAAAAACATTTGCATACATTTTTATGTGGACATAGTTTCCGTTTCTTTGGGGTAAAATCCTAGTAAGTGAGATTTTTGGGTCATATGTTATCAATAAGGATACATATAACTTTAAAAGAAACTGCCAAATTGTTTTTCAAAGTGACAGTAAAATTCTGCATACCCACTGATAATATTTGATGGGTCTGTTTGCTTCACATTTTTATAAGCATTTAGGAATATGAGATTTTATTTTATTGAGACATAGTTGATATATAACATTATGCAAGCTTCAGGTGATTCACAATTTTTTACAGGTTATACTCCATTTATAGTTATTATAAAATATTGGCTATATTCCTTGTGCTATACAAAATATCCTTGTAGCTAATTTATTTTATACATAGTAGTTCATACCTTTTCATCCCTTACCCCTATCTTGCCTTTCCCCCCTTTCGTCTGTCACCCCACTGGTAACCACTAGTTTGTTTTCTAGACCTGTGAGTCTGTTTCTTTTTTGTTATATTTACTAGTTTGTTTTATTTTTTATATTCCACGTATGATAACATAAGTATTTGTCTTTCTCTGACTTATTTCACTAAACATAATATAATATCCTCCAAGTCCATCCATGTTGTTGCAAATGGCAAAATTTCATTCTTTTTTTATGGCTGAGTTGGATTCCATTGTGTTTATATATATCACATCTTCTTTATCCATTCATCTGTTGATGGTCACTTAGGTTGCTTCCATATCTTGACAATTTTGAATAATGTTTCTATGAACATTGGGGTGCATGTATCTTTCCAAATTTGTTTTCATTTTTTGGGATATATACCCAGGAGTGGAATTGCTGGGTCATATGGTAGTTCTATTTTTAGTTTTTTTGAGTAACCTCCATACTGCTTTCCAAAGTGGCTGTACCAATTTACATTCCCACTAGTGTACAGGGTTCACTTTTCTCCACATCCTTGGCAACATTTATTATTTGTGGTCTTTTTGATGATAGCCATTATTCAGGCAAGTGTGAAGTGATATCTCATTGTGGTTTTAATTTGCATTACTCTTATGATTAATGACATTGAGCATCTTTTCATGTGCCTGTTGGCCATCTCTGTGTCTTCTCTGGAAAAATGTCTGTTCAGGTCTTCTGCTCATTTTTAATCTGGTTGTTTATTCTTTTGATGTTGAGTTGTATGGCTTTTTATATATTTTGGATATTAACCCCTTATCGGTCATATTATTTGCAAATATTTTCTCCCATTCAGTAGGTTGTCCTTTCATTTTGTCAATGTTTTTTTTTACTGTGCAAAGGTCTTTAAGTTTAATTAGGTCCCATTTGTTTATTTTTGTTTCTGTTTCATTTGTTTTAGGAGACAGATCAAAAAAAATTGCTATGACATGTCAGAGTGTTTTGCCTGTTTCTTTGTAGGAGTTTTATGGCATCCTGTCTTACATTTAGATCTTTAATTCCAGATTTTTAAAATTTTAGCCATTTAGATAGATGGGCTGTGGTTATAATTTACATTTCCCTAATAATGGTTGAGCCTCTTTTCATGATTTTTTTCTTTCTTTCTTTCTTTTTTTTTTTGTTGCTATCTGTATATCTTCTTTGGTGATATATAGGTTTGAATCTTTTGTCCATTTTTAAAATTTGGTTGTTTATTTTCTTATTGACTTGTCAGAGTTATTTATATACTCTGGATACCAGACTTTTATCAACTAGGTGTTTAACAAATATTTTCTTCACATGTGTGACTTGTATTTCATTTTTATTAGCATGTTTTACAAAGAGCAAAAGATATAATTGTGGTGAAGTCCAATTTATCAATTTTTTCTTTTGTGATACGTGTTATTCATATCCTAGCTAATAAATAATTGCAAGCCTAATCCAGAGTCCCAAAGATTTTCTTCTTTGTTTTCCAAAGAAGTTTTATGGGTTCTAGGGTTTATATTTTGGTCTATGATCCGTTTTGCATTCATTTTTGTATATAGTAAGAGATAGAAATCTCAGTTCTTTTTTCTTTCTTATTTTCCATATGAATATCTAATTATTCTAGCATTATTTCTTGGAAAGATTATTTTTTCTACACTGAATTGCTTTGCCCTCACTACTTTGTCTCAAATCAGTTGTGTAGGTCTATTTCTCGAATTTCTGTTCTATTCCATCTGTCTATGTATTTATTCTTTCTCCAATATCTCATTGTCCTGATTACTGTAGCTTTATAATGAATCTTAAAATCAGGTATTTCAAATGCTACAAACTTGTTCTTTTTCAAAGTAGTTTTGCTATTTTAATTCTTTTGTTTTTCCAAATACATTTTAGACTTGGCTTGTAAATTTCTATAAAATATCTGAATATAGATCAATTTTAAAAGAATTGACACCTTAACAATGTTGACTATTCCAAATCATGATCATAGAAAATCTATTTATTTAGATGTCCATTGATTTCTCTGCTCAGTGTTTTGAAGTTTTCAACATACAAAATTTTACATATATTTTGTTTTGTTATATATATATATGTGTACTTTATGTATTCGATGCTAGTTTAAATGGTAGTGTTGTTATAGCTTCAAATTTTCATTGCTGATATATGCAGTTTATTTTGTGTCCTAAAGTCTGATAAACTCACTTATTAGTTTTAGTAGCCATTTTTGTAGCCATTTTTGTAGACTTTGGGGGATTTTCTACTTAGCCAATCTTCTTAGATATCAGTGAATAAAAACAGTTTTAATTCTCTTTCAATGTATAAATATTGTATTTAATTTTATTACCTTATTACATTGCATAGTAGTACAGTGTTGAATAGGAGAAGTGAGAGCAGATATCTATGCACTTTTCCCAATCTTAAGGGAAATGCATTCAATCTTTCATCACTGAGTATGATGTTAGCCGTACAATTTTTCCAGATGACCTTTATTAGCTTAAGGAATTTCTCTTACGTTCTTAGTTTTCTGAGAGCTTTTTTAAAAAATGGATGTGGGATTTGTGAAAAGAATTTTTTATATCTATTGAGATTCATCATATATTTTGTTTTCCAACATGATAAATTATGTTGATAGATTTTCAAATACTGAATCAACCTTATATTCCCAGAATAAACTGCACTTTTTCATGATGTGTATTTCGGTAACATATTGCTGGTATCAGTTGGCTAATTTTCTTTTTTTTTTAACTTTTGAATTTTATTTATTTTTTTACACAGCAAGTTCTTGTTAGTCATCCATTTCATGCACATTAATGTATACATGTCAATCCCAATCTCCCAATTCATCACACCACCACCCCCAGCCACCGCTGCTTTACCCCCTTGGTGTACATACGTTTGTTCTCTACACTTGTGTCTCAATTTCTGCCCAGCAAACTGGTTCATCTGTACCATTTTTCTAGGTTCCACATATATGTGTTGATATGGGATATTTGTTTTTCTCTTTCTGACTTCTCTCTGTATGACACACTCTAGATACATCCACGTCTCTACAAATGACCCAATTTTGTTCCATTTTATGGTTGAGTAATATTCCACTGTATATATGTACCACATCTTCTTTATCCATTCACCTGTCAATGGGCATTTAGGTTGCTTCCATGACCTGGCTATTGTAAATAGTGCTGCAATGAACATTGGAGTGCCTGTGTCTTTTTGAATTATGGTTTTCTCTGGGTATATGCTCAGTAGTGGGACTGCTGGGTCATATGGTAATTCTATTTCTAATTTTTTAAGGAACCTCCATACTGTTTTCCATAGTGGTTGTATCAATTTACATTCCCACCAACAGTGCAAGAGGGTTCCCTTTTCTCCACACCCTCTCCAGCATTTGTTATTTGTAGATTTTCTGATGATGCCCATTATAAATGGTGTGAGATGATACCTCACTGTAGCTTTGATTTGCATTTCTCTAATGATTAGTGATGAGCATTCTTACATGTGCTTCTTGCCCATCTGTATGTCCTCTTTGAAGAAATGTCTATTTAGGTCTTCTGCCCATTTTTTGATTGGGTTTTTTTTTTAATATTGAGCTGCTTATAAATTTTGGAGATCAATCCTTTGTCCATTGATTTGTTTGCAAATATTTTCTCCCCTTCTGAGGATTGTCTTTTTGTCCTGTTTGTAGTCTCCTTTGCTTTGCAAAACCTTTTAAGTTTCATTAGGTCCCATTTGATTTTTTTTTTAATTTCCATTACTCTAGAAGGTGGATCAAAAAAGATCTTGCTGTGATTTATGTCGAAGAGTATTCTTCCTATGTTTTCCTCTAAGAGCGTTATAGTGTCCAGTCTTACATTTAGGTCTCTAATCCATTTTGACCCTATTTTTGTGTATGGTGTTAGGGGGTGTTCTAATTTCATTCTTTTACATGTAGTTGTCCAGTTTTCCCAGCACCACTTATTGAAGAGACTGTCTTTTCTCCATTGTATATCTTGCCTCATTTTTCATAGATTAGTTGACCATAGGTGTGTGGGTTTATCTCTGGGCTTTCTATCCTGTTCCATTAATCTATATTTCTCTTTTTGTGCCAGTACGATATTGTCTCGATCACTGTAGTTTTGTAGTATAGTCTGAAGACAGGGAGTCTGATTCCTCCAGCTCTTTTTTTTCCCCTCAAGACTGCTTGGGCTATTCAGGTTCTTTTGTGTCTCCATAGAAATTTTAAGATTTTTTGTTCTAGTTCTGTAAAAAATGCCATTGGTAATTTGATATGGATTGCATTGAATATATAGATTGCTTTGGGTAGCATAGTCATTTTTACAATATTGATTCTTCCAATCCAAGAACATGGTATATCTATCCATCTGTTGGTATCATCTTTGATTTCTTTCAACAGTGTCTTATAGTTTTCTGCATACAGGTCTCTTGTCTCCCTAGGTACGTTTATTCCTAGGTATTTTATTCTTTTTGTTTCAATGGTAAATGGGAGTGTTTCCATAATTTCTCTTTCAGATTTTTCATCATTAGTGTATAGGAATAAAAGAGATTTCTGTGCATTAATTTTGCATCCTGAAACTTTACCAGATTCATTGCTTAGCTCCAGTAGTTTTCTGGTGGCATATTTAGGATTCCCTATGTATAGTATCATGTCATCTGCAAACAGTGACAGCTTTACTTCTTCTTTTCCAATTTAGATTCCTTTTATTTCCTTTTCTTCTCTGATTGCCATGGCTAGGACTTCCAAATCTATGTTAAATAAGAGTGGGAAGAGTGGACATCCTTGTCTTCTTCCTGATCTTAGAGGAAATGCTTTTAGTTTTTCACCATTGAGTATGATGTTTGCTGTGGGTTTGTTGTATATGACCTGTAGTATGTTGAGGTAGGTTCCCCCTATGCCCACTTTCTGGAGAGTTTTTACCATAGATGGGTGTTGAATTTTGTCAAAAGCTTTTTCTGCATCTATTGAGATGATCATATGATTTTATCCTTCAATTTGTTAATATGGTGTATCACATTGATTGATTTGCATATATTGAAGAATCCTTGCATCCCTGGGATAACTCTCACTGATCATGGTGTATGACCCTTTTAATGTACTGTTTGATTATGTTTTCTAGTATTTTGTTAAGGATTTTTGCATCTATATTCATCAGTGATATTGGTCTGTAATTTTCTTTTTCTGTACTATCTTTGTCTGATTTCATTAACAGGGTGATGGTGGCCTCATAGAGTGAGTTTGGGAGTGTTCTTTCCTCTGTAATTTTTAGGAAGAGTTTGAGAAGGATGGGTGTTAGCTCTTGTCTAAATGTTTGATAGAATTCTCCTGTGAAGTTATCTGGTCCTGGACTTTTGCTTGTTCGAAGATTTTTAATCACAGTTTCAATTTCATTACTTGTGATTGGTCTGTTCATAATTTTCTATTTCTTCTTGGTTCAGTCTTGGAAAGTTATATGTTTCTAAGAATTTGTCCATTTCTTCCAGGTTGTCCATTTTATTTGCATAGAGTTGCTTGTAGTAGTCTCTTAGGATGCTTTGTATTTCTGCAGTGTTTGTTGTAACCTCTCTTTTTTCATTTCTAATTTTATTGAATTGAGTCCTCTCCCTCTTTTTCTTGATAAGTCTGGCTAATGTTTTTTCAGTTTTGTTTATCTTCTCAGTGAACCAGCCTTTAGTTTTACTGATGTTTGCTATTGTTTTCTTTGTTTCTATTTCATTTATTTCTGTTCTGATCTTTATGATTTCTTTCCTTCTTCAAACTGTGGGTTTTGTTTGTTCTTCTTTTTCTAGTGCCTTTAGATGTAAGGTTAGATTGTTTATTTGAGATTTTTCTGGTTTCTTCAGGTAGACTGTATAGCTATAAACTCCCCTCTTAGAACTGCTTTTGCTGCATCCCATAGGTTTTGGATCATCATGTTTTCATTGTCATTTGTCTCCAGGTATTTTTTGATTTCCTCTTTGATTTCTTCAGTGATCTCTTGGTTCTTTAGGAATGTATTGTTTAGCCTCCATGTGTTTGTGTTTTTTTATGTTTTTTTTCCCCTGTAATTGATTTCTAATCTCATAATAATGTGGTCAGAAAAGATGTTTGATATGTCTTCAATTTCCTTAAATTTACTGAGGCTTGATTTGTGACCCAAGATGTGATCTATCCTGGAGAATGTTCCGTGTGCGCTTGAGAAGAAAATGTCATCTGCTGTTTTTGGATGGAATGTCCTATAACTATCAATTAAATCTATCTGGTCTATTGTTTTCTTTAAAGCTTGTGTTTCCTTATTAATTTTCTCTTTGGATGATCTGTCCATTGGTGTAGGTGAGGTGTTAAAGGCCCCCACTATTGTTGTGTTACTGTTGATTTCCTCTTTTATAGCTGTTAGCAGTTGCCTTATATATTGAGGTTCTCCTATTTTGGGTGCATATATATTTATAATTTTTATATCTCCTTCTTGGATTGGTTCATTGATCATTATGTAGTGTCCTTCCTTGTCTCTTGTAACATTCTTTATTTTAAAGTTTATTTTATCTGATATGAGTATTGCTACTCCAGCTTTCTTTTGATTTCCATTTGCATGGAATATCGTTTTCCATCCCCTCACTTTCAGTGTGAATGTGTCTCTAGGTCTGAAGTGGGTCTCTTGTAGACAGTATGTATATGAGTCTTGTTTTTGTATCCATTCAGCGAGCCAGTGTCTTTTGGTTTGGAGCATTTAATCCATTCACATTGAAGGCAATTATCTATATGTATGTTCTTATTACCATTTTCTTAATTGTTTGGGGTTTGTTTTCATAGGTCCTTTTCTTCTCTTGTGTTTCCCACTTAGGGAAGTTCCTTTAGCATTTGTTGTATAGCTGCTTTGGTGGTGCTGAATTCTCTTAGCTTTTACTTGTCTGTAAAGCTTTTATTTTCTCCCTGGATTCTGAATGAGATCCTTGCTGGATAGAGTAATCTTGGTTGTGTGTTCTTCCTTTTCATCAGTTTAAGTATATCATGCCACTCCCATCTAGCTTGTAGAGCTTCTGCTGAGAAATCAGCCGTTAACTTTATGGGAGTTCCCTTGTATGTTATTTGTCATTTTTCCCTTGCTGCTTTCAATAATTTTCTTTGTCTTTAATTTTTGCCAATTTTGATTACTATGTGTCTTGGCATGTTTCCCCTTGGGTTTATCCTGTATGAGACTGTCTGCACTTCCTGGACTTCAGTGGCTATTTCCTTTTCCGTGTTAGGGAAGTTTTTGTCTATAATCTCTTCAAATATTTTCTCGTATCCTTTCTCTCTCTCTTCTCCTTCTTGGGACCCTTGTAATGTGAATGTTTTTGCATTTAATGTTGTCCCAGAGGTCTCCTAGGCTGGCTTCATTTCTTTCATTTCTTTTTTCTTTTTTTGTATTCTGCAGCAGTGAATTCCACCATTCTGTCTTACAGGTCACTTATCCATTCTTCTGCCTCAGTTATTCTGTTATTGATTCCTTCTAGTGTATTTTTCATTTCAGTTATTGTGTTGTTTATCTTTGTTTTTTAATTCTTCTAGCTCTTTGTTAAAAATTTTTTTGCATCTTCTCAATCTTTGTCTCCATTCTTTTTCCGAAGTCCTGGATCATCTTCACTCTTATTATTCTGAATTCTTTTTTGGAAGGTTGCATATCTCCTCTTCATTTAGTTGTTGGGGTTTTATCTTGTTCCTTCATCTGGTACATAGTCCTCTGCCTTTTCATCTTTCTATAAATGTGGTTTTTCTTCCACAGGCTTCAAGGTTGTATTTGTTCTTGAATTGGCTAATTTTCATTGAAAATTTTTGTGTTTATGTTCATGATGCATATTGGTTTGTAGTTTTATTTTCTTGTAATGTCTTTAGCTTATTTTTCTATCAAGGTCATGCTGTCCTCATAAAAATGAATTGGGAAGTGTTTCCTACTCTTCTATTTTCTGAAATAGTTTGTGTAAAATTGGTATTAATTCTTCTTTAATGTTTGGTAGAATTTGCCAATGAAGTCACCTAGGCCAAGAATTTTCTTGAAAATAATTAGACTATTCCAATTACCTATTTTTAGTGAGCTTTGGTAGTTGGTGTCTTTCATAGAATTTGTCTATTTCATGTAAGATGTTGAATTTATTGTCATAAAGTTGTTTTAATATTCCCTTATTTTCTTTTTAGTATCAGTAAGATCTGTAGTGATGAACCATTTTTCATTAGTTACTGGTCATTTATATCTTCTTTACTTTCTTCCTGATCAATCTGCTTACAGCAGTGGCTCTAAACTGTGGGTGATATTGCCTCCTAGGAACATTTGGCAATGTTTGGATACATTTTTTGACTGTCACAAACTGGGTGGGGCTGCTACAGACACCTAGTGGTTAGAGGCCTGGATTGCTGCTAATCATCCTATATAGGATGGTTTCTTATGAAAACAAAAAAATTTATCCAGACCCAAATTTCAATTGAGCTACAGTTGAGAAACTCTGATATAAAAGTTTATCAATTTTATTAATTTCTTCAAAGAACCAGCTTTGGCTATAAGTGACTTTCTCTATTGCTTTTACTGTTTTTAATTTAACTAATTTCTGATTTTACCTCTATTACTTCCTTCCTTCTACTTTTGAAAGGGATTATTTTGCTCTTTTTTATCTAGCTCTTAATGTGGAAGCTTAAATCATTTACTTGAGACCCTTCTTCATCTCTAATATAAGCATAAGCATTTAATGCTCTCAGCTTATCTTTAAGCATCACTTTATTTTTTTATTAATTTTTATTGGAGTATAATTGCTTTACAATGTTGTGCTTGTTTCTATTGTACTGTACAGGAAAGTGAATCAGCTATACATATAATAATATCACCTCTTTTTTGAATTTCCTTCCCATTTAGGTCACCACAGAGCATGGAGTAGAGTTCCCTGTACTATAGAGTAGGTTCTCATTAGTTATCTATTTTATAAATAGTATCAATAGTTTATACATGTTAATCCCAATCTCCCAATACATCCCATCCACCTTACCCCTTGGTATCCATAAGTTTGTTCTCTAAGTCTGTGTCTCTACTTCTGCTTTACAGATAACATCATCTGTACCATTTTTCTAGATTCCGCATATGTGTGTTAATATATGATATATTTTTTTCTCTTTCTGGCTTACTTCACTCTGTATGACAGTCTCTAGGTCCATCCATGTTTCTACAAATGACCCAATTTCATTCCTTTTTATGACTGAGTAATATTCCATTGTGTATATGTGCCACATATTCTTTATCCATTCCTCTATTAATGGATATTTAGGTTGCCTCCATGTGCTGGCTATTTAAATAGTGCTGCAACAAACATTGTGGTGCATGTATCTTTTTTAAATCATCTCTACTGGAGTATAATTGCTTTAAATGTTGTGTTAGTTTCTGCTGTATAACATAGTGAATCAGCTATATGCATACATATATCCCCATATCCCCTCCTTCTTGCATCTCCCTCCCACCCTCCCTATCCCACCCCTCTAGGTGGTCACAAAGCACCAAGCTGATCTCCCTGTGTTATGCAGCTCCTTCCCACTAGCTATTTATTTTACACTTGGTAGTGTATATATGTCCATGCCATTCTCACTTTGTCCCAGCTTACACTTCCCTCTGCCCATATCCTCAAGTACATTCTCTATGTCTGCATCTTTATTCCTGTCCTGCCCCTAGGTTCATCAGAACCACTTTTTTTTAAGAATCCATATATATGTGTTAGCATGCATGTATCTTTTTGCATTATGGTTTTCCCTGTGTATATGCTCAGTAGTGGGATTGCTAGGTCATATGGTAGCTCTATTTTTAGTTTCCTCCATACTGTTCTCCATAGTGGCTGTATCAATTTACATTCACATTAAAAGTGCTGGAGGGTTCTGTATTCTTCCCACCCTTGTCAGGATTTATTTTTTGTAGGTTTTTTAATGATGGTCATTCTGACCAGTGTTAGGTGATACCTCATTGTAGTTTTGATTTGCATTTCTCTAATAATTAGTGATGTTGAGCATTGCTTTCTGTGTTTGTTGGCCATCTGTATGTCTCCTTAAGAGAAATGTCTGTTTAGGTCTTCCACCTATTTTTTGATTGAGTTTTTTATTTTTTTGATATTGAGCTGAATAAGCACTTTGTATATTTTGGAGATTAATCCTTTGTCAGTTTCTTGGTTTGTAAATATTTTCTCCAAATCTATGAGTTGTCTTTTAATCTCATTTATGGTTTCCTTTGCTGGGCAAAAGCTTTTAAGTTTCATTAGGTTCCATTTTTTGTTGTTGTTGTTGTTTTGTTTTTCATTACTCTAGAGGAAGTGGGTCAAAAAAGATCTTGCTGCAATTTATGTCTAAGAGTATTCTGCCTATATTTTCTTCTAAGAGATTTGTAGCATCTGGCCTTACATTCAGGTCTTTAATCCATTTTGAGTTTATTTTTGTGTATGGTGTTAGGTAGTGTTCTAATTTCATTCTTTTACATGTAGCTGTCCAGTTTTCCTGGCACCACTTATTGAAGAGATTGTCTTTTCTTCACTGTATATTCTTGCCTCCCTTGTCATAGATTAGGTGACAATAGGTGTGTGGGTTTACCTCTGGGCTTTCTATTCTGTTCCATTGCTGTATATTTCTGTTTTTGTGCCAGTACCATACTGTATTGATTACTGTAGCTTTTTAGTGTAGTCTGAAGTCAGGGAGCCTGATTCCTCCAGCTCCGTTTTTCTTTCTCAAGATTGCTTTGGCTATTCAGGGTCTTTTGTGTTTCCATACAAACTGTAAAATTTTCTGTTTTAGTTCTGTGAAAAATGCCATTGGTAATTTCAAAGGGATTGCATTGAATCTGCAGACTGCTTTGGGTAGTATAGTTATTTTCACAATATTTATTCTTCCAATCCAAGAATATGGTATATCTCTCCATCTGTTTGTGTCATCTTTGATTTCTTTCATCAGTGTCTTATGGTTTTCTGAGTACAGGTCTTTTACCTCCTTAGGTAGGTTTATTCCTAGGTATTTTATTCTTTTTGTTGCAATAGTAAAAGGGATGGTTTCCTTAATTTCTCTTCCTCATCTTTCCTTTTTTGTGTATAGGAATACAACAGATTTTATTAATTTTGTATCCTGCAACTTTACTAAATTCATTGGTTAACTATAGTATTTTGCTGGTGGCATGTTTAGGATTTTCTATGTATAGTATCATGTCATCTGCAAACAGTGACAATTTCACTCCTTTTTCAGTTTGGAGTCCTTTTATTTCTTTTTCTTCTCTGCTGTGGTTAGGACTTTCAACACTATGGAAGATAATAGTGGTGAGAGTAGAAACCCTTGTCTTAGAAGAAATGCTTTCAGTTTTTCACCATTGAGAATGATGTTTGCTGTGGGTTTGTAATATATCATCTTATGTTATTGTAGGTTCCCTCTATGACCACTTTCTGGAGAGTTTTTATCATAAGTCGATGTTGAACTTTGTTGAAACCTTTTTCTGCATCTATTGAGAGATCATGTGGTTTTACTATTCAGTTTGTTAATTGTGGTTTATCACATTGATTGATTTGCATATATTGAAGAATCCTTGCATCCCTGGGATAAATCCCACTTGATCATAGTGTATGATCCTTTTAATGTGTTGTTGTATTCATTTGCTAGTATTTTGTTGAGGATTTTTGCATCTATGGTCATCAGTGATATTGGCCTGTAATTTTCTTTTGTTTTTTCCTGTGATATCTTTGTCTGGTTTTAGTATCAGGGTGATGATGTCCTCATAGAATGATTTTGGGAGTGTTCCTCCCTCTGCAATTTTTTGGAAGAGTTTGAGAAAGATAGGTGTTAGCTCTTCTCTAAATGTTTGATAGAATTTGCCTGTGAAGCCATATGGGACTGGACTTTTGTTTCTTGGAAGTTTCTTCTTTGCAGTTTCAATTTCATTACTTCTGAATGGTCTGTTCATATTTGCTATTTCTTCCTGGTTCTGTCTTGGAAGGTTGTACCCTTCTAAGAATTTGTCCATTTCATTCAGGTTTTTCATTTTATTGGCATATAGTTTGTGTGGTAGTATCTCATAATCCTTTTTATTTCTGTGGTGTCCATTGTGTTTTCTCCATTTTCATTTCTAATTTTATTGATTTGTGTCCTCTCCCCCCTTTTTTTGTTGAGTCTGACTAAAGGTTTATCAATTTTCTTTATCTTGTCAAAGAACCAGCTCTTAGTTTCATTGATTTTTGCTACTGTTTTCCTTGTTTCTATTTCATTTTTTTCTTCTCTGATCTTTATGATTTCTGTCCTTCTACTAACTTTGGGGGGTTTGTTTTTGTTGTGGTTCTTTCTCTATTTGCTTTAGGTGTAAGGTTAGGTTGTTTATTTGGGATTTTTCTTGTTTCTTGATGTAGGATTGTATTGCTATAAACTTCACTCTTAGGACTGCTTTTGCTGCATCCTCTAGGTTTTGGGTGGTCGTGTTTTCATTGTTGTTTGTTTCTAGGTATTTTTTGATTTCCTCTTTAATTTCTTCAGTGATGTCTTAGTTATTTAGTAGCATATGGTTTAGCTTCCATGTGTTTGTGTTTTTTACAATTTTTTCCTGTACCTGATTTCCAATCCCAAAGCACTGTGGCTGGAAAAGATGCTTGATATGATTTCAATTTTCTTAAATTTACCAAGGCATGATTTGTGATGCAAGATGTGATCTATCCTGGAGAATGTTCCATGTGCACTTGAGAAGAAAGTGTGTTCTGCTGCTTTCAGATGGAATGCCCTGTAAATATCAATTAACTCTATCTGGTCTAATATGTCATTTAAAGTTTGTGTTTCCTTATTAATTTTCTGTCTGGATTATCTGTCCATTGCTATAAGTGGGGTGTTGAAGTCCTCCACTAATATTGTGTTACAGTCGATATCCCCTTTTATGACTGTTAGCATTTGCCTTATGTATAGAAGTACTCCTATGTTGGGTGCATAAATATTTACAATTTTTATGTCTTGTTCTTGGATTGATCCATTGATCATTATGTAGTGTCCTTCCTTGTCTCTTGTAACAGTCTTTGTTTTAAAGTCTAGTTTCTCTGAAATGAGTATTGTTACTCCAGCTTTCTTTTGATTTCCATATGAATGGAATATCTTTTTCCATCCCCTCACTTTCAGTCTGTATGTGTCCCTAGGTCTGTAGTGGGTCTCTTGTAGACAACATATATATGGGTCTAATCTTTTTATCCTTTCAGCCAGTCTATGTCTTTTGTTTGGAGCATTTAATCAATTTACATTTAAGGTAATTATTGATATGTATGTTCCTATTACCATTTTCTTAATTATTTGGGTTTGTTTTTGTAGGTCTTTTTCTTCTCTTGTGTTTCCCAACTAGAGAAGTTCCTTTAGCATTTGTTGTAAAGATGATTTGGTGGTTCTGAATTTTCTTAGTTTTTGCTTGTCTGTAAATCTTTTGATTTATCTGTCAAGTCTGAATTAGATCTTTGCTTGTTAGAGTAATTTTGGTTTTAGGTTTTTCGCTTTCATCACTTTAAATATATCCTTCCACTCCCTTCTGGCCTGCAGAGTTTCTGCTGAAAAATCAGCTGATAACTTTATGGGGATTCTCTTGTATGTTATTTGTTGCTTTCCCTTGTTGCTTTTAATATTTTTTCTTTGTATTTAATTTTTGTTAGTTTCATTAATATGTGTCTTGGCATGTTTCTCCTTGGGTTTATCCTGTGTGGGACTCTCTGCTTCCTGGAGTTGGGTGGCTATTTCCTTTTCCATGTTAGGGAAATTTTCAACTATCATCTCTTCAAATATTTTCTCAGACCCTTTCTCTTTCTCTTCTTATTCTAGGACCCCTATAATTAAAACGTTTGTTTATTTAATATTGTCCCAGAAATCTCTCAGACTGTCCTCATTTCTTTTCATTCTTTTTTTTCTTTATTCTGCTCTGTGGGAGTTATTTCCACCATTCTATCTTCCACCTCACTTATCTGTTCTTCTGCCTCAGTTATTTTGTTATTGATTCCTTCTAGTGTATTTTTCATTTCAGTTATTGTGTTGTTCATCACTGTTTGTTTGTTCTTTAGTTCTTCTAGGTCACTGTTAAACATTTCTTGTATTTTCTCAATCTGTGCCTCCATTCTACTTCCTTATTTTTTTAGATCATCTATACTATCATTACTCTTAATTCTCTTTCAGGTAGATTGCCTATTTCTCCTTCATTTCTCTGGTCTTGTGGGTTTTTACCTTGCTCCTTCAGCTGCAACATATTTCTCTGTCTTCTATTTTGTCTGACTTACTCTGTTTGAGGACTATTTTCTGCAGGTTTCGGGACATTGTTCCTCTTGCTTCTGGTGTCTGCCCCCAGTGTGTGAAGTTGGTCCAGTGGGTGAAATTGGTCCAATGGCTTGTGTAGGCTTCCTGGCAGGAGGGACTGATGCCTGCCCTCTGGTGGGTGGAGCTGGATCTTTTTGCTCTCATGGGCAGGGTCACATATTGTGATGTGTTTTGGGGGTGTCTGTGAGCTTAGTGTGACTTAGGCAGCCTGTGTGCTGATGGGTAAGTTTGTGTCCTGTCTTGCTTGTTGCTTGGCTTGAGGCATCCAGCACTGGAGCCTTCAGGCAGTTTGCTGGATCCATGTGTTGGAGTCAAGATGGAGACTTTGGGGAGAGCTCTCACCAATTAATATTCCCTGGTGCCAGGAATTCTCTGGCAGTCCAATGTCCTGGACTCAGTACTCCCAGCCAAGAGGTCAGTCCCAACCACTGGCTGGGGAATCAAGATCCTGCAAGGCACATGGAGTGGCCAAAAAAAAAAAAAAAAAAAGGAAGGGGAGGAAAACAGACAAAAATGGCAAGATTCATTCTTTTTTATGTCTGAGTAATATTCCACTGTAAATATATAACACATGTTTATCCATTCATCTCTTGATGAACACTTACTTTGCTTTCATATCTTGGCTATTGTAAAAGTGTTGCAATGAACATAGGGGCACATATGTATATCTTTTCAGATCAGTGTGTTCATTTTCTTAGGATAAATATCCAGGCGTGGGTTTGCTGGGTCTTATTTTTAATTTTTTGAGGAACATCCATACTGGTTTCCATAGGGACTATACCAATTTACATTCCCACCAACAGTGCACAAGGGTTTTCTTTTCTCCACATTCTGGCCAACACTTGTTATTTCTTGCCTCTTTGATTATAGCCATTCTGACAGTGTGATGTGATATCTCATTGCAGTTTTGATTTACATTTAACCAATAAGTGGTGATGTTGAGCATCTTTTCATGTGATTGTTGCCCATCTGTATATCTTCTTTGGAAAAATGCCTATTCATGTCCTCTGCCCATTCTTTAGTCAGATTGTAGGATATTTTAATATTGAGTTGTATGAGTTCTTTATATATTTTGGGTGTTAACCCCTATTGGACACATCATTTAAAAATATCTTCTCTAATTCTTTAGGTTTCCTTTTCATTTTGTTGATAGTTTCCTTCTCTGTGCATAAGCTATTTAGTTTTATTTGGTCTCATTTGTTTAGTTTTACTTTTGTTGCCCTTGCCTAAGGAGACAGACCTAAGAAATATATTGCTAAGAGTATACTGCCTGTTTATTCTAAGGGTTTTATGCTTTCAAGTCTTTAATTCATTTTGAGTTTATTTTCAAAAAGTGTGAGAAAATGGTCTAGTTTCATTCTTTTATGTGTAGCTGTCCAGTTTTCCCAACACCACTTATTGAAGAGACTTTCTTTTTCCCCATTGTATATCTTTGCCTCCTTTGTCATAGATGATTTCAGTAGCATGTTTTTTGGGCTCCACATGTTTGTGATTTTTTCCAGTTTTCTTCCTGTACTTAATTTCTATTTTCATACCACTTTTGTTGAAAAAGATGCTTGATATGATTTCAATCTTCTTAAATTTATTGATAGTTGTTTTGTGGCCTAGCATGTGATCTACACTGGAGAATGTTCCATGTGCACTTGAAGAGAATGTGTATTCTGCAGCCTTTGGGTTGGAATGTTCTATATATAGCTATTAAGTTCATCTGTGCAGTTTAAGTCTAGTGTTTTCTTATTGATTTTCTTTCTGTCCATTGATGTGAGATGTTTAAGCCCTCTACTAGTATTGTGTTACTGTCAATTTTTTTCTTTGTTTAATATTTTATTTATGCATTTAGCTGCTCTCATATTGGGTGCATATATATTTATGATTCTTATATCTTTTTTTGTTGAATGGTCCCTTTATCATTATGTAATGTCTTTCTTTGTTTCTTGTAATAGTCATTTTGAAGTCTATTTTATCTGAAATGAGTACTGCTACCCAGCTTTCTTTCTTTCTTTCTTTCTTTCTTTCTTTCTTTCTTTCTTTCTTTCTTTCTTTCTTTCTTTCTTTCTTTTTTCCATTTTTTGGCTGTGTCCTGTGGCATGTGGGATCTTAGTTCTCCAACGAAGGGCAGAACCCATGGCCCCTGCAGTGGAAGCTTGGAGTCTTAACCACGTGACTGCCAGGAAAGTTCCCCCACGCCGACAGCTTTCCTTTCATGTCTGAATGGAATATCTTTTTCCATACCTTCACTTTCAGTCTTCATGTGTCTTTAGCTCTGAAGTGAGTCTTTTGGTGGCAATAAAATATAAGTCTTGTTTTTTTTTTCTCCATTCAGCCACCCTATGTATTTTGATTTGAGCATTTGGTCCATTTACATTTAAAGTGATTATTGATAGGTATGTACTTATCCTCATTTTGTTACTTATTTTATGGTTGTTTTTATAGTTCTTCTTTGTTCCTTTTGTCTTCCTTTGGTCTCTTCCTTTGTGGTTTGATGATCTTCTTCAGTGTTGTGTTTCCTTTCCTTTTTGCTGTTTTTTGTGTACTTATTATAGGTTTTGAGGTTTTGGTTACTACTATATATATATATATATATATATATATATATATATATATATATATATATATATATATATATATATAAAGCTTATAGTCATTTAACTTTGAACATATTCTAAAAGCTCTACATTTTTTACTCCAAGGACCATATTTTATGTTTTCAATGTCACGTTTTCCTTCTTTTTGTGTATCCCTTAACTACTTATTGAAGTTATAGCAGCTTTTACAACTTTTGTCTTTTAACCTTGATACTAACTTATTAAGTGTTTTATCCACTGCCTTTACTTTATATTTGCCTTTACGAGTGAGATTCTTTCCTTCATATATTTTCTTATTTCTTGTTATGGACTTTTCTTGTTGTGCTTAAAGATGGCCCTTTAACATTTCTTTTATGGCTGGTTTAGTAGTGGTGAACTCTTAGTTTTTGCTTATTTAGGAAACTCTTGATTTCTCCTTCAGTTCTGAATGATAACTTTGCCAGGTGGAGTATCCTTGGTTGTACATTTTTTCCTTTCAGCACTTTAAATAAATCTGGAATGCTCTTCTGCCTGTAAAGTTTTTGCTGAAAAATCAGCTGATAGCTTTGAGGTGGTTCCTGTGCCTGTGACTAATTGCTTTGTTCTTGCTGCCTTTAAAATTTTCTCTTTAAATTTTTCCATTTTAATTATATCTTGGTGTGGATCTCTTTGAATTCATCTTATTTGGGACTCTCTGTGATTCTTGGACCAGAGTGTCTGTTTCCTTCCCTGAGTTGTGAAAGTTTTCACAATAATATCATCAAATGTATTTTTGACTCCTTTCTCTCTCTCGTCTCCTTATGGAACCCCTATAATGTGAATGTTAGTATGCTTGAAGTTGTCTCAAATGTCCCTTAAACTATTCAGGCTTTTAAAATTCTTTTTCTTTTTGCTGCTCTGATTGGGTGATTTCTACTATTCTGACTTCCAGGTCACTTATACATTCTTCTGTATCACCTAACTGTTATTGAGTCCTTCCAGTGTATTTTTTATTTCAGTTATTGTATACTTCAACTCTGATTGGTTATTTTTTTAACATTTTTAAATTCTTTTAATTATTTGTTGAAACTCTCACGGTGTTCCTCTATACTTTTCCTGAGATCAGTGACCATTTTTATGTTCATTATTTTAAACTATTTATCAGGTAAGTTACTTATGTTTGTTTCACTAGGGTCTTTTCCTGAGGTTTTATTTTGCTGTTTCATTTGGAACACATTACTCTGTCTTTTCATTTTGTTTGATTTTCTGAGTTTGTCTCTAAGAATTAGGCAGAACATTTACCTTCCCTGGCCTTGAAGTTGTGTCCTTGTGTAGGAGGATCTTATTAGGACAGCTTGTGCCCAGTAGCCTTAGCGGGAGGGATAGAGCTAAAGTGGGCATAGTCTGGAGCTTTAAGCAGGATGGTGGTGCTGGTGCTGGAGCTGTAGCCCAGCATTGGCTAGGGCTTCTCCCAGGACATGCTGAGTGCATCTGCCTTGGTGGAGTGCTGGAGCCAGAATAATGTACAGGCCAAGGCTTCTCCAGGGGTGAGCTGAGGGCCACTACCTTAGTGGGTGAGACTATTACTGGAGCCCAGCATGGACCAGGGTTTCTCTCAGAGCACATTAATGGCTGACACCTTGGCAAGGGTGGCTAAAACCTGAGCATGGTGTGGGCTGGGAAGCATGCTTGGCATGCTGGCTATCCACTAGCCAGGGCACTTTTGAATCTGCTGCCCCTGTGCTGAGAGACAGAGTAAGTTTGTGTGTGCACCCTTTAACAGTGGAGTCTCAGTTTCCCTCAGCTCTCCCGTTCTCCCTGTTGTAAGCCCTGCTGGATGTTAAAACCCATTAACAGGGCTCATTTTGCCAGTGTCAGTCCCCAGGGCTGGCATGCCCAATGTGGGTCTCAAACCCCTCACTTTTTAAGAAGAATGTCTGAGTTTGTGATACCCCTTCTGTTTTGTTTTTATTTATTTATTTATTGTATTTATTTTTTATTTTTGGCTGCGTTGGGTCTTCGTTGCTTTGTGCAGGCTTTCTCTAGTTGAGGTGAGTGGGGGCTACACTTCGTTGCAGTGTGCGGGTGTCTCATTGCAGTGGCTTCTCTTGGCTTTAGAGCATGGGTTCTAGGCGTGTGGGCTTCAGTAGTTGTGCACGGGCTTAGTTGCTCTGCTGCATGTGGGATCTTCCTGGTCCAGGGCTCAAACCCATGTCCCCTGCATTGGCAGGCAGATTCTTAACCAGTGCTCCATCAGGGAAGCCCCCCCCTTCTGTTTTTGGATTGCCTGCCAGGTGTGTGGGTTCTGAACACATCACATCTTTGCCTCACTTACCCATCTTAATGTGTTTTTTTCTTCATATCCTTAATCATAGAACAGCTGTTCTGGTAGTATTTATGTCATTCTCAGAGAGAGTTCTATATGTAGTTGAAGTTTTGGTGTGTCCCTGAGAGTAGAGGAGCTCAGGGTCTTCTTAGTCTGCCATCTTGATCAAGTTTATGTAATATTCTAAATCTTTGTTATTGTTTCAACAATCTTCACAGCATTTTCACCAGGAGGAGATTCCATCTCAGTAAACCACTTTCTTTGCACATCCATAAGAAGCAACGCCTCATCTATTCAAGTTTTATCATGAGATTACAGCAATTCAGTCACATCTTCAGGCTCCACTTCTGATTCTGGTTATCTTGCTATTTCTACCACATCTGCAGTTACTTCCCCTGCTGAAGTCTTGAACCCCTCAAGGTCATCCACAAGGGCTGGAATCAGCTTCTTCAAAACTCCTGTTAATGTTGATATTTTCACCTCACCCCATGAATCACAATTGTTCTTAATGGCATCTAATTCCAGAAGGTTTTCAATTTACTTTGCCCACCTCCATTAGAAGCTCATGAAGCTCATATAGCTTTCTTCTATAGCTTCCTCACCTCTCTTAGCCTTCACAGAATTGAAGACAGTTAGGATCTTGCTCTGGATTAGGCTTTGGCTTAAGGGAAGGTTGTGACTGGTTTGATCTATTACCAACACCAATAAAACTTTCTCCATATCAGCAGTAAGGTTGGT
Source organism: Mesoplodon mirus (assembly GCF_964341445.2). Taxonomy (NCBI): domain Eukaryota; kingdom Metazoa; phylum Chordata; class Mammalia; order Artiodactyla; family Ziphiidae; genus Mesoplodon; species Mesoplodon mirus. The sequence continues at coordinate 46,356,767 of NC_138992.1, forward strand.
TCCCTTTCTTATCATTTGTGTGTTCACTGGAGTAGCACTTCCAATTTCCTTCAAGACCTTTTCCTTTGCATTCACAACTTGGTTAGCCATTTGGTGAAAGAGGCCTAGTTTTCAGCCTATCTCAGCTTTTGACATTCCTTCCTCACTAAGCTTAATCATTTCTAGTTTTTGATTTAATGTGAAAGACATGCAACCCTTCCTTTCATTTGAACATTAAGAGGCCACTGTAGGGTTATTAATTGGCCTAATTTCAATCTTGTTGTGACTCAGGGAATAGGGATCCCCAAGGAGAGGGACAGAGATGGGGAAAGACTGGTTTGTACATCAGTCAGAAGTCACACACATTGATCAAGTTCACCATCTTATATGGGTGTGGTTTATGGCACCCCAAAACAATTACAATACTAACATCAAAGTTCATTGATCACAGATCACCACAACAAATATAATAACAATAAAAATTTTTGACATATTACAAGAATTACCAAAATGTGATAGAGTGATACAAAGTGAGCAAATGCTGTTGGAAAATGGTGCCCATAGACTTGCTCAATGCAGGGTTGCCACAAAGCATCAATTTGCAAAAAATGCAGTATCTCTGAAGCACAATAAAGTGAAGAGAAATTAAATGAGGTATGCCTCATATATTTTTAACTTATCACCGTCTACCATTAATTATTATATGACTTCAAGTACAGTAAAAAAATCTTAGAACAGTGTGTTTCCAATTTCTCATGCCCTTGGTGCTATTGTCATACATTTAAATTTTGAATATGTTATAAAATCACATTATATTACTATTTTTTCTTTATAAAACCACTTCTCTTTTACAGAAGTTAAAAATAAGAAAGAATACTTACCTGGCAGGGGAGACATCATGATCATGAAGGTGGTTTTTCCATGGTGAGGCTTATCCATTGCACTGCAGGTGTGCTGACACGTGGAATTTCCCCAAATTCAGGAAACTCAACTGTGTAATCTGTGGTAGTGAGGGACTGCATTAGCACTCTCCCCTGGTTATTAGTGCTTAATGACAGAACTAACAAGGTGACCGGGGTGGTCAGTATGAAGACAGTAAGCAAAAAACCACCACGTCCCATTTCTGCATTGCATCAATGGCATTTGCCTTATTCTTCTGCACACAGCACTCACCAACCAATATCCCCAACTGCCCTATGCCTATCAGGGAGTTTGGACTTTTTTGAGCAAGAGTCTCCTCTGCCCTGCTCAGCCCTGAAATAAACCTTTCTCTGCAAAAAAAAAAAAAAAAAAAGAAAAAGAAAAACACCAAAAAACAAACAAACAAAACTTACCTTAATTTTTTACATCTTCAATTCTTCATTTCTCTGTGTAGATGCATGCTTTTGAATTGTATATGCCTGAAGAACGTTCCTTAACATCTCCTCTAGTACATATCTGATGGCAATAAATTCTCTCAACGTGAAATTATATTAAAAATTCTTCATTTTACCTTCATATTTGAAAAATATTTTCAAATTAGTTCAAGTTGGTGGAGTAGAAAGATGTGCTCTCATTCCCTCTCGTGAGAGCACCAGAATCACAACTAACTGCTGAACAATAATCAACAGGAAGACACTGGACTCACCAGAAAAGAAGCCCCACATCCAAAAACAAAGGAGAAGTCACAAAGAGGTGGTAGCAGGGGCACAATGACAATAAAATCAAATCCTATAACTGCTGGGTGGGTGACTCACAAACTGAGAACACTTATACCACAGAAGTCTACCCACTGGAGTGAAGTTTCTGAGCGCCATGTCAGGCTTCCCAACTGGGTGGTTCAGCAACAAGAGGAGGAATTCTTAGAGAATCAGACTTTGAAGGTTAGTGGGATTTGATTGCAGGACTTTGACAGGACTGGGGGAAACAGAGATTCCATTCTTGGAGGTCACACACAAAGTAGTTTGTGCAGCAGGACCCAGGGGAAGAAGCAGTGACCACATGGGAGACAGAACCAGGCCTACCTGCTAGTGTTTGAGGGTATCCTGCAGAGGCAGAGGTGGCTGTGGCTCACCACAGGGAAAGTGACACTGGCAGAAGAAGTTCTGGGGAGTACTCCTTGGCCTGAGCCCTCCTGGAGTCCACCATTGGCCTCACCAAAGAGCCTCTAGTCTCCAGTACTGGGTCTCAGGCCAAACAAACAACAGGGATGGAACTCAGCTCCACCCATTAGCAGACAAGCAGATTAAAGTTTTACTGAACTCTGCGTACCAGAGTAACACCCAGCTCTACCCACCACCAGTGCCTCCCATCAGGAAACTTGCACAAGCCTCTTAGATAGCTTCATCCACCAGAGGGCAGAGAGCAGAAGCAAGAAGAACTACAATCCTGCAGGCTGTGGAATAAAAACACATTCACAGAAAGATAGACAAGATGAAAAGGCAGAGGTCTATGTACCAGATAAAGGAACAAAATAAAACCACAAAAAACAGCTAAATGAAGTAGAGATAAGAAACCTTCCAGAAAAAGAATTCAGAAAAATGAGAGTGAAGGTGATCCATGACCTTGGAAAAAAGAATGGAGGCAAAGATCGAGCAGATGCAAGAAATGTTTAACAAAGAACTAGAAGAATTAAAAAAATAAACACCTAGAAGAATTAAAGAAAAAACAAACACAGATGAACAATACAATAACTGAAATGAAAAATACAATAGAAGGAATCAATAGCAGAATAACTGAGGCAGAAGAACGGATCAGTGACCTGGAAGACAGAATGGTGGAATTCAGGGCCATGGAACAGAATAAAGATAAAAGAATGAAAAGAAGTGAAGACAGCCTAAGACACCTCTGGGACAACATGAAATGTAACAATATTCATATTATACAGGTCCCAAAAGGAGAAGACAGAGAGAAACGCTTTGAGAAAATATTTAAAGAGATTATAGTCAAAAAGTAATCTTTGATAAAGGAGGCATGAATGTACAGTGGAGAAAGGACAGCCTCTTCAATAAGTGGTGCTGGGAAAACAGGACAGGTACATGTCAAAGTATGAGATTAGATCACTCCCTAACACCATACACAAAAATAAGCTCAAAATGGATTAAAGACCTAAATGTAAGGCCAGACACTATAAAACTCTTAGAGGAAAACATAGGCAGAACACTCTATGACATAAATCACAGCAAGATCCTTTTGGACCCACCTCCTAGAGAAATGGAAATAAAAACAAAAATAAACAAATGGGACCTAATGAAACTTCAAAGCTTTTGCACAGCAAAGGAAACCATAAACAAGACCAAGACAACCCTCAGAATGGGAGAAAATATTTGCAAATGAAGCAACTGACAAAGGATTAATCTCCAAAATTTATAAGCAGCTCATGCAGCTCAATAGCATAAAAACAAACAACCCAATCCAAAAATGGGCAGAAGACCTAAATAGGCATTTCTCCAAAGAAGATATACAGACTGGCAACAAACACATGAAAGAATGCTCAACATCATTAATCATTAGAGAAATGCAAATCAAAACTACAATGAGATATCATCTCACACCAGTCAGAATGGCCATCATCAAGAAATCTAGAAACAATAAATGCTGGAGAGGGTGTGGAGAAAAGGGAACACTCTTGCACTGCTGGTGGGAATGTGAATTGGTACAGCCACTATGGAGAACGGTATGGAGGTTCCTTAAAAAACTACAAATAGAACTACCATATGACCCAGCAATCCCACTACTGAGCATATACCCTGAGAAAACCATAATTCAAAAAAAGACATGCACCAAAATGTTCATTGCAGCTCTATTCACAATAGCCTGGAGATGGAAACAACCTAAGTGTCCATCATCAGATGAATGGTTAAAGAGATGTGGCACATATATACAATGGAATATTACTCAGCCATAAAAAGAAACGAAACTGAGCTATTTGTAATGAGGTGGATAGACCTAGAGTCTGTCATACAGAGTGAAGTAAGTCAGAAAGAGAAAGACAAATGCTGTATGCTAACACATATATATGGAATTTAAGAAAAAAGAATGTCATGAAGAACCTAGGGGTAAAACAGAAATAAAGACACAGACCTACTTGAGAATGGACTTGAGGATATGGGGAGGGGGAAGGGTAAGTTGTGACAAAGCGAGAGAGGGGCATGGACATATATACAGTACCAAACGTAAGGTAGATAGATAGTGGGAAGCAGCCGCATAGCACAGAGAGATCAGCTCGGTGCTTGGTGACCACCTGGAAGGGTGGGATAGGGAGGGTGGGAGGGAGGGAGATGCAAGAGGGAAGGGATGTGGGAACAGATGTATATGTATGACTGATTCACTTTGTTATAAAGCCAAAACTAAAAAAAAAAAACAAAAACAAAAAAAACTTCCCTCACATGGGAAAGGAAATAGCCACCCAAGTCCAGGAAGCACAGAGAACCATAGGCAGGATAAACCCAAGGAGAAACACACTAAGACACATAGTAATCAAATTGACCAAAATTAAAGACAAAGAAAAATTATTGAAAGCAACAAGAGAAAAATGACAAATAACATACAAGGGAACTCCCATAAGGTTAACAGCTGATTTCTCAGCAGAAACATTACAAGGCAGAAGGGAGTGGCATGGCATATTTAAAGTGATGAAAGGGAAGGATCTGCAACCAAGATTATTCTACCCAACAAGGATCTCTTTCAGATTCCACAGAGAAATCAAATGCTTCACAGACAAGCAAAAGCTAAGAGAATTCAGCACGATCAAACCAGCTCTACAACAAATGCTAAAGGAACTTCTCTAAGTGTGAAACACAAGAGAAGAAAAGGACCTACAAAAACAGACCCCAGTGAAGAAAATTGTAATAGGAACATACATATCAATAATTACCTTAAATGTGAATGGATTAAATGCTACAACCAAAAGACACAGGCTTGCTGAATGGGTACAAAAACAAGGCTCATATACATACTGTCTACAAGAGACCCACTTCAGACTTAGGGACACATACATACTGAAAGTGAGGAGATGGAAAATGATATTCCATGCAAATGGAAATCAAAAGAAAGCTGGAGTAGAAATACTCATATCAGATAAAATAGACTTTAAAATAAAGGATGTTACAAGAGATAAGGAAGGACACTACATAATGATCAAGGAATCAATCCAAGAATTTATAACAATTATAAATATATATGCACCCAACTTAGGAGCACACCAATACATAAGTCAACTGCTAATAGCTGTAAAAGAGGAAACCGACAGTAACAAAATAAAAGTGGGGTACCTTAACACCCCACTTTAACCAATGGACAGATCATCCAAAGAGAAAATTAATAAGAAAACACAAGCTTTAACGGACACAATAGACCAGGTAGATTTAATTGATATTTATAGGACAGTCCATCCAAAATGAGCAGATTACATTTTCTTCTCAAATGTGCATGGAACATTCTCCAGGATAGATCACATCTTGTGTAAATAACCAAGGCTCAGTAAATTTAAGAAAATGGAAATCATATCAAGCATCTTTTCTGACCAGAATGCTATGAGATTCAAAAATCAATTGCAGGGGAAAATAACATTAAAAAAACACAAATTCATGGAGGCTAAACAATACATTACTAAATAACCACGAGATCACTGAAGAAATCAAAGAGGAAATCAGAAAATACCTAGAGAAAAATAACAATGAAAACATGATGATAAAAAACCTATGAGATTCAACCAAAGCAGTTCTAAGAAGGAAGTTTATAGCAATACAAGCTTACCTCAAGAAACAAGAGAAACCTCAAATAAACAACCTAACTTTACACCTAAAGGAACTAGAGCAAGAAGAACAAAGAAAACCTAAAGTTACTAGAAGGAAAGAAATCATAGAGATCAGAGCAGAAATAAATGAAATAGGAACAAGGAAAACAATAGTAAGGATCAATAAAACTAAAAGTTGGTTCTTTGAGAAGATAAATAAAATTGATAAACCTTTAGTCAGACTCAACAAGAAAAAGTGGGAGAGGAGTCAAATCAATAAAATTATAAATGAAAAAGGAGAAGTTACAACAGACATGGCAGAAACATAAAGCATTCTAAGAGACTACTACAAGCAACTCTATGCCAATAAAATGGACAACCTGGAAGAAATGGACAAACTCTTAGAAAGGTATAACCTTCCAAGACTGAACTAGGAAGAAATAGAAAATATGAATAGACCAAGCATGAGTAATGAAATTGAAACTGTGATTTAAAATGTTAAAACAAACAAAAGTCCAGGACCAGGTGGCTTCACAGGTGAATTCTATCAAACATCTAGACAAGAGCTAACACCCATCCTTCTCAAACTCTTCCAAAAATTTACAGAGGAAGGAACACTCCCAAACTCCTTTTATGAGGACACCATCACCCTGATACCAAAACCAGACAATGATACTACAAAAAAAGAAAATTATAGATCAATATCACTAATGAATATACATGCAGAATTCCTCAACAAAATACTAGCAAACAGAATCCAACAACACTTTAAAAGGATCATACACCATGATAAAATGGGGTTTATTCCAGGAATGCAAGGATTCTTCAATATATGCAAATCAATCAATGTGATACACCACATTAACAAATTGAAGAATAAAAACCATATGATCAACTCAATAAATGCAGAAAAAGATTTTGACAAAATTCAGCACACATTTGTCATAAAAACTCTCCAGAAAGTGGGCATAGATGGAACGTACCCAACATAATAAAGGCCATATATGACAAACCCACAGCAAACACCATTCTTAATGGTGAAAAACTGAAAGAATTTCCTCTAAGATCAGGAACAAGACACGGATGTACACTTTCACCACTATTATTCAACACAGTTTTGGAAGTTCTAGCCATGGAAATCAGAGGAAAAAAAAGAATTAAAAGGATTACAGATTGGAAAAGCAGAAGTAAAACTGTCACTGTTTACAGATGACATGATACTATACATAGAGAGTCCTAAAAATGCCACCAGAAAACTACTAGAGCTAACCAATGAATTTGGTAAAGTTGTAGGAGACAAAATTAATGCACAGAAATCTCTTGCATTCCTATACACTATTGATGAAAAATCTGAAAGAGAAATTAAGGAAATACTCCCATTTACCATTGCAACAAAAAGAATAAAATACCTAGGAATAAACCTACCTAAGGAGACAAAAGACCTGTATGCAGAAAGCTATAAGACACTGTTGAAAGAAATCAAAGTTAATACCAACAGATGCAGAGATATACCATGTCCTTGGATTGGAAGAATCAATATTATGAAAATGACTATACTATCCAAAGCAATCTACAGATTCAATGAAATCCCTATAGAATTACCAATGGCATTTTTTACAGAACTAGAACAAAAAAATCCTAAAATTTGTATAGAGACACAAAACACCCTGAGTAGCCATAGCAGTCTTGAGGGAAAAAGAATGGAGCTGGAGGAATCAGACTCCTTGTCTTCAGACTATACTACAAAGCTAGAGTAATCAAGACAGTATGGTGCTGGCACAAAAAATAGAAATACAGATCAATGGAACAGGATAGAAAACCCAGAGGTAAACCCACACACCTATGGTCAACTAATCTATGACAAAGGAGGCAAGGATATACAATGGAGAAAAGACAGTCTCTTCCATAAGTGGTGCTGGGAAAACTGGACAGCTCCAAGTAAAAGAATCAAATTAGAACACTCCCTAACACCATATACACACACAAAAAAACTTATTTAGAGACCTAAATGTAAGACTGTGCACTCTAAAACCCTTGGAAGAAAACATAGGGAGAACACTCTTTGACATAAATCACAGTAAGATCTTTTTTGATCCACCTCCTAGATTAATGGAAATAAAAACAAAAATAAACAAATGGACCTAATGAAACCTAAAACCTTTTGCACGGCAAAGGAAACTACCAACAAGATGAAAAGACAACCCTCAGCATGGGAGAAACTATTTGCAAATGAATCAACGGACAAAGGATTAATCTCCAAAATGCATAAACAGCTCATGCAGCTCAATATTAAAAAAAACAAACAACCCAATCAAAAAATGGGCAGAAGACTTAAGTAGACATTTCTCCAAAGAAGGCATACAGATGGCCAAGAAGCACATGAAAAGCTGCTCAATGTCACTAATTATTAGAGAAATGTAAATCAAAACTACAATGAGGTATCACCTCACACCAGGTAGAATGGGCATTATGAGAAAATCTACAAACAACAAATGCTGGAGAGGGTGTGGAGAAAAGGGAACCCTCTTGTACTGTTGGTGTGAATGTAAATTGATATAGCCACTATGGAGAACAGTATGGAGGTTCCTTAAAAACTGGAAATACAATTACCATATGACCCAGCAATCCCATTACTGGGCATATACCCAAAGAAAGCCATAATTCAGAAAGCCACATGTACCTCAGTGTTCTTTGCAGCACTCTTTACAATAGCCAGGTCATGGAAGTAACCTAAATGTCCATCAGCAGATGAATGGATAAAGAAGATGTGGTACATATATACAATGGAATATTACTCAGCCTTAAAAAAGGAATGAAATTGGGTCACTTGTAGAGACTTGGATGTATCTAGAGACTGTCATACAGAGTGAAGTAAGTCAGAAAGAGAAAAACAAATATCGTATATTAACGCATATATGTGGAACCTAGAAATATGGTACAGATGAACCAGTCTGCAGGGCAGAAATTGAGACACAGATGTGAGAACAAACATATGGACACCAAGGGGGGAAAGTGACAGTGGGTGTCATGGGGGTGTTGTGATGAATTGTGAGTTTGGGATTGACATATATACACTAATATATATAAGATGGATAACTAATAAGAACCTGTTGTATAAAATAAATTTTAAAAATTCAAAAAAAATATATTTTCATTGGTGTAGAATTCTGAACTGGCAGTGTTTTCTTTTTAATTTTTTTTCTTTTGGAACTTTAAGGATTTCACTCAGTTATCTTTTAGATTGCATAGTTTCTGAGCCATTTTTATCTCTGTATCTCTGTGTGTAATGTTTCCCTGTCTTGGCTACCTTTAATATTTTCATTTTAACTTTGATTTGCAGCAGTTTGAACGTGATGTGTCTAGTTTGAATGTGTGTGTGTGTGTGTGTGTGTGTGTGATTCATGACATCTCTTGAATCTGTGGTTTAGTGTCTTTATTTTGGAAAAGTATCTAGCCTATTGTTTCTTCAATTATTTCTTCTGTTATGTCCTATCTCTCCTATTTCTGGGATTATAATTACACATATATTAGACCAGTTAATATTGTCTCACAGCTTTTGGATGATCTCTTCTCTTTTGTGTTGCTTTTGTTTGTTTTATTTTTTCCTGTGTTTCAAAATGTTATTTCTATTCTTCTCAAATTCACTGATTTCTTCTTGTCTGTGTCAAGTCAATTGATGAGCGAGCCAAAGACATTATTTATCTATGACATAGAGTCTTTAAAATAGTGTTTCCTTTTGGCTATTTCTGATCATTCTATCTCTGCTCAAATTCCCCATCACTTTGACTACATCCTTTAAAATATTAACCATAGTTATTTTAAAGTTTCTGTCTCATAATTTTCATAGCTGGATCTTGTCTAAGACTGATTCTGTTGATTGCATTATCTCTTGACAATTGATTTTTTTTTAACTTGGGTTGTTTGTGTTTTACTTTTTTTAAATTTTATTTATTTATTTATGGCTGCATTGGGTCTTTGTTTCTGCATGTGGGCTTTCTTTAGTTGCAGTGAGTGGGGGCTGCTCTTTGTTGCAGTGCTCAGGCTTCTCATTGCAGTGGCCTCTCTTGTTGTGAAGCATGGGTTCTAGGCATGTGGGCTTCAGTAGTTGTGGCTCTTGGGCTCTAGAGAACAGGCTCAGTAGTTTGGTGCATGGGCTTAGTTGCTCTGCAGCATGTGGGATCTTTCCGGACCAGAACTCGAGCCCATATCCCCTGAATTGGCAGGTGGATTCTTAACCACTGCACCACCAGGAAACCCCCAATGGATTGTTTTTTCTTATGTCTCATAATTTTTTATTGAGTGCTATACATCTTGTTTAGAAAAGTGTCTGGGGTAAATAGTACATATGCCCACAAATGGACACTGCTATTTTCAAGAAGTTACTGAAGGGTTTTTTTTTAGCTGAGATGAAATATAGATATATCTGCAGAAAAATGTCTAGCCAATCTACATGTAATACCACTTCTAATTCTTTCAGAGGTGTAGTTATTGGAAAATTATAATCAACCGATATAAACTACAACATGCTTTTCCTACTAAGCAGTGTAGAAAACACAGAATAAGACAATGGTATGTTCCTTGACATTCAAGAACTTCTGACCTGAATGAGGCAGAGAAGATCAAAATATAAAACAAAATTTTAAAAAGTAAGTGTATAAGTAGTTGAATACTAAATTGTGTAGCAAAATCTATAATTGTTGATGAAAAAGACATCAATAAATGTTGAGAATAATCTATAAAGGCTTCACTAGGGTGGTTGGACTTAACCTGAGTCTTAAAAGGTAAGCATTCATTCATTGGTTCATTTACTCATTCAGCATTCATTTACTAAGAACTGACTCTAAGCACTTTGTTATATTATACAGATACAAAGTTGATCTTTGCCTAGATTTCACAGCATGAACAGTTATTCTGGGAAAGATAAATACTTGAACATATGATATTAATACAATATTAAGGTAATAATATAAAAAGAAAGAGTCACTGAAATACAAGAGTCAGGAAAGGTTCTCTAAATCTGATAACGCATGAGCTAAAGAATAACTGGGCATATGCCAGATGTATGTTTGTTGGAGTGTGTAGCTTTATTAAGCCAGAGGTGTAGAAAAAGTAGAGGAGATAATGGGACAGTATTACAAATGAAGCCAACACTATTAGTTAAGGCATGGAATGAGGAATAAACATGGCAATTCTGAAACACACCAGCTTGACTCAGTGGTGGATTTATATTGGTAAAAGGGAAAAGTTAGATTCAACAAGTAAATCAAAATTTAATGAAAGCCAGGAAGAGGAGCTTTCATTTTCATAAATTTTAGAGGGGTACTTCCAGAAGATTATATTTTTTAACAGAAGTCTTATATATTTGATTAGAAATATTAATGTAGCAGGTGTATGCAAGAATGATTTAAATCCCTAAATCTTAACATTAATTAGGTGAATTAAGGAGCTATGGCTAATGTCCACATGTCATTGGAAGGTGGCATCTGGGTAAGGACATGTTTGTTTGCAGGAAAGAAATTATCAATCCAGTTAATTTAAGTAAAAGGAGACATTGTGAGAATACAAGCTGCAAGTTTACAAAAATCTCAGAACAGTAAATAAAGTAGGTCAAGACACTTGGAGGCGGAAATAAAAGGTCAACAAGTGAGGATCCTCTCTCAGGATGTCATGCTAACTTGGCTTATCAGAACTCTCTGCTAGATGATTTAATATTCCTGCTTCTCTTGGTTCACTTTAGCCCTGCCTGTCACCTGTATACATATGGACAAAATTCGGCTATCCTACTCCAACATGACCTTTTGTTTATCTATTAGTTAAAGAGCCAACTCCAAATTCCTGACTTTAAGTTGCCATGAGCCAGTTAATTGTACACAGGATGCTGTTATGTGTTGCTATAGATTTAGGGGATGAAGTGGTTGCACTGAAAGGGAACAGTGAGGCAAAGATTGAGATATCCAGGAAGGAGAGCATGGACTTGGACAATGGCCATGGGAATTGAAAGAGGAGACAGAGACTTTGCAAGAAACACTGATAGGATTTAGATGAAAGAGAGAAAATATTTAAAAGTTGATGTAAAACTTTAAACTTAAGTGTTTGAGAAAATGATAGAGCTTCGAAATGATCATTGAATTTAGGAGGGAGATCTGATTGGAACCGAAAGGCAGTATATCCCATTTGAAAAAATAATGCATTTGAGATAATGACAGGATATTTATGTGGAATTAAGTAGATAGCTTAAAACAACTGGGATTGAACCTGAAACCATAGTAGAATTGGATATTATGCATTAGAATTAACTATGTATTGGTGAGAGTTAAAGTCATTAAAAGGTACAAATGGAAAAGGAATTATTTCTGAAGGAGACTATAAAAAGGGAAGAAATGAGAATCAAGAATTGAGACTTTGAGAATAAATACAAGGAGGGAAGATTTGTGGCCCATAGAGAAATGTCCAGCAAAGAAAATAGAGAATGAATGTACAGATAAATATGAGAAAAATAAGAATAGAATTAGGTCATAAAAGAGAAAAAAGCATCAACTTCTTATTTGTTTTAATCATTCCAATCCATATTCAGAGACAGAGCATTTGATCAGCTAAAATTTTTCCACTTAAAATTTTTTTTCTAAAGCTAATTTTTTTCAATTTTAGATGTCAATTATTATAAATTTAATATTTTCTAAAACATTAGTCAGGTTTTTTCTAATAGGAAATTAGCTCTACATAGATAGCTGGAAAAAAACAAATCACCTTAATTTAAATTATTCTTTCCTTCAATTATTCCCTTACCTGAACTAAGACTAGACACATGAACTTTAAGCTCAAAAGAGATCTGTTTCAAAATATTAGGCATTGGTAAAAAGAGGCATGAACAATTAAATCCTACTTTCAATAGTGAATGCTATAATAAGATATTGGCTACAGCTTCCTCCCAGGTAGAAAAAGAAAAGGAAGCCTACAGTTAAAAGTTTGCATCTTTACATTTTAAAAAACCAATGAAGTCTTCCTGAAGTAAAATTTAAATAGGACTAGATGAAAGACAACATACTTTACACATAATCTGGCTTTTGGTATAATAAGGAAGTACTGGGAACATGAACCCATCCTCCTACCAGGCTCTTTGCTTTCAAACACTACTATTGCCTTTAAACTAAAAATTAACAAATAGTCTGACCATATTAAATACATATACTCTCTACATAAGCCTCATGGTTATTAATCGTCCTAGCAGCTACTTCATACTATTGATTTATACTGAACTGAGATTTAACTAAAACCCCTAAGACTTTTTCACATCAACTTCAACAAAGACTATTCAAAATTCCTTTTGAGGGCTTCCGTGGTGGTGCAGTGGTTGAGAGTCCGCCTGCCAGTGATGGGGACACGGGTTCATGCCCTAGTCCAGGAAGATCCCACATGCCGCGGAACAGCTGGGCCCATGAGCCATGGCTGCTGAGCCTGCGCATCCGGAGCCTGTGCTCTGCAACAGGAGAGGCCACAACAGTGAGAGGCCCACATACCACACACAAAAAAATTCCTTTTGAATCTGAATTTGAAATTTTGCATTTTCTTTATGATGCTTTATCTTCTTCATTTAAGGTCACATCTTTCAAAACTTTAAAAAAAATTACAAATGTAGACATATGACCTATTTTCATAGTTTTCTGCTACTTACAAATGTAATTACCATGCCATATTTATTCCATCATTCATTATTCCATTATTCATTAGAATGAATATTCCATTATTCATCCTAAAGTTAATGCTGAATGTCAGACACTTCACAAGATGTCAGGGGTACAGAGAGAAATAAAGTAGTTTCTGCCCTCAATAGCTCCCCAGTCTAATAGGAGGAAACAGATAAAAATTATTTCATATACATTGTGATAAATGTAGTAACAGAGATATGCACAGTGGATTATGGGATTAGGAGAGTGGTGCCTTGTTGGGGTGGAGAGGAGGGGAAGTTAGAGTGTGGTGTACAGGGTAGAGGCCATTACTACGTCTGTATAGGCTTCTTGGAGAAGGCAATGTTTTCTGTTATTTTCCTGTTAATCACCAGAGTACAGCTCTGGCTACAAGAGTCCTCCAGACAAGCACCACAGAATCCTCTAAATCAGTAGTTCTTGAAGTTTGGTCCTCAGACCAGCAGCATCAGCAACACCTGGGGACTTGATAGAAATAAAAATTCTTAGGCCTCACCCCAAACATGCTGTAACTGAAACTCTAAGGTAAGATTAATAAATACGTGTTTTTAAAAGCCCTCCAGGTGATTCTGGTGCCCACTAATATTTAAGCACTGCTGGTCTCAATAATACCACATATTTAATCAGTATTTCATGAATGACAGCTCACTCCAGTTTGTGGTTACCATGAGGTTTTGATATAGTAGTCTGTATATAAGCTAGATTGTTTTAAGTTGCCAGTCTTTTAATTTCAAATGCATTTTCAGTAACTTTCCTTGTACTCTCCTCTTCTCATGATTGGTGGTTTTGATATCATATTTGTGTGTGGATGATTTCCTAATTTTACTGTATGTTTGTCTTCACTGGTGAGCTTTTCCATTTGCAATTTTCTTGTTTCTATAGTTGTGTCCTTTTCTCTTCTGCCTAGAAGTTCCTCTAGCATTTGTTGCAAAGCTGGTCTGGTGGTGCTGAATTCTCTTAGCACGTGCTTGTCTGTAGAGCTTTTGATTTCTCTGTCAAATCTGAATGATAATCTTGCTTGTAGGTTCTTCCCTTTCATCACTTTAAATATAACATGCCACTTCCTTCTGGCCTGTAGACTTTGTTATGGGAATTCCCTTGTATTTTATTTGTTGCTTTTAATATTTTCTTTGTCTTTAATTTTTGTGAGTTTGATTAATATGTGTCTTAACCTATTCCTCCTTGGGTTTATGCTATATGGGACTCTCTGTGCTTCCTGGACTTGAGTGAGTGTTTCCTTTCCATGTTAGGGAAGTATTTGGCAATAATCTCTTCAAATATTTTCTCAGGTCCTTTCTCTCTCTTCTCCTTCTGGGACCCCTATACTGTGAATGTTGGTGGGCTTAATGCTGTCCCAGAGGACTCTTAGATGGTCCTCTTTTCTTTTCATTCTTTTTCCTTTATTCTGTTCCATGGCAGTGATTTCCACCATTCTGTCTTCCAGCTCACTTATCTGTTCTTCTGCCTCATTTATTCTGTTATTGTTTCCTTCTAGTGTATTTTTCATTTCAGTTATTGTATTGTTCATCTCTGTTTGTTGTTCTTTAGATCCTCTAGCTGTTCATTAAACATTTCTTGTATCTTCTTGATCCATGGTTTCATTCTTTTTCTGAGATCTTGAATCATCTTTACTATCATTACTCTGAATTCTTTTTTAGGAAGATTACCTATCTCCACTTCACTTAGTTGTTTTTCTGGGGTTTTATCTTTTTCCTTCATCTTGGACATATTCCTCTGCTGTCTCATTTTGTCTAACTTTCTGTGGTTGCAATTTTGGTTCTGCAGGTTGCAGGGTTGTAGTTCTTCTTGCTTATGCTGTCTGCCCCCTGGTGGATGAGGCTGGACTAAGAGACTTATGCAGGCTTCCTGGTGGGAGGGACTAGTGCCTGCCCACTGGTGGTTGGAGCTGGGTCTTGTCCCTCTGGTGTGCAGGGCCATGTCAAGTAGTGTTTTTAGTGGGCAGCTGTGGGCTCAGGAAGACTTTAGGCAGCCTGTCTGCTGATGGGTAGTGCTCTGTTCCCACCCTGTTGGTCTGAGGCATCCCAGCACTGGAGCCCAGAGGCTGTTGTGTGGGGTCAGGTCTCGGTGAGAAAACGGCAGATTCCAGGAGGGCTCACGTCAGTGAGTATTCCCCAGGACTACCATCACCAGTATCTTTGTCCCTGCAGTGAGCCACAACTTCTCCCCACCATGGCAGGAGACCCTCAAATACCAACTGGTAGGTCTGGCCCAGGCCTCTTATGCAGTCACCTGGGTCCTGGTGTGCACAAGGCCTTGTGTGCCCCCACTAAGGGTGGAGTTTCTGTTTCTCCCAGTCCTGTGCAATTCCTGTAATCAAACTCGGCTGGCCTTCAAAGTCAGATGCTCTGGGGCTCCTCCTCCTGATGCCAGACCCACAGTTTGGGAGGCTGACGTGGGGCTCAGAACTTTCACTCCTGTGGGAGAACTTCTACAATATAATTATTTTCCAGTTTGTGGTCACCCACCCAGTGGGTATAGAATTTGATTTTACCATGATTGTGTCCTGCCTACTATCTTGTTGTGACTTCTTCTTTGCCTTTGGATGTAGGATATCTTTTTTAGTAGGTTCCAGATTTTCTTGGTCGATAGTTTTTTGGTGTTTTTGTGAGAGAGGATGAGCTCACATCTTTCTACTCCATGACCTGTCTCTGCCTCTGACAGTTCACTCCTATGGTAGTTATGGAGAAGCAGAGATACCTGAAGATGAAGTCAAAGGATCTGTTTGGGAAAACCAGTTTCAACACTCACAACTCTGTGATTTTTGGCAAATTTCTTAACATTGTCAGTCAGATTCCTGGTTCAAAATATCTACCTCAGGAGATTACTCTGAAATGAAGTGAAAATATGTATGTGTAAGTACCTAACACAATATCTAGAGTAGGCACTTTGTTTTACCGCAGACTAATGACTCTATCTACTAGTGATGAATCTACTATGAAAAAGCAGTAGATAGGTCTAAAAAAATATTATATGGAGAGCGGCTAAAAGATATAGAAATATTTTCCTCTGTATAAGTAGACATGTTTGAATTATCTTCAAACATTTAAAAAGAAAATTCCTTAATCCATCTTAAAATTTTTTTTTTTACTTTTAGATCTAAGAAGAAATAATTTATAAGGAAGATTTGGATTCAGCCCAGAGAAGAATGTTTCAGCAATGGAAATAACTGGGGAAGTGGGAAGAGTGCTTTGTGATGCAGTGAAATGTGAAATGCCTCTCATTGCAATTTTCCAAGCAGATTAGAAAACAGTTTTACTTTAGTGGCAGAAACCACCTTATACCTTCCCAAGTAAGCTCCAATATCTTACTCTGTAAGACTATTCCACCTGGCAGATTATTCTCCATGGTTTCTAAAGATTCTCAAATATGCCAGAGAAATTGTCACACCAGATCTTCAACTGAATATGCTCCTACACTGTGCAAATAAATTTCTTTGAGGGTCGTCATATTTATATTGTCTATGTCATGAATATAAATACAGAAATATAAATATATTCTGAAAGTCTTCATGACCCACTTTATTTGTGGTACCATTGTAGTTACCACTCCAAGTTTATACAAATTTGCTTTGTGCCACATCTTCATATGAGTTTATAAAGGAGAAAGTGAGTGTGCAAAAACACTAACCTTATTAAGGTTTATTCACTCATATGTTTCACGTCTTAGATGTTGTTGAAACATGTATCATTTCAGAAAGGAAATATACTTTATGTTAATATTCTTTTGCATGATGGAGTATTTGTTCTTTGCTAAAATGAGGTAAATGCATTTTTTAAACCTGAGAAAGGCCAGGGATCTATAAAAAAGGAAATGTTCCTATGAGATTAAATTTCAATGCTCTTAAAACTACATCAAAGCAATTAAAAAAGAGTTAGTTAAATATAGCTTCCCCCTGATGAAGAAGCTGTCCTTAGTAGGACACATTGCTATATTCTGTAACTAAATACACTGCTCCAATTTACTTTAATTCTAGATAAATCAGTATACCCTCCAGAGGGGTATCCTTGAGAAGCCAAGCACCATAGTTATTTAGATCAATGATAATGTGAATAGCAATAGTGGGGCTTACCAGAAGCAAGTGATTGGCAGATTCACACACAAGATTCAAAGGGATAATGAATACACATTGACTATATAGGTCACATTAAAAGTAGGCAACACCCACTGGGAAACAATGAGATAGAAAATATCATAAGGTGCCTTGAAGCAGAGACCAAGTCTTCTAAGAGTTTACTGTGTCAGCACCCTGCGTGTCCCAAAAGTTAGGCAACAGCATTAAAATTATGGTGAAGTTATTTGTCTTATTAGAGACAGGACCTTGTCTTACTCATTTGTATAACCCCCGGGACTTGGAAAACGTTGAATGCTTAATCAGTTATTAACAAATAACTAAATGTGTTAATTTGTGGGAGTTGATAGCTCCAGATTATTACATTTTACCTTTGATGTGTTGCTTATCTTATGGACTCTCTGTACTTAAAAATAACCACCAGAGGTTGCTATTTTATATTTTTTTAACTCCCCATGTCTGTATTATGATGCTTTTAAAAACCGTGGCACACTGCTGCAAATTGTACTTTCCAAAGAGAGCCAGAATAATATATTTTGTCTCACATGTTCTTCTTACAAGTGACATTTACATTCCTCCCATTGAGCAAAGGTGCCTATGCCCCTCCTCTTGAATCAGGATTGACTTCTGTAATTGTCTTGACTATTGAAATATAGTAAAATAACACTATGTCAGCAGGTCACTAAAATGGCATGCGTATCTGCTCTGTTCAATTAGTATGCTTACTCTTGCAAACAGTTCGCAAAATATTACATGTTACAGAGAAATCATTCATGAAAGAAAGAGTCAATCAATGCAGCAACCTTCATTGTTGTTTTATTTGAAGAAATTGCCACAGCCACCCCACACGTCAGCAACCATCATCCTGATCAGTCACCATCCATAAACATCTAGGCAAGACCCTCTAACAGCAAAAACTTTTTTTTAGACATAATGTTATTAAACACTTCATAGACTACAGTATAATATAAACATAACTTTTATATATACTGGGAAACCAAAAACTCTGTGTGACTCACTTTACTGCAATATTCACTTTGCCTGGAGCCAATCCAAAAATATCTCTGAGGTATGCCTTTATGTGCATTTGTTACTCCCCAAAGTAAAGCATCATACCTATATACTAGGTGGAACCTAAATCATTGTTGATTTAACTACTCAATTAACATTCCACATATAATCATATAGGTTTTTTTTCTAGTCACATATTTCTTATATTCTGCGGACTTTACTTCTTACACTTAAGGTAAACATCAAAACCTGATTTAGACTTTCATAGTCAGCCTGATACTGTTTATCCCACTGATTATACCTATAACTTCTGATTAAAATACAAATAACAAAATCTGAGAACTCTAAAAAGATGAATTGGGGAGGGATACCAAAACTGGAAAAAACAGTAAACAAGCATGATTTTTCTGCTTTTATTTTTCCTCTTTTTTACCTCCTGGCTTTAGCCCAAGGATAGTTCAAATGCGGAACTATACAGCAGGTGTGGGAAGCAAAAATGCAGAGAGAAATCTTGTCTTTCTCAACTTGTAACACCGACACCTGTGTTCCGGAGAATATGTTTGTTTTTTTCCTTTTTTTTCTCTCTAATCCCTGCCTCTAGGGGGAACCTCAGTCACAGAGCTTCACTGCAGCAGTGGAAGCAATTGTGCAGATACCTAAAACTAGTTTTCTGGCCAAATGAACTAGGAGGGGTGGGACCTGTTGTCCCATGAGTATGAGGCAATCCCCATTATTTTCTTCTCTGTGTTTTCTCACTACTTTACCCCAAAAGCAGTCCTAGCCATGCAGAACTATATGGCAACATAGGCATATAATCTCTAAGAGAAATTCCCTCTTTCTACCCAGTTGGCTAGAAAAAGGGTAACTTATATGCCTGTATTTATCCTTTCAATCTAGAAACATGTATCCTTCATGGAACTTTGGAAAACACTGTGTTGTTTCTTTCAAAATTTCCTCCCTTCTGTCCTCTGTTCTCACTTTCTCAAATTCTTTTTAACTGGATTTTGAGCTTCTTGTCTTTGTCTCCTACATATGTAATATTTTCTCAAAAATTTTCCATTGATATGCGTTTTTTTAACTTTCAAGGGAGATTTTGTTAATTTTCTCCCCAACAGTCCATTGATTTTTTTCTTTCAACTATCATATTTTGCTTTCCTAATGATTTATTTTTTTTTTTATTTTTTTATTTTTTTGCGGTATGCGGGCCTCTCACTGCTGTGGCCTCTCCCGTTGCGGAGCACAGGCTCCGGACGCGCAGGCTCAGCGGCCATGGCTCACGGGCCCAGCTGCTCCGCGGCATATGGGATCCTCCCGGACCGGGGCACGAACCTGTATCCCCTGCATCGGCAGGCGGACTCTCAACCACTGCGCCACCAGGGAGGCCCCCTAATGATTTTTAATGCTTTCTAATTTCTTTGTTTGTGTTCATTGTGTTTAGTATCCTATTCTTACATCATCAATGCAATCTTCTAAAATAACTCTACAACACAAATTAGTATTCTATTACTGGTTATTTTCTTTTACTTTTTTGAAAGTTCTTTTCTGCAGTAATTTTCTGTTTCACCTGTGTTCATTTGTGTTTGTCTATGTGACATAATAAGAAGTATATATAATATATATATTATATATATATTATATATATATATATATATATATATATATATATATATATATATATATATATATATATATATATATATATATATAAAATATTTGGTCTTTTTCCCTGGTCCTGACACAGAGCTTCTAAAATTCTTGGAATTTCCTAAATGATAGGGGTAATAGGAGCATAGTTTATCCATAGTTAACCCCTTTCAACCATACTTGAATTTATGCTAGTTAGCTTCAATATGGGACTGGTTGCCAGAGGAACCAACCCTGTGACTACTCACATGGAACTTTCAGCTAACTGATGGAGAGGAGAGAGGAGCTGGAGATTGAGTTCAGTCATCAATGACCAACAATTTAATCAATTATTATGCCTATGTAATGGAACCTTTATAAAAACATCTAAACAACAGGATTCAGAGAGCTTTCAAGTTGGCCAATACATCCGTGTGTCAGGAGAGTGGCATATCCTAATTCCACAGGGACAGAAGTTCCTGCACTAAGTACCCTTCCAGACCTTGCCCTATGTACATTTCCAACTGGCTGCTCATTTGTATTCTTTATAATAATCCGATAATAATAAAGTGTTTTCTGGAGTTTATGAGCTGTCCTAGCAAATTATCAAACATTAAGGGGAGGTTGGTGGGGGCCCCTCAATTTTGTAACCAAGTCATACATAAGTGTGGGTAACTGCCCTACCTCTTAACAGTGTAGATGGTTATATTTTTTCAGAGAAATTCTTGTGTATTTTTGTGTGTGTGTGTCTTGAGCTGGCGAGTAATCCTGCTGACAGATATTCTACATGTAGAGAGTTGGAAAAAAGGATAGAACTATTATATATATATATATATATATATATATATATATATATATATATATATATATATATATATATATATATATACTGATTTCAATGAATGACTTTCCATATTAGCTACCTATTGCTGCTGCAAAAAATCACCAAAAACTACTGACTTAAAGTAACACAAATTTATGATATCACAGTTTCTGTAGATCAGAAATCCAGGTGGGCTCAGCTGGGTCCTCTGTCTAGGAACTCACAAGGTTGAAATCAGCTTTGAGTGCTGCATTCTTTACTGGATGCTTTGGGGGAAATATGCTTTCAGCCTATTTGAGTTTGTCAGCTAAATTCAGTTCCATGTGATTATAGGAATGAAGGTTCCTTTTCCTTGCTGTCTATCAGTCCTAGAAGCTACCCACATTCCTTTTCATTCTTTCCATGTGGACCCCTCCAGCTTCAGCAGATTCTCTTCCCTGTTTTGCATCTCTCTGTCTTTTCCTTGTGCTGTGTCTATCTCTCATCAGAGAAAGTTCTTTGCTTATAAAGGACTCCTGTGATTATATTGGGTCCAGATAATCTATGATAATTTTCCTATTTTAAGGTCTACAAATTTAATGACATCTGCAAACTTCCTTTTGTCACATATTGTAACATATTCACAGGTCCCTGGGATTCCAGTATGGACATTTTTACAGGAGCCATTCTTCTTACCATACCTTCTTTGTAGCTCCATCCCTTGTTCCCACATTCTATTATAATAAAAATGTGATAGTCCCAGACATCTATAGGATTTTGCAAGGCAAATCAGCTGGCCTCAAGTTCAACCCACTCCATATATATTCTAGATAATAGTTACAAAAGAACAGGAATAATACTGGAATTAGACTACTTATCAGTAATACTTGGTGCTAAAAATTATAGAAAAAATGCATTTGGAATTCTGGAGGAAAGTATTTTTCAATCTAGAATTCTATATCACACACACAAAAAAATCAACCAAGTGTGGTTACAGAATATAATATTTTTAAATAATCAAGGAATGAAAAATTATGTCTCATGTACCCTCTTTTTGGACACTTGAAAATATGTCCAAGAAAAATAAACAAATAAATGAAAAAATAATAAAATGAGATTCAGGAAACTGTTCAATCAATGCCATATATTAATAGAAAGAATTCCAGAAAATTGGCTGTGTAAAATCCCTAGAGAGCAGGGAGTTGAAGGCACATAGAGAATCATTACTTTTCATACAAGATCTTCTCAGTATTTGATTTTTTAAAAACTGTATGTATATATTACTTTGACTTAAATAAAAGACACCTCCACATATCTCCACTCTAAATTGAACCTGACCATATTCAAGATGGTTTTGACAAACAAAATGCAGCAGAAGAGACATTACATAACTTTCAAAGCAGGGCTTTGAGAAATCTTCAGCTTCTACTTAGAACTTTAAATATTCAAGCCCAGCCACAGTATTTTGAGAAGGTCAAAATATATGGAAAATCTACATGGAGGAAAAGAGAGGCATCTTGGTCAACAGTCCCAACCAACTCCCAGCCAACACACATCTCCAACTGCCAGCCAAGTAAGTGAGTTAATCTAGACATTCCAGCCCAGTTGAGAGTTCAGTTGACTTCAGCCCTTACCAACTATTCATGGAGCAAAAGAGCTGCACAGTGGAGCCCAGTCAATCCACAGAATCATGAGAGATAATAAATAATTGTTGTAGTTGTAAGCTACTATGTTTTGGAGTGATTTATTATGCAATGAGATAACCAAAACAATATTTATTTAATATACTTAATCCATTTAATGGATTATAGGTAGCTGGATTAATATGTTAGCCCTTGGATTGTCCATTTATTCAAATATCTTATCTTTTGACTATTTATTGGTCAAAAATCTTTTGTATCTTTTGACTATTTATTGGTCATGTAGAAATGATTTTCCCTTACTAGTAATCATTAGCCAGGCATATGTCTTGTCTCTTTTTAAAATAATTTATTGCTGCTGTGGAAATAGATCTAACACATGTGTAACACTGTTGGAAAATTTGCTTTTGAGAGATAAAAATAACTACTTACAGTTTATTCTGATATGCCTTATTAGAGATGTTTTTTTCACTATCATCTTTCGGAGAACCTTCACACAAGCTATTTCTTTTTTTTTAATTTTTTTTATTTTTTTTTAATTTTTTTATTAGTTTCTGCTTTATAACAAAGTGAATCAGTCATACACATACATCTGTTCCCACATCCCTTCCCTCATGCATCTCCCTCCCTCCCACCCTCCCCATCCCACCCCTCCAGGCGGTCACAAAGCACCGAGCTGATCTCCCTGTGCCATGCGGCCGCTTCCCACCATCTATCTACCCCACGTTTGGTAGTGTATATATGTCCATGCCTCTCTTTCGCTTTGTCACAGCTTACCCTTCCCCCTCCCCATATCCTCAAGTCCATTCTCAAGTAGGTCTGTGTCTTTATTCCCGTTTTACCCCTAGGTTCTTCATGCCATTTTTTTTTTTTAATTCCGTATATGTGTGTTAGCATACGGTATTTGTCTTTCTCTTTCTGACTTACTTCACTCTGTATGACAGACTCTAGGTCTATCCACCTCATTACAAATAGCTCAGTTTCGTTTCTTTTTATGGCTGAGTAATATTCCATTGTATATATGTGCCACATCTTCTTTATCCATTCATCCGATGATGGACACTTAGGTTGTTTCCAGCTCCGGGCTATTCTGAATAGAGCTGCAATGAACATTTTGGTACATGTCTCTTTTTGAATTATGGTTTTCTCAGGGTATATGCCTAGTAGTGGGATTGCTGGGTCATATGGTAGTTCTATTTTTAGTTTTTTAAGGAACCTCCATACTGTTCTCCATAGTGGCTGTACCAATTCACATTCCCACCAGCAGTGCAAGAGTGTTCCCTTTTCTCCACACCCTCTCCAGCATTTATTGTTTCTAGATTTCTTGATGATGGCCATTCTGACTGGTGTGAGATGATATCTCATTGTAGTTTTGATTTGCATTTCTCTAATGATTAATGATGTTGAGCATTCTTTCATGTGTTTGTTGGCAGTCTGTATATCTTCTTTGGAGAAATGCCTATTTAAGTCTTCTGCCCATTTTTGGATTGGGTTGTTTGTTTTTTTGCTATTGAGCTGCATGAGCTGTTTATAAATTTTGGAGATTAATCCTTTGTCAGTTGCTTCATTTGCAAATATTTTCTCCCATTCTGAGGGTTGTCTTTTGGTCTTGTTTATGGTTTCCTTTGCTGTGCAAAAGCTTTGAAGTTTCATTAGGTCCCATTTGTTTATCTTTGTTTTTATTTCCATTTCTCTAGGAGGTGGGTCCAAAAGGATCTTGCTGTGATTTATGTCATAGAGTGTTCTACCTATGCTTTCCTCTAAGAGTTTGATAGTTTCTGGCCTTACATTTAAGTCTTTAATCCATTTTGAGCTTATTTTTGTGTATGGTGTTAGGGAATGATCTAATCTCAAACTTTTACATGTCCTTGTCCAGTTTTCCCAGCACCACTTATTGAAGAGGCTGTCCTTTCTCCACTGTACATTCCTGCCTCCTTTATCAAAGATAAGTTGGCCATATGAGCATGGGTTTATCTCTGGGCTTTCTATCCTGATCCACTGATCTATCTTTCTGTTTTTATGCCAGTACCACACTGTCTTAATTACTGTAGCTTTGTAGTATAGTCTGAAGTCAGGGAGCCTGATTCCTCCAGCTCCGTTTTTCGTTCTCAAGATTGCTTTGGCTATTCGGGGTCTTTTGTTTTTCCAAACAAATTTTGAAATTTTTTGTTCTAGTTCTGTGAAAAATGCCAGTGGTAGTTTGATAGGGATTGCATTGAATCTGTAGATTGCTTTGGGTAGTAGAGTCATTTTCACAATATTGATTCTTCCAATCCAGGAGCATGGTATATCTCTCCATCTATTTGTATCTTCTTTAATTTCTTTCATCAGTGTCTTATAATTTTCTGCATACAGGTCTTTTGTCTCCTTAGGTAGGTTTATTCCTAGATATTTTATTCTTTTTGTTGCAATGGTAAATGGGAGTGTTTTCTTGATTTCATTTTCAGATTTTTCATCATTAGTGTACAGGAATGCCAGAGATTTCTGTACATTAATTTTGTATCCTGCTACTTTACCAAATTCATTGATTAGCTCTAGTAGTTTTTCGGTAGCATCTTTAGGATTCTCTATGTATAGTATCATGTCATCTGCAAACAGTGACAGCTTTACTTCTTCTTTTCCGATTTGGATTCCTTTTATTTCCTTTTCTTCTCTGATTGCTGTGGCTAAAACTTACAAAACTATGTTGAATAAGAGTGGTGAGAGTGGGCAACCTTGTCTTGTTTCTGATCTTAGTGGAAATGGTTTCAGTTTTTCACCATTGAGGACAATGTTGGCTGTGGGTTTGTCATATATGGCCTTTATTATGTTGAGGAAAGATCCCTCTATGCCTACTTTCTGCAGGGTTTTTATCATAAATGGGTGTTGAATTTTGTCGAAAGCTTTCTCTGCATCTATTGAGATGATCATATGGTTTTTCTCCTTCAACTTGTTAATATGGTGTATCACATTGATTGATTTGCGTATATTGAAGAATCCTTGCATTCCTGGAATAAACCCCACTTGATCATGGTGTATGATCCTTTTAATATGCTGTTGGATTCTGTTTGCTAGTATTTTGTTGAGGATTTTTGCATCTATGTTCATCAGTGATATTGGCCTGTAGTTTTCTTTCTTTGTGACATCCTTGCCTGGTTTTGGTATCAAGGTGATGGTGGCCTCGTAGAATGAGTTTGGGAGTGTTCCTTCCTCTGATATTGTTTGGAAGAGTTTTAGAAGGATAGGTGTTAGCTCTTCTCTAAATGTTTGATAGAATTCGCCTGTGAAGCCATCTGGTCCTGGGCTTTTGTTTGTTGGAAGATTTTTAATCACAGTTTCAATTTCAGTGCTTGTGATTGGTCTATTCATATTTTCTATTTCTTCCTGAGTCAGTCTTGGCAGGTTGTGCATTTCTAAGAATTTGTCCATTTCTTCCAGGTTGTCCATTTTATTGGCATAGAGTTGCTTATAGTAATCTCTCATGATCTTTTGTATTTCTGCAGTGTCAGTTGTTACTTCTCCTTTTTCATTTCTAATTCTATTGATTTGAGTCTTCTCCCTTCTTTTCTTGATGAGTCTGGCTAATGGTTTGTCAATTTTGTTTATCTTCTCAAAGAACCAGCTTTTAGTTTGGTTGATCTTTGCTATCGTTTCCTTCATTTCTTTTTCATTTATTTCTGATCTAATCTTTATGATTTCTTTCCTTCTGCTAGCTTTGGGGTTTTTTTGTTCTTCTTTCTCTAATTGCTTTAGGTGCAGGGTCAGGTTGTTTACTCGAAATGTTTCCTGTTTCTTAAGGTGGGATTGTATTGCTATAAACTTCCCCCTTAGAACTGCTTTTGCTGCGTCCCATAGGTTTTGGGTCGTCGTGTCTCCATTGTCATTTGTTTCTAGGTATTTTTTAATTTCCTCTTTGATTTCTTCAGTGATCACTTCGTTATTAAGTAGTGTATTGTTTAGCCTCCATGTGTTTGTATTTTTTACAGATCTTTTCCTGTAATTGATGTCTAGTCTCATAGCATTGTGGTCGGAAAAGATACTTGATACAATTTCAATTTTCTTAAATTTACCAAGGCTTGATTTGTGACCCAAGATATGATCTATCCTGGAGAATGTTCCATGAGCACTTGAGAAAAATGTGTATTCTGTTGTTTTTGGATGGAATGTCCTATAAATATCAACTAAGTCCATCTTGTTTAATGTATCATTTAAAGCTTGTGTTTCCTTATTTATTTTCATTTTGGATGATCTGTCTATTGGTGAAAGTGGGGTGTTAAAGTCCCCTACTATGATTGTGTTACTGTCGATTTCCCCTTTTATGGCTGTTAGTATTTGCCGTATGTATTGAGGTGCTCCTATGTTGGGTGCATAAATATTTACAATTGTTATATCTTCTTCTTGGATCGATCCCTTTATCGTTATGTAGTGTCCTTCTTTGTCTCTTCTAATAGTCTTTATTTTAAAGTCTATTTTGTCTGATATGAGAATTGCTACTCCAGCTTTCTTTTGATTTCCGTTTGCATGGAATATCTTTTTCCATCCCCTTACTTTCAATCTGTATGTGTCTCGAGGTCTGAAGTGGGTCTCTTGTAGAGAGCATATATATGGGTCTTGTTTTTGTATCCATTCAGCCACTCTGTGTCTTTTGGTGGGAGCATTTAGTCCATTTACATTTAAGGTAATTATTGATATGTATGTTCCTATTCCCATTTCCTTAATTGCTTTGGGTTGTTATTGTAGGTATATTCCTTCTGTTGTGCTTCTTGCCTAGAGAAGTTCCTTTAGCATTTGTTGTAGAGCTGGTTTGGTGGTGCTGAACTCTCTCAGCTTTTGCTTGTCTATAAACGTTTTAATTTCTCCATCAAATCTGAATGAGATCCTTGCTGGGTAGAGTAATCTTGGTTGCAGGTTTCTCTCCTTCATCACTTTAATTATGTCCTGCCACTCCCTTCTGGCTTGTAGAGTTTCTGCTGAGAGATCAGCTGTTAACCTGATGGGGATTCCCTTGTGTGTTATTTGTTGTTTTTGCCTTGCTGCTTTTAATATGATTTCTTTGTGTTTAATTTTTGACAGTTTGATTAATATGTGTCTTGGCGTATTTCTCCTTGGATTTATTCTGTATGGGACTCTCTGTGCCTCCTGGACTTGATTAACTATTTCCTTTCCCATATTAGGGAAGTTTTCAACTATAATCTCTTCAAATATTTTCTCAGTCCCTTTCTTTTTCTCTTCTTCTTCTGGAACCCCTATAATTCGAATGTTGGTGCGTTTAATGTTGTCCCAGAGGTCTCTGAGACTGTCCTCTGTTCTTTTCATTCTTTTTTCTTTATTTTGCTCTGCATCAGTTATTTCCACTATTTTATCTTCCACCTCACTTATCCGTTCTTCTGCCTCAGTTATTCTGCTATTGATCCCATCTAGAGTATTTTTCATTTCATTTATTGTGTTTTTAATCGATGCTTGATTCATCTTTAGTTCTTCTAGGTCCTTGTTAACTGTTTCTTGCATTTTGTCTATTCTATTTCCAAGATTATGGATCTTGGAAATAGAATCTTGGATCAGCTTTACTATCATTATT
This sequence comes from Mesoplodon mirus, assembly GCF_964341445.2. Classification (NCBI taxonomy): domain Eukaryota; kingdom Metazoa; phylum Chordata; class Mammalia; order Artiodactyla; family Ziphiidae; genus Mesoplodon; species Mesoplodon mirus. The sequence goes on from NC_138992.1 coordinate 46,384,888, forward strand.
CTGAATTCTTTTTCAGGTAGACTGCCTATTACCTCTTCATTTGTTAGGTCTGGTAGGTTTTTATCTTGCTCCTTCACCTGCTGTGTGTTTTTCTGTCTTCTCATTTTGCTTATGTTACTGTGTTTGGGGTCTCCTTTTTGCAGGCTGTAGATTCGTAGTTCCCATTGTTTTTGGTGTCTGACCCCAGTGGCTAAGGTTGTTTCAGTAGGTTGTGTAGGCTTCCTGGTGGGGGTGACTAATGCCTGTGTTCTGGTGGTTGAGGCTCGATCTTGTCTTTCTGGGGGACAGGTCCACGTCTGGTGGTGTGTTTTGGGGTGCCTATTGCCTTATTATGTTTTTAGATAGCCTCTCTGCTAATGGGTGGGGTTGTGTTCCTGCCTTGCTAGTTGCTTTGCATAGGGTGACCAGCACTGTAGCTTGCTGGTCGTTGACTGAAGCTGGGTGCTGGTGTTGGGATGGAGATCTCTGGGAGATTTTCGCTGCTTGATATTATGTGGAGCTGGGAGGTCTCTTGTGGACCCGTGTCCTGAAGTTGGCTCTCCCACTTCAGAGGCACAGCACTGGCTCCTGGCTGCAGCACCAAGAGCCTTTCATCCACCCGGCTCAGAATAACAGGGAGAAAAGGTAGAGAGAAAGAATTAGTAGAAGAAAGAAAGAGAGAGGGAAAGAAAGGAAGAAGGGAAGAAAGGAAGGAAGGAAGGAAGAAAGAAAGGAGGGAGGGAGGAAGGATGGAAAGAAAGAAGGAAAGAAAGGAGGAAGGGAGGGAGGAATGAAAGCAAAAGGAAGAGTGAATGGAAGAAGGGAGGGAGGGAGGGAGGAAGGAAAGAAAGAAAGAAAGACAGGAGGGAGGGAGGGAGTAAGGAAAGAAAAAGAAAGTGGAAAGAAGAAGGGTGGGAGGGAGGGAGGGAGGAAAGAAGAAAGAAGGAAAGGACGAGCGGAGGGAGGGAGGGAGGAAGGGAAGGTAGGAAAAAAAAGAAAGAGCAGGTAAAGTAAATTAGAATAAAGTATGAAATATAGTAGCGTTATTAAAATTAGAAAGTAATTATTGAAAAAAAAAAAAACGGACCGATAGAACCCTGGGACATATGGTGGAAGCAAAGCTATACAGAGAGAATCTTACACAGAAGATTACACATACACATTCACAAAAAGAGAGCAGGGGGAAAATCAAAAATCCTGCTCTCCAAGTCCACCTCCTCAATTTGGAATAATTCATTGTAAAAAGAGGAAAAGGGGGGAAAGTCTTAAATCTTGTCCTCAAAGTCCACTTCCTCAATTTGGGATGATTCGCTGTCCATTCATGCACTCCACAGACGCAGGGCACATCAAATGGACCGTGGAGCTTTAATCCGCTGCCTCCGAGACTGCACAGAGAGATTTCCCTGTCTCTGCTCTCACAGCTCCCGGGTCTCAGCCTTGGACCCGGCCCTGCCTCTGTGCGTAGGTCGCCGGAGGGCGTCCGTTCTTCGCTCAGACAGGACGGGTTTAAAGGAGCCGCTGATTCGGGGGCTCTGGCTCACTCAGGCAGAGGGGAGGGAGGGGCGCGCAGTGTGGGGCGGGCCTGCGGCGGCAGAGGCCGGCGTGACGTTGCAGCAGCCCGTGGCGCTCCGTGCGCTTTACCGGGAAAGCCGTCCCCGGGTCTCGGGACCCCGGCAGTGGCGGGGTGCACAGGCCCCCCGGAAGGCGGGGCGGACAGCGACCCGCCCCCGCACACAGGCCCCGCGGCGGCGGGCGGCGGCGTCGGCGGCGGGCGGCTGCGGCGGGCCGCGGCGGCGGCGGCGTCGGCGGCGGGCGGCGGCGTCGGCGGCGGGCCGCGGCGTCGGCGGCGGCGTCGGCGGCGGGCCGCGTCGGCGGTGGCGGCGGCGGCGGCGGCGGCGGCGGCGGCGGCGGCGGCGGGCTGCGGCGGCGGCGACGGCGGTGGCGGGCCGCGGGCGGCGTCGGCGGCGGCGGCCGCCCACGCCCGTCTCCGAGGCCCGCGCCTTACCCGCGGCTCGCGCCTGTCTCCGGCGCTTCCCTAAGCATCCCTCTTAATGCCCTCTCCTCGCGCACCAGGAAACAAAAGGGAAAAAAGTCTCTTGCCTCTTCGGCAGCTCCAGACCCTTTCCCCGGACTCCCTCCGGGCTAGCCGTGGTGCACTAACCCCTTCAGGCTCTCTTCCTGCCGCCAGCCCCAGTCCTCTCCCTGCGCTCTGACTGAAAGCCGATACCCGAGCCTCAGCTCCCAGCCCCCCCCGCCACGGCGGCCGAGCAGACAAGCCTCTCGGGCTGGTGAGTGCCTGAGGGCACCGATCCTCTGTGCCGGAATCTCTCCGCTTTGCCCTCCACACCCCTGTTGCTGTGCTCTCCTCCGCTACTCCGAAGCTTTCCCCCTCCGCCACCTGCAGTCTCAGCCCGCGAAGGGGCTTGTAGTGTGTAGAAACCTTCCCTCCTTCACGGCTCCCTCCCACTGGTGCAGGTCCCGTCCCTATCCTATTGTCTCTGTTTATTCTTTTTTTCTTTTGCCCTACCCAGGTATGTGGGGAGTTTCTTGCCTTTTGGTGGGTCTGAGGTCTTCTGTCAGCGTTCAATAGGTGTTCTGTAGGAGTTGTTCCACGTGTAGATGAATTTTTGATGTATCTGTGGGGAGGAAGGTGATCTCCGCGTCTTACTCTTCCGCCATCTTCCTCCTGAAACCCACACAAGCTATTTCATCCTAATTATATTGATTCATTTTTGGAAACATACATATAAACAAATACACACACAATTTTTTTAAACTTTTCAAAGAATATGTATTTAATTATACAACAAATGCTTAAGATGATCTCTGATATACTACATGTATGTCAGTGATCTTTAAAGTTATACTTTGGATCTTCTCATTCATATGAAATACACTAACTTTGTAAGCTAAGACCTTGTCCTTTCTTTGAAATTATTGTTCCAAGTCTTTCACCTCTGAATAGCCTTACTTCCACTAAGCCTGCTCTTTACTCATTATTTTTGCAGCCTCATTTCTCTGCATGTTCTCCCAGTCCATGAACCACTTCTTATTTCATTTACATTACTTTGACTCTGCCTATCTTCCATGATCAAACATTTCAGTGGATCTACACAAGCATTCTGGGTCTTCTGGCCCTTTAGGCCTTTTGGCCCAGCACTGTGTTAAAACCCATGGCATCTAAGCATGATGGAGGAAAATCACTGTGGAATCAATTGCATTATGATCCATCCTGGCCTTAGCTGAGATAGCATTGTGATCGAGGAACAATTTCTCATCTTGTCTCAGTTTATTTATATATATATATTCCTCAATAGCTGTTTTAAGCATTTACCACTAGTGTAAAGTCCCTAGACTATCTGTAGCCCACCTGATTCTCAGCACTTGTTCTCATCTAATGTTATCCATCCTCTATACATTTCTTTCACTTACATTTAGAAGAAGTGTCTCCTCTCCTTCCCAAGGATAAATTCTCAAATTTTAATCCCTATTTATTAACTCTTTTGTAAGAACTTCTCCATTAACTCCTAATATGTTTACCAACAAATTAAATGGCTTTTCATAAACTCATTTTGCCATGGCTCTCATGACCTTCCTCCTAGACTCTTGCAATAATCTATTAAAACTCACATTCCCTAGGCCACACCAGGTGCATATTAATAATAAGGACCCATTTCTCCAGCTTGTAATCCCACAACTCTGTTTCATGACTCACCAGTGATCTTTGTGTTTCTACCTAGAGTCCAGAAACCTATGCTAATCTCATATTTTCTAGTGGACACCTCTCACTGTCTTTATGTAGGTTTATGCTTTTTTTCCCCATTATTTTGCTATTGTTTTGATGGAGTCAGAAGGAAGAAGAGATAAATGCATGTGATAAGACTGCCATCTTGAATTGGAATTTATTGTTCATTCTTCACAATATGCTGAAGTTATTTTACACATGCAATATCTTCATAGATATCTCTGAGGCTACTAATTTAGTTTTAATTCTTTTTTAATTCCTGGAAATTTCCCTGTTTCCTCAGATGAAATTTATTTTCATCTATCTTTCTTGTTTTGTTTTCCTCAAATTTCTGTGATTCTTTGTTGCTTGTTCATATACGAGAATATGGACATAGAAAGGCTTACTTGTTGCTCTATGTGAATTGCTGAGCTGGTCGATAGACATATGCTGCTTTTTTAACATCTTTATTGGAATATAAATGCTTTACAATGGTGTGTTAGTTTCTGCTATATAACAAAGTGAATCAACTATACTTATACATATATCGCCATATCTCTTCCCTCTTGCATCTCCCTCTCATGGTCCCTATCCCACCCGTCTAGGTGGTCACAAAGCACCGAGCTGATCTCCCTGTGCTATGCAACTGCTTCTCACTAACTATCTATTTTACACTGGTAGTGTATATATGTCCACGCCCTTACCCTTCCCCCTCCCCATGTCCTCAAGTCCATTCTCTACATCTGCGTCTTTATTCCTGTCCTGCCAATAGGTTCTTCAGAACCATTTTTTTTTTAGACTCCATATATATGTGTTAGCATATGGTATTTATTTTTCTCTTTCTGACTTACTTCATGACAGACTCTAGGTCCATCCACCTCACTACAAATAACTCAATTTTGTTTCTTTTCATGGAATAATATTCCATTGTATATATGTGCCACGTCTTCTTTATCCATTCATCGGTCAATGGACACTTAGGTTGTTTCCATGTCCTGGTTATTGCAAATAGTGCTGCAATTAATACTGAGGTACATGTCTATTATTGAATTTTGCTTTTCTCAGGATATATACCCAGTAGTGGGATTGCTGGGTTATATGGTAGTTCTAGTTTTAGTTTTTTAAGGAGACTCCATACTGTTCTCCATAGTGGCTGTATCAATTTACGTTCCCACCAACAGTGCAAGAGGGTTCCCTTTTCTCCACACCCTCTCCAGCATTTATTGTTTGTAGATTTTTTGATGATGGCCATTCTGACCAATGTGGTGATACCTCATTGTAGTTTTGATTTGCATTTCTCTAATGATTAGTGATATTGAGCATATTTTCCTGTGTTTGTTGGCAATCTGTACACCTTCTTTGGAGAAATGTCTGTTTAGGTCTTCTGACCATTTTTGGATTGGGTTGTTTATTTGATATTGAGCTGCATGAGCTGCTTGTAAATTTTGGAGATCAATCCTTTGTCAGTTGTTTGATTTGCAAATACTTTCTCCCATTCTGAGGGTTGTCTTTTCATTTTGCTTATGGTTTTCTTTGCTCTGCAAAAGCTTTGAAGTTTCATTAGGTCCCATTTGTTTATTTTTTTTTATTTCCATTTCTCTAGGAGGTGGGTCAAAAAGGATCTTGCTGTGATTTATGTCATAGAGTGTTCTGCCTATGTTTTCCTCTAAGAGTTTGATGGTTTCTGGCCTTACATTTAGGTCTTTAATCCATTTTGAGTTTATTTTTTTGTATGGTGTTAGGGAGTTTTCTAATTTGATTCTTTTACAAGTAGCTGTCCATTTTTCCCAGCACCACTTATTGAAGAGGCTGTCTTTTCTCCATTGTATATTCTTGCCTCCTTTATCAAAGATAAGGTGACCATATGTGTGTGGGTTTCTCTCTGAGCTTTCTATCCTGTTCCATTGATCTATATTTCTGTCTTTTTGCCAGTACCATACTGTCTTAATTACTGTAGCTTTGTAGTATAATCTGCAGTCTGGGAGCCTGATTCCTCCAGCTCCGTTTTTCTTTTTCAGGATTGCTTTGGCTATTTGGAGTATTTTGTGTTTCCATTCAAATTGTGAAATTTTTTATTCTAGTTCTGTGTAAAATGCCCTTGATACTTTGATAGAGATTGCATTGAATCTGTAGATTGCTTTGAGTAGTATAGTCATTTTCACAATGTTGATTCTTCCAATCCAAGAACATGGTATATCTCTCCTTCTGTTTGTAGACATACACTTTTAAATTGAATGAGAATAAAGCTGGTCATTATGCTGGGGGACCCTTTTCTAAATCTGCAGTGTCTCTAGGACCCTACCAATTAGAACACATGCCTCTTTGACTGAAGCTGCCTTCAATAATATTCTAGACCATGGTTTATTTCACTCAAATCATTCCCATTGGAATATTCCAGGTGAAAGAAAGCCCAACTGAGAGATGAGAGTTTTGTCATTAAATAACATTTGAAAATTTGATTACTATTTTCTGTTGATTAGCCTAATTCCTGAATTGAAAATGCTGGCAATGTAAAGTGACCACAGGACTGTTTGTTACTTAAATGTGGGCAGAAAAATTATAAGACTAATTTATTTTTAAACAAGTAGAAAAATAAATAAATGTTCGAAAAAATAAATAGAGGTTTTGCTCTGATTGTGTTATATCCAAGACTGGTTGAAAATAATGGTGACAGGTGGCAGGTCCATGAAGCACGTTGTCTGATTTGTTCACATTTATTGTTCAACACTTAGCACAGTGGCTGACTCATAGTAAGTACTCAAACAATATCTATTAAAATTAGACAAGTGAAAGAAAGAATAACCTGCTAAAAGACCTTGAGACTCTGCTTAATTGCCACATACCAATCTTTTCTAGGCTGTGTATCCTCCTCTCTTGTTTAGTGCTCACTAACAAAAGTAAGATTTATTGAAATAAATCCTCCCAAGAAATCTTACATCTTCAGAAATATCCTAATTTCCTTTGTATAGTAAATATGACATGGCTTAGTTTTTCCTTTGGTGACACTGTCAAACGATAATAGTCTAAACTGTTCAACCAAGACCTTTTTCAATATTGAATTTAAAATTATGGTTTAGACAATCCAAGAGATGGAAAGGACTTTTAAGTTTAGCCATCATCCCTCTTCATTTATGGATAAGGCATTATTTTAATCAGCTCAGACTACTATAACAAATTACCATACTCTGAATGGTTTAAACAGCAAACATTTATTACTCAGTTCTGGAGGCTGCAAAGTCCATGATCAAGGTGCCAGCTGATTGGGTTCCTGGTGAGAACTTTCTTCCTGGTTGCAGATGGAAGCCACCATCCTCATATTGTGAAGAGAGAGATCAGCTCTCTCTTGTCTCTTCTTATAAGGGCACTAATCACATTCATGAAGGCTCCTAATTATCTCCCAAAGTCCCCACCACCAAATGCCATTATATTGGGGATTTTGGCTTTAAGATGTGAGTGTTGGGGAGACAGAAACATTCAGCCCATAGTTGTATTTAAGACCTCAAAGAAAGGAAAAAGAAAAGAATAGTTATCACTTACTGTGTGACATGAGGATTTTGGAGAACTAGGGTTATTTGTCACTGGGGCTGGTTTGTGAGGCTTTTTGGTGAAACCCAGCTTTATAGCTTATTTTATAATTAACAAATTAAAATAATAACACCTAAATTTATTGAGGACTATAACTGAAAAGCTCATTAAATTAAAGTGGACTGGTCTATGTATGATCAAGATCTTCAGGTTAGTAGAGTTGACTGCCATGATCTGCTCTGACTGAAGACCAAACAAGTTTCCATGGCCCAGGCTGAACTTTAGACACAAAAGTAGTTAACTTGGATGTAAAATTATGATCCTATTTTTAATAATCTTTATTGAAAAATAATTCACATACTACCATAATATTCACCCCTTTAAATTATACAATTCAGGTGTTTTTCAGTATTTACAAAGTTGTATAACCAATTATCTAATTTGAGTACTTTCATCACCCAATAAGAAACTCCATATCCATTAGCAGACATTCCCTATTCCCTTCTCCTCACAGCTCCTGGAAACTACTAATCCCTTTTCTGTCTCTATAGATTTGCCTATTATGGACAATTTGTCTAAGTCATATAAAAAGTATATGGCCTTTTTTATATGACATTTTTCACTTAGCATAATGTTTTCAAGATTCATCCATGTGGTAACATGTTTCAGTATGTCATTACATTCTGTGGACAAAAATATTTCATTATATGGTTATACCACAATTTGTTTATACATTCTTCAGCGATAGGCATTTTGATTGTTTCCACTTTTGAGCTATCATGAATAACATGGCTATCAACATTTGTGTTCAAATTTTAGTGTGGACATATGCTTTCATTTCTTCTGGATTTATACCTAAGAGTAGAATTGCTGGATGTGGCACCTTGAATAATGCTCCCAATTGTATCCCTTCTTTTCCATATGAATTTTAGGATCAGCTTTTCCATTTCTTCAAAAAGCCAGTTGGCATTTTAATAGAGATTGCATTGCATCAGTAGAACAATTTGGGAAACATTGTCACTTTAATCATACTAAGTTTTCCAATCCATTAACACAGAATATCTTTCCATTTTTAAAGTCTTTTTCATTTATTTCAATAACAGTTCATTGTTTTCAGCATTAAAGTTTTGTATTTCTTTTGTTAAATATGTTTCTAAGCATTTTGTTCTTATTGATGCTATGGTAAATTGAAATTTCTTAATTAAAAAATTCCCACTAACAAATTTTAATTAACTTTATCTTTAAAAAACACTGCTTATATTCATCAGTGATATTGGCCTGTAATTTTCTTTTTTTTGTGATATCTTTGTCTGTCTTTGGTATCAGGGTGATGGTACCCTCATAGAATGAGCTTGGGAGTTTTCTTTCCTCTGAAATTTTTGGGAAGAGTTTCAGAAGGGTAGGTGTCAACTCTTCTCTAAATGTTTGATAGAATTCCCCTGTGAAGCCATCTGGTCCTGGACTTTTGTTTGTTGGAAGTTTTTTAACCACAGTTTCAATTTCAGCACTTATGATTTGCCTGTTCATATTTTCTATGTCTTCCTGGTTCAAACTTGGAAGGTTGTACCTTTCTAAGAATGTGTCCAATTCTTCTAGGTTGCCCATTTTATTGGTGTATAGTTTCTTATAGTAGCCTCTCATGATCCTTTGTATTTCTGCAGTGTCAGTTGTTACTTCTCCTTTATTTCTAATTTTATTGATTTCAGACCTCTCCCTTGTTTTCTTGATGAGTCTGTCTAAAGGTTTATCAATTTTGTTTATCTTCTCAAAGAACCAGCTTTTAGTTTCATTGATCTTCATTTCATTGTTTTCTTCATCTCTATTTCATTTATTTTTGCTTTGATCTTTATGATTTCTTTCCCTTTACTAACTGGGTTTTGTTTTTTCTTCTTTCTCTAGTTGCTTTACGTGTAAGGTTAGGTTGTTTATTTGAGATTTTTCTTGTTTCTTGAGGTAAGACAGTATTGCTATAAACTTCCCTCTTAGAACTGCTTTTGCTGCATCCCATAGGTTTTGGATATTGTGTTTTCATTGTCATTTGCCTGTACGTATTTTTTATTTCCTCTTTGATTTCTTCAGTGATACATTGGTTAACCCCATTAATAAAATGAAGAATAAAAACCGTATGATCATCTCAGTAGATGCAGAAAAGCTTTTGACAAAATTCAACACCCATTTATGATAAAACTCTCCAGAAATTGGGCATAGAGGGAACATACATCAATCAATGTAATAAAGGCCATATATGACAAAACCACAGCAAATATATTCTTAATGGTAAAAAACTGAGGGCTTCCTTGGTGGTGCAGTGGTTGGGAATCTGCCTGCCGATGCGGGGGACGTAGGTTCGTGCCCCGGTCTGGGAGGATCCTGCATGCCATAGAGCAGCTGGGCCCGTGGGCCATGGCTGCTGGGCCTGCGCGTCTGGAGCCTGTGCTCCGCAATGTGAGAGGTCACAACAGTGGGAGGCCCGCATAATGCAAAAAAAAAAAAAAAAAAAAAAAAAATGAAAAAAAAAACCTGAAAGCATTTCCTCTAAGATCAGGAACAAGAGAAAGATGTCCACTCTTGCCACTGTTATTAAACATAGTTTTGGAAGTCCTAGTCATAATAATCAGAGAAGAAAAAGAAATAAAAGCACTCCAAATTGGAAAAGAAGAAGTAAAACTGTCACTGTTTGCAGATGACATGATACTGAACATAGAAAATCCTAAAGATGTTACCAGAAAACTAGAGTTCATCAGTGAATTTGGTAAAGCTGCAGGATACAAAATTAATACACAGAAATCTCTTGCATTCTTATACATTAACAATGAAAGATGAGAAAGAGAAATTAAAGAAACAATCTCATTTACCATTGTGTCAAAAAGAATAAAATACCTAGGAATAAACCTATCTAAGGAGGTAAAAGACCTGTATGCAGAAAACTATAAAATACTGATGAAAGAAATCAAAGATGACACAAACAGATGGAGAGATATACCATGTTCTCAGTTTGGAAGAACGAATATTGTCAAAATGACTATGCTACCCAAAGTAATCTTCAGATTCAATGCAATCCCTAGCAAATTCCCAGAGACACTTTTTAAAGAATTAGAACCAAAAATTTTACAATTTGTATGGAAACACAAAAGACCCCAAATAATAAAAGCAATACTAAGAAAGAAAAATGGAGCTGGAGGAATCAGGCTCCCTCACTTCAGACTATACTACAAAGCTACAGTAATCAAAACAGTATGGTACTGGCACAATAAACAGAAATGTAGATCAAGGGAAAAGGATAGAAAGTCCAGAGATAAACCCACACACCCACAGTCATTTAATCTATGATAAAGAAGGCAAGAATATACAATGGAAAAAAGACAGTCTCTTCAATAAATTTTGCTGAGAAAACAGGACAGCTACATGTAAAAGAATGAAATTAGAACACTCTTTGACACCATACATGAAAATAAACTCAAAATGGATTAAAGACCTAAATGTAAGGCCAAATATTATAAAACTCTAATAGGAAAACATAGGCAGAACAATCTCTGATATAAATCACAGCAAGATCTTATTCAATCCACCCCTAGAGTAATGAAAATAAAAACAAACATAAAGAAATGGGACCTGGGCTTCCCTGGTGGTGCAGTGGTTGAGAGTCCGCCTGCCGATGCAGGGGACACGGGTTCGTGCCCCGGTCTGGGAAGATCCCACATGCCACGGAGCAGCTGGGCCCATGTTGGCTGCTGAGCCTGCATGTCCAGAGCCTGTACTCCATAACAGGAGAGGCTACAACAGTGAGAGGCTCACGCACCACAGAAAAAAAAAAAAGAAAGAAAGAAAGAAAGAAATGGGACTTAATTACATTTAAAAACTTTTGCACAACAAAGGAAACCATTAAAAAAATTAAAAGACAACCTACAGAATGGGAGAAAATATTTGCAAATGAAGCAATAGGCAAGGGATTAATTTCCAAAATATACAAACAGCTCATGCAGCTGAATATCAAAAAAAAGAACAACTCAATCAAAAAATGGACAGAAGATCTAAATAGACATTTAGAAGACATACAGATGGCTAAAAAGCACATGAAAAAATGTTCAACATTACTAATTATTTAAGAAATGCAAATCAAAACTATAATGAGGTATCACTTCACACCAGTCAGAATGGTCATCATGAAAAAAATTCACAAACAATACATGCTGGAGAGGGTGTGGAGAAAAGGGAACCATCCTACACTGTTGGTGGGAATGTAAATTGGTACAGCCACTACAGTATGGAGGTTCCTTTAAAAATTAAAAATAGAGCTACCATATGATCCAGCAATTCCACTCCTGGGCATATATCTGGAAAAAAACAATTTGAAAAAAAACACATGCACCCCTATGTTCATTGCAGCACTATTTACAATAGCCAGTACATGGCAGCAACCTAAATGTACAACAGTGGAATGGATAAAGAAGGTATGGTATGTATATACAATGGAATACTACTAGGCCATATAAAAGAATGAAATAATGCCATTTAGAGCAACATGGATGCACCTAGAGATTGTCATACTGAGTGAAGTAAGTCAGACAAAGACAAATATCATATATTATCACTTACATGTGGAATCTAAAAATAGGGTACAAATGAACTTATCTACAAAACAGAAATAGAGCTACAGACTCAGAAAACAAACTTATGGTTACCAAGGGGTGGAGTGGGGATAAATTGGGATATTGGGATTGACATACACACCAATATATATAGAATAGATGACTAATAAGAACCTACTGTATAGCACAGGGAACACCACTCAATAGTCTGTAATGTTCTATGTGGGAGAAGAATCTAAAAAAAGTGTGGATATGTGTATATGTACAACTGATTCACTTTGCTGTACACCTGAAACTAACACAACATTGTAAATCAACTATACTCCAATAAAAATTTTTAGTGAAAAAAATAAAATAAAATAAAAACCATTGTTGAGGATTTTTCCCTTTTTCCATTTCTTTATCCCTCCTTTCATATACAATTCTTACTATTTTTATATGTCTTGTTCTAAACTCTGAAACTACTTTTGTGTTTCAATGTACAAACGCTCTCTTCTATCTTTAAGACTCAGAACTGAAAGGCACATGGGTGATACCATAGTCCAGTCTATTGACAACTCAGCTGAGACATTGTCTGAGAGGTAGAATAATCGTTTGGCGTATTTATGGAATGAATGTTTGGAAGGGATGATTCTTCTGACTCCCAATTTAAGATTCTAAATTCTTATAGAATGAGAATTATGCCAAATTATCAATATTTTGCTATGTGGAGCACCTAACACAACACATTGATGCTTTAAATGTGCTTATTTTTTTATGAGAATTATATCTGTAGCACTCATGGTCCTGTGGGTGGATGGACTCCATTTCCTGAAACTTGTGTATTTTAAGACTTTCTCTCATTAATTTCTGTTTATAAGGCTTATGAAATATTTTCTTTTTATACATAATAATTATGTGTTGTGGTATGACTGGGAATGGAGAAAACACCAGCTTGATCCTCAAAGTTTTAGAATGATAACTTTCAGAATTATGGATGGGTTTAATTCCTTTTGACTGTAGAGTTCAAAAAGTTTCATGCACCTTATTTTGATGATAAGAACCATAAGTCATCTTTATTTAATGACTGCCTACAGTTGCAATGACAGCACTTTCTGCTAGGAACCGCCTGAGTTTGCCTCAGCTATTCAAATTCAGGTTTATATCTATGGATTAAATTGAATAAGATACCCTGTCACCTGAACTAGTTAGTACTAAATGTAGTTTTACCATGGGGAGGGGCTTGATTCTGACATCTGGAGAAAAGTGGAAAGGGGACAGTAGTTGTTTTTTTAAATATACAGTTAAATCTTAAATTATGTGAAGGCCAGCCCTCAAAACAGCCTTTTAGTGCATTAAGTATGAAGATTTTCCCTAATTTGGTGTGTAAACTGCAAAAGTATAAAAATAGTAACATGCAATATTGGTTCAGGATTTATGTAACATGGAAGTGTTTTCCACCTATAGACAGAGAAGCATAAATCAATGGACTCTATAAACCTAAATATATTATTAACTAACCCAGACAAATACATAAAAGCTCTTTGTCTATAGAAAAAATCCTTCTAGCACAACAATAAACTTTCCAACCACTGCTGAATCACCAGAAGTTTTAACATCCATTTTCTAGGTTTACTTAAAAAGCCAAGCAGGTGTCAACAATTCTGCCATTGGGAGCACATTCATACCAAACTGAGCCATCAGTTAAGAGTTCTTAAGTGTTTGTAAGCACTGACAGTTTTCTAAACCAGTGAATGACTGCAACACACAAACATACACACAGATATATTTTAGGGTACACAGACTCGATCCTGTGTCTCACAGGTCTCCCCAGACAGCTGAGCAATTTCAGAGCCTTCTGTCTTTCCACTCTTTCTACCAGAGGGCATATGTCGTAAGTGATTGAAGAGCTAATAATGGCCTGAGTTGCTCATTTAGGGAATTGAGTAGAAAATGTGCATATTTTTCTAAATTTATTGACTCACATTATATACTAAAGGAAGAGAGAAAAGAGAAAAAAGTGTCTCGGGCAACTTGGTCTACATTCAGACCTAAAAATGACCCAGCAGACTCTCTTTAAGCCCTTCAAATGATAAGAGTTGCTCTTTAACTGCTCTGACAAAGAATATACATCAAACCAAGTACAACAATAAGTTAACGCATACCATTTACTGAGAATCCATAAATAGACAAATGATTGTATGATTAGGTATCACTGTCTTTGAGACTTGACAATAATAGAACTAAGGTTATTACTCTATTTTAAACTGTCATAGACAGTCTCTATCCTTTCTTTTTACAGGTTTAACATGCCTGAATTATGGACAACTAATGGTATTCAAAGCTGAAAGTGCACTTGTTAATGGCACATGGGGGTTGGATTTTGTGACTATCAATGATCATTTTTGTCAACTAAGTGCACTTTAAAGTATGTTGGCCTATTATTTCTGTTTAGTGCACATTCTTCGAAAGAAAAATTTTATTTCTATGAGCAGAAATTTTGTGAAAGTTCTTAGACCATGGGATTCTAAGAAAATTAGTGTTTTCATTGCTGCAGAATTTCAGGCAGATTGGCCACAGAATTGAAACATGATATTTCCATGCCACAATGCCTACTGTTAGGTAATACTTAGCACATCAGCATCTTGGAGAGAAACTACACCTTAAATAACAGTAATTTATAGCCCCTTTCTCCTATTTCTCATTAAAACTGCAAGCCTATTGATTTTGATTATGGTGTCTAATGAAAACTCTTAAGTATCTGGTGGCCATGAGTGTAAGTTGGCTATAAGCAGATTATATGAAAATAACCTAGGCACTCTTCTAAGGTATTGATTTCAACATATTGAGGGTTAGTGTGGATAATCATTCCCCTCAACAGATATGCATATTTTCTCTTTTCTGGACAAATTTTCAATTTTTTTTGTTTGTGTATCATGGGGATATAAGTTAGTTTTATTTATTTTTATTTGTGGGTGTCTATTGCCACACGCAAAGGTGGTATTTCTCCACCTATGAATCAGTGCATTACCTTGTCATGATTTAAATAAACGTTAAATCTTAGAGGAACTTGAGCACTCCTCTAAGATTCCACATTCTTCTCCTTTCCAAGCTTCAAGGACATGTTGTACAGTACCATAGCTCCTGACTATGAGGAGAATTCTATGCCCTGAAGAGATGGCAATAGCGTATTTTTAATAGCACATTCCTTCAAAATGCTAACCACCTACGATTTCAGTAATATTGTAGAATATTAGCAAGGTAGATAGTATCACCATCACCACTTTATAGATGAGGAAACCAACAAAGCATGACTAGATGACTCACCCAAGGTCAGGCTTGCTGTTGGATCTGACTACTGTGCATCCTGGGATAATTAACACACATAGCATTGTGTTCTATTACTGGCTCACAGAATTTTCCATAACTCATGCTAATTCAAGCTAATATTCTAAGGAGTATTTTCTTGTTTACAGATGAGAAACTTATGGGGGTAGAGAATAGGGAAGCAAAAAGAAAAAAGTTGAGATAAGATTCGTCTCTGAAATCTGAGCTTATGTTTTCCACATAAAGTAGCATTTCCAAGGCAACTTGTTTTGCTAAGATACTTAATTGCTTTATGGAATGTGCCAAAGTGCCATACTCCCTTTTCCTCAAGAGAATTACCTTTGGGTTCTCTTTCTCAAAACATAATGTTTCTTCCATAATCACACAAGCAAGCAAGTGTCTCATTTTACTTTTTCTACCTTGGAGTAATTAATATCCCCAAAAGAAATGACATAGTTCAAAATAGCCAAAACAAGTCCTCCTAATATTTTTTCATTAAAATTAATTTTAAACAAAAAAAATTATAAAGCTTCTAGGTGTCTGGATTAGCTTTCAACAAGATTAATCAGATTTCACATAGTATGTCTAATTATTTAGGAATTTAGTTCTGCTTTATGCTGCTTCACAAAAACAAGAACTTTGGGTAATGCTGGGATGACAATGGCAAGCTTTCACAATGGGTCTCAGACAAGGAACTAGGGTGCTTGTGAGTGTGACATCTGACAATATCTACACTAATGGGCAATCTTAAAACGAGGAGACTAAAAAGTCTATCACAGACATGAATCATACATCATATTTCTAAGATGTATATATGACAATGGAATAAATACCATTTTATAAAAGGATAATTGGCTGGTGGTAATTTAAGTGAAGGGAAGAATGAGTCTTTAGATAACTGTGTCTAGGTTACATCATCCCACACCTTACCAATTGTGTGCCAGCCCTATGACAAACAAGAGAAAACCTGAAGCTGATTGAAGAGTTTCTCATGCATCCTTCATTAGTTCCACATTATCAAAGGTGTTCTATTTTTATTTCTGAACACATTCCCTATTATGTCTTCTTTAATCACCTATCACTCTACAGCTATCATTCTAAACAGTTTTAATTTACCAAGAAAAAATGATGACTCCAAAAGTGAGATTTAAAAACAATTGCCTCAGTGAGGATTCTATTTAGGTACAGGTTATTCAACTGTAAAAGCAGTAAACACAAATAAATTCATTTTATATCCGACTTAAATGGTCATCTTCAGCTTATAATTGCTAACATTTAAAAATCACTCCATTTTCACAATTATTCTCATTTATCATTTTTCTTATTTTCACCTGAAAGTATTTTACTTATCTCCCTTCACTTGAGCAAAAGCTGACTTTCACTAGAGTATGTTTGTGTTGTCCTGAGCAGCAGTAGAGGATGACTGGGTGAGAACACAATGCTGTGTCTCTCCCAAGAGACCAGCTTCTCAGATTCTATAGAATGCCTGCCTGGAGCTTTTATGAGAATCAGGATTCATGTTCCTGCCAGACCTTTGCTGCTTGACTTCTTTTGATATAGAGTTGAGTTATTTTCAAAGTTCACGTGCTTCCAATGTTAACAGTTCACCGATAAGAGCTGACCTACAGCTGTCTGAAAGAGTTCACTTCAGCAAAAGTAAAAAAAAAAAAAAAAAAAGTGGGGGGGGAATTTTTTTCGAAGTTTAAGGCTAGCCATCAATGTTACAAATTGTACTGCAAAAAGTGAAAACTTCAAAGCTCAAACAGCATTGAGAGGAGGGTGAAAGCAGGTCTTCACTGGTCTTCAAAATAAATACGAGGTTCTAAAATTGTGAAAGAAAATATGTTGTGCTCCAGTTTCTTTGGTTCAATCGCCTTTGAATTCTGATAACAATCAATGTCACAAAACAATGGAACTTTAAAATTAAATGGAAAATTGTGCACAGCAGTAATGCCTGTAATGCCCGCAGCGCCACTGTATAACTGGAATAAAGGAGAGTTTGAGTGAAAGAGACTGACAAGTTACAGGAAATTTAGAAATTATGGAAGAAAGGACATTTATTCTGGGTCCTTTCATCAATCTCCAAACCATGTTTCTTCTCTTTATGAGAGGTAAAACTATCCACAGATATTTTTATTTCCCTCCAATTATGAAGCTTTAAAAATATGACTTATGACCATCACTTTACACCATTTCATCCTCACTGTATGAGCATTACTATCCACTGTCTCACATTAAAAAAATGTAGACTCTTGAGAGGGTAAAAACTTACTCAAAGTTATCCAACAAATCTGTACTTCCCTAACAGATATGAACAGAGATTCCAAAACCCACTCTCTTTATCAGGTCACTTTACTGTCTCATTAGATGAATATATACAAAAGACCACTCAGAGAAATTGTTGAGCATTTTAAGATCATGTAATTATTTTAAGAATTGATTTAAACCTTGATGTATTGTTTAAGTTCCTCAGAGGACTTCCCCATTGCATTAGATCAATTTACACAATCTTTGGGTAGCTTCATTTTCAGATGAATGAATGGGCGAAAATATTCTAAGATAAGCTAATAGATTCCTCCAACTCGTCCTCTATGATACTTATCATAGAAAAAGTTGCTATAAATGAGTGTAAAACAAAAATAACATGTGTTACTTTTTTAACATGCGTAAGCTTTCTAACAGAGAGTGAAACTTATTTGACAATCAGAATTTGTTTAATCCTTGGCACAGCAAGTAAGATATGAGGATAAATGAACACAGAATGGGTCATGATTCATTCATTCATGCTTAATTTATTTTAAGCTGAAGTAGCTCAGAGGAGATAAATTTCTTATCAAATAGCTTTGGCGATTGTGGAAGATTTGGACTCTATTTCAGCATCTTGTTTATTGTCTTCCATACAGATAACTTTAACATTTTTAATCTCTCCAGTAATTTTCTCTGTGTTAAAATAAAGAATAACCTAAAGGCTAAGAAATTCTTACTTTAATACGGAATACAAATCTAGTCATCACATTAGTCAAATCTTAGAACCTCCTTTTGTGAATTGAAGGCATATTTCTGAGACGACCAAGATATCAATAGTAAGAATGCAAATTAAGGATGCAAATTAAAAATTAAGGGGAGAGAGGAGCTTCAAGATGGCTGAAGAGTAAGCTGTGGAGAGCACCTTCCTCCCAACAAATACATCAGAAAGACATCTACATGTAGAACAACTCCTACAGAACACCTAATGAATGCTGGCAGAAGACCTCAGACCTCCCAAAAGGCAAGAAACTCCTCACGTAAATGGGTAGGGCAAAAGAAAAAAGAAAAAATAGTGACAAAAGAATACGGATGGGACCTGCACCTAGGGGAGGGAGCTGTGAAGGAGGAAAGGTTTCCACACACTAGGAAGCCCCTTCGTGGGCAGAGACTGCGGGTGGTGGAGGGTGGAAGCTTCAGAGCTACGGAGGGGAGCGCAGCAACAGGGGTGCAGAGGGCAAAGCGGAGAGAGTCCTGCACAGAGGATCAGTGCCGGGATGGATGGGGGCTGGGTGCTCAGGCCTGTGCTTCGGAGGTCAGATCGCAGGGAGAGGACTGGGGTTGTCTGAGTGAACACAGCCTGAAAAGGGCTAGTGCACCACAGCTAGCTGGGAAGGAGTCCGGGAAAAGGTCTGGAGCTGCCCAAGAGGCAAGAGACCTTTTCTTGCCTCTCTGTTTCCTGGTGCATGAGATGAGGGGATTAAGAGAGACGCTTAAAGGAGCTCCAGAGACAGGCGCAAGCCGTAGATATCAGCACAGACCACAGAGATGGGCATGAGATGCTAACGCTGCTGCTGCAGCCACCAAGAATCCTGTGTGCAAGCACACGTCACCATCCAAATCTCCCCTCCTGGTAGCCTGTGCAGCCCGCCACTGCCAGGGTCCTGTGATCCAGGGACAACTTACCCAGGAGAACACACAGCGTGCCTCAGGCTGGTGCAACATCATGCCGGCCTCTGCTGCAGCAGGCTTGCTCCACATCCCATACCCCTCCTGCCCCCCAGCCTGAGTGAGCCAGAGCCGCCAAATCAGCG
Organism: Mesoplodon mirus; assembly: GCF_964341445.2. NCBI lineage: Eukaryota > Metazoa > Chordata > Mammalia > Artiodactyla > Ziphiidae > Mesoplodon > Mesoplodon mirus. The sequence goes on from NC_138992.1 coordinate 46,404,069, forward strand.
GCTCCTTTAATACCGTCCTGTCTGGGCAGGGAACAGACACCCTCAGGAGACATACACATAAAGGTGGGACCAAATCCAAAGCTGAACCCCAGGAACACTGCGAACAAAGAAGAGAAAGGGACATCTCTCCCAGCAACCTCAGGAGCAGTGGATTATATCTCCACAATCAACTTGATGTACCCTGCATCTGTGGAATACCTGAATACACAACAAAACGTCCTAAATTGAGGAGGTGGACTTTGAGAGCAACCATATATATTTTTTCCCCTTTTTCTCTTTTTGTGAATGTGTATGTGTATGCTTCTGTGTGTGATTTTGTCTGTATGGCTTTACTTTACCATTTTTCCTAGGGTTCTGTCTGTCCGTTTTTTTGGGGGGGGGGTTTGTTTGTTTTTTTAGTATCGTTTTTAGTGCTTGTTATCATTGGTGGATTTGTTTTTTGGTTTGGTAGCTCTCTTCTTTCTTTCTTTTCTTTTTTAACATCATTTTTGTAGTATAATTGCTTTATAATGGTGTGTTAGTTTCTGCTTTATAACAAAGTGAATCAGTTATACATAAACATATGTTCCCATATCTCTTCCCTCTTACATCTCCCTCCCTCCCACCCTCCCTATCCCACCCCTCTAGGTGGTCACAAACCACAGAGCTGATCTCCCTGTGCTATGTGGCTGCTTCCCACTAGTTATCTATTTTCAGTTTGGTAGTGTATATATGTCCATGCCACTCTCTCACTTTGTCACAGCTTACCCTTCCCCCTCCCCATATCCTCAAATCCATTCTCTAGTAAGACTGTGCCTTTATTCCCATCTTAGTGCTAGGTTCTACATGACCTTTTTTCCCCCCTTAGATTCCATATATGTGTGTTAGCATATGGTATTTGTCTTTCTCTTTCTGACTTACTTCACTCTGTATGACAGACTCTATGTCCATTCACCTCACTACAAATAACTCAGTTTCATTTCTTTTTAAGGCTGAGTAATATCCCATTGTATATATGTGTCACATCTTCATTATACATTCATCTGTTGATGGACACTTAGGTTGCTTCCATGTCCTGGTTATTGTAAATAGTGCTGCAATGAACCTTGTGTTTCATGACTCTGTTTGAATTATGGTTTTCTCAGGGTATATGCCCAGTAGTGGGATTGATTGGTCATATGGTAGTTCTATGTTTAAAGAAGAAGAAGAAGTTTTTTTTAGTCTCTTTTTTATATTCCACATATGAATGAAATTACATGGTATTTGCCTTTCTCTGTCTGACTTATTTCATGTAGCATAATAACATCCAGGTCCATTCATGTTGTTGCAGATGGGCAGGATTTCATCTTTTTTATGGCTGAGTAGTATTTCATTATATATATATATATATATATATATATATATATATATATATATAAAACTTATATGTATATATATAATTTGTATGTATATATAAAACATTTGTGTATATAAAACATCTTTATCCATCCATCTGTTGATGGTCATTTAGGTTGTTTCCATATCTTGGCTATCATAAATAATGCTGCAATGAACATAGGGGTGTATATATCTTTTTGAATTAGTGTTTCAGTATTCTTTGGATAAATACCCAGGGGTGGGATAGCTGGGTCATATGGTAGTTTATTCTTAATTTTTTGAGGAACCTCCATACTGTTTTCCATAGTGGCTGCAGCAATTTATATCACCACCAACAGTGTATGAGAGTGACTGTTTCTTGTTCTTTCTTGGCTTTTTGAAAGTAGCCATTCTAACAGGTGTAAGGTGATATCTCACCATGGTTTTGATTTGTGTTTCCATAATAAATAGTAATGCTGAACACCTTTGCATGTGTCTGTTGACCATCTGTATGTCTTCTTTAGGAAAATGTATATTAAGCTCCTCTACCCACTTTTTAATTGGGTTGTTAGTTTTTATGTTGTTGAGTTGTATGAGTTATTGGGTATTAACCCCTTATCAGATATATCATTTGCAAATATCTTCTCCCATTGAGTAGGTTGTATTTTCATTTTGTTGATGGTTTCCTTTGCTGTGCAGACACTTTCAAGTTTGATGTAGTCCCATTTGTTTATTTTTTCTGTTGCTTCTCTTGCTTGAGGAGACATATCTAGAAATATATTGCTAAGACCAATGTCAAAGAGCTTATTCTCCATGTTTTCTTCTAGGAGTTTTATGGTTTAAGGTCTTACATCCAAGTCTACTTTATTCCTTAATGTAATTTTCCTGCCACAACCAAGCATCATTCTACTTTTGAAGGCATGCTACCAGTACTTGCCACTTTGTGGTTTCCTGGGCAAAGATTTAACTAATGTTATCACAGTTTTGGCAAGCTTTGTATCTGTGGCTACAAACACATGGACCCAGTTCTGTGTGTGACTCCACTGCAACAATTTTGCTCCAAAATTCTTTTAATTGTGAGAAAACATCCTGGGCAGGGCTTGTCCAAGAATCTATATATCCAAACTGCTTCACTTATACCCAATAAGTAAATTCTATAATGTATTTTCAGGCATGTCACTGGAAATTTAAGAAATCATGTTTCTTTCCATTCTTTTATTTTCCTGAGTCTGGATAAATCTATAAAAATCTCCTTCTATTAACATTCTATGCCTTAATTAAATCTTGTGGCAAGCAAGCCCAAAGTCATATTTTTAAATTGGTTCAGAAAATTGTTTTCTAGAATTTCAGACCATGAGTGTCAGTATAGTATATCCTGTTTTCATAAGATAATTTTTAATGCTTATGGTCATCTCTTTGGAAGTTATTCAAGTTCTGGTGAGAAATATTCACAGAGAATAGGGGAAGTGAACATCTTCTCTCAGTACTTAAGTCAGCTATAACAGGAGTACAAGAAAATAGTTTTTTTCATTTCAATTCTCTCAACTTCTATTAAAGCCCTTGTAGCTTTCTTCATGGCACTTTATCAGGTTTTATGAATATTTCATTTAGTTGTCAGTTTACATATGTTTTATTTTCCCCTCTCTAAAATGCCTACTCTATGAAGGAACTGACAATATCAGTCTCCATATTGTTGTATTTCTCAGTGTCTAGCACAGGGCCTAGCACATATGTTGGTATTAGTACATCATCTGTGGGGACAGGGTATCTACTTAGTTCCTCTATCTTTTCTTTATTACCTTTTCTGCCTCAGAGTATTACCTCTCTAAATAACTAGCTACAATGTGAGACAGATGGTGAGGAATCTAGGCTTAGAACTACATCTCCTGACACCAAAAAGTTTGAAGGAGATATAAATAACTTCTCAGAAAAGCAAAAACTAAAATAGTTTATCAATACGAACCTTAACCTAAAAGAATTGTTAAAGAGTCTTCTCTAAGTGGAAATGAAAATGTAACAAGAAGTAAATACCTATAGGAGAGGAAAAAACAAACCAGCAAAGGCAAATATATAGACAATAAAGATGATATAATTTAAGCAGTTACAAATTAATCACATTACAAAATACGTATTGATAAAATTGCCTGAAACCTATATGAAAAAAACTAGGCAAAATACCCTAAGGAACTTCTCCAGTAATGAGTTCTCAAGTTCTCTCTCTGTTTCTCTCTCTGTGTCTCACACACATACACACAATGAGAGTTTAACATTTGTAATCACTTTTACAATATAATGTAAAATAATATGTTGAAAAAGTAAAGCTTCATTAAACTGATACTAAGAGGAACTAGTTTCCTTTGAAAAACTCGAAAATAAATGAATTCCTTGAAGGTGGGAACTTTTGTTTTTAGCAGCACCTAAAGAATTCCTGACACATAGAAGTTACCTGATAAATATTTGTGAAAAAAATTTCAGTAAATAAATGAGTAAATATAATATTGAAAACCATCACACAAAGACACATCAAGTTTAAAATTTTAGCCAGCAATATTCATATGTAATATTTTGGGGATACACTTATGAAAGTAAAACATATAAAAGTGGATTTGAATATAAGTACCTAAAATGTATGCAATGTTTTTCAATAACCACTTTGTTGCATTGAAAAGTGCTATGGAGAAACACTTTCCTTCCTTCTAGGACAATTTATTGCATATTTTAAAATTATTTCATTATTGTTCATCTCTCTATGGGTTATATTGTTGAGGATAATTTGATTTATCTTGCTATAAAAATAACTTCTTAATTATTTCATCTTCCATTTACTGCCTTTGTTATGGTAATCTGTAAATGTGCAGTGCCAAAATGTCTGATTACAATACATGTCTAAAGAAGTGTTTTAAAAAGCAATTTGGGGGCCTCCCTGGTGGTGCAGTGGTTGAGAGTCCGCCTGCTGATGCAGGGCATACGGGTTCGTGCCCCGGTCCGTGAGGATCCCATATACCACGGAGTGGCTGGGCCCGTGAGCCATGGCCGCTGAGCCTGCGCATCCAGAGCCTGTGCTCTGCAATGGGAGAGGCCACAACAGTGAGAGGCCTGCGTACCACAAAAAAAATTAAAAATAAAAATAATAAAAATAATAAAATAAAATAAAAAACAATTTGGTAACATGAGTAGTTTCTTCATTAGATAGTGATAAAACTACAAAGAGATTATGAAATGGAATAAATCTACTTATGACAATTTTTATTTATGCTAAAAATTAAAAAAACTTAGTAGACCTTGGGAAAAAAGAGGCAAATATAGAGTAAAGGCTGAGGATCAACCACTGAAGTAAGCTAGTACAAAGATTAGAAGACAAAAAAGTATAAAATCAAATATAACTACAATAAACAGTGAAGAGAAATATATGAAGATGTAAAATATGACTTCAAAAACAGAAAATGTGGGAGGTATATCAAGATAGAAGAGTAGAAGAAAGTGAAGCTCACCTCCCCCCACAAACACATCAAAAATACACCTACATGTGGAACAATTCTCATAGAAAACCAACTGGAAAGTGACAGAAGATATTTTAAACAACCAAAGCTGCAAGAAAGATCCCCCCGTAACTGGGTAGGACAGAAAGAAAAAAGGCTTCAGAATGGGACCGTCTCCCCTGGGGGGAATCTGTGAAAGAGGGAGGGTACTCACAGGCAGGTCCTCACTCTGTAAATCCCCTCTGACTGCTGGAAGGTCTGCCAGAAGAGCCTGGACTCTGCTCGAGAGAAAGCTGGCTTGCTAGCAACAAAGGCAGATCAGTGTTGACAGCTGTCATCTTACCACAATTTCCAGCCCCAAATGCACAATGGGCAGGGCTGTTAACATGAGCAGCCAACAGGCACTGAAACTCCCAGGACATTGGTCTAGCTGCATGGAGACAACCTAGAGGGCCTGGGGTGTGGTCCAGGCTGAACTTCAGAGCCCATTGTCAGCATGCTCACTGCAGGGGTGGGTCCAGCAGGAGGTCTGGCAGCATCGGACTTTGTCAGCACATACACCAGGTGGCCAGCAGCATCACAGAGTTGCACATCTCCAGTGGACAGCCCCTGGGGAGAAGTATGCAGTGATTCCTTTCCCAGCAGGATCACTCCAGTTCTGCCCACTTCACACTTCACCTTGGAGCCATATCTGGATTGGACAGATCCTAGGAGAGACCTATCACAGAGGCAGCCTGGGTCCCATAGAGCAACACAATCACCTTGATTCCTACAGCCATAATGTCCTGGCACCCAGCACCAGCCTAGCACTAAGTCTGGGACAAGCACAGTGGAGAAAGGGACACAACCATAGGCTGTTCTGGACAGAACCGCTGATGCCTACATGGGCAGCACATAGGTTTGCTGTGACCTCACAAGTCTCACTTGCACCAGTGCTCACCTATTTGGAGATAGAGCACGCACTTATGGGCAATGGAGCCTTACTAAACCCTACCCTCAGGGCTTCTACTCCAACAACTGAGGGGCATACCCTGCACCCACAGGGCTCTGACAGCCACAGAGCACAGAGAAGGCCCCACTCAACATCCAGTGTAGGCCTTGGTGACTACAACACCAATCACTATCAAAAGGATAGCAGCCAGCATACTCTGAGGAAAGACATGACTAGCTGGCATCCATACCACAAACAGTCCTTACACCAAAAATATTGGACTCACACTGTCTACACAGGGAGGTTCCCACATGAAAACAGCACTTCAAGACCACAGTAGATAACTCTTTCTAATTCCATAAAGTCATGGAAAGTTAAGTAAAATTAAAAAGCAGGGGAACTACACCCAATTAAAAGAACAAGAGAAACCCCCTGAAAGAACAAACAGTGAAAGAGATCTCACCAGTCTACTAGACTCCAAGATCAAAAAGGAGGTAATAAAAATGCAACAGGAATTTTTAAAAATTATTGATAAAATCACTATAAGGAACTATAAAATTTAAAATGAGACAACTATCAAAATGAGACAACACATTTGAAAAGATAAAAGCCAATCTAGTAGCAATGACTAGCAGACTAAATATTGCAGAAAATAGAATGAGAGAAATCACCCAATAAGAACATTAAAAAGCAAGACAAATGAAAAAAAGAAAGCAATATATGAGACCTATGGGATAATATAAAGTATGCCAACCTACACAACATAAGGGTTCCAGAAGAAGAAAAAGAGAGAGAAGGGATTCAAAGAGGTATTTGAAGAAATTATGGCTGAAAACTTCCCAAACCTAAAGAAAGAAACATATATCCAGGTACAGGAAGCACAGTCAGTCCCAAACAGATCCACACCAAGACATATTATAATTAAATGGCAAAAGTTAAAGATAATGAGAGGATTGTAAAGGCAGCAAGAGAAAAACAAGGAGTCAGTTACAAAGGAACCACCATAAGGCTATCAGCTGATTTCTCTACAGAAACGTTGCGGGCCAGAAGGGAGTGGCATTATATATTCAAAGTTCTAAAAGGGAAAACCCTGCAACCTAGGACACTCTACCCAGCAATATTATTATTTAGAATACAAGGAGAAATAAAGAATTTCTCAGGCAGGCAAAAACTAAAAGAATACAGCAATACTAAACTTATCCTGAAAGAAATATTGAAATGTCTTCCATAATAGAAAAGAAGGAAGCAAGAATACTTAGGAAAGGGAATATCACAATAGGAAAGGGAAGTATATAAAAGGATTGAAGATCACTTAAATAATACAGTATATAGATTTAAAAACAAAAAAAAATTGTAAAAGCAATTTTAACTACAATTAAGAGGAAAAGGCTAAATATGAAGAATTAAAATGGGACATCAAAATCACAAAATATGGGAGAAGGGAGTTTAAAAATACAGATCTTGGGCTTCCTTGGTGGCACAGTGGTTGAGAGTCTGCCAGGGGATACAGGTTCGTGCCCCAGTCCGGGAAGATCCCACATGCTGCAGGGCAGCTGGGCCCGTGAGTCATGGCCAGTGAGCCTGAGCATCCGGAGCCTGTGGTCCACAACAGGAGAGGCCCCAACATTGAGAGGCCCACGTACCACACACACACACAAAATACAGATCTTTTAGAATGGGTTTTAATTTATAAGACTATTAGTCTAAAGAAAGTACCTGTAGTTAACATACTTGAAAACCAGGGTAATCACAAATCAAAAACATATAATAAATTCACAGAAAACAAAAATAAAGGAACTCAAGCATAACACAAAAGAAAACCATCAAACCACAAAAGGAAAACCAAAAAGAAGAAGAAATAGACAAAGAATAACTACAAAATCAAATTAAAAACAAGGTTTAAAATGGCAATGCATACATACTTATCAATAAGTACTTTAAATGTCAATGGACTAAATGCTCCAATCAAAAGACATAGAGTGGCAGATTGGATAATAAAACAAGAGCCTACAATATGCTGCCTACAAGAGACTCATTTTAGAGTGAAGGACACACATAGATTGAAAGTGAGGGGACGGAAAAAGAGATTTCAAGGAATGAAAACCATAAGAAATCAAGAGTAACAATACTCATATCAGAAAAAATAGACTTTAAAACAAAGTCCATAAAGAAAGAAAAAGAAGGACACTATATAATGGTAAAGGAATCAATACAAGAAGAGGATATTACACTATTTAACATGTATGCCCCTGATATAGGAGCACCTAAATGTTTAAAACAAATACTAACAGACATAAAGAATAGCAGTGGGAACTCTAACACCCCATTGACATCAATGGACAGATCTTCCAGACAGAAAATGAATAAGGCAACAGAGATCCTAAATGACATAATAAACCAGTTGGAGTTAACTGATATCTACAAGACACTAAATCTGAAAAACAACAGAATACACATTCTTTTCAAGCATACATGGAACACTCTCTAGGATAGATCACATACTAGGACACAAAAGAAGACTCAAGAGACTTAAGAGGAAGAAATTATTTCAAACATCTTTTCTGACCACATTATGAAACTAGAAATCAACCACAGGAAAAAAAGTTGGAAAAAAACGATAACATGGTTACTAAAAAACCTGCTACTAAAAAGCCAATGGGTCAAGAATGAACCAAAATGGAAATCAGAAAATACCTTGAGACAAATGACAATGAAAACACAACCTTACAAAGTCTATGGGATGCAGGAAAAGTCCTAAGGAGAAGTTCCTAGTGATACAGGCCTCCCTCAAGAAACAAGAAAAATCTCAAACAACCTAAGCTCTCACCTAAAAGAATTAGAAAAGGAAGAACAAACAAAACTCAGAATCAGCAGAAGGAGGGAAATAATAAAGATCAGAGAGGAAATAAATAAACTAGAAATAAAAATTTGAAAAGATCAATAAAAATTACAGGTGGTTTTTTTTGAAAAGATAAACAAAATCAATGAACTTCTAGCTAGGCTCAACAAGAAAAAAAGAGAGAGGACCCAAATTAACAAAATAAGAAATGAAAGAGAAGAAATAGCAACCAATACTAAGAAATACAAAAAATAATGAGAGTACTATGAATAGTTATATGCCAACAAATTGGGCAACCTAGAAGAAATGGACAACTTTCTAGAAACATACAGCCTGCCAAAACTGAATCAAGAAGAAATAGATAATTTGAACAGCTGCATCACTAGAAGTGAAATAGAATCTTTAGTTTTAAAAACTCACTACAAACAAAAGTCCAGGACTGGGTGGCTTCACTAGGGAATTCTACCAAAGATACAAAGAAGAATTTATACCAATACTTCTCAACTCTTCCAAAAGATTGAAGAATAGGGAACACTCCCAAATTCATTCTATGAAGCCACCATCACCCTGATACCAAAACCAGACAAAGACAATACAAAAAAGAAAATTACAGGTCAATAGTTTTGATGAATAGATGCAAAAATTCTTAATAAAATATTAGTAAACTGAATCCAAGAACACAAACACCATGATCAAGTTGGATTCATCCCAGGGTCACAAGGATTTTTCAACATATGCAAATCAATCAATGTGATACACCACATAACAAAAGAAAGGACAAAAACCACATGACAATCTCAATAGATGCAGAAAAAGTATTTGATAAAATTCAACATCCATTCATGATAGAAACTATCAACAAAGTGGGTATAGAGGGAATATATCTCAATATAATAAAAGTTACTTATGACAAACCCACAGCCAACATAATACTCAACAGTGAAAAGCTAAAAACCTTCATGCTAAAATCTGGAATAAGACGAGGATGCCCACACTCACCACTTCTATTCAACATAGTATTGGAAGTCCTAGCCACAGAAATAAGATGAGAAAAAAAAAAAGGTATCCAAATTGGAAGGGAAGAGGTAAAACTGTCACTATATGCAAAAGATATGATAATATATAGAGAACTCCTAAAAACTCCACACAAAAACTACTAGAACTGATAAAAAGAATTCAGCAAGATAGCAGAAAACAAGATTAACAAGCAGACATCTGTTTTAATGTGATCCCTGGAAAATTACCCATGAGGTTTTTCACAGAACTAGAATAATATGGAACCACAAAAGATCCAGAATTTCCAAAGCAATTTTGAGGAAAAAGAACATAGCTGGAGGCATTATTTCCAGACTTCAGACAATACTACAAAGGTACAGTAATCAAAACAGCATGGCATTGGCACAAAAACAAACATATGGATCAGTGGAACATAATGGAGAGCCCAGACATGAACCTCCACACCTATGGTCAATTAATCTTTGACAAAGGAGGCAAGAATAAACAATGGGGAAAAGACAATCTCTGCAGCAAGTGATGTTAGGAAAGCTGGACAGCCACATTTAAATCAGTGAAGTAAGAGCATTCCCTCACACCATATACAAAAATAAACTCAAAATGGCTTAAAGACTTAAATATAAGACATGACACTGTAAAACTCCTAGAAGAGAACATAGGCAAAACATTCTCTGACATAAATTGTAACAATAGTTTCTTAGATCAGTCTCCTAAGGCAATAGAAATAAAAACAAAAATAAACAGATGGGACCTAATCAAACTTATAAGCCTTTGCACAGCAAAGTAAGCCATAAAGAAAATGAAAAGATGGATTGGGAGAAAATATTTGCAAATGATGTGACCAACAAGGGCTTAACTTCCAAAATATACAAACAGCTCATACAACTCAATTACAAAAAAAACAAACAACCTAATCAGAAAATGGGCAGAAGACCTAAATAGACATCTCTCCAAAGAAGACATACAGACAGCCAACAGGAAGATGAAAAGATGCTCAACATCTCTAATTATTAAAGGAATGCAAATTGAGACTACAATGAGGCGTCACCTCACACCAGTCAGAATGGCCATCATTAAAATGTCTACAAATAATAAATGCTGGAGAAGGTCTGGAGAAAAGGCAACCTTCCTACACTGTTGGTGGGAATGTATGTTGTTGTAGCCACTATGAAAAACAGCATGGAGGTTTCTTTAAAGACTAAAAATAGAGTTACCATATGATCCAGCAATCCCACCCCTGGGCATATACCTGGAAAAGACAAAAATTCTAATTCAAAATGATACATGCACCTCAGTGTTCATAGCATCACTATTTATAATAGCCAAGGCATGGAAGCAACCTAAATGTCCATTGTCAGATGAATGGAAAAAGATGTGGTATATATATACAATAGAATATTACTCAGCCATAAAAAAACTATGAAATAATGCCATTTGCAGCAACGTGGATGGACCTAGAGATTATCACACTAAGTGAAGTAAGTCAGATACAGAAAGACAAATATCATATATCACTTATATGTGTAATCTAAAAAATGATACAAATGTACTTATTTACAAAATGGAAACAGACTCACAGACATAGAAAACAAACTTAAGGTTACCAAAGGGGAATTGCAGGTGGGGAGGGAGGTGAGGGAGTGGAGGAATAAATTAGGAGTTTGGAAGTAACAGATACAGACTGTTATATATAAAATAGATAAATAACAAGTTCCTACTGTATAGCACAAGGAACTATACTCAATATCTTATAAGAAACTGTAATGGAAAATGATCAGAAAAGAATATATGTATATAATATACATATATATGTGTATACATACATGTATCTGAATAACTTTGCTATACACCAGAAATTAGGACAATATTGTAAATCCACTATGCTTTAACAAAAAAAGAATAATATTTGAATTTGCTGGACCTGGTAAAATCAATGTCCTCATCAGTGGATAGGTCTATATGTGGATATACTTATAAGTAATTCCTTTAAATCATACTTCAATTACAGCTTAATTAAAAATAGATAAGTTTCAATCTAAGACAGTTGCTTGTTTTGCTATTATTGTAAATTTATTACCAGTATTGAAGCACATAATATAGTTGGCTTTCAAATGACTGTGTGCCTATGAAGCTCAAATTCTCACATCTGGATTTACATTTGCATGGCTTGAGATTCTGCCTTTGCAGAATCAGTTTTGGCTGAGATGTTCCCATAAATAAGGCCTTTGGTGGAGTCTCCTGCCCCCAAAGAAACAGAGCTACATGGCTAATTTTCCTAGGAAGAATTTCTTGGCCAGCCATGCACCATTTCTGTGTGGACACTGTAGAATAGAATATCATCCTGCTACAGCCTTCTTCACATTTTCCTGAATTTTTATGTTTTTTACAGAGTTATATGATCCTTATATGATTCCTAAACCATGCAGAAATTCAGGTCCCTGAAGAAAAGCAGAGGATTTTACTCTTGTTTCTTGATTCCCCATCTCAGTGCCTTCAAACACAAACTTATCTCTTTCTACTTCGTATGGAATTGTTCAGAGTTTTTAGAGTCCAGAACATTCATTGGACGACATTTTGTTTTTGTTTTTGTTTTTGTTTTTTTGCTGTATGCGGGCCTCTCACTGTTGTGGCCTCTCCCATTGCGGAGCACAGGCTCTGGCCGTGCAGGCTCAGCGGCCATGGCTCACGGGCCTAGCCGCTCTGCGGCATGTGGGATCTTCCCAGACTGGGGCACAAACCCGTGTTCCCTGCATCAGCAGGCGGACTCTCAACCACTGTGCCACCAGGGAAGCCCTGGACCACAGTTTTTAATGAGGAGTATTACTATGCCTTAACAGACATGTACAGAACAGAACTTCCTTTCTTATATATCTGATTTTATTTCATTGTGGTAAGTTTATCTAGGTAAGCTCCACCTTCGTGCACAAACCCCAGTGTGTATTTTTAGTTGGTTTGTCAGTTTGGCACTTAGGGAAGTAGATGCCAAGACAGAATTATAATTGCAGGAGATTTATTGGCGTAACACCTGTGCAAAAAGGGCAACCTGGAGTAGACAAAGAAAAGCTTCAGACAGTAAAGAGATCTGACACCTGCGAAGAGAAAAGGGAAAGGAAGGATATGTGGGTAGGAAAAGCCTCACACTGTGGCTCTAAAGACCCTCAGCACAATGGGAGGCCAGCAAAAAGTCACCTGTGGAAGTGTCCTGATCTGGGCAGAAATGGTCAGGCTTGGCTACTCCGCTGAGCCCAGTTGTTGGCCAGGAATTCCCAAGGAAAGCCTGTCCTCAGCTCCAATGCTGCTAATCTCAAAGGCCTGAGGCTAGAGTCTTGTTGGCTGCCTGACTCCTCATGGAAGATTCCCTATTAAAAGGTGAACTGAGTGGGGTGCCTCCATGACAACCTCATTGAGGTTCAAATTGGGATTTGAGCACAAATGGTTTGTTTGGGAAGGGATCCCAGGAAACACCAGTAGGGGAGTTGGAAGGTAAAGTCAGGGAAGGGAGCAGACCAAGATAGTGTGCCTTATTGTATTTTTTTTCTATTGCTGTCATAACAAATTACCACAAACTTCACAACTTACATCAGCATGAATTTAGTATCTCCCAGTTTTCATAGGTCAGAAGCCCCAGCACAACAAGGCTGAGCTTGTTCTCTGCTGAAGATCTCCCAGGATCAACACCAAGATATTGGCAGGTCTGGGCTCTTATCTGGCTTCTCTGGAGGAAACTCTTTCCAGGCTCATTCAGGTTGCTGGCAGAATCCAGTTCCTTGTTGTTGTAAGTCCTGTTTCCTTGCTGGCTGTCAGCTGGGGGCTACTCTTGGCTCCTGAGTCCTCTCTCTGGTCCTTGAACATTGGTCTTTATGTCTCAGAACTAGCAACAGTGCATAAACTCCTTCTCATGCTAAATCTCTCCAACTTCTTCCATAGTATGTCTTCTGCCTCCAACTGGAGTGAATTCTCTGCTATGGGGGGTACATAGGACTAGATTGGGCCCACCTGGATAATCTAGAATGATCTCCCTATCTTAAGATCAGTAACCTTATTACATCTCCAAAATCTCTTTTCCTATATAACATAATTTCATACATACCAGAGATTAAAGGTGTGGACATCTTGGGGACCATCATTCTACCTACTACAATTATTAAGCAGGTTACCACTAGAGGCCACTGAGTCTCAACTCTGCTGGAGAACTCTAGGAGAAAGTGTAGAATATGCCCCAGACTTGTTCCACCCAAACAGTGAAGAAGCTGCGGTATTTATCCTTCAACTCTCATCACCTGAGGGCTGTTCCAGGGCCATTAATTTCCAGCCTGCCCAGGCGAGAATACACCCTAAGATGATGAGTCCTAGGTACATTCTGTAGGATGCTTTCAACAGAGGCTGAGACTGTGAGTGCTGCGAAGGTATGGGTGGGATAATGATGGCTCCTGTAAAAATGTGTTTGTGTAAGTGGACTTAAAGTGGACTCCAGCCATCTCTATTTTTCTGCAAGTATACTTTGGCGTATTGGTCTCAAACTTTCCATTTGGAGATGAGGGAAATAAATGATAAAGCCTTGCTTAAGCCTTAGTCCTAAGCCTCAAGCTCCAAATCAGTTCCTTGGCAGAGATCCAGCATGGATTACAAAGTTCATGTCCAACTGTTAGTAAAGTGGAACTTCGCTTCATTTATTACTTGATTCCTTATTTGTAGGATTTCCACTGAAACCCCACAAAGAGGAAGTGTGATTAACAAATAGGATCCAGGTATCATGTCATGAACACTCCAACTCTATTCCTTATAACCATCTGACAACTAAAAAGGGGGACATAACTTTGTGAAGAATAGAAAGAGCTGCCTCTGAAAGGCAGAAGTGCAAAGCAGTAGTGTTGAGGCAGAGATTAAGTGGTGCCCACCCCCTCATCTACAAACACTAGATCAGTAAACAGTCATGGTTACTCACATGTAGACTCACTACTTAATATATTTTGGAATAGTTTGGTGAGTGAATTTCCCTACTTGTGACAAATTCACCACCATATCTTTCTGCCTGAACTTTCAGCTTGTACAATATCACAATGCCATTCTCAACAGATAGCCTAAGGCTGTTTGTGGAGCTAAGACTACCCCTGCTTTTGAGTACATTCCAAAAACACCAGACAAAATAGCATAAGACTGAAGAGGATAGGCTTGAAATCAGACAAACCTGGGTTAGCCTGAGATATCCTACCTACTTAATGTAGGACCTTGCTCACTTCATCTTACTAAATAAAAGAAGGTTGAAGGGACTAAATGAAATAATGCCTGTAAAGCTAATAGCCACAATACCTGACATGTAGTTAGAATTCAGTTGAGTCACACTCTTTTTTTCAAGTAATCTTAGCGCAGGCACACCCTAACAACTAAAGAGTGCCTTTGTTTTGTTTATAATGTTCCCTGGAGTTGGAACCAATTCAAATGAGTGTTTGAATTGGCTGACGGTTGGCCCTCATCTCTCATCACCATAACTCTGTACCCTGAACGTGTTTGGGTGCCGGAAGCTGCTCAGAGTCTGCACCCCCTGGTTTAATACTGAGTCAGAATGGCTGCTCCCCATTTTACAGGGAAAGAAATGTGCTCTGAGCCCTGTAGACAGAAGATTTTTTACATACATAGTGGAGGTACTTATTTATCCAACAGAAATATTTTGCTCTCAATTGTTAATACGGACTAATATCTTATCATCAAATTTAGGGAATGAATGCACAATTTAATACTAATTTACAAGCTAATGGGGAAGGAAATGCTACTACAGTGCCAATATATTCATCAGGAAATAAGTTTGGGATCACATTTTGGATTTTCTGTGTCCCTGTAATTGCTTCATCTCATCTATAGGCTCTTCTAATTTCTCACATCCAGCTTCTGTAACAAATTTCCAGTAACTTAGGTTCTCAAAATGTTAATTAAAAAGCCATTTCCTGTGTAGCAAGATAACCTTAGCTAAGTTTTGTGTCACCTATTTTTGAGTAGTAAATATTGGAGATAACCCACAGCTGTACATTTTTGGAGAATTGAGAACTTCGTTGTTGTTTTTTTTTTTATTAGTTTCTGCTTTATAACAAAGTGAATCAGTCATACATATACATCTGTTCCCACATCCCTTCCCTCATGCATCTCCCTCCCTCCCACCCTCCCCATCCCACCCCTCCAGGCTGTCACAAAGCACCGAGCTGATATCCTGCGCTCTGCGGCTGCTTCCCACTATCTATCTACCTTACGTTTGGTAGTGTATATATGTCCATGCCTCTCTTTTGTTTTGTCACAGCTTACCCTTCCCCCTCCCCATATCCTCAAGTCCATTCTCAAGTAGGTCTGTGTCTTTTGCTGCGTCCCATAGGTTTTGGGTCGTCTTGTCTCCATTGTCATTTGTTTCTAGGTATTTTTTAATTTCCTCTTTGATTTCTTCAGTGATCATTTCGTTATTGAGTAGTGTATTGTTTAGCCTCCATGTGTTTGTATTTTTTACAGATCTTTTCCTGTAATTGATGACTAGTCTCATAGCATTGTGGTCGGAAAAGATACTTGATACAATTTCAATTTTCTTAAATTTACCAAGGCTTGATTTGTGACCCAAGATATGATCTATCCTGGAGAATGTTCCATGAGCACTTGAGAAAAATGTGTATTCTGTTGTTTTTGGATGGAATGTCCTATAAATATCAATTAAGTCCATCTTGTTTAATGTATCATTTAAAGCTTGTGTTTCCTTATTTATTTTCATTTTGGATGATCTGTCCATTGGTGAAAGTGGGGTGTTAAAGTCCCCTACTATGATTGTGTTACTGTCGATTTCCCCTTTTATGGCTGTTAGTATTTGCCTTATGTATTGAGGTGCTCCTATGTTTGGTGCATAAATATTTACAATTGTTATATCTTCTTCTTGGATCGATCCCTTTATCATTATGTAGTGTCCCTCTTTGTCTCTTCTAATAGTCTTTATTTTAAAGTCTATTTTGTCTGATATAAGAATTGCTACTCCAGATTTCTTTTGATTTCCATTTGCATGGAATATCTTTTTCCATCCCCTTACTTTCAATCTGTATGTGTCTCTAGGTCTGAAGTGGGTCTCTTGTAGACAGCATATATATGGGTCTTATTTTTGTATCCATTCAGCCAACCTGTGTCTTTTGGTGGGAGCATTTAGTCCATTTACATTTAAGGTAATTATTGTTATGTATGTTCCTATTCCCATTTTGTTAATTGTTTTGGGTTCGTTATTGTAGGTATATTCCTTCTGTTGTGTTTCTTGCCTATAGAAGTTCCTTTAGCATTTGTTGTAAAGCTGCTTTGGTCGTGCTGAACTCTCTCAGCTTTTGCTTGTCTGTAAAGGTTTTAATTTCTCCATCAAATCTGAATGAGATCCTTGCTGGGTAGAGTAATCTTGGTTGCAGGTTTCTCTCCTTCATCACTTTAATTATGTCCTGCCACTCCCTTCTGGCTTGTAGAGTTTCTGCTGAGAGATCAGCTGTTAACCTGATGGGGATTCCCTTGTGTGTTATTTGTTGTTTTTGCCTTGCTGCTTTTAATATGATTTCTTTGTGTTTAATTTTTGACAGTTTGATTAATATGTGTCTTGGTGTATTTCTCCTTGGATTTATTCTGTATGGGACTCTCTGTGCCTCCTGGACTTGATTAACTATTTCCTTTCCCATATTAGGGAAGTTTTCAAATATAATCTCTTCAAATATTTCCTCAGTCCCTTTCTTTTTCTCTTCTTCTTCTGGAACCCCTATAATTTGAATGTTGGTGCGTTAAATGTTGTCCCAGAGGTCTCTGAGACTGTCCTCTGTTCTTTTCATTCTTTTTTCTTTATTTTGCTCTGCATCAGTTATTTCCACTATTTTATCTTCCACCTCACTTATCTGTTCCTCTGCCTCAGTTATTCTGCTATTGATCTCATCTAGAGTATTTTTCATTTCATTTATTGTGTTTTTAACCGATGCTTGATTCATCTTTAGTTCTTCTAGGTCCTTGTTAACTGTTTCTTGCATTTTGTCTATTCTATTTCCAAGATTTTGGATCTTGGAAATAGAATCTTAGATCATCTTTACTATCATTATTCTGAATTCTTTTTCAGGTAGACTGCCTATTTCCTCTTCATTTGTTAGGTCTGGTGGGTTTTTATCTTGCTCCTTCACCTGCTGTGTGTTTTTCTGTCTTCTCATTTTGCTTATGTTACTGTGTTTGGGGTCTCCTTTTTGCAGGCTGCAGATTCGTAGTTCCCGTTGTTTTTGCTGTCTGTCCCCAGTGGCTAAGGTTGTTTCAGAAGGTTGTGTAGGCTTCCTGGTGGGGGGGACTAGTGCCTGTTTTCTGGTGGATGAGGCTGGATCTTGTCTTTCTGGTGGACAGGTCCACGTCTGATGGTGTGTTTTGGGGTGCCTGTGGCCTTATTATGTTTTGAGGCAGCCTCTCTGTTAATGGGTGGGGTTGTGTTCCTGCCTTGCTAGTTGCTTGGCATAGGGTGACCAGCACTGTAGTTTGCTGGTCGTTGACTGAAGCTGGGTGCTGGTGTTGAGATGGAGATCTCTGGGCGATTTTCGCTGCTTGATATTATGTGTAGCTGGGAGGTCTCTTGTGGACCCGTGTCCTGAAGTTGGCTCTCCCACTTCAGAGGCACAGCACTGACTCCTGGCTGCAGCACCAAGAGCCTTTCATTTACCCGGCTCAGAATAAAAGGGAGAAAAAGTAGAAAGAAAGAATTAGTAGAAGAAAGAAAGAGAGAGAGAAAGAAAGGAAGGAAGGAAGAAAGAAAGAAAGAGAGAAAGGAGGGAGGGAGGGAGGAAGGATGGAAAGAAAGAAAGAAAGGAGGGAGAGAGGGAGGAATGAAAGAAAAAGGAAGAGTGATGGAAGAAGGGAGGGAGGGAGGGAGGAAGGAAAGAAAGAGAGAAAGAAGGAAAGGAGGGGCGGAGGGAGGAAGGGAAGGTAGGAAAAAAAGAAAGAGCAGGTAAAGTAAAATAGAATAAAGTATGAAATATAGTAGCGTTATTAAAATTAAAAAGTAATTATTGAAAAAAAAACAGACAGATAGAACCCTGGGACATATGGTGGAAGCAAAGCTATAAAGAGAGAATCTTACACAGAAGAATACACATACACATTCACAAAAAGAGAGCAGGGGGAAATTCAAAAATCTTGCTCTCCAAGTCCACCTCCTCAATTTGGGATACTTCGTTGTAAAAAGAGGAAAAGGGCGAGAAGTCTGAAATCTTGCTCTCTAAGTCCACCTCTTTAATTTGGGATAATTCGTTGTAAAAAAAAGGAAAAGGGGGGAAAGTCTTAAATCTTGTCCTCAAAGTCCACTTCCTCAATTTGGGATGATTCGCTGTCCATTCATGCACTCCACAGACACAGGGCACATCAAATGAACCGTGGAGCTTTAATCCGCTGCCTCCGAGGCTGCACAGAGAGATTTCCCTGTCTCTTCTCTGCTCTCACAACTCCCGGGTCTCAGCCTTGGACATGGCCCCGCCTCTGCGCGTAGGTCACCAGAGGGCGTCCGTTCTTCGCTCAGACAGGACGGGTTTAAAGGAGCCACTGATTTGGGGGCTCTGGCTCACTCAGGCAGAGGGGAGGGAGGGGCGCGCAGTGTGGGGCGGGCCTGCGGCGGCAGAGGCCGGCGTGACGTTGCACCAGACCGAGGCGCTCCGTGCGCTTTCCCGGGAAAGCCGTCCCCGGGTTCCGGGACCCCGGCAGTGGCGGGGTGCACAGGCCCCCCGGAAGGCGGGGCGGACAGTGACCCGCGATCGCACACAGGCCCCGTGGCGGCGGCAGCAGCAGCAGCCCCAGCGTCCCACTCCCGTCTCCAGGGTCCACGCCTTTAGCCGCGGCTCGCGGCCGTCTCCGGCTCTTCCCAAAGCAGCCCTCTTAATGCCCTCTCCACGCGCACCAGTGAACAAAAGGGAAGAAAAAGTCTCTTGCCTCTTCGGCAGCTCCAGACCCTTTCCCCGGACTCCCTCCGGGCTAGCCGTGGTGCACTAACCCCTTCAGGCTCTCTTCCTGAGGCCAGCCCCAGTCCTCTCCCTGCGCTCCGACTGAAAGCCGATACCCGAGCCTCAGCTCCCAGCCCCGCCCGCCCCGGCGGCCGAGCAGACAAGCCTCTCGGGCTGGTGTGTGCCTGAGGGCATCGATCCTCTGTGCCGGAATCTCTCCGCTTTGCCCTCCACACCCCTGTTGCTGTGCTCTCCTCCGCTACTCCGAAGCTTTCCCCCTCCGCCACCTGCAGTCTCCGCCCGCGAAGGGGCTTGTAGTGTGTGGAAACCTTTCCTCCTTCACGGCTCCCTCCCACTGGTGCAGGTCCCGTCCCTATCCTTTTGTCTCTGTTTATTCTTTTTTCTTTTGCCCTACCCAGGTATGTGGGGAGTTTCTTGCCTTTTGGGGTGTCTGAGGTCTTCTGTCAGCGTTCAGTAGGTATTCTGTAGGAGTTGTTCCACGTGTAGATGAATTTCTGATGTATCTGTGGGGAGGAAGGTGATCTCCGCGTCTTACTCTTCCGCCATCTTCCCAGGGTCCCCGTGAGAATTGAGAACTTTGGAAATTAATTATCCTCCAAGACATGCTCTAATTTTGTTAAAAATCAAATTTAGTGACAATCTTGATAGCATACAGAAATATCTGAAACTCCAAAAGATCTGGTAGAGTAGAGAAATACAATGTTGATGCCTAAGTTAATATAATATTTAGTTAAAGAGTAAAGATATTCACTGAATATTCACTTACAGGTTATTGTATCAAATACTATAGATGATATTTTATAATGTACAATAATAGAAATATAATCTAATAGAAAAAATAAGATTATATTAAACATACTGAACTTGGAAGAGTACATCATAGTATACAATTTAGTGCAGGTGGAACACCTGAAAGCATTCTTGATAAAATTAAAAGCAAGAACTTCAAAGTTACAAATGAAAGGGACTATCCTTATGGGGACCTTGTGTCCCCAACTTCACCTTCTCTTTGGGACTTATTGGAAAGGAGAACAAGGGGCTGAGTAGGAGGCTTAAGTGGTGTGTAATCCAAAAAAGATGAAGTTTAAATCAGGAAAATCCCAACTTCCTTCGTGACTCATTACAAATCTGACATGAGGTAAAAAATTACAATAGGCTGAAAAAAGACTGGAGGAACAAAAAGAAAATTACCTGTAATTTAATAATCTGATATACCAGCCAAGCTTCATATATATCTTTAGATAGAGTCTCTACAGGGCAACCTCTCAGTGTAGCTCCCTGTAGGGCTGACCAACCAACTTTCCCTTCCCACCTGAAAGCTCATCCAGAAACTTGTAAGTCCAGATCCCCAAGAGAGGCAGGAGAGACTTTTCATGCCTAAGACTTAGGTCTCCTGAATTCTGGTTTCTTGCCTGAGGGTCTTGCCTCCTCCCCAAGTGATTGACACAATGTTCACCTCATTGAGGATGGATCCTACTGTCATTCCTATGTCACTATTATTACTATTACCTGTAGTGTTATTGCTATTGCTAGTAATGATAATAGCTACCATCATTTATAAAGCACTGATACTAGGCACTGTGGTAAGCCCTTTTTTATAAATTATTTTATTTTATTCTCACTAATAACTCTTACTCTATCCCCAACTCTATAGGGATACTTTTGTTTAAAGAGGTTAGGTAACTAGCTTAAGGCCAGAAGTATGAGAGATGGAATTTTCACCTAGTTCTGTCTGATTACTTATCTAATGCTCCTGTTACTATACACAATACTATCCCCTTAAGGCCCATACTATAACTTGAAGACAATTATTTCAAACTCTTTTCATTCACAGGACACAGACATACACAAGTTGGCTTGGATTGGGAGCTGATTTATTACAGAGAAAAATAAGGTGATAATTACGCTGTGTAGATAGTAATTGATACCTAAATACCATGTTTTACTTTATCCCAATGATACGATGATGGAGTGTCACCACTGATTAAGGTAACTAATGGTCTGTTAAGGGACCCAGACATTTTCAAATAAATATACCTGAGCCAGGTGGGATTCAGATATTGGGAAATACAAGCCTTTGTCAATCCCTTACTCTTCTTGATTTTCTTGTAAGGAGGTACAATTATTCTGAAGCTTAGCTTCTGACACCAAACTTTGGTTTTCAATGACTCTCATCGCACTCCTCTGATTAGAGGTTTGTTACCCTGTCTCAGTCCTCTCAACTGTGCTTGGCTTGCTGCCACATAATCTGCCATTATCACCACCAGGATTTAAACAGTACCTCTTTAGACACACAGAACAATGAGAAACTTTATTTGTAAACAGAAGAAGTAATTGGTTTTCACAATGACAGTCACTTTTGTGTTCTTTTCACAACACAGAGATTGACCCACCAAACTATCCAAATAATGTGTTGAATATTTTGACCCAGTTCAACAAGTATTGACAACTATGGGGATACTATCCTAGGTGCTGGAGATAGAAAAATAAGTAAGCTTTATGCCTAAGAGTTTTCTGGCTAGTGATAGAGATCATTACACATCACTTAGTGTCAACTGGACAGCCTCCATTTTAATATAGAGGGTCAGGGGTTCTCTGCCAGCACAGAGAAGTTACATTTACAGCAACTTGTGCGTTCAGGGCCTCTTGCTTCATACAATAGTGGAGATCTGCAGCACACAGTTAAAATAGCAGCTACATTTTGGCCCAGAACACTGTATTCACCAACAGCTGGAAAGATGACACCTATAGTTGTAAATAGCCTTGAAATGAAATCTTCACATATGTTATAATTTTGTGTTCCACACATAGACAGTTACAGGATTATCATTCTCTCTATCAGTTTCATGGCTGTCCCTATGCAGGCTAAGAGTATATTTTAGCAAAATGGAAGACTCTCCAAGAATAAATTCAGAAGTCCCTTATTTCCACCAACCCTCTCCAGTCTGCTTTCACAACATGAAACTCCTTTACAATGTCTTACAGTACACAGTTAGACAAAACTTAAATGTAACCCTCCTGGGAATACAAATTTAAAAATGTATAAAACAAGAGCCTAATCCATGGCAGGCATCATGCTAAACATTTTTGTGTAATCATTCACTTAATCCCCACAGTAGTATGAGATAGATGCTAGCATTCTTTCCCTTGACAACTGAGGAAGCAAAGAAGAGGCTCAGAGAAGTGTAGGGACTTCCTCAAGTCTCATGGCCTAAGTCAGGATGCACATCTAAGACTATACCAGGTCCAGCTGACATAAGTAAAGATTAGGTGGAAATGACTGATATCAGAAAATTTCCTAAGGGAAAAGGAAAAAGTAAATCAAAAAGGGAACACTGAAGAAAAGAGTGCAAGAAAATAAGAGGAAGAGGAGCTTAATAATATTATATGTTAGGGGGGTGTCTTTTGGTGAGACAATCTTACCCACATCCTATTATAGCCTTCCTGATACTTCCCTCAGCCACACACACACACACACACACACACACACACACACCCTTGCACAAACCTTGAAGAAGTTTGAACTTCAACTTAATTTTCTACCTGAGAAATTCCATGACTTGTGCACATTAGACTTAATTATACTAGGCAAAGACCCAATTCTCCTTCCTCATAACAAGTACATTTGGGGCACTAAATTGCAGGAAGTGATTATCTTTATCATTTCCATCAAAAGAATTATTTTTAAAAGCTAGTTCTTATTGGAAACAATTATTGAAGTAGCTGCCAAGCATGGACCTTCTGCCAAGTAGTTGTCCACATAGCAGGTTTCTATGATGTGAGACAATGGTCCAGGAACTGATGGTAATCACTCTATAGCCATATTTCTATAACCAAACCCCCATCACCTTGTCCAGGAAATAACAGACTTTTCAAGCAAAGCAAAAGCTTTCATATACTCTAGAAACTGAATCAGACAACCTACATTCTAGTCTGTACTCTTCAAAACTAATTAGCATGTGACCTTTAGAAATTCATTCTTTCTAAAATTCCATTGTCTATGTGAGGGGAGCAGAATTACGTGATCGCCCAGGTTTTTCCTTATGATTCTCATAAGATGTCACTTTAAATAACACATAGGCATAAATTCACACAGAGTACAAGGAACTCTATGAGATGAGGAATACAAAAACAGATAAATTATGCCCCATGTTCCCCAAAAAGTTACTTTATCTTAAGAACTGTTAGGAATACTAAAGTTAAGAATTATTAGTGATTTTAACATTTCAACCATTATCCTTTATAACTTCATAATCTTAATAAACATAATCTTAAACAACATTATGGTTGTCAGGATTAAACCAATAAATATATGAAAAGTGCCTAGAATATAGTAAACAATAAACACCACATATTAAGGATTTGCTATGTGCCAGGTATTTTCAGTACATATCTTTTGTAAGTTACCTATGTTCATGACAGTTCTTAGATATATCTATTCTTCTACCCATTTTATGAATGAGAAACATAAGGCTTAGAAAATTAAGTACCTTGCAAAAGTCACACCAAACAATAATTTGAATTAATTTATGTCTAATTCCAAACTCATATATTTAACCAGCTTATTATTTTTCCTCTTTGATCACACTTTCTCCATTTAGCTGGCTATGTTCTGCACATCTAATACCACGGTATCTGCTTTTATTTTATTTTATTTTATGCCACGCCCCTGGGCTTGCAGGATTTTATTTCCCCGACAAGGGATTGAACTTGGGTCAATGCAGTGAAAGCACCAAGTCTTAACCCTTAGACTTCCAGAGAACTCCCCTGATTTTAAATTCAGTTTTATATCAGAATTTCTATCTATACATATCTAGTAACCAGTTTTTGTAATGATAGAATCTCTAAACTTTACATCTTTCCTATTTCCTTTTTAAAATACACTTAACATCGCTTGATCCACTCTGTGTACCATCTCACTTTTTCTTAACTTATTAGGGAAAATAATAGTTAAAATGTGCTTAGGATGCTAAAAAGTCATAAGAGAGGTCAGCAGAGGTGTTTGTAACCATAGGCAAGTCTCCATCTTTACAATCGCTTTAATACTGTTCACTCATTGGGTTGTGATACCTGTTAGGAAGCCCTTCCTTTTTGGACTGTAACTCTAGCACCAATTCATATACTTTTCCCTCATTGCTGAATCTGTTATTACTTTTGAAAGAGTTCTTTAAACACTTCCACTCATCATCATTAACAACTGGTTAAAGAGCGGTTGTCTCTCTATGGCAAGTAGTACACATTGCTTGTATGTTTATACAACATTTTGCAAAATACCTCTCCTACAGTAGTATATTATCAGTGTTAATCACTTCCCACATACATTTAAAATTTATTTTCATGTCCACTATGACCCACTTTTATCTTTGCTTGTCCTTGGCTAAGCAAGGCTTTCCTTCTCCTGGTTGTCCCTTTTGACTTGTTTTTTATTTCTTGCTGCTCTAATAGGATTCTGTCACAGTCACTCTCCTTTATTGCCACACCAAACTAGTGCTAAAAGGTTCATTCCAGGCTTTACTACTTCAGAGTTAGAAGAGTGACATCTTTTGCTTTCCCTGTGTCGACTTCAATTCTGTCTTTCACATAGACTGTCAACCCTACCTGCCCATGCCCCAGGCTGTAAATAAATTCTAGCCTGTTGACATGCTTATCAGGGAGTTTTAAACTAAAACTTATGAGTTTCAAGGGTTCTAGAAACATCTTGAGCCTGGAAAATTGTATGTATATGTAGATATTTTCACTTTTTTAATGAGAGCATTTATGGTTTTCATGAGATCACAGAGGAATTTTTAAACCAAAAAATCTCAGATCTTAGATATAGATGAATCAGGTATATATAGAACCAGAGAATGTTGAACCTGAAAGAGGTTTTAAAGAGTTATCTATTTTGGTTCTCCATTAAGGAGTCCACAGACACTTGGAACTTTGTGGTGATAGCAATGTGAGTACTTAGCTATTTCTAGAATTTCAAGTACAATGGGAATTATATCTTTATAATAAGGCTGTATAATATAATGAACATTTCTAGTTGTTTTGTGCTGAGCACTTTCCATCTTTATTACATTTAATCTTTGAATAATATATATATTACACTTGTTTTGTTGATGATAAAACTGTGTCTTTAAAGAGTCACTATCTTTACCCATGGTCAAATATTTAGAGAGCCAGGATTTGAACCCAGATGTTCTGACTCTAAAGTGTGTGTAAATAATGGCTGTGGAGTGAGGGAGGTCTTGTTGTTTCATGCTCTGGTTATCAGTTACATATATCTGTATTAATAAAAATAGGAAATATGTTATTACTTAATAGATGTTCCTTTCTTGGATTTTGTTTTCCTTGAACCAGTGATTCTTAACCAGGGATGATTTTGCTTCCTAGGAGAACTTTGGTAGTATCTGGAGACATTTTTTTGTTGTTACAACTAGGGATGCTATTAGCCTCAAGCGGGTAGAGATCAACCATGCTACTAAACATCCTACAATGGATAGGAAGGCCTCCCACAACAAAGAAATATTGGGGCCAAAACATCAGTAGTGCCACTGTTGAGAAATCCTACTCTGACATGGTTTATAGGTTAATAAGAATACCAAAATGGATTCTTTGTGATGAAAATATTTAGAGCCATCAATCTAATTCAACCATTAGCACTCTAATTTTTTGTTGAATATGTGAACACCTATATTTAAGGAAGAAAATTATTTTCTTACCTCTTGGCTTTATTTTATCTATTCTGATATTACCCCATGTGTCCTCTAACCTGGTGCTTCTCAAACTTCAATGTGTAATAGAATCACCTAGAGGGCTTTAAAAAAACATTCCTAGACACCAATCCCAGAATTTCTCTGTGTGTGTGTGTGTGGGGGGGGGGTTAACTTGTTTTATTGACAGTGATGAATTGGGTATGATATTCCTTACATATGGAACGTAAAAACTAAAACAAATGTGTATAGCAAAACAGAAACAGAGTCACAGTTATAGAGAACAGATTTTCTGATTCTTTAGCCCTAAGGTGGGCACTGCGATTCCACTTTTCTAACAAACTCCCAGGGGATGCTGGTGATTCTAGTCCATGGACTACACGTGAGTAACAAGGTAGTTCAACCTGCCATTCTGTAAGCTTCCCCCATCTCCTTCAAGAGAATACTCTATTTCTGTAGCAGACCACACCACTTTGACCCTGCTGCTTCTCATAACATGGTTTACACTTTGCTTGTATGAAAGAGGAAGTGGTCATAGATTCTTTCTTTATCCATCCAACACATTTACAAGACTGGCAACCACTTTCTGATAACTGTTAATACATTGTGGGGAAAGTTGAAATCTAAAATCACACTTCTTGGAGGAGTCAAGGTGGCAGAGGAGTAAGAGGACATGGAGTTCATCTCTCTCCACAAACTCATTAATAATACATCTACAAATAGAAAAATTCTCACAGAGCACCAGATGAACACTAGCAGAGGACATCAGACACCTATAAGGACAAGAAAGATTCCCATGTAAATGGGTAGGATAAAAGAAAGGAGGGAAAAGGAAGAGGAAAGGAAGGGGGAGGGGACGTGTGCCCCTGGGGGTGGGGAGAACTGGAGGAGCGGAGAGGTTCCCGCATCTGGGGAAACCCCCTCACTGGCAGGGAGATCATTTGGGACAGAAGGGGAGCTTTGGGGGCTATCAGAGGAGAGTGCAGCAACTGGTCTGTGGCAAACAGGACAGAGTGAGACCTACACAGATGGTTTGTGCCCCACTCCTGCCTGCCCCAGCCTGAGACATGTGTCTGCTGGTGCAGATGGGAGCTGGGGGCTGGAACTTGGGGTCTGGAGAACAAACCCAAGGAGAAGACAACTGTTGGCTGTGAGGAAACAGCCCGAGGAGATGGAGTGAGGAAATCTGCAATTGGGAATGCTTGTGGAGGAAGCCCAGACAGCCATAGAAATGAAGGGCCATTGTTGAGTGATGTGCAAGTGTCAGGTGGCCACTGTAGCCTCTCTCCATACTCACTGGCCCCTGCCTCCCCGAACACTAGTAAGGACTCCTATCAGGGCTGGCTCTCTCACCTCCATGGCCACCGGCTCTCCTGCATGACCCATCCCCACTGTGGTAGGTGCTATCTTGACCCCAGCCGCCACCGCCTCCACACCCGCTCCTCACTGGGGCAGACTTGTGTGCTCCAGGGTAACCTAGGGAGCAGACCCCTGTGGGTGGCCCACACTCAGAGATGGGGCTGAAACCACAGCTGAGACCCAGGGGCTGTGCAACTAAGGAAGAAAACCTGAAATCTCTCCTCGCAGCTGTGCAAACCACTAATTGACATCCCCCATGACCATCTTGGTAAACTCAGCACCTACAGAACATCTGAACACAAAACGAGTGCTCCTGCAGCCAAGACAGGTCTATCTTTAGCAGCTGTAAACTTTGTGGACACACACACACATGGAGGTTGGGCCAGGCCAGAGTCTGAGCTGCCCCCATAGCACACACAGCAGATCCAGATCTATGATTACTGCAATCTTGGGACCTGACTTCAGTGGATCTACATTGGTGACCTGGTGAAACATCTGAGAGACACCAGGGCCAATTGCTGGCATACCCATAGTTAAGGTGGAGCAAGAGCAGTGCCAACAACAGTGTAATCTGAGAGCTCTCACAACAGGTGAAAGGTGACACAACAGAGCACACCAAAAGGTGAACAGCTCTAGAGAAGGAATACTCAATGGCTTCCCTCTTAGTGGGAGTGCACCAATCCTGCTACTTGGCACTGCAAATCAGAAACTTAGCTAAGAAACAGATCTGGGGGACCTGTACTGCAACAACTAGGGAGAAGTTTCCACCTCTGACAGAGCAGTGACAATCACAGAGCAAAAGGAAGACTCTGTTCAATATCCATGACAGGCTCTGGTCACCATAATATCAGTCACACCTCCTATCAAGGTGATAATGACCAACATACACTGAGGAAAGAGGTGGCAGACATCTGTACTAAAAACAACCCACACACCAAAAAATATTAAACCCATGCAGGCTACACAGGGATGTTCCCACATAAAAAATAACCCTTCAAGGCAGTCTGAGGGTCTGGCATCAGAAGGAAGAACTGCCAGAACATTTAGTCTTGGAAACCAATGGAACTTGAGAGCAGGAGATCCACAGGGCTGGGGAAAACAGAGACTCCACTCTTGGAGGGTACACACAAGGTCTCATATGTACTGGGACCCAGCACAAAGAAGTACCTCTGTAAGAATCTGGGCTAAACCTATCAAAGTGTTGTGGAGGGGCACATGAGGAGGCAAAGGTTGATTATAGCTCACTGTGGGGACAAGGACATTGGTAGCAGAAACCCCAGGGAATGTTGATTGGAGTGAGCTCTAATGGAGGTCTATATTTTGGCACCAAGTTGAAGTCCCACCCAACAACCTGCAGGCTCCAGTGCTAGAAAGCCTCAGGCCAAACAGCCACCAAAATAGGAACACAGCCCTGCCCATCAGAAACAGACTGTCTAAAGTCATACTGAGCTCACAACCACCCCAAAACACACCGCTTGATATGGCCCTGCCCATCAGAAGGACAAGACCCAGCTTCACCCATGAGAACACAGGCACCAGTCCCTCCCATCAGGAAACCTGCACAAACCCCTGGATCAACCTCACCCATGAGGGGGGAGACACCAAAAGCAAGAGGAACTATAATCCTTCAGTCTCTGGAAAGAAGACCACAAACACAAAAAGTTAGACAAAATGAAATGACAGAGAGCAAACAAAGGAACAAGATAAAAACCCACAAGGACAACTAAAAGAAGAAGAGATAGGCAATCTACCTAAAAAAGAATTCAGAGTAATGATAGTAAAGATGATCCAAAATCTCAGAAAAAGAATGGAGGCACAGATCGAGAAGATACAAGAAATATTCAACAAGAAGTTAGAAGATTTAAAGAACAAACAGAGATGAACAACACAATAATTGAAATGAAAAATATACTAGAAGGGATAAGTACCAGAAAAATGAGACAGAGGAACGAATAAGTAAGCTGGAAGACAGAGTGGTAGAAATCACTGTCACAGAACAGAATAAAGAAAAAAGGATGAAGAGAAATGAGGATGCTATCAGAGACATCTGGGACAACATTAAATGCACCAACATTCTCATTATAGGGGTCCCAGAGGAAAAGAGAAAGAGAAAGGCCTGAGAAAATATTTGAAGATATTATAGGCAAAAACTTTCCTAACATAAGAAAGGAAACACTCACTCAAGTCCAGGAAGCTCAGAGAGTCCCATACAGGATGAACCCAGGGAAGAAAACACTAGGACAGATGTTAATTAAACTGACACAAATTAAAGACAAAGAAAAAATATTAAAAGCAACAAGGGAAAAGAAACAAATACCATACAATGGAATCCCCATGAGGTTATCAGCTGATTTTTAACAGAAACTCTCAGACCAGAAGGGAGTGTCATGACATATTTCAGGTGATGAAAGGGAAAAAACTACAACCAAGAATACTCTATCCAGCAAGGCTCTCATTCAGATTTGATAGAGAAATCAAAAACTTACAGATAAGCCAAAGCTAAGAGAGTTCGGTACCACCAAATCAGTTTTACAACAAATGCTAAAGGAACTTCTCTCTGTGTGAAAGAGACCAGCAAAGTAAAACAACCTTGTACATATATAGACTGCTATATCAAAACTTCATGGGAACAGAAAACCCAAAAACTACAATAGGTACACATACAAAAGAAAAAGAATCCAAACAAAACACTAAAACCATAAGAAAAGAGAAACAAAAGAGGAAGGAAAGAAAAAAGACCTACAGAAACAAACCCAAAACAATTAAGAAAATTGCAATGGGAACATGCATATCAATAATTACCTTAAAATTAAATGCTCCAACCAAAAGACATAAACTGACTGAATGGATACAAAAACAATACCCATGTATATATATGCTGTCTACAAGAGACCCACTTCAGACCTGGGGAGACATACAGACTGAAAGTGAAGGGATGGAAAAAGTTATTCCATGCAAATGGAAATCAAAAACAACTGGAGTAGCAATATACATATCAGACAAAATAGACTTTAAAATAAAGACTGTTACAAGAGACAAGGACACTACAAAATGATTAAAGGATCAATCCAAGAAGAAGATACAACAATTGTAAATATATGTGCACCAAACATAGGAACACCTCAATATATAATGCAAATGCTAACAGCCATAAAAGGGGAAATTGACAGTAACACAATAATAGTGGGGAACTTTTAACACACCACTTACACCAATGGGCACATCATCCAGACAGAAAATTAATAAGGAAACAAGCCTTAAAAGACACATTAGACCAGATAAATGTATTTGATATCTAGAGAGCATTCTAACTGAAAGCAGCAGAAGATACATTCTTCTCAAGTGAACATGGAACATTCTCCAGGATAGATCACATCCTGGGCCAAAAATCAAGCCTCTGTAAATTTAAGAAAATTAAAATCATGTCAAGCATCTTTTCCAACCACAATGCTATGAGATTAGAAATCAGGTACAGGAAAAAATTGTAAACAACACAAACACACAGAGGCTAAACCATATGCTACTAAGCAACCAATGGATCACTGAAGAAATCGAAGAGGATTTCTACAGGCAAGTGACAATGAAATTTGATGATACAAAACCTATGAGACACAACAAAAGCTGTTCTAAGAGGGAAGTTTATAGCAATATAATCTTACCTCAGGAAACAAGAAAGATCTCAAATAAACAACCTGACTTTACACCTAAAGCAACTAAGAAAAAGTTATTTAGTATGAAAAAAATTTTGCAGTATATTCACACAACAGACTACCACACAGTGATGAAAACAATGAACTATTGTTAAAACAATATGGAAGAATCACATATGTAATGTGAAATGAAAGGGGTCAGACACAAAAAAATACATGACTCATTCTATATAAAGACAAAACTTTGTAGTATAGTTTGAAGTTGGGGAGACTGATTCCTCCAGCTCCATTTTTCTTTCTCAAGATTGCTTTGGCTATTCAGGGTCTTTTGTGTTGCCATACAAATTGTAAAATTTTTTGTTCTAATTCTGTGAAGAATGCCATTGGTAATTTGATGGGGATTGCATTGAATCTGTAGAATACTTTGGGTAGTATAGTCATTTTCACAATATTGATTCTTCCAATCCAAGAACATGGTATATTTCTCTATCTGTTTATGTCATCTTTGATTTTTTCATCAGTGTTTTATAGTTTTCTGAGTACAAGTCTTTGGCCTCCTTAGGTAGGTTTATTCCTAGATATTTTATTCTTTTTTGTTGCAATGGTAAATGGGATTATTTCCTTAATTTCTCTTTCTGTTGTTTCATTGTTAGTATATAAGAATGCCAGAGATTTCTGGGCATTAATTTTGTATCCTGCAGCCTTACCAAATTCATTGATTAGTTCTAGTAGTTTTCTGGTGACATCTTTAGGATTTTCTATGTATGGTGCAATAATCAAGACAGTATGCTACTGGTGCAAAAACACAAGTATAGATCAATCGTACAGGATAGAAATCCCAGAGATAAACCCAGGGACATGTGGTCACCTAATTTATGACAAAGGAGGCAAGAACATACAATGGAGAAAAGATCGCCTCTTCAATAAGTAGTGCTGGGAAAACTGGACAGCTACATGTAAAACAATGAAATTAGAACACTACCTAACACCATATACAAAAATAAAATCCAAATGGATTAAAGACCTAAATGTAAGACCAGACACTATAAAACTCTTAGAGGAAAATGTAGGAAAAACATTCTTTGACATAAACCACAGCAATGTCTTTTTTGACCCACCTCCTAGAATAATGAAAATAAAAACAAAAATAAACAAATGGGACCTAATTAAACTTAAAAGATTTTGCACAGCAAAGGAAACCATAAACAAGATGAAAAGACAACTCCCTGAATGGGAGAAAATATTTGCAAATGAAGCAATGGACAAAGGATTAATCTCCAAAATATACAAACAACTCATGTAGCTCAGTATCAGAAAAACAACCCAATTAAAAAGTAGGTGGAAGACCTAAATAGACAATTCACTAAAGAA
The DNA here is from genome assembly GCF_964341445.2 of Mesoplodon mirus. NCBI lineage: Eukaryota > Metazoa > Chordata > Mammalia > Artiodactyla > Ziphiidae > Mesoplodon > Mesoplodon mirus. The sequence goes on from NC_138992.1 coordinate 46,436,716, forward strand.
GGCATAGAGATGGCCAAGAGGCACATGAAAAGATGCTCAACATCACTATTTATTAGAGAAATACAAATCAAAACTACAATGAAGTATCACCTCACACTGGTCAGAATGGCCATCATCAAAAAATCTACAAACAATAAATGCTGGAGAGGGGGTGGAGAAAAGGGCACCCTCTTGCACTGTTGGTGGGAATGTAAATTGATACAGCCACTATGGGGAACAGTATGGAGGTTCCTTAAAAAACCAAAAATAGAGCTACCTTATGACCCAGCAATCCCACTACTGGGCATATACCCCGAGAAAACCATAATTCAAAAGGACACATGTACCCCAGTGTTCATTGCAACACTATTTACAATAGCCAGGACATGAAAACAACATAAATGTCCAATGACAGATGAATGGATAAAGAATATGTGATACATATATACAATGGAATATTACTGGGCCATAAAAGAATGAAAATGGGTCATTTGTAGAGATGTGGATGGACCTAGAGTCTGTCATACAGTGTGAAGTAAGCCAGAAAGAGAAAAACAAATATTGCATATTAACACATACATGTGGAATCTAGAAAAATGATACAGGTGAACCTATTTGTAGGGCAAGAACAGAGACATTAATGTAGAAAACAGACGTGGACCTGGGGGGGGGACGGAGAGGGTGGGACGAATTGGGAGATTAGGTTTGACATAAATACACTACCATGTGTAAAATAGATAGCTAGTGGGAACTTGCCCTATGGCACAGGAGCTCAGCTTGGTGCTCTGTGATGACCTAGATGGGTGGGATGGAGGGGTGGGGTGGGAGGGAGGTCCAAGAGGGAGGAGACATAGGTATACATATAGCTGATTCACTTCATTGTACAACAGAAACTAACACAACATTGTAAAGCAATTTTACTCCAATTAAGAAAAAAAAGACAAAACTTATCTTTGGAGATAGAAGTCAAATACTGGTTACATTTGAGGGTGCCTAATAACTAGAAGGAAGAAAAAAGAAAGCTTCTAAAGTGCTGGGAATGTTCTGTTTCATGTTCCAGGTGGTTGTTACAAGAGTGTGTTTACTTTGTAAAAGTTCATGGATCTGATTTGGGCACTTTTCTGTATTTGTGTTATGCTTTAATAAGGAAATACAAAAAAGAAACAGAAAACAAAAAACAAGATCTTTCTCTTTCTGGTCATCTATTCTCTTTCTCACCTACTTACCTTTGTTTTTTATCATCTTTCTTCCTTTAGGTCTATTTTTCTTTTTTTCCTAGAAGTCTTGTAAATATCCAAATGTACATTTAGGGGAATACCAGACACACCTATATTCTCTCCCTTCTTGCCATTGACAAATATTTTTCACATTTTTTATGTAGAATCCAGAATAAAAAGTAACAGGCTTAAATGACCCTGAAAGAAATAACTTTATTTTTTTACCCCAGAACTTATTGCACACTTGACCAAGATATTAACATTATATGACTTGTAACTATACATCTCTGTGTTTGTCTTCCCACTTAATTGTAAAATCTTTCAGGTAAAGGAACAGGTCTAAGACATCCTGCTTATGTCTTAGTCTTTGCCACATAGTAGGAACTCAATAAATTATTATTGACCTGAAAAACAGAGTAATCTATTTTGAGGTATTTAAGAGTAGCCAAAGAGCCAGAATTGAAAGAGACTGAGATATCCTATTTCTCTAAGGCAAAGAACTAGATTAAATGACCTCTTGAGGGCTGTTCTGTCTCCCAGAGTCTGTGATTGAATGACTTACTGTTAACTTTTACAGCCTTCCTTAGTTACTCATTATACCCATTGATATACCACTTAGATTTGCTTTGTTCTTGTTCTTTTTATTTTCCTTGTTCTAAAAAAAAATCATAGTTTGATTTATATTTTTTGGTTATTTCTAAATTATTGCTATCTGAGCTAAATAGATTAAAATGAACAATTTTTCATTTCACACTTATGCTTGAAATTGATAGTTCTGAATTTTATATCAGTGATCAGATTCATTTCCAAATATAAAATTAATATCCTAAACAATACATTTACTAACATAACGGGAATTCACTTATTTTATACCTGATTATTTTCTTGCTCCAAACAATAGCTAGCACTGAGTTTATAGTATTACATGTTGGAATAACAGAAATTATTAATTATGAAACAGAGTAAACTGATCCAATAGGATTAAAACAAGAAGATTTGAGTGGGAAGCCTCATGTCACAAGAAAAAAAGTTGAAATGAAAGCAAAAGAAGAAATTGGAAAGTAGCTCTCTCTCTCTAGGCATTTGATAAATATTAATTGCTCTTCCTTCCTTTTTATATCCCAAGCAACACTAATGACCTTCTAAAAATAGTTATTTGTTATTAAGTAGACAGAATTTGAATGCAAGTAAACTCTTGCTAGCTTTTAATGCTTCAACCTTACTGAAATTCAGGATATACACAAATGTTGACTTTCCTAAAATGTATTAAAATCACTATAAAATTTGATTCCCCAGTGATTTTGCTTCTATACATTAAAAAAATAAATGCAATCTATATACTTATAGAACAATTATACTTATGTTCAGAAGTCTAATTGTATTTTATTGAAATAAGTACTAAAATTTATTATGCACCACCTCTGTACTTTGATTTCCTTTGCTTACAACATATTGACAAAAATAAATTTAAATGAAATCTTATTTGAACAGTTTCAAAGTTAAAGAAATACCTTTGACTGAAAGTTTATTGCAAACTTCATTTCTCATTACAATTCAAATATGTAGCTTCTTTTCACTTACTTTCTTGTTCAAAATTATAAAATACTAACTCTCTTCCTTTCTCATTTCTAACAAAAAGAGGCATATTTCCATCTTCTTCTACTGATTAAGGACAACTAATTCAACAAGTTTCCTTTCTCAGATCCCAAGCAAGAGTAATTGTAAGATCATATTCTATTCAACCTTGAACCCAATTCTAACTCTGTAAGATTGTGACATGCAAATAGATGGTGATTATTTCAACAAGTGTAACAATGACTCATAGAGGTCCAACTAGCATTTCTCTTAATAGTGGTTCCTCTTGGTGTATTACAGCTAGCGTTACAGGGAAAGAATAGTTATTCTTGATGTAGCCCCATGTAGGTGGGGAATGGGCCAAATTGACCTTGGATATAAACTGAGGAGGCAGCTGACTATTGTGGTTTAAAGAGTTTGAAGTGTCTCCTATTGTTTCTTCCAAGGTACTTCTCATATTATTCACTCTTTTGGGTTAAAATGCAAATGTTATGTAGGACTTATAACACTCCCTCATAAACTAGTTTTCTGAACTAAATTATCCAAGAAGAAGTGGGTTGGAGAAAGAAAGGTAATAATTTAGGAACATAGAACAGAGCAAAAATAAGGAAATGTTCAGAAAATCAGGACAGAAGGATCAACCTAAGCAAATACAAGGAGAAGGAAATCACAAAACACAGTTAAGAGAAAGACAGCAAACTGACTAAAGAAGATTTTAAAAGAATAGTAAATGAAAGGTCTGAAAATGACATAATATTGGGTGTTTTCACTGAGGCAGCAAAATACTGTAGAAAAGAAATCTGAAACAAGGTGTCCCACCAAAATACAAAATTTCAAAGAAATCACCAAAAATTGTTTTGTGGTTCAAAACGTCCCTCAGCCACACAGAGCACATAGCAGGGTCCAGAGGGTGGATGTGTGAAGAGGATTTATGACATGTTATTTTTGGAAAGAGCTGGTGGTTTTCTGGGAGAAGTGGGGTGCTGGCCCCTGACTACAACCCTTGTGAGAAGAGCTTCAACAGGAGTCGACAGGGTCTTATGTGTCTCCAGAGGAGGGTTTTTTTTTGTCACTTGTTCTTGCCTGGAAATTCTTAGAGATAGTATTGTTGGCTGCTTGGGTAGCAGAGAAAGAGAAAAGTAACATCTTCATTGAGATCAGCCTATAGTCCCAAACTTTTCAGAGCAAAAGTTATGTTAATACTTCACACAAGAGAAATGGCCTGAAACCATTTAAAACTCTTCCCTAGGATATGGGAAGAGATGTATATGTATGATTGATTCACTTTGTTATAAAGTAGAAACTAATAAAAAAATAAATAAATAAAAATATAAATAAATAAATAAATAAAACTCTTCCCTAGGAGACCTCCCGGGAAAATGGAAAAAAATAAAAATAATATGGGGAGAAGCAACTGGAGAAAAACATATTGCCCTCATCACTGGACATTAACTCAAATGTTCTCCATGAGAGCCTTTGAAAAAGCACACAAGAATAAATGAGTTGGGTGGGATGTGGAAAGCTGTTTTATTGGTAATACCAGCATATAAGGCCTTTCCTGGTCTTTTCCCACCTTCATCCTGAGGAATAAAAAACCTTGACTGCAAGGATACGGGAGGAGAGGGAGAAAAATGGACTCTTGTTTTCTGTAATAGCTTCTTTCTTAGCTTAGATTCTGAAAGTGGATTGTTTAGTAATAGAAGGATGTTTTTCATATGCCTATATTTGATGTAAAATTTCTAAGTAAAGTTTACTTCCTTCAAGCTCCCTTCTCAAACAAAAGACTTCTCTCCTACAGCACATCCTGGCTGAGAGAAAGAGAAAATATTTAAGTTCAGAACTTTATTACTTAGTGAACCTAAATATTTTAAACTATTAAACTGTTGTATTTTATGACTTAAAGTGAACATAATACTTTGTATTTATTAAAAGTGACCTGAAAATTCATGGTTCAGTCTAAGTTTTCAGAAAGGGGATGGAGGAGGTCCACCAATAAATAAATGTTAAAGGGAAACAAGAATAAAGATATTTTCTGATTAAATTCCATGAGTTTTGCTTGTTTAACATCCCTGTTGCAATATTAACAGTAATAGTAATAACACCAAATAAAATAGCTACAATTTATTACAGACCTACTATATACCAGACAGTATATGTACTTAGCACATATTATCTCATTTAATCTTCATGAAAATACTATTAATTTGATATTATAATTTCCACTTTAATCATAAGCAAAATGAGGTGAGGGTGTCAAGCAATTACCTGAGGTCACTCAGATATATGAACAAACCACTTATATGAATGACCATGATGAGGACTTTAAAGTTATATACTTTCATTTAATTATAACACAGAGTCTCAATGCTAGGTTATAGAATTTTCATTTCATCCAGACAACACTGAAAGGCCATTATAGTGTAAAAGAGAATGAGAGAACAAAAGTGGTGTTGTAAGAAGGATAACCTGGCAGCCCTTTACACTGTGGCTCTACAGCATACTCTGGCCACTATGACAACAACAGTTAGAGGAATTGTTTACTACTCAAGTCCCTTGTCAATCCTCAAAGCCATCTAAATGAGTCATCAGACACACTGTAGTAGGAGGGGGTGGCATTAGAAGCCATTCTTGTGTCTTATTCTTCTTGCAACACATTTAGGACACTCCATTTAGAAATTTCATGTCATAAATAGGCACATGAATAATAATACCTTTCTATTGCTAACCAATCCACATTTAGAAACTAAGCCAAGAGTCTATTACAAAAAGTCAACAGCTCATTTCAAGAAAGTTGCCCTTCTTTTTTTGTTCTCTTCATTCTTATTATTCTTTTCAAGGACACTAGAACCACATGCTAATGAAAGAAAAATCTGTGAGCAACACTAGCCAGTCATTTAGAGTAAATAATTCAGGTGTTAGAAGTCTGACCTGTGGGCTACTCAGAGTCAGATAACTGGGAAAAGTTTAAAAACCAGAGCACAAACACTAAAGAAGCCATTTAATGTTTTCCTCTTACACTAAGAAGTCAGCACCAAATATGTAAAAACTACAAATTCTATTCTAAGATATTTTAAATATCAAAATGAATATAAATACTGCACAAAATTCTTTAAATAAATCTTAACTCTTTTGTATTGGATGAAGGAATTTTGTCACTAAAATATTTCAATCAAGAATTTTATTTTTTATTTCTTTTGTTTTTCATATTGTTTACTCACAATGACCCATGCAAAGATCAAAATGCAACTTCTACATCAGGTAGAGTTTCTCTTAACCAGAAACACCACTGTCTATATTAAGATTATTGTAGTTCATTAAATACCTTGAGGTTTCTTTTGCCTTTTTTTTAACCCAAAAGATATGTCTCTTAAAACTTGAAACCTCTGAAGGCAAATATGTAGAAGTAGAACTAGACATGTTTCCCATTCAATTTTCTACAACAGTCTAGTATCCCCCACGCCCCTTTTTAAATATGCCTACCTATATAAGTAGACAACATTTCAGATACTTGAATTCATTACATAGGCAATTTGCTCTTCTGGATAAAGTTCCAGGAATGCTAAACCCGAGGTGAATTCAAAAACAGCTGTGACACATTGAAACTAAACCTTCACTGATTGGTATCAGCCAACTACAGGACATGCACTCCACTGAGTGCCTCCAGGATGGAATCTGCTTTCTGGTTCATATTACCTATTGGCAGCAGCATAAAAGCACTACACCTGGAATGTTTTACTTTACTGGATATCTGAGTAAACACAAAAATATAAAACCACTGAAAAATCTTATTGTTTACTAAAAAAGAAACATAATAATTTTTGACAACGGCCGCAGAAGCTCTGAGGGTGAGTTAAAAAGGTCCTTCCTTGTGCCTTCTGAATCCTGGAAGTGGTTGGTATAACTTCCATGGTGTGTTATAGGAAAGAGGAAGGCATAGAAAGATCTTATGTATACAAGGGTACAAGGAGATGTACACAAGCATGCATTGAACATGGAAATGCTGGGCAAACTCTAAGAATCTTCTTCATTCCTGGAAGCACTCAGCAAAAAACAAAAGACACTTTCTAGTCAGCAAACAAAAATGGAGAAATAAAAATAGAGAGCAAATAGATTGCTGTGTTCACTGGAGGTGTAAACTGATTATGACTTCCAGGTATTTATTAAATATTGCCTAAACATTAAGTCTGAATTTGTCGATGCTCAGGGTTTAAATCAAGAGTTAGTGAAATATTCTGGCTATGTTAATGTTGTGGTGTTATGAAAAGTGACCCTTCCCACCTGCTTCAACTTTCTGCAGCAATACAATAAAGTGAATAATAAATCCCATCTCAGATGGGTGTAATGAAGGGAATTCTAAGTTAATAATTTATAAGTCTTTCTGGGTGACAGAGTCTATATAAATGCAAACATGAGCAGAGAAGCCAGTAATAAACCACAGGTTATTTGACACCAACTTTAGTGTTTGACCCACAACAATACTATTGTTTTAAAAACATATTTGAAAATAGTGTCAGAGTTTTCTTTCTTGTCTCATCTCACCCACATTCTGCATGGTTTTCTGATCATTTTCTGTTTATGAAGGAGAGTTTCCCACCACAATACAAATAGATGAGTGTTGCCAACGGCCTCCTCTTCTTTCTTTATAATTTGTTTTCATATCTAAAACATTTATTTTTATGGAAAATGTATACTATGAATATAATTATTATATTCATATTATATGAATATAATAATATTCTTTTTTTCAAAAGGAAGTGGTAAATTAGTTGTAATTGAATAATTTTTCCCAGCTTTATTTTTTCTTCCAGTTTTATTGAGATGTAATTAACATACAGCTCTGTATAAGTTTAAGGTATACAGCATAATGATTTGATTTACATACATCATGAAATGATTATGATAATAAGTTAGTGAACATTCATCATCTCATACAGATACAAAATTAAAGAAATAGAAAAATATGTATCTTTCCTTGTGATAAAAATTCTTAGGATTTACTCTCTTAGCACTTTCATATATAATATACAGCAGTGTTAATTATATTTATCATGTTGTACATTACATCCCTAGTACTTACTTACCTTATAACTGGGAGATTGTATTTTTTGACTGCCTTCATTCAATTTCCTCTCCTCACGTCTCTGGTAACCACAAATCTGATCTCTTTTTCTTTAAGACTGTTTAGTTTTCAAGCATAAATAACCTACAAAATGATGTTAGTTCCTATTACATAACATAGTTATTCATTGTTACTGTACATTTCAAAATGATTACCACAATAAGTCTAGACACCATACAAAGACATTACCTAGTTATTGACCACAGTCCCCACACTGTTCATTTCATACCCATGACATTTGTTTGGCAACTGGAGGTTAATCTCCCTCACCTATTTCTTTCCTTCCCACATCAAACACCCCTCTGGCAACCGCCTATTTGTTCTCTGTAACTACAACTCTGTTTCTGTTTTGTTATGTTTGTTCATTTGTTTTGCTTTTTAGATTCTGCACCTAAGTGAAATCATACAGTGTTTGTCTTTCTCTGTCTGATTTATTTCACTCAGCATAATACCCCCTAGCTACAACCATGTTGTTGCAAATGGCAAGATTTCATTCCTTCTTATGGCTGAGTAATATTCCATTGTGTATGGATAGATAGATAGATAGATACCACATCTTTATGCATTCACCTATTGATGAGCACTTAGATTGCTTCCATACCTTGTTTATTGTAAATAATACTGCAATGAATATAGGGGTGCATATACCTTTTCAAATTAGCGCTTTCGTTTCTTTAGATAAATACACCTGAGTGTAATGGCTGGATCATGGTAGTTCTATTTTTAATTTTTTGAGGAATCTATGTACTATTTTCCATAGATGCATCAATTTACAGCAGTACACAAGGTTTCCCTTTTCTCCACATTCTTGCTAAAACTTATTTGTTGTCTTTTTGATAATAGCCATTCTGACATATGTGAGGTGATATCTCACTGTGCTTCTGATTTGCATTTCCCTGATGACTAGTGATGTTGAACAATTTTTCATGTGCCTGTTGGTCATCTGTGGGTTTTCTCTGGAAAAAAAAATGTCTATTCAAGTCTTCTGACCATTTTATGACTGGGTTGTTTGTTTCTCTAAGGTTGAGTTGAACGAGTTCTTTGTATATTTTGGATATTAACCCCTTATCAGATATATTGTTTGCAAATGTCTTCTCTCATTCAGTAGGTGGCCTTTTTGTTTTGTTGATAGTTTCCTTCAATATGTAAAAGCTTTTTAGTTTGAGTCTCATTTGGTTATTTTGCTTTTGTTTACCTTGTCTAAAGAGACCTATCCAAAAAATTATTGCTAAGAACAATGTCAAAGTTCTTACTGCCTGTGTTTTCTTCTAGCAGTTTCATGGCTTCAGGCCTTACATTTAAGTCTTTAATCCATTTTGAATTTATTTGTTTGCATGGTGTGAGAGAGTAGTCCAGTTTGATTCTTTTGTATGTGGCTGTCCCAATTTCCAAACACCATTTATTAAAGAGGTTATCTTTTCCCCATTGTATTTTCTTGCCTCGTTTGTAATAGATTAATTGCTGATATAAGTATGGGATCATTTCTGGGCTCTCTACTCTGTTCCATTGATCTATGTACATGTTTGTGTCAGTACCATACTGTTTTGATTACTGTAGCTTTCTAGTATAGTTTGCAATCAGAGAATGTGATAGCTCCAGCTGTGTTCTTCTTTCCCAAGATTGCTTTGTCTGTTGGGGGTCTTTTGTGTTTCCATACAAATTTTAGAATTATTTGTTCTAGTTCTGTTAAAAATGCCATTGGTAATTTGATAGGGATTGCAAATAATCTTTAGATTGACTTGGATAGTATGGTCATTTTAACAATATTAATTCTGTCAATCAATGAACACAGTATATCTTTCCATCTGTTTGTGTTGTCTTCAAATTCTTTCATCAGTATCTTATAGTTTTCCAAATACAGGTTTTTTACCTCCTTAGTTAGATTTATTCCTAGGTTTATTCTTTCTGATGAGATTGTAAGTGGGATTATTTTTCTTAATTTCTCTTTATGATAGTTCATGGTTAGTGTATAGAAATGCAACATATTTCTATATATTAATTTTGTATACTGCAATTCATTAATGAGTTCTCATAGCTTTTTCTTGGTGTCTCTAGGATCTATGTATAGTATCATGTCATCTTCAAACAGTAAGTTTTACTTCTCCCTTTCCAATTTGGATTCCTTTTATTTCTTTTTCTTGTCTCATTGTGACTAAGACTTCCAACACTATGTGGAATAAAAGTGGAAAGAGTGGGCATTCTTGTCTTGTTCCTGATCTTAGAGGAAATGTTTTCAACTTTTCATTATTGAATATAGTGTTAGCTGTGGGCTTGTCATATATGGTCTTTATTATGCTATCGTATGTTCTCTGTATACCCACTGAGAGTTTCTTTCATAAATGGATGTTGGATTGTGTCAAGAGCTTTACTTCATCTATTGAGATGACTGTATGATTTTTATTCTTCAATTTGTTAATGTGGTGTATCACTCTGATTGATTTGCAGATATTGAACCATCCTTGCATCTCTGGATAAATCTCACTTGGTCATGATGTATGGTATTTTTAATGTATTGTTAAATTCACTTTGCTAATATTTTGTTGAGAATTTTTACATTTATACTCATCAGTGTACTTTTCATTTTTTGTGATATCTTTGTCTGGTTTAGGTATCAAGGTGATACTGGCCTCATAAAATGAGTTCAGGGGCTTCCCTGCTGGCACAGTTGTTAATAATCTAGCTGCTAATGCAGGGGATAGAGTTTTGACCCCTGGTCTGGAAAGATCCCACATGTCATGGAGCAACTAAGCCCATGCACCACAACTACTAAGCCTGCACTCTAGAGCCTGTGAGCCACAACTACTGAAGCCCACGGGCCTAGAGCTCATGCTCCACAACAAAAGAAGCAACTACAATAAGAAGTCCACACACAGCAACAAAGAGTAACCCTGGCTCGCCACAACTAGAGAAAACCTGTGCAGCAACAAAGACCCAACACAGCCAAAAATAAATAAAAATAAATAAATTTTTAAAAAAAGAGAGAGTTCAGAAGCATTCCTTCCTCTGCAATTTTTTGGAATAGTTGAGAAGGACAGGCGTTAACTCTTTTCTAAATGTTTAGTAGAATTGACCTGAGAAGCCATCTGGTCTTGGACTTTTATTTATTGGGAGTTTTTTTTTATTACTATTCAATTTTATTACTGGTAACTTGTCTGCTTATATTTTCCATTTCTTCCTGGTTAAGTCTTGGGAGATTACACATTTCTAGCAATTTGTCCATTTATTCTAGGTTGTCCATTTTATTGGCGTATAGTTGTTCACAGTAGTCTCTTATGATCATTTCTATTTCTGTACTGCCAGCTATAATTTCTCCTTTTTCATTTCTGATTTTATTAATTTGGGCCCCCCTCTTTTCTTCATGAATATGGATAAAGGTTTATCTTATCTTTTCCAAGAATCAGCTTTTAGTTTTATTGATATTTTCTGTAGTTTGTTTGTTTTTTTGTCTCTATTTTATTTATTTCTGCTCTGATGTTTATGATTTCTTTCCTTCTACTAACTTTGGGTTTTGTTTGTTCTTTTTATCCTACTTCCTTTAGGTGTAAGCTTAGGCTGTTTAAGATTTTTCTTGTTCCCTGAGGTAGGCTTGTATCATTATAAACTTCCCTCTTAGAACTGCTTTTGCAGCACCCCATAGATTTAATTGTTGTATTTATTGTGGATATAGATGATTTAAAATTTTTTTCTTTTAACCTTCCTACTAGCTTTTATTTTTTTTAATATTTATTTATTTTTGGCTGTGTTGGGTCTTCGTTTCTGTGTGAGGACTTTCTCTAGTTGTGGCAAGCAGGGGCCACTCTTCATCATGGTGCACGGGCCTCTCACTGTCGCGGCCTTTGTTGTTGTGGAGCACAGGCTCCAGATGCGCAGGCTCAGTAATTGTGGCTCACAGGCCCAGTTGCTCCGCAGCATGTGGGATCTTCCCAGACCAGGGCTTGAACCCATGTCCCCTGCATTGGCAGGCAGATTCTCAACTGCTGCGCCACCAGGGAAGCCCCCTACTAGCTTTTTACATGGTGGACTTATGACTTTTACTGCATATTTGCCTTTACAAATTAGATTTGTCCTTTAGTGTTTTTCATATTTCTAATGTGACCTTTTCTTTTTCACTTAGAGAAGTCCCTTTAACTTTTCATAAAGCTGGATTGGTTGTGCTAAACTCTTTTAACTTTGCTTGCCTTTAAAATTTTTGATCTCACTATCAAATCTGAATGAAACCTTTGCTGGGCATTATTCTTGGTTGTAGGTTTTTCCCTTTCATGATTTTAAATTTATCATGCCATTCCCTTCTGTTCTGCAGAGTTTCTACTGAAAAGTCAGCTGATATCCTTATAGGAGTTCTCTTATATATTACTTGTTGCTTTCCTTTCTTGCTTTTAATATTCTCCGTTTATCTTTAATTTTTGCCATTTTAACTACAGTGGGTCTTGGTGAGGTCCTCTTTGGTTTATCCTGTTTGGGACTCTCTGTGCTTCCTGAACGTGGATGTTTGATTCCTTTCCCAGGTTAGGGAGGTTTACAGCTATTATGTCTTCAGATATGTTCTCTGCGCCAACCCTTCTCCTTCTGAGACCCCTATAATGCAAATGTTAAGAAGCTTGATATTGACCCAAAGGTTTCTTAAACTGTCCTTATTTCTTTTTTTATGTTTTTTTTATTAGTTTCTGCTTTATAACAAAGTGAATCAGTCATATATATACATCTGTTCCCCCATCCCTTCCCTCTTGCATCTCCCTCCATCCCACCCTCCCTATCCCACCCTTCCAGGCGGTCACAAAGCACCGAGCTGATCTCCCTGTGCTATGCGGCTGCTTCCAACTAGCTATCTACATTACGTTTCATACTGTATATATGTCCATGCCTCTCTTTCGCTTTGTCACAGCTTACCCTTCCCCCTCCCCATATCCTCAAGTCCATTCTCAAGTAGGTCTGTGTCTTTATTCCTGTTTTACCCTTAGGTTCTTCATGACATTTTTTTTCTTAAATTCCATATATATGTGTTAGCATACGGTATTTGTCTTTCTCTTTCTGACTTACTTCACTCTGTATGACAGACTCTAGGTCTATCCACCTCATTACAAATAGCTCAGTTTCGTTTCTTTTTATGGCTGAGTAATATTCCATTGTATATATGTGCCACATCTTCTTTATCCATTCATCCGATGATGGACACTTAGGTTGTTTCCATCTCTGGGTTATTGTGAATAGGGCTGCAATGAACATTTTGGTACATGTCTCTTTTTGAATTATGGTTTTCTCAGGGTATATGCCTAGTAGTGGGATTGCTGGGTCATATGGTAGTTCTATTTGTAGTTTTTTAAGGAACCTCCATACTGTTCTCCATAGTGGCTATACCAATTCACATTCCCACCAGCAGTTCAAGAGTGTTCCCTTTTCTCCACACCCTCACCAGCATTTATTTTTTCTAGATTTCTTGATGATGGCCATTCTGACTGGTGTGAGATGATATCTCATTGTAGTTTTGATTTACATTTCTCTAATGATTAATGATGTTGAGCATTCTTTCATGTGTTTGTTGGCAGTCTGTATATCTTCTTTGGAGAAATGCCTATTTAAGTCTTCTGCCCATTTTTGGATTGGGTTGTTTGTTTTTTTGCTATTGAGCTGCATGAGCTGCTTATAAATTTTGGAGATTAATCCTTTGTCAGTTGCTTCATTTGCAAATATTTTCTCCCATTCTGAGGGTTGTCTTTTGGTCTTGTTTATGGTTTCCTTTGCTGTGCAAAAGCTTTGAAGTTTCATTAGGTCCCATTTGTTTATCTCTGCTTTTATTTCCATTACTCTAGGAGGTGGGTCCAAAAGGATCTTGCTGTGATTTATGTCATAGAGTGTTCTGTCTATGTTTTCCTCTAAGAGTTTGAAGTTTCTGGCCTTACATTAAGGTCTTTAATCCATTTTGAGCTTATTTTTGTGTATGGTGTTAGGGAATGATCTAATCTCATACTTTTACATGTCCCTGTCCAGTTTTCCCAGCACCACTTATTGAAGAGGCTGTCCTTTCTCCATTGCACATTCATGCCTACTTTATCAAAGATAAGTTGACCATATGTGCATGGGTTTATCTCTGGGCTTTCTATCTTGTTCCATTGATCTATCTTTCTGTTTTTGTGCCATTACCACACTGTCTTGATTACTGTAGCTTTGTAGTATAGTCTGAAGTCAGGGAACCTGATTCCTCCAGCTCCATTTTTCGTTCTCAAGATTGCTTTGGCTATTCAGGGTCTTTTGTTTTTCCGAACAAATTTTGAAATGTTTTGTTCTAGTTCTGTGAAAAATGCCAGTGGTAGTTTGATAGGGATTGCACTGAATCTGTAGATTGCTTTGGGTAGTAGAGTCATTTTCACAATATTGATTCTTCCAATCCAGGGGCATGGTATATCTCTCCATCTATTTGTATCATTTTTAATTTCTTTCATCAGTGTCTTATAATTTTCTGCATACAGGTCTTTTGTCTCCTTAGGTAGGTTTATTCCTAGATATTTTATTCTTTATGTTGCAATGGTAAATGGGAGTGTTTTCTTGAGTTCACTTTCAGATTTTTCATCATTAGTGTACAGGAATGCCAGAGATTTCTGTGCATTAATTTTGTATCTTGCTACTTTACCAAATTCATTGATTAGCTCTAGTAGTTTTCTGGTAGCATCTTTAGGATTCTCTATATATAGTATCATGTCATCTGCAAACAGTGACAGCTTTACTTCTTCTTTTCCAATTTGGATTCCTTTTATTTCCTTTTCCTCTTTGATTGCTGTAGCTAAAATTTCCAAAACTAAGTTGAATAAGAGTGGTGAGATTGGGCAGCCTTGTCTTGTTCCTGATCTTAGTGGAAATGGTTTCAGTTTTTCACCATTGAGGACAATGTTGGCTGTGGGTTTGTCATATATGGCCTTTATTATGTTGAGGAAAGTTCCCTCTATGCCTACTTTCTGCAGGGTTTTTATCATAAATGGGTGTTGAATTTTGTCGAAAGCTTTCTCTGCATCTATTGAGATGATCATATGGTTTTTCTCCTTCAATTTATTAATATGGTGTATCACATTGATTGATTTGAGTATATTGAAGAATCCTTGCATTCCTGGAATAAACCCCACTTGATCATGGTGTATGATCCTTTTAATGTGCTGTTGGATTCTGTTTGCTAGTATTTTGTTGAGGATTTTTGCATCTATGTTCATCAGTGATATTGGCCTGTAGTTTTCTTTCTTTGTGACATCCTTGCCTGGTTTTTGGTATCAAGGTGATGGTGGCCTTGTAGAATGAGTTTGGGAGTGCTCCTCCCTCTGCTATATTTTGGAAGAGTTTGAGAAGGATAGGTGTTAGCTCTTCTCTAAATGTTTGATAGAATTCGCCTGTGAAGCCATCTGGTCCTGGGCTTTTGTTTGTTGGAAGATTTTTAATCACAGTTCCAATTTCAGTGCTTGTGATTGGTCTATTCATATTTTCTATTTCTTCCTGATTCAGTCTTGGCAGGTTGTGCATTTCTAAGAATTTGTCCATTTCTTCCAGGTTGTCCATTTTCTTGGCATAGAGTTTCTTGTAGTAATCTCTCATGATCTTTTGTATTTCTGCAGTGTCAGTTGTTACTTCTCCTTTTTCATGTCTAATTCTATTGATTTGAGTCTTCTCCCTTTTTTTCTTGATGAGCCTGGCTAATGGTTTATCAATTGTGTTTATCTTCTCAAAGAACCAGCTTTTAGTTTGGTTGATCTTTGCTATCGTTTCCTTCATTTCTTTTTCATTTATTTCTGATCTGATCTTTATGATTTCTTTCCTTCTGCTAACTTTGGGGGTTTTTTGTTCTTCTTTCTCTAATTGCTTTAGGTGCTGGGTCATGTTGTTACTCGAGATGTTTCCTGTTTCTTAAGGTGGGGTTGTATTGCTATAAACTTCCCCCTTAGAACTGCTTTTGTTGCATCCCATAGGTTTTGGGTCGTCGTGTCTCCATTGTCATTTGTTTCTAGGTATTTTTTAATTTCCTCTTTGATTTCTTCAGTGATCACTTCGTTATTGAGTAGTGTATTGTTTAGCCTCCATGTGTTTGTATTTTTTACAGATCTTTTCCTGTAACTGATGTCTAGTCTCATAGCATTGTGGTCTGAAAAGGTACTTGACACAATTTCAATTTTCTTAAATTTACCAAGGCTTGATTTGTGACCCAAGATATGATCTATCCTGGAGAATGTTCCATGAGCATGTGAGAAAAATGTGTATTCTGTTGTTTTTGGATGGAATGTCCTATAAATATCAATTAAGTCCATCTTGTTTAATGTATCATTTAAAGCTTGTGTTTCCTTATTTCTTTTCCTTTTGGATGATCTGTCCATTGGTGAAAGTGGGGTGTTAAAGTCCCGTACTATGAGTGTGTTACTGTCGATTTCTCCTGTTATGGCTGTTAGTATTTGCCTTATGTATTGAGGTGCTCCTATGTTGGGTGCATAAATATTTACAATTGTTATATCTTCTTCTTGGATCGATCCCTTTATCATTATGTAGTGTCCTTCTTTGTCTCTTCTAATAGTCTTTATTTTAAAGTCTATTTTGTCTGATATAAGAATTGCTACTCCAGCTTTCTTTTGATTTCCATTTGCATGGAATATCTTTTTCCATCCCCTTACTTTCAATCTGTATGTGTCTCTAGGTCTGAAGTGGGTCTCTTGTAGACAGCATATATATGGGTCTTGTTTTTGTATCCATTCAGCCACTCTGTGTCTTTTGGTGGGAGCATTTAGTCCATTTACATTTAAGGTAATTATTGATATGTATGTTCCTATTCCCATTTCCTTAATTGTTTGGGTTCGTTATTGTAGGTATTTTACTTCTGTTGTATTTCTTGCCTAGAGAAGTTCCTTTAGCATTTGTTGTAAAGCTGGTTTGGTGGTGCTGAACTCTCTCAGCTTTTGCTTGTCTGTAAAGGTTTTAATTTATCCATCAAATCTGAATGAGATCCTTGCTGGGTAGGGTAATCTTGGTTGCAGGTTTTTCTCCTTCATCACTTTAATTATGTCCTGTCACTCCCTTCTGGCTTGTGGAGTTTCTGCTGAGAGATCAGCTGTTAACCTGATGGGGATTCCCTTGTGTGTTATTTGTTGTTTTTGCCTTGCTGCTTTTAATATGATTTCTTTGTGTTTAATTTTTGACAGTTTAATTAATATGTGTCTTGGCGTATTTCTCCTTGGATTTATTCTGTATGGGACTCTCTGTGCCTCCTGGACTTGATTAACTATTTCCTTTCCTATAGTAGGGAAGTTTTCAACTATAATCTCTTCAAATATTTCCTCAGTCGCTTTCTTTTTCTCTTCTTCTTCTGGAACCCCTATAGTTCGAATATTGGTGCATTTAATGTTGTCCCAGAGGTCTCTGAGACTGTCCTCTGTTCTTTTCATTCTTTTTTCTTTATTTTGCTCTGCAGCAGTTATTTCCACTATTTTATCTTCCACCTCACTTATCCGTTCCTCTGCCTCAGTTATTCTGCTATTGATCCCATCTAGAGTATTTTTCATTTCATTTATTGTGTTTTTAACTGATGCTTGATTCATCTTTAGTTCTTCTAGGTCCTTGTTAACTGTTTCTTGCATTTTGTCTATTCTATTTCCAAGATTTTGGATCTTGGAAATAGAATCTTAGATCATCTTTACTATCATTATTCTGAATTCTTTTTCAGGTAGACTGCCTATTTCCTCTTCATTTGTTAGGTCTGGTGGGTTTTTATCTTGCTCCTTCACCTGCTGTGTGTTTTTCTGTCTTCTCATTTTGCTTATGTTACTGTGTTTGGGGTCTCCTTTTTGCAGGCTGCAGATTCGTAGTTCCCGTTGTTTTCGCTGTCTGTCCCCAGTGGCTAAGGTTGGTTCAGTGGGTTGTGTAGGCTTCCTGGTGGAGGGGACTAGTGCCTGTGTTCTGGTGGATGAGGCTGGATCTTGTCTTTCTGGTGGACAGGTCCATGTCTGGTGGTGTATTTTGGGGTGTCTGTGGACTTTTTATGATTTTAGGCAGCCTCTCTTCTAATGGGTGGCGTTGTGTTCCTGTCTTGCTAGTTGTTTGGCATAGGGTGTCCAGCACTGTAGCTTGCTGGTCGTTGAGTGAAGCTGGGTGCTGGTGTTGAGATGGAGATCTCTGGAAGTTTTTCGTCGTTTGATATTATGTGGAGCTGGGAGGTCTCTTGTGGACCAGTGTCCTGAAGTTGGCTCTCCCACCTCAGAGGCACAGCACTGACTCCTGGCTCCTCAATTTGGAATGATTCGTTGTCTATTCATGTATTCCACAGATGCAGGGTACATCAAGTTGATTGTGGAGTTTTAATCCACTGTTTCTATGGCTGCTGGGAGAGATTTCCCTTTCTCTTCTTTGTTCTCACAGCTTCCGGGTCTCAGCTTTGGATTTGGCCCCACCTCTCCATGTAGGTCGCCGGAGGGCGTCTGTTCTTCACTCAGACAGGACAGGTTTAAAGGAGCAGTTGCTTCGGGGACTCTGGCTCACTAAGGCCAGGGGGCAGGGAGGGGCACAGAGTGCGGGTGGAGCCTGCAGCAGCAGAAGCCGGCGTGACGTTGCACCAGTCCGTGGCGTGCCGTGCATTCTCCCAGGGAAGCCGTCCCTGGATCCCGGGACCCCGGCAGTGACTGGCTGCACAGGCTCCCCGGAAGGGGGGCATGGTCAGTAACCTGTGCTTGCACATGGGCCTCACGTTGGCGGCAGCAGCCCCAGCATCCCACTCCCGTCTCTGGGGTCTGCACTTTCAGCCGCAGCTCGTGCCCATCTCTGGAGCTCCTCCAAGCAGTGCTCTTAATCCCCTCTCCTCATGCACCAGGAAACAAAGAGGGAAGAAAAAGTCTCTTGCCTCTTCAGCAGGTCCAGACTTTTTCCCGGACTCCCTCCCGGCTAGCTGTGTTGCATTAGCCCCTTCAGGCTGTGTTCACGCTGCCAACCCCAGTCCTCTCCCTGCGCTCCGACCGAAGCCTGAGCCTCAGCTCCCAGCGCCGCCCGCCCCGACGGGAGAGCAGACAATCCTCTCGGGCTGGTGAGTGCCGGTTGACACCGATCCTCTGTGCAGGAATCTCTCCACTTTGCCCTACCCAGGTACGTGGGGGATTTTCTTGCCTTTTGGGAGGTCTGAGGTCTTCTGCCAGCGTACAGTAGGTGTTCTGTAGGAGTTGTTCCACGTGTAGCTGTATTTCTGGTGTATCGTGCCAGCCACCAGGAACCAAGAGCTGGGTGGGTGCCTATCTGTCCTTATTTCTTTTTGTTCATTTTTTTGTTTGGCCTGAGTGATTTCCACAACTCTGTTTTCCATCTCATTGTTCCATTCCTCTGTATCATCTTATCTATTGTTACTTCTTTCTGGTGTATTTTTTATTTCAGTTATTGTATTGTTATCTTTTTTGGGGTCCTCTTTATATTTTCTAACTCTTTGTTAAATCTTCTAACTTCTTACTCTGTTCATCCAATATTCTCCCAAGTTCTTTGAACATCTTTATAATCATTACCTTGAACTATTTATTGGGTAAATTGTTTATCTCTATTTCACTTAGTTCTTCTTCTGAGGTTTTATCTTGTTCCTTTATTTTGAACATATTCTTCTGTTACCTCATTTTTTCTAATTTGCTGTGTTTATGTCTATGTATCTGGTAGGTTGGTTACATTTCCAAACCTTGGAGAGTTGGCTATTTGCAGGAGACATCCTATGCATCTCCCTTCTGGTCACCAGAACTATATGCTCTAGGGGTTCCCCCTTTTTGGACTGCATAGGTCCTTCCATTGTGGCAGGCTGACTACTCTGGGTGGTCTGGTGGATGTGGCTGGCCCCAATTCCAGTTGGTTCTCAAGCCCTCCCTTGTGTGAAGGTTGCCTGCTGCTGGTGTGTAGGGCTAGGTTCTGGGGTAAGTGGTTGAGGCATTGTGGATACTGGATCTAGTGTCACCCTGCTAGTGTGCCGGACTGGTTCCTGACATGGCTAGCTGTGTGGTCTGGATTGTCCCAAAGTGTGTGTCAGCCTGCTGATGAGTGGGAATGAATCCTAGCGTGGCTGACTAAGGGGTCCAAGGTGTTGCAAAACTTGTATCAGCCAGCTGGTGAGTGAGGATAGGACCCAGGAGTTCCTGGGGCTAGTTCCAGTGTGCTGGTAGGCACAGCCAGGTCCCAGGGTCCCTGCCTGAGTGCCCTAGGTGTTCCAGAGCTCATGTTGGCACAATGGTGGTTGAGGCCAGATCCCAAGGTGGCTGGCTGAGGGATCCAAGGTTTCCCAGAGTTGGTGTTAGCCTACTGGTGGACAGGTCCAGGGCCCAAGGCCTCGGGGCTGATCCCAGCTTGCTGGTGGGTGGGTTGGGTACTGACATGGCAGACTGTGGGACTGTGGGGGCTCTGGTGCTGGTTCCCAAACACTGGTGCTTGAGGCCAGGTCCCAGGACTAGTGCCAGCCCACTGATAGGCATAGTTGGTTCCTGGGATCCCTGGTTGCAAGGTCCTGTGGATCCTAATGTTGGTGTGTAGGCTGATGGGCAGGGCTCAGCCTGGGGGATCCTGGTACTGGTGCCTGCCCACTGGTGGGTGAGGCTGATCCAAGGACTAGTATTGGCCGTCTGGTGTGTGAGCCCAGGTTCTGGTGGACAGGATTGTGTCTCAGGGTGGCTCTGGGCTTAAGGGCTCTTAAGGCAGCTGGCTCGCTGGTAGATGTGTCTGTGTCCCTGCCTGGCTAGTTGCTTGTCCTGAGACATCCCAGTATTGATGCTAACAGCCTGGGAGGTAGAGCTGGGTCCTTGTGCTTATAAGCCATAGGGAAGATTCCAAAACGACACTTGACAGCACCAGTGTCCTCATGGTAGAACGGGTTCTCCAAAATGCCTGTCACCAGTGTCTGTGTCCCTAGGGTGACCTCTAGCTGCCTCTTTCCTCTCTGGGAGTCTCTCTAAGATCAGCAGGTGGGGCTGACTCAGCCTCCTTTCAAATTACTGCTTCTTCCCTGGGTCCCAGAGGGTGTGCAATTTTGTGTGCACCCATCAAGAGTAATGTCTCTATTTTCCACCACACTCTATCTCCCCTGAAAGTAAGCCCTGCTGACCTTCAAAGCCAAATGTTCTGGAAGCTTGTTTTCCTCATGCAGGATCCCCAGCCTGGGTAGTCTGAAATGGAGCTCAGACACCCTCATTCTTTGGGGAGAGCTTCTGCAATTGTAATTATCCTCCTGTTTGTGGGTTTCTCACTAGTTGTATGTCTTGATTATATTGAGTCTCCACCACTCTTATTCTTCTCATTGTGGCTCCTCCTTTATATCTTTAGTTGCAGAAAGTCTTTTCCACTAGTCTTCCAGTCTTTCTCATCAATAGTTTCTCTGTAAGTAGTTGTAATTTTGGTGTGCCCATGAGAGGAGGTGAGTTCAGTGCCTTCCTACTCTGCCATCTTGGCCACTACTCTCTCTTTATAATTTTTAAGAAACTTGTTTATTGTATGATTGATCACTTGCTCAGCTACAGATGAGCCCTATAGGCTTCTAAGTTGATGTAGTGTTATCAGGTTTCTGATTATATATGACCACAAATAAAATCCAGCCTAGATGTTCATACTATGTAGCAACCTACTCAATTGACAGTAATAGTGTGCATCCATTATCTGGACTATAATCTCTGCTTACTAAACTAGTGTCTGCCATAAATAAAAGTAGATGGTGGAAATTATGAATCGTAACTATTTTGTTTCACATGTTGTTATATACTACTTTTATACTTACATGTAAACATCTATTATTTAAAGGAAACATTTATTATTTAAAGGAAAATTTGTATGTATCACATTTTCAATTTTTTTTAGAGTTGAGTTGATAACTGATGAAAACATTTTTTTAACACCATAATCACCAGCAACAATATTATACAGCAAAGCCAACTTACCAGCATAAAAAATAATTCTTCTCAGTTGTTCAGAACATATCTGGCACACAAGTAACCAAAGAATACCTAAGCAACACTTATCAGATGACAACATGAAAGAGTAAGGCAGAAAGAATAGGAAACACTGGTAAGAACATACTAAATCAAAACTTCAAAATAGCGGATACAACTATTGAGAGTTTCTTACAAACACCCTCAGCAGGCAGACAAACTTTCCACACAATAATCAATAGAATAGGGTTCCATTTGAACAGAGAAATATTTCTATCAGTGAGGCTTGGGATAAACAATTTGAAACAGATTTCTAAAATAGTAGCCATATTCACAACTCAACAGTATTCATGGGTATAATTTTTAAAACATCAACACTTTTATTGCTTTTTTCCCTGAACAATCAATCATAGTTCATAACATATTGATTAAAATAATATGAATATAAATAGAAATAAAATTATCAGAAATAAAAGTACAATCATCTGATTCTTCAAGTCAACCCATAGAATTTGGTTTACAAATTGATCAATGAAGCAAATCTCTAAGTTCTACAGTAAAATCATGGAAATTATTCAATAATTTCAACTGAAACATCAGGTCATTTCAACCCCTAAATTGAGTGCTTCCTGATAAGCATCAAGTACAATTAAATGTTATTTCAAACTTTTAATGTAATCACAACTCTTTAATAGTAAAATAATTAGTAGAGTCTGTCATTTTGGAGACTAAAAAGCTCACCACAAGCAACAGTCATTTAGACATAAACAGCTTATTTCAATTGCAGCAATCATTATTATAATTGTCTGGTTATCCATGGCTGCTCAACAAATTACCCATAAACTTCATTGCTTAAAAAAATATTTTTTTTAATATCTCGTGGTTCCATGACTTGAATGGACTTATAACTCATTCTGAGTTTCTCATGCACTTGCAATCAGATGGTGGTTGTGGCTGATGGTTCAGCTATGCCAGATGTTCAGTACACCTCCTTCATTCACACCAGTATCTAGCACCCTAGTTGATATGCCTGAAACATTTAGGCACTGGCCAGGCCACACATATGTCCTCTCCTCCCCTCCCCTCCCCTTTCTCTCTCTCTCTCTCCCTCTCTTTTCTTCCCTTCCTCCCTTGTTTTCTCCCTCCCTCCCTCCAGGCAACATCTCTATATGGCATCTTAAGAATCCTCACAATATGGCTACTCTATTACTAGTGTAGAGAATGCTTTTAGCTGCCTGGACTGGGCTTTTAAACAACATTCAAACAGAGTGGACTGATCAACCAGTATACTTACTGCACGCCAAAACAAAAAGAAACACCTGTTAAAGAAAGACAAAACAATGAAAAACCCAAACTCTAAACAATATAGTAATCACTATATCCTTTAGTCAATTACTAGCCATGTGTGAAGAGACCAGAAAATATGACGCTTGATTTGGAAAAAAAAAAAAAAAAAGAATATAAATCAAAGTTACAATGACCCAGATTTTGAATTTCCAGATAAAGACTTTAAATCATCTAGAATAAATATGGTCAAGGATTTAAATGAAAAGATGGTTATAATGAATAAACACATGGAGAATCTTAACAAAGAAAGAAAAATTAAGAAGAACCAAATGTAAAGCAACAATACACCAATAAAAATTAATTATAAAAAATAAATAAAGAAGAACTAAATGGAAATGATAACATTAAAAAGTACCATTCTTGGGAATTCCCTGGTAGCCCAGTCATTAGGACTCCATGCTTCCACTGCAGAGGGCATGGGTTCAATCCCTCGTTGGGGAACTAAGATCCTGTAAGCTGCACAGTGCAGCCAAAAAAAAAAAAAAAAGTACAATTCTTGAAATAAAATATATACTGGATGGGTACATTAAATAGGAAATAGAAGACAAAATCACTAAACTTTAATATAGGTCAATGCAATTATCCAAACTGAAAAAGAGAGAGAGAGAGAGATACTGAAAAGAAAAATACACAGAGCCTCAGAGATCTGTGGGACAATAGAAAATGGTCTAACATAGTGTAATTGAATTTTCAGAAGGAGATAAGAGAGAAAATGGGCCAAAAAATATTTGAAGAAATAATGGCCACATATTCCCCAAGTTTGAAGAAAAACATAAATTTATGTATACCAGAGGTTCAGTGAACCCCTATGAGACAAATACAAAGAAAACAATGTCCAGGTCAAACTGCTGATAACCAAAGATATTTTCATGGGTTATAGTACTCTGGTTTGATCTTTTATCTTTTCAGTACTTTAAAGATACTTCTCCATTGACTTATCACTTATATTGTTTCTGATAAAAAATACGCTGCCATCTTTATCTTTGTTACACTGTACATAACATTTTTTCTCTGCATCCTATGAAGATTTTCTCTTTATCACTGACTTTGAGAAATTTGATTATGATACACCTTGGTACAGAGTTTTCATGCTTATGAACTTGGAGTTTTTTGAGCTTCTTGAATCTGTGGATTTATACTTTTCATTAAATTTGGAAAAATTTTTGGCCATTAATTTTTCAAAATTTTTTCTGTCCCCACTTCTGTCCTCTCCTTCAGGAACTCCAATTACACATATTATAGGGCACTTGAAATTATCTCATAGCTCACTGATGCTCTCTTAATATTTATTTAATTCTTGTTCTTCTGTGTTATTTTTTTTGTTTCTATTGTTCTGCATTCAAGTTTATTAATATTTTCTTGTGTAATGTCTAATTTGCCATTAATTCTACCCAGTTTATTTTTTACTTCACACATTGTAGTTTTGATCTCTAGAAATTCAATTTGGGCTTTTTTATAGCTTTCATGTCTCAACTTAACTTTTTGAACAAATGGAATATTGTTATAATAAATGCTTTAATGTCATTGTTTGCTAATCCTAATATCTATGCCAATTCCAGGTTGGTTTTGATTGATTGAGTTATCTACTCATTATGGCTGATACAACTGACCCTTGAATAACATGGGTTTGAATGCACAGGTTCAGATTTCTTTCACTAAATACATACTATAATGCTACACGATCCAAGTTTGGTTGAGTTCATGGATACAAAATCCCAGATACTGAGGGCTGACTCTAAAGTTATATGTGATTTAATGGAAGTTTGGCTTCCCTAACCCCCACATTGCTCAAGGTCAACTGTGTTTTCCTGCTTCCTTATTTGACTGGTAACTTTTAATTAAATGCCAGACATTGTAAAATTTACCTTGTTAGATCACAGGTGTTTTTGTACACCTGTATATATTGAGCCTTTTTCTGGGACACAAGCTGTAAACTGTTGGAAACAATTTGATCCTTTCACATCTTGCTTTTAAGATTTGTTAGGCAAGACTGAAGCTCAAACTGGGGCTAATTCTTCCTCATTACAAAGGTCCCTCTGTATAGTCTACACAATGTCCCATGAATCATGAGGCTTTTCATTCTGGCTTCTGTGAGCACTGAGCACTGAACTCTAATACTTTCAGGCAGTTCTTTCTCCAGACGCAAGTAGCTTCCTAAGACATATGTGCTGATTAGTACTCATTTGACTACTCAAGAAAGAGAATCTGAAGATCTTTAGAGTTCTCTTTTTTGCACATCACTCCTTTATAGCACTCTGTCTTGTCAATTCTAACCTCTCTGATCTCCCTGAACTCAGTTTTGGATCTTTAACCCAGGGATTCTGTCATGCTTCTGCCTGGGTTCCTCCTTCCTGTACCATGCCCTAAACACTCTCTCAAAGCAAAAAATAAAAACTTGGGTAATCATACGAGACATCTCATTTTTTTATCTCTCATAGATCACTGTCCTTCATTTCCTTTTGTCCAAAGCTTTAAAATTTGTTGTTCCTGATAATTTGCCTGTTTTTGGTTTCTTTAGATAAGATGGTAAATCTAGTCCTTATTATTCCATTTGGCTGAAAGCATAAGTGCTCTGTTATATGTAAAAAAAATTAAAATTTTATATGCAAAATAATAGGTTACAAGTTAAAAATGGAAAATTACCAAATATAATGTATTAAGATTAATTTTAGGAGAACCAGTGAATTAATTTGAGGAACAAGCTAAAGAAAATATTATAATATAGAAAGTCAGTTTGGAGACCTACCAACTTTGATAGAAACATTTGTTAAAAACCTGCCTCTCTCCACCCTCGTATTGTATCTCAGTGTATGGACACAGAAGGTATCAAAAGCCTGAAAAGCCACTGCTAGAAAACACTTAAAAGAGCAAAGTAAGATGGCCTAAATAAAGTCTGAACCCAGGAGAAAATGCTTGTTATTCATGAAAATGAAAATATAGATTGGTAAGGATTGGTAAGAGTTTTAAACTCCAGGATAACCTAAAGCCCCTCTCATATATCATGCAGTACGCCTACATGCTATCTGATATTTAAAATGGCAAAATACTTATCTTAAGGTTCCAAACAGTTTGGCCCATAAAATGCATGTTCCATTTTACTTTTTATACAATTAATATCTTCTTCCTTCTCATCTTTCACAAAAGAAATAGCATCCTCTTGATTTTATCTTCATCCTCCAGTTCAAGACATTGTCCATCAATTCTTCCCATCTCTTACACTTCAACTTGTCCCTTCTTCTAGATCTTTTCCCTTAATTGTCAGGCATTCCAGTTCTTCACCAGCTGTAAACAAATTTTCCATCAACCCTCTTCCTTTTCAAGCTCTAACCTCATCTCTCTCATTTCCTTTCATCACCAAATTTCTCTTCCATTTCCTTCTGAATTGAAACCTTTCTTCAACCTTCTTGTATAAAAAATTCAAAAATATCTTCACCATACCCATTCTTCTTGAACTCGCTACTAGCTCTTTTTGATGAACTAGCTCTTTCCTTAGTTTCTGAAACTTTATTTTCTTTGGAATTTCTCTACCAATACAGATCATCAGTGAGACTTAGTTTTCAGCTGTTATCTCATACCACAGTCTCCCTTTGGACAATATTATCCACTCCCTCAGCTAGTGATTCCCAGCACTGTATCTCTAGGATTGAGCTCAGATTTGAGCTCCAGATTTTATCCTACTCACATTGAATGTTTCCTGGAATGTGTCATGCCTTTGCCCAAGCTATTTCTGACTTGTTGCACCATTCTATCTACTCTATCTTCCTTTAAAAATAAGTATTAATTTCTCCAGACCCTACCTTCCACGTGAAGCACTTATGGGTCTATACACACAGCATGTAAACACAAAATCAGTTTCTTTTCCATTAGCCCCACCCACATTGGGCCTTCTCACTAATGGTATAAGTCATACAAGTTTTAATTGTTCAATCAAGAAGACTTACAGGACCCAAAATAACAATGCTTTCAAGTCTACAGTTTATTGCAAGAAATGGATACAATACAGCTATAGCATTCAAGTAAGAATATGCATAATAATCAAAGACTATCTCATAGCAGGGGTTCTGGAGAAACCAAGTGCAAAATCCTATTGTCCTCCCTTTGTGAGGGCCATGGCAGGATGTACCTTCTCTCTTGAATCAGGAACCATCATTATGACACTGAACACTCTGGAACCAGAGATGCTAAAATGAAGTCATCACTAGGGTTTTGGGTTTTTTGTTTTTTTACTGGTCATATAGGCATATTCTTTTTGTTTAGTCTGCTCAAACAGCAGATTCTTCCAGGGGTCTCACCAAGTCCAGGCACAACTTATCAATCTTACCATTACCAATAAACAATGACACAAAACACCTGAAACTCTTCAGACTAATCGTTACAGAACAATACTTTTACTGACTTGGGGTCAGTGCCATACACAGACAAGGAGAACAGCTCAGGCTAATTCTAAGCCTATTGGAATTAACTCTCACAGAACAACCTTTACTAAAATACTTATCAAAGTCTGATTTTTGGCATTTATCTGTCTTCAAAAATAGACTATAAGCTCCATGAAAATAAGAACTATATTTTACTTGCCTTGAATTTAAATATCTAAATTAGTATCATGCATTAATTAAATATATTCTCCTATCTTCCTTAAATATATCAAAGACCAAATTAACCAAAGGACCAAATCACTGACAGATAGGCAAGTAGAAATACAATGAAAAAGTTTATATCCATGCAGAGATTTCATTATACATAAAGTTATAGCTTCAAATTTGCAAATTAGAATTTGCAGCAGCATAAGTTCATTGGCTATTTGAAAAATCTAGCTAGAGGACATATTTTATTTTCAATAATAAAAAAGCCCTACAAAAGTAGAAATAGAATAGAATAATAAAATAAAATAATAAAAGTAGAATAGGAAAATAAACCCATCATCAAACTATTATGACGATCAACTCATGGCTACTCTTGGCAAATACATTTTTTAACTTGATCAACTAAGTTTTAAAACCAAAATTAAGGGCTTCCCTGGTGGCGCAGTGGTTGAGAGTCCACCTACCGATGAAGGGGACACGGGTTCGTGCCCTGGTCCAGGAAGATCCCACATGCCGCAGAGAGGCTGGGCCCGTGAGCCATGGCCGCTGAGCCTGCGCATCCGGAGCCTGTGCTCTGCAATGGGAGAGGCCACAATAGTGAGAGGCCCACACACCGCAAAAAAAAAAAAAAAAATTAAAACAGCAAAAACATGAATTTATATTAGTAGCTAAAATCAAATTTAAAATGTTTCACAACCATTGACCATGTTAAGGGCTTTTTGCTCTTCGCCATTCTCTGGAAATATATTGTCTATATTCATCACAGCCATTGGCATGCTTCTCTTAATAAAATCAACTCTTTCAAGGAATATTTCTGACTTGATTTAACTTACAGGCAATTGAAAAGCCAGGACTAATCTTGAAACTAAACACAGCTTCAGAACAAACTGACATAAGATATGCACTGCCTAAAGGACTTAATTTCACTATATCACCTAACTTATCACTAACCTCCAACATAGTGCTACCTAAATTACAAAGAGAGTGGATGTTATATGTTCCTGAGTTATCACAAGCATCAGCTGAGGCTCCAGTTACAGGATATGCTCCGTCTCGTTGATACAGTACAAGGAGACTGGTGTACAATTTCCCAAGTGCAGTCTCTGTGATAGGGATGGAGGTAGGTGCATTCTCCTAGCTAATGCACAGGCTTCCAGCTACGTCAGGATTATATGTTGGTGCTGTGTAAGTGTTTTTTTGGGTGATGACACTTGTATCCTCTGAGAGCTAACTCAGTCGACCCCCAGATTTCACTGTAGCATTAACCTATTATAGGAATCAGAAGAATGTCATGAGCTGTCTCTCTGGAATAGTGACAAGCAGAGGGAGAATAAATCTATTGTGAGCCTATACTGTCACTTTAAGCAAAACAATGTGAGAGAGAGAAACTACAAATAGCAGTTACCAACCTATTACTGCTTCTTGATATATTTTATCATAAGAGTCTCTGATCTCTTTTTCATTCATACAGCAATACAATTGGGACCCATGTTAAAATGCAGACTCTAAGTTTGGTATTCAGCCTTTTTAATTTTTGTTTTGACCACCTCTATTTGATCTGTTTAACTTTGCTTTGCAGATGCATCAAGTGTTTCTTTGCTGCACTATCACAAAATTCAAGTCTTTGAAGTGTTGTTTTCATGTTATTTTTTGATACCCCACAAACTCTGGTTAGATTTTCCTCTTTTTTATAGTAAGAAATACTCTAAAGAAATAATACATAGTTTCATTTCTCAACTTCCTTCTCTAGTAAGCAGATTTCTCATGAATTCATTATTATCTAAATTATCTCTGAGAAAAATTGTAAAAGGAAGACCAACTTGCCCAGAGCAATTAGCATGAGAAGAGGGTCCTGTCATAGGCAACGTATTACTTGAAGCTCTTTATCTATGACCCTGGTGATGTAAGAGACACAGAACTGAAGTCTTGTCAGGAAGGGTGACTTCCAGTCAGAGGAAAAGGATACTAGTTTGATATTCTAGCTGTTGGATTATTGTTATTAAACAATAAGTGACTGAAGAAGAATAGAAGAGACAGTGTTGCAGTCTTGTCACACATGGATAAAATCTCTGGAGAATCATTTCTAACTTGCCATTGCTGTTGTAGGAGCTACCAACTGCATGCCCAATTAAGTAAGTGACCACTCTTATTCTGTGTAATAAAAATTACCTCAGTCTTAGCATCCCTAAAATGGGGCTATTACTGTCTATTTAGGTATAAATAGACAATAAATTTTCTTAAAGAAATTGCAATTGTAAGTTGTGGCCTAAAACCCAACTGCTTGTATATCAAATTCAGCTTGGGAGAAATTTACTGATCTAGGTCATTTCCCTTTAGTCAGTGTTCCTGAGGACTAGTCCAACCAGATCATCTTTCACAAGGATTTTCTAGTGCCACAGTGATTTCCAGCTTTCTGCCAATAGAGTCACCCTCATTGTAACTAACAGTTTCCTTACCAGGGAGAGTTGCAAAAACCTTGAAGTTCACTCTCAACAGGCAGTATACTGATAATTATCTCCTTCTTCCTCTCTAAACCTGCTCCTCTTCTGTTATTTTCTATCTATTTTAATGGCATCATTATCTACCTATTTGTCCAAGCTAGAAATGGCAAAGTTTTTTCAGTTATCCACTTTTCCTCTTTCTCCACGTTTAGGAGGTTTCCACCATGTCATGGCCATTCTACCTCTGATAGGTCTTTTATGTAGATCCCCTCCTCCACGCTCCTACTGCGTTAGTTTTTGCAATCCTCATGTCTCACCTTGGCCATGGAAGTAAAATGGTTAAATGGTTTAAGAAATGGTTAAATTTGCCTTTGTTTTTTCCTCTTTCACACTGATGCATGGATTAATTTTCTAAAATTCCTTCTTATAAAATAGTCATTGATTTTCTACAACCTATAAAATAAAGACATTACTCAAGTAATATTTGTAGAGTATCTACTATATGCTAGGAATTAAGAGCTCACTGTAAAAAAGTAAGAAATATGAAAGAAAGATAAAGTCTCTTGCCTTCAAGGAGCTCACAATCTAGAAGGGAAAATAGCATATCAACATAATGTGGCAAGTGTATGTTATTAGAGTAATATGCAATGGTCAGTGGTAGCATAAAATGCAAAAGAGTGAGCAATTCCACATGGAGGTATTGAAGAGGAGTGTATAGATTTTACTGTGTCTGGAAGCATATATAAGCTTTTTCCATGTAAACAAATGAGAGAAGGCCTTCTAGGCCAAGACAACAACGTGTGCAAAGGTTCTAATACCTAGGTAAGCATAGATTATTTAGGGAACTACGTTATTGGACATTGGAGAAGAGGATATAAATGGTATTAGGTGATATACACAAAAGAGTCTAAAAATTGACCTGAAGGTTATGATAAGCCATTAAAGAGATTTAAACAGGATAATAACAAGGATCATGTTTGTGTTTTGGAAAAAAGCAGAAATGAAAGAGAGAACAATTGGAACATTATTACAATAGGTAAGATATGATGAAGCCCTCAGTTTAAATAACAGCAATGACATTTGTAGTGCTAGAGTTAGTCCAGACAAAAGCTGACTCCTTACCAAGAAATGAAAGGCCCTGCAAAATGCAGTCTTGATCTATCAGAGTTCCTGGCACATAGGAGATACTCAATACACTCCATAAATAATTGCTGAATAAATAACTAAATAAAGTTACTTTCTGTATCTGTTATCTATTGCTTCATAAGAAATCATTCCAAAACTTAGTAGCTTAAAACTACAAAGTTTATTACTTTCCACAAGTTTGTTGGTTAGCTGCATGGTGCTCATGTTGATTTTTGCTTGAGTTCATACATATGACTGCATTCAGCCTGCTTGTCAACTGGAGATGGATTCCTCCAGAGACTCATACCTTCACATGGTCTCTCTCCTTTCATGAGATCTCTGCATATGCAATGTGTGTGTGTGTGTGTGTGTGTGTGTGTGTGTGTCCGTCCTTGTCTTTCTCTGGGATATGAGACATGTGGTCTCTCTCTATGAATCTCCCTCCACATGGTCTCCCTCTCCATGGGATCTCTCTCCACATAGTCTCTCTTTCATTGGGATCTCTTTCCATGTTGCTACTCCTTCTCCATGAGATCTCTAATGGCTAATCTGGGCTTCTTCAGCCATGACAGTCTCAGGGCTCCAACCAGGCAAGTCTTGTGCATGAGTGTTTGTCCAGCCCCTATATATCACATGGTCAAGCCCCAACATGAGAGAAGATTATACAAAATGAGTCTTCCAGGAGGCATGATTCCTTAGAAGCCATTATTACAGCAGCCACACATCTCTATACTCAGTGTATACTACTTCCCTCACAAGAACACAATATTCTAATCTATTGTTTTTCTCCTAGGTTCCCAGACATGTAATGAACTTTTATAGCTTCTTAACTGTACCTAGGCTTCTCCTCTTATATTTCATAGTGCTCCCATCTGCCTTGGAATATTCTCTGCCTCAGATAGAAAGTACTTACTTTCAAAAGTCAGCTGCAGTGGCTGAAAAGCCTGAAAATACAGGGGAGGAACAATCCTTTCCCTGAATCACTTTTATCCTAAATTATAGTAGTAATCTCAATGTACCAGAATTATCTATTGACATGTCTTTCTCTAGTCAGCATTTGAGCATCTCAAAGGTAGTCATTATGTTTCATTCATCTTTGTGTATCCAATAGTTATAATCAATTATCCTCATTCTTGATGCAGAGTTGCTTCTCAAACATTTACTGGGTGAATGACTCTGTTCTTAACTTATATGCATAGGGTTATGAATCATTTTGTAGACTATGCACATCATTATGGAAAGAATAGCCTAAAAATAAATTATATATATTCAACAGATTTTACTCAGAAATAGAGACCTAAAAGATGTATTAGAACATTACATGCCTTCACATAAGCATGTAAAGAAGCGACAATATTGTCTTAGTGGCTAGCACGAGATTTCTCTTTAGAGATGGAAATCCCTTGATAAGTCAATGCAAGATATATCAGTTCCAGGAATGAGATCTGGCTACCTTATAAAAGGTGGACCAGGGTCCCAAGAATACCATCAGTGTGGAGGGTAACCCCAGCATCCTTGGCAGAACTAGCAAAATGATCCCTAACTAGACTGGTTTCTATAACGCTTACTTCTGAGATCCATATTTTGGGAAATAAAGAGGAGTTTCCATTGAAAGGGGGAGATAATCACTCAGATTTCACTTCTGAATCCACTTTGGAGGCCCACCCTCTTAACCTCCAATAGGGTCCAATACCTTGGGTCAATCTATGCATGTGGTACTGTCAATCAAATGTGGTTCAAGGGCTTCCCTGGTGGCGCAGTGGTTGGGGGTCCGCCTGACGATGTGGGGGGCGCGGATTCGTGACCCGGTCCGGGAGGATCCTGTGTGCAGCAGAGCGGCTGGGCCTGTGAGCCATGGCCGCTGAGCCTGCGTGTCCGGAGCCTGTGCTCCGCGGCGGGAGGGGCCAGAGCAGAGAGGCCCACATACCGCAAAAAAAAAAAAAAAAAAAAAAAAAAAAATGTGGTTCAAAGAGCACTCTAAATTATAAACAATGTGCCACAACTGTGAATTTCCAGAAACCCCAGTGAGTGATGTAACAGCCTGCCCTATGGTCCTCCTAGGGGATGAAGTTCTTTTAACATCTGGAAGTGTGTACTAAAGGGCCTAACAATAATCCTAGCAGCTACTAGCAGCAACTTCAGGTAACAATTAGGCACTGGTTTATTTATTATGCTGTGGCAGAGGCAGTAACACTCATCCAATATTCTGTTTGCTCCCAACACTTCCTAACCTCTTTGCATCTTGATGAAGATATATGACTGCTTCTGGCCAAAGACATGAGTGGAGAAAAGCCTGTGCATGATTCTCAAGTCTCTCTCTTCCCCTGCCATGATGTCTGAGTGCAGAGCTCTAATCCAAATGTTGCTGCTACAAGACTTCAGAGCCTACATCAATCCAGATGCAGAGCCCACTGTCAACCACAATAATATGTTTCAGGAGCAAGAAATAAACTTTTGTATGTTAAACCACTGATATTTGGAGGTTGTTTATTACTGACAATGCAATTTAGCCTAGTCTGGCTAATACATATTATTCAAATATAGGGTTGTTGTTTTTTTCCAGTTATCCTTAAATAATACTTCAACAGACATTTATTATCTACTATGTGCCAAGCACTCTACTGAATATTTAGGATATAACAGTTAACATTTTTTGGTAGAAATTAGAACTTTATTATATTATAAACATTTCCAGAATATAAACTGTTTTTGTATCAAGACTTCTTGAAACATTTAAACTGTATGTAACTTAAGCTTTTTATAATGTATGTCATTTCCCACTTTCCAATCTAGAAAATATACTGCAAGTTAGATCTAACGAAGGAAAAAAAATCAATCTAAACTGCTTCACAGAGAAAGCTAATGAATATAAAAACACCCACCCCAAACTAAAACCCAATCAAGAAATGGATTCTGTAAAGCCTATTAATCCTCCAATTTAAAATAAATGACCTCCCAAGGGAAAAATACTTCCACCATCATAGCAATTTGATGAATAAAGCAGAGCCACCCTCATTAAGAGAAGTTACATTATGTATAAGAAAAATGTAGTAATGATTTTAGAAGAGAGGAAAAGTAATTTCCATGTTGGAGAGAAAGTACACTAAATGTTTTCTGTTCACTTAGCCTTTGTACCTGTTCACATGAAAAGAGCGATATGAACATGGACATCGTAAAACCAAGCTCCTCAACTATTTTTTCCAGTTTAACCTCAGGAGAACCAATACAAGAGCTTCAAAATCCAAGGATAGACTAGTCCCAAAGCATCTCCTCTTCTGTCCTTTCTTTCCCTTGTTCGTTTATCTCTTTTCTACGCTTATGTTCCTCTTCCTTAGAGGCTACATCTTGGCTTTTTTTATCCTTTCGGTTCTTAAGCTTTTCTGTACTGACTCTGTTTCCACCTCTGTTTTGTTTCTTTGGATGCTCTTGTGTTTGTCTAAATCTATTTCCTCATAAGCTTTCTTCCTCTTATGCTTGGGCCGCTCCTCTTCTGGTTTATCCCAGCCTTCCTCTGGGTGCATTTTTCTCTTCTGATGTATCTGTTTATAACTAGTTTGATGGACACTGGTACTGTTTTCTAAGGAGAGGTGCCTGTAAACTCCAGATTCTACACTGTATGAGCTACAGTTATATTCTTGTTGACTAAAGTTCAGGGCTACTGGTTTTCCTGAGAAACAGTCCCTGGTGAATTGACAATAGCTCAGGGAGTCTAGTCTCAGTCTGCTGTCATGAGCTGGTAGCCACTGAGGTAACCGCTTCTCCACTGCTTGTGAAATATTGCATGGTCTTCAGTAGGTCTGGACGGGTTCATAAGGGAGTCTTTGATCAAACATTCTACACCTGGGTCTAGAATCAACCTCTTCTTTGTATCCACAGGTTTCCAAATAATCCTCTCTCATCTTTCTGAAACAAGTCTTTGGCTCTAAGCCTCTGGCTTTCTGCACTTTGATATAATCTTCAAGTTCATCTTGAAAAGAGTCAGGTGTCTTCTTTGAATGCTTCATTAGGTAGACAAGGGATTCTCCTTATCAGGTTGAGAACTTGGTGTAGAAATCTGATCATATTCACCCATTAATTGCTTCAGTTTTTTAGCATGAACTTTCCCCAAATAGTGAAACTGTGCAACAACTGAGGAGCTAAAAACCATGATGCAGAGATTAAAAAATATATTTTTTGTCCAATATTCCACTCCCATTCACCTCATAATGTGAAATCCACTGTGATTCAAATTATGGCACTATTCCTTATAAGCCTTTTACAAAAGGTATCTGTATAAAGTTCAGTCTTTGCTCATTCAACGTGGTATCTCCTCTGAGGCAGTGGCGGCCATCTACAACTACTGTCCCCTTCCCCGTCAACATCACCAGTCAGTGGGTAGGCCGAGGTGGCAGAGGCGGAGAGGCAGGGACAACCGCTGCCACCACCGCTGCCTCCACTGCCAAGCAAGTGGGGTGGGAGCAGGAGGTGGAGATTGGACTTCCTGAGGGGAAGTCGCTGCCACTACCAGCGGCTGACTGGACAGGACTGCCGCCATAGCGGCGAGGTGCGCTACCCCAGTTAACATTTTTAAAATGTTGTCCTTGTGGAGTTTATATTCTAATCAAGAAAATCACAATCACTATCAATAATCATGACCACTAACTACAAAGAATGTTGAAAAATAAAGGAGATACTGTCATAATATTATTAAGGACATTATTATTTATATGTGAGTTTTTCTTATTCACAAAATTAGAATATGCTTACTTTAGCTGAGTACATATTATATAATTGATTTAACTTTGATTCAATATTTGCTTCAAATTATTTAAAATGTACAGAATTTTCAAAGGAGCATCAACAATTTTAACAATTTTGAAGAAAGGTGAATGAAGAAGCAAGCAGTCTACTGCTTGGCCAAAGGTCACTGTCATGCTAAATATAGTACAGACTGTGCTCACTGAGAGAAGTCAGTCATCATCAGCTTCCAGTCATTATTTGAAAGGCATTTAGAAGGCAAAGCCAGATTTCTTCTTTTCATTTGCTAAGATAAAACACTGATCCAAGTGTCTCAAATTCAAGTGTCTTTGGTTCCAAGAAAGTAATAAAGGAGTAAAGAAAACCAGATTTTTTGTGTGTCAGCTGCTAAAAATATAACTATTTTTTATTTTATTGAAATATCGTTTAACTATGTCTAATAATGCAAACATGTATTATAGCAGAGATTACATTTTAAATTGTACCTTAAATAAACACATTGGCAGAATCAAGATGGCAGAGTAGGAGGACACAGAGTTCAAGTCTCCTCACAGCTAGGGCCCCTGCTAGATGCTGGTGGGGGACCTCAGACACCTAAGTTGATGGGAGGAATCCTCACTTGACCAGGTAGGATGAGGGAGGGAAGGGGAGGGACAAGGAAAAATAGAGGTGAGATAGGACAAGCACCCCTGAGGGAGCCTGAGGGAGGGGAGAGGTTCCCATGCTTGGAAGGGCTCACTCAAGATGGGGAGATC
Source organism: Mesoplodon mirus (assembly GCF_964341445.2). Lineage (NCBI taxonomy): Eukaryota > Metazoa > Chordata > Mammalia > Artiodactyla > Ziphiidae > Mesoplodon > Mesoplodon mirus. The sequence goes on from NC_138992.1 coordinate 46,473,480, forward strand.
AGCAGGGATTGGAGGGGGATGCGGTGTCTCCCCTGCCCACTTGGGCCCTGGGAATCCTGCTGGGATCCCAGGCCTTAATGCCCAGATCCCAAGGCCTCCTCCAGCCAGATGATTCCCAGGCCTGAGCCTCCTCCCCCAACCAGGCCTCTTCTAGTTGCATGGGTCCCAGGCCTGAGCCACCCCATGACCAATGCCTCTTCTGGCTGCATGGGTCCCAGGCTTAAGACCCACCCCCACCAAAGCCTCCTCTGGCTGTGTGGGTCCTGGCAGCCTGAGTACCATCCCTGACAGGGCCACCTCTGGCCACATGGGTCCAGGTGGGTTGAGTGCCGCCCCCCTCCAAGGCCTCCTCTGACTGTGCTGGCCCCTGTGAGTGCACCGATGGAGGCCTGTGCCCCAGCACTGGTCCTCTGGGCCAGCTCCAGGAACAGACGCTGGTGAGAGGAAAACACGCAGAAGTGGGGCTGACACAGTGGGTCCAGAGACCTCTTTAGAGGTCTTGGGGACCTACTGGGGAGGCGGGAATAGGATGTAGCTCACCATCAGGGCAAGAACATTGATAGAGGAGGCACTAGGGAATTTTTTATTATTTTATTTTTCATTTCTTATTTTTGAATTTTTTAGTATTTTTATCTTTTATTTTTATTCTTACTTTTTTACTTAATTTAAAGTTTTTTATGTTGTTTATTCTTTTTGCTGTTGTTCTGTTTTGTTTTGTTTAATTGTTATTTTTCTAATTTTTTTTAGTTTTTATCCTTTGTTATTATTATTCTCTTTTCTGTTTGTTGATTTTTTTCTTTTCTTCTCTTTTTTTTTTTTTTCTTTTGACTCTCCACTCAGCCTGCAGGGTCTTGGTTCTCAGGGCAGTGGACGGGCCTATGCACCTGGGGTGGGAGTACCAAGCCCAAGTGCTAGACTAACAGAGAACTTCAGGTCCCAGGGAATATTAATTGGTGTGAGGTCTCCCAGAAACCCTCATCTAGGCACCAAGACCTGGCTCCACCCAACTGCCTGCAAACTCCAGGGCTTGATGACTTAGGGCAAACAACCAGCAAGACAGGAACACAGCCCCACCCATCCAAAAAAAAAAATGACAAAAAAAAAATATTAGGAAGGAGCAAGAAAAAACATACAAGACCAAATAAATGAAGAGGAAATAGGCAACCTATCTGAAAAAGAATTCAGAGGAATGATAGTAAAAATGATCCAAAAACTTGGAAATAGAATGGAGCAACAGATCAAGAAAATACAAGAAATGTATAATAAGGACCTAGAAGAACTAAAGAGCAAACAGTGATGCACAACACAATAACTGAAATGAAAAATACTCTAGAAGGAATCAACAGCAGAATAACTGAGAGAGAAGAACTATAAGTGAACTGGAAGACAGAATAGTGGACATAACTGCTGCGGAGCAGAATAAAGAAAAAAGATGGAAAAGACATGAGGACAGTCTCAGAGACCTCTGGGACAACATTAAAGGCACCAACATTAGAATTATAGGGGTCCCAAAAGAAGAAGAGAAAGAGAAAGGGTCTGAGGAAATATTTGAAGAGATTATAGTCAAAAACTTCCCTAACATGGGAAAGGAAATAGCTGCCCAAGTCCAGGAAATGCAGAGTCCCATACAGGCTAAACCCAAGGAGAAACAAACCAAGACATATATTAATCAAACTAACGATAATAAAAATCAAGAAAAAAAAACAGTAAAAGCATCAAGGAAAAAACAACAAATAATATACAAGGGAATCCCCATAAGTTTATCAGCTACTTTTCAGCAGAAACACTGCAGGCCAGAAGGGAGTGACAGGATATATTAAAAGTGATGAAAGGGAAAAACCTACAACCAAGATTACTCTAACCAGCAAGGATCTCATTTGGATTTGACAGAGAAATCAAGAGCGTTACACACAAACAAAGACTAAGAGAATTCAGAACCATAAAACCAGCTTTACTATAAATGCTAAAGGAAATTCTACAGGAAGGAAACACAAGAGAAGGAAAAGACCTAAAAAAACGAACCCAGAACAATAAAGAAAATGGTAATAGGAACATATATATTGATAATTACCTTGAATGTAAATGGATTAAATGCTACAACCAAAAGACATAAATTAGGTAAATGGAAACAAAAAGAAGTCCCATATATATCTGTCTACAAGAGACCAACTTCAGAACTAGGGACACATACAGACTGAAAATGAGGGGATGGAAAAAGATACTCCATGCAAATGGAAATCAAAAGAAAGCTGGAGTAGCAATACTAATTTCAGAGAAACTAGGTTTTAAAATAGACTCTTACAAGAGATAAAGAAGGACACTACCTAATGATTAAGGGATCAATCCAAGAAGAAAACATAACAATTGTAAACATTTTTTAACATCTTTATTGGAGTATAATTGCTTTACAATAGTGTGTTAGTTTCTGCTTTATAACAAACTGAATCAGCTATACATATACGTATATCTCCATATCTCCTCCCTCTTGCATCTCCCTCCCACCCTCCCTATCCCACCACTCTACATGGTTACAAAGCACCAAGCTGATCTCCCTGTGCTATGTGACTGCTTCCAGTAGCTATTTCTTTTACATTTGGTAGTGTATATAGATACATGACACTCCCTCACTTTGTCCCAGCTTACCCTTCCCCCTTCCCGTGTCCTCAAGTCCATTCTCTACATCTAAGTCTTTATTCCTGTCCTGCCCCTAGGTTCTTCAGAACATTTTCTTTTCTTTTTTTTTAGATTCCATATATATGTGTTAGCATACGGTATTTATTTTTCTCTTTCTGACTTACTTTACTCTGCATAACAGTCTCTAGGTCCATCCACCTCATTACAAATAAAGCAATTTCATTTTGTTTTATGGCTGAGTAATATTCCATTGTATATATGTGCTACATCTTCTTTATCCATTCATTTGTCGATGGACACTTAGGTTGCTTCCATGTCCTGGCTACTGTAAACAGATCTGCAATGAACATTTTGGTACATGACTCTTTTTGAATTACGGTTTCTCAGGGTATATGCCCAGTAGTAGGATTGCTGGTTCGTATGGTACTACTTTTTTAGTTTTTTAAGGAACCTCCATACTGTTCTCCATAGTAGCTGTATGAATTTACGTTCCCACCAACAGTGAAATAGGGCTCCCTTTTCTCCACACCCTCTCCAACATTTATTTTTTGTAGATTTTTTGATGATGGCCATTCTGACTGATGTGAGGTGATACCTCATTAGAGTTTTGATTTGCATTTCTCTAAAGATTAGTGATGTTGAACATCCTTTCATGTGTCTGTTGGCAATCTGTATATCTTCTTTGGAGAAATGTCTGTTTAGGTCTTCTGCCCATTATTGTATTGCATGTTTGTTTTTTTTGATATTGAGCTGCATGAGCTGCTTGTAAATGGAGATTAATCCTTTGTCAGTTGCTTCATTTGCAAATACTTTCTCCCATTCTGAGGGTTGTCTTATCATCTTGTTTACAGTTTACTTTGCTGTGCAAAAGCTTTTAAGTTTCATTTGATCCAATTTGTTTATTTTTGTTTTTATTTCCACTTCTCTAGGAGGTGGGTCAAAAAGCATCTTACTGTGATTTATGTCATACACTGTTCTGCCTATGTTTTCCTCTAAGAGTTTTATAGTGTTTGGCCTTACATTTTGGTCTTTAACCCATATTGAGTTTACTTGTGTGCATGGTGTTAGGGAGTGTTCTAATTTCATCTTTTACATGTATATGTCCAGTTTTCCCAGCACCACTTATTGAAGAGGCTGTCTTTACCATTGTATATGCTTGCCTCCTTTATCAAAAATAAGGAGACCATATGTGCATGGGTTTACCTCTGGGCTTTCTATCCTGTTCCAGTGATCTAAATTTCTGTTTTTGTGACACTTCCATACTGTCTTGATTGCTGTAGACTTATAGTATAGCCTGAATTCTGGGAACCTAATTCCACGAGCTCTATTTTTCTTTCTCAAGATTGCTTGCACTGTTTGGGATCTTTTGTTTTTCCAAACAAATTTTGAACTTTTTTGTTCTAGTTCTGTGAAAAATGCCATGGGTAGTTTGATAGGGATTGCACTGAAACTGTAGATTGCTTTGGGTAGTGTATTCATTCTCACAATGTTGATTTTTCCATTCCAAGAACATGGTATATCTCTCCATCTGTTTGTATCATCTTTAATTTCTTTCATCAGTGTCTTATGCATTTGTGCATACAGATCTTTTGTCTCCTTAGGTGGGTTTATTCCCAGGTATTTTATTCTTTTTGTTACAATGGTAAATGGGAGTGTTTCCTTAATTTCATTTTCAGATTTTTCATCATTACTGTATAAGAATGCAAGGGATTTCTGTGCATTAACTTTGTATCCTACTTCTTTACCAAATTCATTGATTAGCTCTAGTAGTTTTCTGGTAGCATCTATAGGGCTTTCTATGTATCGTAACATGTCATCTGCAAACAGTGACAGTTTTACCTCTTCTTTTCTGATTTGGATTCCTTTTATTTCTTTTTCTTCTCTGATTGCTGTGGCTAAAACTTCCAAAACTATTTTGAATAATAGTGGTGAGAGTGGACAGCCTTGTCTTCTTCCTGATCTTAGAGGAAATGGTTTCAGTTTTTTATGATTGAGGATGATGTTGGTTGTGGATTTGTCATATGTGGCCTTTAATATGTTGAGGTAAGTTCCCTCTATGCCTACTTTCTGAAGGGTTTTTTTAATAAATAGGTGTTGAATTTTGTCCAAAGCTTTTTCTGCATCTATTGAGATGATCATATGGTTTTTTCTCCTTTGGTTCGTTAATATGGATTATCACATTGACTGATTTGATTATATGGGAGAATCCTTACATTCATGGGATAAACCTCACTTGATTATGCTGTATGATCCCTTTAATGTGCTGTTGTATTCTGTTTGCTAGTATTTTGTTGAGGATTTTTCATCTATGATCATCAGTGATACCACCCTGTAGTTTTCTTTCTTTGTGATATCTTTGTCTGGTTTTGATGTCTGGGTGATGGTAGTCTCGTAGAATGAGTTTGATAGTGTTCCTCCCTTTGCTATATTTTGCATTCGCCTGTTAAGCCATTGGTTGTGGGATTTTGTTTGCTGGAAGTTTTTTACTCTCAGTTTCAATTTCATTGCTTGTGATTGGTCTATTTATATTTTCTATTTCTTCCTGATTCAGTCTCAGAAGTTTGTGCATTTCTAAGAATTTGTCTAATTTTTCCAGGTTGTGCTTGTAGTAATCTCTCATGATCCTTTGTACTTCTGCAGTGTCAGTTACTTCTTTTTCATTTCTAATTCTATTGATTTCAGTCTTCTCCCCTTTTTTTTTCTTGAGGAGTCTCACTAATGGTTTATCATATTTTTTATCTTGTCAAAGAACCAGCTTTTAGTTTTATTGATCTTTGCTATCATTTCCATCATTTCTTTTTCATTTATTTCTGATCTGATCTTTATGATTTCTTTCCTTCTGCTAACTTTGGGTGTTCTTTGTTCTTCTTTCTCTAATTGCTTGAGGTGTAAGGTTAGATTGTTTATTTGAGATGCTTCTTGTTTCTTGAGGTAAGACTGTATTGCTATAAACTTCCATCTTAGAACTGCTTTTGCTGCATCCCTTAGGTTTAGGGTTGTCCTGTTTTCATTGTCATTTGTTTCTAGGTATTTTTTAAATTTCCTCTTTGATTTCTTCAGTTATGTCTTGGTTATTAGGTAGCGTATTGTTTAGCTTCATGTGTTTGTATTTTTTACATACTTTTTCATGTAGTTTATATTTAATCTCATAATGTTGTGGTGAGAAAAGATATTTGATATGATTTTAATTTTCTTAAATTTACCAAGGCTTGATTTGTGACCCAAGATATGATCTGTCCTAGAGAATGTTCCATGAGCACTTGAGAAGAAAGTGTATTCTGTTGTTTTTAGATGGAATGTCCTATAAATATCAATTAAGTCCATCTTGTTTAATGTATCATTTAAAGCTTGTGTTTCCTTATTTATTTTCATTTTGGATGATCTGTCCATTGGTGAAAGTGGGGGTTAAAGTCCCCTACTATGATTCTGTTACTGTCAATTTCCCCTTTTATGGCTGTTAGCATTTGACTTATGAATTGAGGTACTCCTATGTTGGGTGCATAAATATTTACAATTGTTATATCTTCTTCTTGGATTGATCCCTTGATCATTATGTAGTGTCCTTCTTTGTCTCTTGTAATAGTCTCTATTTTAAAGTCTATTATGTCTGATATGAGAATTGCTCCTCCAGCTTTCTTTTGATTTCCATTTGCATGGAATATCTTTCTCCAGCCACTCACTTTCAGTCTGTATGTGTTCCTAGGTCTGAAGTGGGTCTCTTGTAGACAACATATATACAGGTTTTGTTTTTATATCCATTCAGCCAGTCTTTGTATTTTGGTTGGAGAATTTAATCCATTTACATTTAAGATAGTTATCGATATGTATGTTCCTATTACCATTTTCCTAATTGTTTTGGGTTTCTTATTGTATGTCTTTTCCTTCTCTTGTGTTTCCTCCCTAGGAAAGTTCCTTTAGCATTTGTTGTTAAGTTGGTTTGGTGGTGCTGAATTCCCTTACCTTTTGCTTGCCTGTAAAGGTTTTCATTTCTCTGTCAAATCAGAATGAGATCCTTGCTGTTTAGAATAATCTTGTTTGTTGGTTTTTCCTCTTCATCACTTTGAATATGTCCTGCCTCTCCCTTCTGGCTTGCAGAGTTTCTGCTGAAAATTCACCTGTTAATCTTATGGGGATTCCCTTTTATGTTATTTGTTGTTTTTCCCTTGATGCTTTTAATATTTTTCTTTGTATTTAATTTTTATAGTTTGATTAATATGTGTCTTGGCATGTTTCTCCTTGGATATATCCTGTATGGTACTCTGCTCTTCCTGGACTTGATTATTTCCTTTCCCGTATTAGGGAAGTTTTCAACTATAATCTCTTCAAATATTTTCTCAGTCCCTTTCTTTTTCTCTTCTTCTTCTGGGACCCCTATAATTCGACTGTTTGTGCATTTAATGTTATTCCAGAGGTCTCTGAGACTGTCCTCAATTATTTTCATTCTTTTTTTCTTTATTCTGATCTGCAGTAGTTATTTCCAGTATTTTATCTTCTGAGTCACTTATCCATCCTTCTGCTTCAGTTATTCTGCTATTGATTCCTTCTAGAGGATTTTTATTTTCATTTATTTTGTTGTTCATCATTGTTTGTTTGCTCTTTAGTTCTTTGAAGTCCTTGTTAAACGTTTTTTGTATTTTCTCCATTATATTTCCAAGATTTTGGATCATCTTTACTATCATTGTTCTGAATTCTTTTTCAGGTAGACTGCCTATTTCCTCTTCATTTGTTTAGTCTGTTGGGTTTTTATCTTGCTCCTTCATCTGCTGTGTGTTTTTCTGTCTTCTCATTTTGCTTAACTTACTGTGTTTGTGGTCTCCTTTTCACAAGCTGCAGGTTCATAGTTCCCGTTGTTTTTGGTGTCTGCCCCCAGTCGGTGAGGTCGGTTCAGTGGGTTGTGTAGGCTTCCTGGTGTAGGGGACTGGTGCCTGTGTTTTGGTGGATGAAAATGGATCTTGTCTTTCTGGTGGGCAGGACAACGTCCATTGGTATGTTTTGGGGTGTCTTGACCTTATGACTTTATGCAGCCTCTCTGCTAATGGGTGGTGTTGTGTTCCTGTCTTTCTAGTTGTTGGCACAGGGTGTCCAGCACTGTAGCTTGCTGACCATTGGGTGGACCTGGGTCTTAGCATTGAGTTGGAGATCTCTGGGAGAGCTTTTGATGTTTGACATTACATGGAGCTGGGAGGTCTCTGGTGGACCCATGTCCAGAACTCAGCTCTCTCACCTCAGAGGCAGAGACCTGACAGCCGGCTGGAGCACCAAGACCTTGTCAGCCACATGACTCAGAAAAAAAGGGAAAAATAAAGAAAGAAAAATAAAATAAAATAATTACAATAAAGAATAAAAAATTATTAAAATTTAAAAAATTAAAAAGTAATAAAAAAAATAAGAGAACAACCAACTCAAGAAAAAATCCACCAATGATAACAAGGGCTAAAATGTATCATATGAAAAAACAAACCAAACCAAAACAAAACAAAAAATAGCCAGAAAAATGGACAGACAGACCCCTAGGACAAATGGTAATAGCAAATCTATACAGACAAAATCACACAAAGCATGCACAGACACACTCATAAAAAGAGAAAAAGCAAAAAATTTATATATATATAATATATATATATAATATATATATATAATATATATATATATATATATATATATAATATATATATATGGAAGAGGCAACCAAATCAATTAACAAATCTACCAATGATGATGAACTCTAAATACTAAAGTAAGATAAACATAAAACCAGAAACAAATTAGATGCAGAAAGCAAACCCCAAGTCTACAGTTGCTCCCAAAGTCAACAGCCTCAAATTTGGGATGATTCATTGTCTACTCAGGTATTCCAGAGATGAAGGGTACATCAAGTTGATTGTGGAGATTTACTCCACTGCTCGTGAGTCTGCTGGGAGAAATTTCCCTTTCTCTTCCTTGTTCGCACAGTTCCTGGGGTTCAGCTTTGGATTTGGCCCAAATCTGCATGTAGGTCGCCTGAAAGCATCTGTTCCAACCACGACAGGATGGGGTTAAAGGATCAGCAGATTCGGGGACTATGGCTCATGCAGGCTTGGGGGACGGAGGGTTATGTGATGCCAGGTGAGCCTGCAGCTGCAAGGCCGGTATGACGTTGCAACAGCCTGAGGTATGCTGTGTGTTCTCCAGGGGAAGTTGTCCCTCGATCACAGGACCCTGGCAGTGGCGGGCTGCACAGGTTCCCAAGAGGGGAGGTGTGGATAGTGACCTGTGCTTCCAAACAGGCTTTTTGGTGGCTGCAGTAACAACCTTAATGTCTCATGCCCTTCTCTGGTGTCCTGCACTGATACCCGTGGCTCATGCCCCTCTCTGAAGCTCATTTTGGGGATGTTCTGAATCTCCTCTCCTCATGTACCCTGAAACAATGGTCTCTTGCCTCTTAAGCAGTTCCAGACTTTTTCCCAGACTCCTTCCTGGCTAGCTGTGTTGCACTAGCCCCCTTCAGTTTGTGTTCACACAGCTAACCCCAGTCCTCTCCCTGGGATCTGACCTCTGAAGCCCGAGCCTCAGCTCCCAGCCCCCACCCCCCCTGGTGGGTGAGCAAACAAGCCCCTCAGGCTGGTGAGTGCTGGCGGCACTGATCCTCTGTGTCGGAATCTCTCTGCTTTGCCCTATGCACTCCTGTTGCTGCACTCTTCTCCGTGGCTCCAAAGCTTCCCTCTGGCCCACCCCCCATCTCCACCAGTGAAGAGGATTCCTAGTGTGTGGAAACTTTTCCTCCTTCACAGCTCCCTCCCAGTGGTGCAGGTCCCAACCTTATTCTTTTGTGTCTGTTTTTTCTTTTTCCTTTTGCCCTACCCAGGTACATGGGGAGTTTCTTGCATTTTGGGAAGTCTGAAGTCTTCTGCCAGCATTCAGTAGGTGTTCTGTAGTAGTTGTTCCACATGTAGATGTATTTCTGATGTATTTGTGGGGAGGAAGGTGATCTCCACATCTTACTCCTCCTCCATCTTGAAAGTCTCTCCTAATTGTAAATATTTATGCACCCAACATAGGAGCACCTCTATACATAAGGCAAATGCAAATAACCAAAAAAGGGGAAACTGACAGAAACACAATAATAGCAGGGGACTTTAACACCACACTTACACCAATGGACAGATCATCCAGAAAGAAAATTAATCAGGAAAAACAGCTTTAAATGACACAACAGAGCAGGTAGACTTAATTGATAATTATAGGACATTCATCCAAAAGCAGCAGAATACAACTTCTTCTTAAGTGCACACAGAACATTCTCCAGGATAGATTACATCTTAGGTTACAAATTAAGCCTTGATTAATTTAAGAAAATTGAAATTGTATCAAGCATCTTTTCTGACCACAACACTATGAGACTAGAAATTAATTACAGGAAAAAAAACTGAAAAAACAAAAACACATGTAGACTAAACAATATGCTGCTAAGTAACCAAAAGATCACTGAAGAAATCAGACAGGAAATCAAAATATACCTAGAAACAAACTACAATGAAAACACAATGACCCAAACCTATGGGATGCAGCAAAAGCAGTCTTAAAAGGAAAGTTTACAGAATTCAATCCTACTCCAAGAATAAGAAAAACCTCAAATAAAACACCTAATCTTACACCTAAAGCAACTAGAGAAAGAAGAACAAACAAAACCCAAAGTTAGTAGAAGGAAAGAAATCATAAAAATTAGAGTGGAAATAAATGAAATAGAAACAAAGAAAACAATAGCAAAAATCAATGAAACTAAAAGCTCGTTCTTTGAGAAGATAAACAAAATTGATAAATGCTTAGTGAGACTCATCAAGAAAAAAAGACAGAGGATTCAAATCAGTAAAATTAGAAATGAAAAACTAACACCACAGAAATACAAAGGATCCTAAGAGACTACTACAAGCAACTATATGCTAATAACTTGGACAATCTGGAAGAATGGACAAATTCTTAGAAACTGACACCACAGAAATACGAAGGATAACTGACACCACAGGAATACAAAGAATTCTAAGAGACTACTACAAGCAACTATGCTAATAAATTGAACAACTTGGAAGAAATGGACAAATTCTTAGAAAGGTACAACCTTCCAAGACTGAACCAGGAAAAGATAGAAAATATGAACAGACCAATCACAAGTAATGAAATTCAAACTGTGATTTAAAATTTTCCAACAAACAAAAGTCCAGGACCAGATGACTTCACAGGTGAATTCTATCAAATATCTAGAGAAGCACTAACACCAATCCTTCCCAAACTCTTCCAAAAAATTGCAGAGGAAGGAAAACTCCCAAGCTCATTCTACAAAGCCACCATCACCCTGATACCAAAATCAGACAAAAATATCACAAAAAAAGAAAATTATAGACCAACATCACTGATGAACATTGACCCAAAAATCCTCAACCAGGTACTAGTAAACAGAATTCAACAGCACATTAAAATAATCATACACTGAGATCAAGTAGGATTTATCTCAGGGATGCAAGGATTTTTCAATATATGCAAATCAATCAATGTTATACACCATATTTACAAATTAAAGATAAAAACCATATGATCATCTCTATAGATGCAGAAAAAGCTTTTAACAAAATTCAACACCCATTTATGATTAAAAAAAAAAAAACCTCTCCAGAAAGTGGGCCTAGAGGGAACCTACCTCAACATAGTAAAGGCCACATATGACAAACCCACAGCAAACATCATTCTCAATGGTGAAAAACTGAAAGCATTTCCTCTAAGATTAGGAACAAGACACTGATGTTTACTCTTGCCACTCTTATTCAACAGAGTTTTGGAAGTCCTAGCCATGGCAATCAGAGAAGAAAAAGAAATGAAAGGAATACAAATTGGAAAAGAAGAAGCAAAACTGTCACTGTTTACAGATGACATGATACTATACACAGAAAATCCTGAAGAAGCCACCAGAAAACTACTAGAGCTAATCAATGAATTAGGTAAAGTTGCAGGATACAAAGTTAATGCATAGATATCTCTTGTATTCCTATACACTAACAATGAAAGATCAGAAAGAGAAATTAAGGAATCAATCCCATTTACCATCAAAACAAAAAGAATAAAATACCTAGAAATAAACCTGCTTAACGAGGCAAAAGACCTGTACTCAGAAAACTATAAAACACTGATGAAAGAAATCAAAGATGAAAAAAACAGTTGGAAAGATATACCACGTTTTTAAATTGGAAGAATTGATATTGTGAAAATGACTATACTACCCAAAGTAATCTACAAATTCAATACAATCGCTATCAAATTTCCAGTGGCATTCTTCACAATATTAGAACAAAACATTTTACATTTATATGGAAGCACAAAAGACCCTGAATAGCTACAGCAATATTGAGAGAGAAAAATGGAGGTGGAGGAATCAGGCGCCCTGACTTCAGACTATATTACAAAGCTACAGTAATCAAGACAGTATGGCACTGGCACAAAAACAGAAATATATATCAATAGAACAGGATAGAAAGCCCAGAGATTAACCCATGCACCTATGGTCATCTAATCTATCACAAAGGTGGCAAAAATGTACAATGGAGAAAAGACAGTTTCTTCAATAAATGATGCTGAGAAAACAGGACAGCTACATGTAAAAGAATGAAATTAGAGCACTCCCTAACACCGTACACAAAAATAAACTCCAAATGGATTAAAGACCTGAATGTAAGACCACACACTATAAAACTCTTAGAAGAAAACATAGTCAGAACACTCGTTGACGTAAATCACAGAAGATCTTTTTTGACCCACCTCCTCCTTTTATTTTATGAAAATAAAAACAAACAAAAAAATGGAACCTATTTTAACTTAAAAGATTTTGCACACAAAAAGAAACCATAAATGAGATTAAAAGGTAACGCTTAGAAATGGAGAAAATATTTGCAAGTGAAGAAACTGACAAGGGATTAATCTCCAAAATATACAAACAGCTCATGCAGCTCAATATCAGTAAAAAACAAACAACTCAATAAAAAAATAGACAAAAGACCTAAGTAGACATTTCTCCAAAGAATACATACAGATAGCCAACAAGGACATGAAAGAATCCTCAACATCACTATTTATTAGAGAAATGTAAATCAAAACTACAGTGAGGTGTCACCTCACATTGGTCAGAATGACTATCATTTAAAAATCTACAAATAATAAATGCTCATGAAAGTGTGGAGAAAAGAAGACCCTCTTGTGCTGTTTCTGGGAATGTAAGTTGATACAGCCACTATGGAGAACAGTATCGGAGGTTCCTTAAAAAACTAAAAATAGAACTACCATATGACCTAGCAATCCTGCTACTGGGCATATACTCAGAGAAAAGGATAATTCAAAAACACACATGCACCCCAATGTGCACTGCAGCACTATTTACAATAGCCAGGACATGGAAGCAACATAAATGTCCATCGACAGATGAATGGATAAAGAAGATGTGGTACATATATACAATAGAATATTACTCAGCCATAAATGAGTGAAATTGGGTCATTTGTAGAGACATGGATGGACCTAGAGTCTGTCATACAGAGTGAGGTCAGTCAGAAAGAGAAAAACAAATATTGTATATTAATATATATATGTGGATTCTAAAAAATTGGTACAGATGAACCTATCTGCAGGGCAGGAATAGAGAAACAGACGTAGAGAATGGACATGTGGACATGGGATGAGGAAAGGGGGGTGAGATGAATTGGGAGATTGGGATTGACATATATACACTACCACGTGTAAAACAGATAGCTAGTGAGAACCTGCTGTATAGCACAGGGAGCTCAGCTTGGTACTCTGTGGTGACCTAGATGGTTGGGATGGGGAGGGGGTTGGGAGGGAGGTCCAAGAGAGAGGGTATATATGTATACATGTACATATACAGCAGAAACTAATACAGTAGAATCTAACACAACATATTAAAGCAACTACACCCCAATTTAAAAAATATATGCACATTAAAAAACAGGGGCTACTAAGTATTACATTTCTCTTTCCTAATTCATTGCTTCTTTGATTTAGAACTGGAAAATTCACCCTTTTACTTCTACACCAAATGACTGTGTCTAGTTGTGTGTTTTACATTGCTACATGCAGTACAGAATTCAACCTTGAATCCTTCATTGGGGAGTTTTATTTAGCTTTATTCAGAAAAGAAAATAGCTGTTCACAAACATAAGTACATCTGGTCACCTATAAAATCTTTACAGAATGTTTTTTACAATTAAGAAAACTACTTTACAGAGATATTTGTAGAATTCTAATATTCTAGAACTTCTATTTAGTTTTCAGAAACATTTCTCCAGCTCAGAAACTTCCATTTGAAGCTCTTCATTCACATGATTAAAGATAATAGTGAGAGCTTAATTTGACTGAAATTGAATATTAGCACATATTTATAAACTGTGAAATCAGAGAATATTTTCTGGAATCCAGTTCATACTTGGAGAATGTAGTTTAAGCTACAGTTGTGGCTTCTAGAGTCACTTTCATCAGAGGAATGTAAATCTCCATTTTCCTTCTCAGATGTTTCCCAAAGACACAATTTTACTTAAAATGGGCACATAAAATCATTGGTAACCACTTGTGAAGGTCTTTTCAACGTGTTTAGATGAGTTGTAACATCAACCAAAAAGGCGAAGATTCATTCCTCAGTCTCTGGTGAGCTGAAGCAGAAATTTTCCCAAGATGACATGAGCAAGTCAATTTCTTTCAACTCTTAAAAATAAGAAACTTCAATACAACTAAAATGACTCAACCAAGTCACCTAGCCTCTGCATACACATTAGACAACTTATTTGATTGTGTTTCTAGGGAATCAAGTAAACAATGAGTTATCTACATCTCAGCAACAGGATCTTCTTATCTTACTTCAAATGAAGACAGGCTTCATATTTTAAAAAACCATTTGGTACAAAGGAATTCTTGGAAAATTGTAATGTGCCCCTCAAAATTTTAGCACCTGAAATTTTCATCTCAGGAGTTTGATATTAACATAGACTTTCATGGAGGCACTATCTAATATTAGAGTCACTCCCTAATATTTCTTGGCCAGTTTTCATTAAGTATTTCAAAACTTTCCTCAACACAGATACTTTGTTTGTGAATGTTTTGCCTCTCATGTGTTTTATGTCCAAAATTTCTTCAGTCTCATTTATATTCTCATTTACAACACATACAAATATAGCTAACCAGATGATATTTGTTACATTTAGGCTTTCATCAGCTACAATAGAACGTGACATAAAAATTTCAACTTTCTCCAATGTATTTTTAAGTTGTTATCATTTCTTCAACATTTTGAGCTCACATTTCTTATTGGAATTAAATCTTAATGACAATTTAAATGATTGTTTAGCACACACAATTTCTTCTGTTTTTAACAAGGTAATTTTTGTAGGTAATACCTAAATGATTTTATGGCAATTTTACTCAGATTTTTTAAATTCAAAAACAAACTCAGTAAGAACTTTGGAACCTCTTCTCAGATCACTAAATTTCTCACCAAACAAATTTTCCATATATCAGTCATATTTCTAATTATGGTTGCTTACATAAGAGTACTTTAAGTTGTATTTTTTGACAAAAATTCATTTTATATATTAAAAACACAAGAATAATCTTCACCTTTGGAAAGAAATGTGCTCTCTCCCATATGCTACCCTCTCAGCTTATCACTTGTTTTCCCTTTTTTGATAAAGATACAAGTACAATAAATTATTTTTCTTTTTCTCTAAAAAAGAAAATAGTAATAGAAATGCAATTATATAAGGCAACTGAAATTCAGTCTCCTTATCAGGGATGCAAAAAGGAAACTATATTTCACTCTGTTTCTGATACTTAGTTTGAGAATTTGTGCCAGTGATGCCAAATCTTCTGATTTTTCAACAGAAGGCAAAAACCTGGAATTTTCTGTAAAACTGCTCAATTTGTACATTTTGAGAAATAATTCAAAATGTGTTTAAAACATTGTTCAATGTTCAAAATAAGCTAAGGCTGGTAGAGGGAGGGATGAATTAAGAGTTCGGGATTAACAAGTACATACCACTGTATATAAAATAGATAAACAACAAGGTCCTACTGTATAGCCTAGGAAACTATATACAATATCTTGTAATAAACTATAATGGAAAAGAATATGAGAATATATATATATATATATATATATATATATATATATATATATGTAGAGAGAGAGAGAGAGAGATGAATCACTTTGGTGCACACCAGCAACGAACACAACATTGTAAATTAACTATACTTCAATTAAAAAAAGAAAAAGAAAAAAGCTGACACTGCATTTGGCCCATGGCTGGTTTGTGGTCTCTGTGCTGAGTCAAGCTTTCATACTGTGTGAATTCAGACCCTTGCCCAAGTGCCCTATATCTTACTAACCTCAAATTTAGCTACAGATCCTGATCGCATAAATTAAATAAATCAATTATGCATAGTCATTATTCATCAAAAACACTGCTCGGCATTCAAAGAAATAGTGAAACTGTGAATTCATTCAATAACTTATATACATTACCTTAATGTACTATCATCAATAGACACTGAAATATTCCAATGTGTAAATTTTAATAAAGAATAGTATTTCAATCATGGCCTATATATCCTGCCTTACAAATGGATGGAAGAAAAATCAACATATTTTTCTTTCTTCATTAAAACACATGCTGTTAAAAAGAGCTAGAAGAGAGTTTTCATTACAAGTCCTGCCTGATAGTTCTTACAAATCAAGATTCATGCACAAAAAATATCAGATTTTGTATCCTATGAGAAATCAGTGTGCAAGGATTGGGCCACCTGAAAGTCTCCTCCAAATAGAAAGTCAAACCAGCAAATAAATTTTTGAATCATAATGAACTATCTGTAAAGTCATCAAACTCAACAGTAATTTTAAATGTAAACACCTAGGACCAGTGTGGTTGAGGGGAGAAAATTTTTAGAAAAGGCCTGGTAATTCAACTTGGAGAACTAAAGGGTAAGGAGTAAAAAATAGAGTTGATAATATGTATTACATATACATATTAACTGTTTGTCTCAGAAGGACAGAGCATATTAGGTAGTATATAAAAAGTAGGTCTTGAAAACTTACACTTCCCATTAGCTATCAGGATCCAAGAATATCTTCTCCTAAATTCAGCGAGCCTTATTCATCATTAAATGTTTAGTTTCAAGGAAGATATAGTGTCATACAAAAAGAACTGATCAATGTGATAATCCCTTCCTTCTAAAACTAGGTTTTATTCAGGGTCCATGGACAGGCAACAGTGATATTCATGAAGCCCCTGAAATTATGTAAAAATTTCATGCATATGTAAAATTTTCTAAGGAAAGAGCTTATAGTTTTCATAACACGTTTAAGACAATTAACATGAATTAGTTTGAAATTATTATTATGGTAGGAGCTGGAACCAAAGAAAGAATTTGATCAGTATTTCTCATTAGAATCTAAGATACCAAACCCTATTTTTTAAAAAATAACTTCCAAATAAGTCATTAGTAATTATTTGGCTAGATCCTCAGTAAATATGCAGTAAAGTATTATGACTGTCCAATAAATTCATTAGAAAAAGTTGTGAAATGTTGAAAAACATAGGGATTGAGGAGCCAGACAGATGTATGTTTTATCCAAGTTTTGCCACTAATTAGCTGCATGACAAAGAACAAGGTATTTAAACTCTCTGAACCCCTGTTCTTTCTTCTGTCAAAGATAATAAAATGTCATATCTCAAAATGACTACCTTAGAGAGTCTAAGAAGAATTCCTATTGCCTGGCACCTAGTAGGAATTCACTAACAGTCTTTCTTATTGAATAAATGCTCTTCATAATTGCCTAAAATATCCAGACCATTCATTCTCAGTAACTGAGAATGCCAGAGGTAGGTAACTTGTAAAAATGTTCATAGGATACAAAAACACCTCAAAGAAATGCATATCAAAACTACAGTGAGATATCATCTCACACTAGTCAGAATGGCCATCATCAAAAAATCTAGAAAAAATAAATGCTGGAGAGGCGGTGGAGAAAAGGGAACACTCTTGCACTGTTGGTGGGAATGTAAATTGATACAGCCACTATGGAGAACAATATGGAGGTTCCTTAAAAAACTAAAAAGAACTACCATATGACCCAGCAATCCCATTACTGGGCATATACCCTGAGAAAACCATAATTCAAAAAGAGTACACCACAATATTCATTGCATCTCTATTTACAATAGCCAGGATATGGAAGCAACCTAAGTGTCTATCGACAGATGAAAGGATAAAGAAAATGTGGCACATATATACAATGGAATATTACTCAGCCAGAAAAAGAAATGAAATTGAGTTATTTGTAGTGAGGTGGATGTACCTAGAGTCTGTCATACAGAGTGAAGTAAATCAGAAAGAGAAAAACAAATACCATATGCTAACACATATATACGGAATCTAAAAAACAACAACAAAAATGGTCATGAAGAACCTAGGTGCAAGATGGGAATAAAGACGCAGATCTACTAGAGAATGGAATTGAGGATAAGGGGAAGGGGAAGGGTAAGATGGGACAAAGTGAGAGAGAGGCATGGACATATATACACTACCAAATGTAGATAGCTATTTGGAAGCAGCCGCATAACACAGGGAGATCAGTCCAGTGCTTTGTGTCCACCTAGAGGTGTGGGATAGGGAGGGTGGGAGGGAGGGAGATGCAAGAGGGAAGAGATATGGGGATATATGTATATGTATAACTGATTCATTTTGTTATAAAGCAGAACTAACACACCATTGTAAAGCAGTTATACTCCAATAAAGATGTTAAAAAAAAAAACTTCAAAAATATCCACCAAAATGAACAACAACAAAAATGAGCCCGTCAGGTAAAAAATGGAAACACAGCATTTGCACCCAGAGTTCAGTTGGTACATGCAGCACACAAAATGAAATGGAGCTTTGCCACCTCAAAAAACCCACTACTACTCATGGAATGGACAAGTATAAGGTGAGGTCTGAGGGCAAAACTATAATACAACCATAGTAGCCCCCAGTGCTTACCAGAGAGGAAACTTCCATTAACCTATGAAGTAAGAAACTAAAGATCAATATTGTAAGTGTATATTGAGCCAAATCCTCACTATTTAAGAGAGCATATTTTTTCTACTTCAGAGGTATTAAAATATTCTTTCTTTTATAAATCTATGATAATAGTAAATAGTAACTTTTCAATTAACTTATATAGTGATTTTAAAACAGAAGGTCCTCAAAAATAGAAAGAAAATCAGAAGCCAAAAACAAAAGTGACCAAGCTGGGTGATCAAAACAAATAACCACCAGGGAATATTTAATTCTGGAAACAAGAGAGAACTTTTTAAAAATTCTAAGTAAAATTCTCACTGAGATGTGAGAAGATAATATTTCATTGTATGGATTTTTTTGTTTTTTTTTAATTTTTTTTAACATCTTAATTGGAGTATAATTTGTTTACAATGGTGTGTTAGTTTCTGCTGTATAACAAACTGAATCAGCTATACATATACATGTATCCCCATATCTCCTCCCTCTTGTATCTTCCTCCCACCCTCCCTATCTCACCCCTCTAGGTGGACACAAAGCACCGAGCTGATCTCCCTGTGCTGTGCAGCTACTTCCCACTAGCTATCTATTTTACATCGGGTAGTATATATATGTCCATGCCACTCTCTGATTTCATCCCAGCTTACACTACCCCCTCCCCATGTCCTCAGGTCCTTTCTCTGCATCTCCGTCTTTATTCCTGTCCTGCCCCTAGGTTCTTCAGAACTTTTTTGTTTGTTTGTTATTTTAGATTCCATGTATATGTGTTAGCATACGGCATTTGTTTTTATCTTTCTGACTTACTTCACTCTGTGTGACAATCTCTAGGTCCATCCACCTCACTACAAATAACTCAATTTCATTTCTTTTTATGGCTGAGTAATATTGCATTGTATATATGTGCCACATCTTCTTTTCTTTTTTTTTTAACATCTTTATTGGAGTATTATTGCTTTACAATGGTGTGTTAGTTTCTGCTTTATAACAAAGTGAATCAGTTATACATATACATATGTTCCCATATCTCTTCCCTCTTGCATCTCCCTCCCTCCCACCCTCCCTATCCCACCCCTCTAGGTGGTCACAAAGTACCGAGCTGATATCCCTGTGTTATGTGGCTGCTTCCCACTAGCTATCTATTTTACTTTTGGTAATGTATATATGTCCATGCCACTCTCTCACTTTGTCACAGCTTACAATTCTCCCTCCCCATATCCTCATGTCCATTCTCTAGTAGGTCTTTGTCTTTATTCCTGTCTTGCCCCTAGGTTCTTCATGACCTTTTTTTTCCCTCTTAGATTCCATATATATGTGTTAGCATATGGTATTTCTTTTTCTCTTTCTGACTTACTTCACTCTGTATGACAGATTCTAAGTCCATCCACCTCACTACAAATAACTCAATTTTGTTTCTTCTTATGGCTGAGTAATATTCCATTGTATATATGTGCTACATCTTCTTTATCCATTCATCTGTCAATGGACACTTAGGTTGCTTCCATGTCCTGACTATTGTAAATAAAGCTGCAATGAACATTATGGTACATGACTTTTTTTGAATTATGGTTTTCTCAGGGTATATGCCCAGTAATGGGATTGCTAGGTCATATGGTAGCTCTATTTTTAGTTTTTTAAGGAATCTCCATACTGTTCTCCATAGTGGCTGTCTCAATTTACATTCTCACCAACAGTGCAGGAGGGTTGTTCCCTTTCTCCACCCCCTCTCCAGCATTTATTATTTGTAGATTTTTTGATGATGGCCATTCTGACCTTGTGAGGTAATACCTCATTGTAGTTCCTTTTTTAAATATGTTTTTTTAAATTTATTTAGTTATTTTATTTATTGATTTTTGGCTGCATTGGGTCTTTTTGCTGTGCATGGGCTTTCTCTAATTGCAGTGAGCAGGGACTACTCTTCATTGTGGTGAGCAGGCTTCTCATTGTGGTGGCCTCTCTTGTTGCAGAGTACAGGTTCTAGGCACTCGGGCTTCAGGAATTGTGGCTCACAGGCTCTGGAGCACAGGTTCAGTAGTTGTGGAGCATGGGCTTAGTTGCTCCATGGCATATGGGATCTTCCCAGACAGGGGCTTGAACCTGTTTCCCCTGCATTGGCACGTGGATTCTTAACCACTGTTCCACCAGGGAAGCCCTTCATTGTAGTTTTGATGTGTGTTTCTCTAATGATTAGTGATGTTGAGCATCTTTTCATGTGTTTGTTGTAATCTGTATATTTTCTTTGAATAAATGTCTACTTAGGTCTTCTGCCCATTTTTGGATTGGGTTGTTTGCTTTGTGGATATTGAGCTGCATTAGCTGTTTGTATATTTTGGAGATTAATCCTTTGTCAATTGCTTCATTTGCAAATATTTTCTACATTTCTGAGGGTTGTCTTCTCATCTGGTTTATGGTTTCCTTTGCTGTGCAAAAGCTTTTAAGTTTCATTAGGTCCCATTTATTTATTTTTGTTTTTATTGCAATTTCTCTAGCAGGTGGGTCAAAATGCATCTTGCTATCATTTATGTCATAGAGTGTTCTGTTTTTGTTTTCCTCTAAGTGTTTTATAGTGTCTGGACTTGCATTTAGGTCTTTAATCCTTTTTTAATTTATTTTTGTGTATGGTGTTATGGAGTGTTCTAATTTCATTCTTTTACATGTAGCTGTCCAGTTTTCCCAGCACCACCTATTTAACAGGCTGTGTTTCTCCATTGTATATTCTTGCCTCCATATCAAAAATAAGGTGACCATATGTGTGTGGGTTTATCTCTGGGCTTTCTATACTGTTCCACTGATCTATATTTCTATTTTTGTGCTGGTACCATACTGTCTAGATTACTGTAGCTTTGTATTATAGTCTGAAATCTAGGAGCCTGTCTCCTCCAGCTCCGTTTTTCTTTTTCAAGATTACTTTGGCTGTTCAGGGTCTTTTGTGTGTCCATACAAATTGTGAATTTTTTTGTTCTAGCTCTGTGAAAAATGCCATTGGTATTTGGATAGGATTGCATTGAATCTGTAGATTGCTTTGAGTAGTAGAGTCATTGTCACAATGTTGATTCTTCCAATCTAAGACCATGGTATACCTCTCCATCTTTTTTTTTTTTTTTTGCAGTACGTGCCTGTCTCTCTGTTATGGCCTCTCCCATTGTGGAACACAGGCTCCGGATGCGCAGGCTCAGCGGCCATGGCTCATGGGTCCAGCTGCTCTGTGGCATATGGGATCTTCCCAGACAAGGGCACGAACCCACATCCCCTGCATCGGCAGGCAGACTCTCAACCATTGCACCACCAGTGAAGCCCACCTCTGCATCTTTTTGTATCATCTTTAATTTCTTCCATCAGTGTCTTATAGTTTTCTGCATACAGGTCTTTTGTCTCCTTAGGTAGGTTTATTCCTAGGTATTTTATTCTTTTTTTGCAATGGTACATGGGAGTGTTTCCTTAATTTCTCTTTCAGATTTTTCATCATTAGTGTATAGGAATGCAAGAGATTTCTGTGCATTATTTTTATCCTGCTACATTACCAAATCCATTGATTAGCTCTAGGAGTTTTCTGGTAGCATCTTTAGGCTTCTCTATGTATAGTATCATGTCATCTACAAACAGTGACAGTTTTACTTCTTTCTGATTTGGAGTCCTTTTAGTTCTTTTTCTTCTCTGATTGCTATGGCTAAAACTTCCAACCTTATGTTGAATAATAGTGATGAGAGTGGGCAACCTTGTCTTGTTCCTGATCTTAGTGGAAATGGTTTCAGGTTTTCACCGTTGAGAATGATGTTGGCTGTGGATTCATCATATTATTATTATGTTGAGGTAAGTTTCCTCTATGCCTACTTTCTAGTGGGTTTTTATCATAAATGGGTGTTGAATTTTGCCAAAAGCTTTTTCTTCATCTATTAAGATGATCATATTGTTTTTCTCGTTCAGTTGATTAATATGGTTTATCACAATGATTGATTTGCATATATTAAAGAATCCTTGCATCCCTGGCATAAATCCCACTTGATCATGGTGTATGATCCTTTTAATGTGCTGGTGGATTCTGTGTGCTGTATTTTGTTGAGGAGTTTTGCATCTATGTTCATCAGTGATATTGTCCTGTAGTTTTCTTTTTATGTGACATCCTTGTCTGGTTTTGGTATCAGGGTGATGTTGGCCTTGTTGAATGAGTTTGGGAGTGTTCTTCCCTCTGCTGTATTTTGGAAGAGTTTGAGAAGGATAGGTGTTAGCTCTTCTCTAAATGTTTGATAGAATTTGCCTGTGAAGCCATCTGGTCCTGGGCTTTTGTTTGTTAGAAGATTTTCAATCACAGTTCCAATTTCAGTGCTTGTGATTGGTCTATTCATACTTTCTATTTCTTCCTGATTCAGTCTTGGCAGGTTGTGCATTTCTAAGAATTTGTCCATTTCTTCCAGGTTGTCCATTTTCTTGGCATAGAGTTTCTTGTAGTAATCTCTCATGATCCTTTGTATTTCTGCAGTGTCAGTTGTTACTTCTCCTTTTTCATTTCTAATTCTATTGATTTGAGTCTTCTCCCTAAATATCCAAGCTCTCTCACTATCTTGGCAAGGATAGCTCTGAAGTGTATTTTCTACACTGACTCCTGAGAGTTTCTCAGAGAGATTAAGCTCTAGTTGCCCAGAATGGTAAAATACTTGCCAACACAACCCTTAGTGTCTTCCCTAATTTCTCTGTCCCAATTCCTTATCCCTTTACCTATACTTCCTAGAAAATACTTGATTTTGAATCCAAGCTAAACTAACCCTTCTGCTCCAAAAAAATAGGCAAAATCTATAAAGAAAACTATTATAAATGCACAAAAGAAAGCCACAAACAAAATTGGAAATTAAAAACTCTCTCAGGGGGGCTTCCCTGGTGGCGCAGTGGTTGAGAGTCCGCCTGCCGATTCAGGGGACACGGGTTCGTGCCCCGATCCCGGAAGATCCCACATGCCGCGGAGCGGCTGGGCCCGCGAGCCATGGCCACGGAGCCTGTGTGTCCGGAGCCTGTGCTCCGCAACGGGAGAGGCCACAGCAGTGAGAGGCCCACGTACAGCAAAAAAAAAAAAAAAAAAAAAAAAAAAAAAAAAAAAAAAAACCTCTCTCAGAACAAGTAGGGAGAAAATAGCAACCTAGGTGACTTGTATAACAAACAGTGGATTTGATATATTGAATTATATAGACAAGAACATTATCAGAGATCTACCTTTCCCATACAGCACCAGACGAAGTTGATTTCCCAAATTCAAAGGTCAGATAATTTCTATGTTATTTAAATTGTTGCACAGAATAAAGAGGTTTTCACTGTTAATTTTATGAAGGTACTGTAACTTTAATTCTAAAAACTAATTGATTTTGTATGCCCACCTGTAAGCCCACATCCACCCAGACACTCACTAACTACAAAACAATGTCATTTGGGAGTATAAGGAAAAAAATCCCAATTAAAATATCAGCAAATCAAATTCAGCATTATATCAAAAGCATATTGCAACAGGACCAAGTTGACTTTATTCCAGGAAAACAAGGATACCTCAGCTTAGGAAATTCAATTCTGTGGTTCATTATGTTGATAGATACATAGATTAAAACTATATATTTCTAAACATGATTTTAAAGCTATTAAATGTAGCATATCTATCCTTATATTAAGAATAAGACTTCTTTAATGTGATTCAGTCTAACAGAAATAAAGTAGCATCATCATTCTTAATGGTGAAAAAATCAGAGGCATTTTTGTTAAAGCCAGAGATGAAACAAGGATATTTGCTCTCACTTCCATTAATTTACATGGCTCTGAAGTTTCTCATCAATACAATGAGACAAGAAAAAGAAGATGGGTACATATTGGAAACCAAATAAACAATTATCATGATCTGCAAAATTATCTATCACCCTAAAAAAAGGCAAAAAATCACATTAAAAATTTTGATAGTCATAACGAAATTTCATAGGTGACTAATTTACAATATTAATACACAAAAATCAGTAAATCCTAAACATTAGCAATAATCATTTAGATGCTTGAATAGAAGAGTCCTAATCACAGTCCTATGGAAATAAAAGGTATATTATTCCTAGAAATAAACCTAAAAAGCACTATATAAAATCCCTCTGAAGAAAACTATAAAATGTTACTGATAAGTATAAAAAGACTTTCTAAATAAAGTTTAATAAGGACTTTCTAAATAAAATGCATAAAATGCCAGATTCTTAGATGGAGGTACTCAGTATTGTGAAGATTTCAGTTTTCTCCAATGTAATCTATAAATTAAATGCATTCCAATTAAATTTTCTATAAAACTAATGAAAATCAAATGGACTAATGATATGGAATGTACCAAAGTGATTTGTTATTTTTATGAAAAATAATTTCATGAGGATGACCAAGACATTTTTGAAAGAGAAAAATAAAGGGGATGTATTATACTGAACAACAAGATTTATAAAAAGCTACAATTATTGGCATAGGAATAAATAAATAGATAAAAAATACAAAATAAGATCTAAATCCATAAATACATGAAAACTTTTGTATTACAAATGTGACATTTCAAACCAGTGGGAAAATAGGATGAATAAATATAATAAATAATTTTGTACAGTTGGATAAACACTTGGAAAAATATTAAGTATCTGCCTCACACAAATCCAGGTGTATTAATATTTAAATTCTTTTTAACATAGGATTATTACAAACAAAATAGCATATTATTTTAATAATGAAGAAGAGAGACAATTCTTAGGTGTAAGAAATCCTAAATCTATGAAGTTATGTCACTATATATTAATTTTTAAAATTTAAGGCAAAAACATTATGAACAAAATTAAAAGATAACTAAAAAAATCATAATGTATACAATTGACAAACAATATTCATAGTACATGTACACCCTAATATTGTATATCTTAGTATTATACTAAGTCATAATATATAATACTCTAAAAGAAAAATAGACATTACACACAAGCAATTTACATAATAAGAAAAACAAATAATGAGCCAAGAATACTCAGTGAGGAAAAGATAGTCTCTTCAACACATGGTGTTGAGAAAATTGGATAACTAGATATGGAAAAATAAAGTTGGACCTCTATCTTACACCATTCACAAAAATTAACTCAAAATTGATTAAAATTTAAACATAAGACCTGAAATCTTAAAACTCATAGAAGAAAGTAAAAGCTCCTGAACACTGGTCTTAAGTTTAAAGTTAAAGCTCCTGAACACTGGTCTTAGCAATGATTTTTTGGATATGACACCAACTCACAAAAGCAAAAATCAACAAATAAGACTACATCAAATTAAAAAGCTTCAAAATGTTGTCAACATCACTAATCATCAGAGAAATGCAAATCAAAACCACTATGAGATATCACCTTGCACCTGTTAGAATGACTATTATCAAAAACACAAGAAACAAGTGTTTGCAAGGCTGTGGAGAAAAGGAAACCCTTGTGTGCTGTTGGTAGGAGGATAAATTGACAATAGAAAACAGTATGGGGGTTCCTCAAGAATTATAAATAGAACTACCATATGATCCAGCAATCCCTCTTCTGGGTATATATATCCAAAGGAAATGAAAACAGGATGTCCAAGAGTTATCTGCACTACCATAATTATTGCAGCATTATTCACAATAGCCAAGATATGGAAACAACCTAAGTGTCCATCAATGAATGAGTGGATAAAGAAAAAAATATATATATATATATGTGTGTGTGTGTGTGTGTGTGTGTGTGTGTGTATAATGGAATATTACTGAGCATAAATAAGAATGAAATCTTGCCATCTGTGACAACATGGATGGACCTCAAGGGCACTATGATAAGTGAAATAAGTCAGGCAGAGAAACAAAAATACTGTATGATCTCACTTTTATGTGGAATCTAAAAAAGCCAAACTCATAGAAATAGAGAGTAGAATGGTGGTTACCAGAGGTTGGGGGCAGAGGAATTGGGGAGATATTGCTAAAGGGTACAAACTTGCAACTAAAAGATGAATGAGTTCTGGAGAACTATGCACAGCATAGTGATGATAGTCAACAATATTGTATTATATACCTCAAAGTTGCTGAGAGACTAGATATTAAATGTTTTCCATCACAGTAAAGAAATTATAATTATTTGTTGTGATAGAGGTGTTAGCTAACACTACAATGGTAAATCATACTGCAATATATAAATGTATCAAATCAACACAGTGTATACTTTAAACTTATACAATGTTATATGTTAATTATATCTCAGTTTAAAAAAGAAAAAAGAAAAATATGAAAAACTGCTCATTTCAGTTAATAATTTAAAAATTCAAATAAAAATAATAAGATTATATTGTCTTTTAACATATCAGATTGGCAAAGTTTAGAACTATAAACAATACAGTGATAGCAAGAATGTGAGAAAATTGAGTTTTGGTGGAAATGTAGTTTGAAAGTATCTTTAAGGACAGCCATCTCAGTATCTTCAAACTTAAATACTATTTGATTCAGCAATTTAATTTCTGAGAATATATTCAAAGAAATAATAGGACAAATGTATACATACAAAGATATTTATTGAAACATTACAGTAGTAAAGAACAAATGGAATGTTCTATGTGTGAATTATATTAAATAAGTTCTCAAAAAGATCACTTTTGTGATAACTTGGAAAGAGGTCCACAAAATGTTTAAGTCAAATAAACATCTTACATTCTCAAATATATATTATGTATAGTTATGATTATATATATACACAGATATGTGTATAACGTTAAAGGATGGAAGAAAGTACACTGAAACATTAATAGTAAATATTTATAAGGTGAGATTACAGGGGAACTTTAAATTTTTCTGTTTTATAATTTTCACCATAATTTGTATTACCAGGCAAATATCTTCCATTTTGAAACAAAAATGAATAAGAAATATTAAATTTTAATATTTGGGAGAGAGTTGTTTTGACCCACATTTTTATCCCTAACTGTCCTTTCAGTGAAATCAATGGTCTAAATAAATATTTACAGCGTCCATGAGCAGCAGTAAAATAGGGGATTTTTTAGAGTTTATGAATAAAGTTGTGATTTAAAGCAAAGCAAACTTTTGATATTGGATTGAAAATAAATCTGAGTTTTAAGAGTTTTGAGAAAAGACTTCTACTAACAAGGCAACATCTGTACCTCCAAGATATTTGAAATTCTTACCAAACAGACTATGCATACAAAAGGGAAAAAAATCATCAACTTTTTTATTTTCTTTCATTTCTGAAGGTTAATGTTGAACAAAAATCAGTGGAAAGAGGGAGGAGCTTCAAGATGGAAGAGTAAGATGCGGAGATCACCTTCCTCTCCAAAAATACATCAGAAATACATCTACATGTGGAACAGCTCCTACAGAACACCTACTGAATGCTGGCAGAAGACCTCAGACCTCCCAAAAGGCAAGAAACTCCCCACGTACCTGGGTAGGGCAAAAGAAAAAAAACAGAGACAAAAGAATAGGGACGGGGGCTTCCCTAGTGGTGCAGTGGTTGAGAATCCGCCTGCCGATGCAGGGGACACAGGTTCGTGCCCCAGTCCGGGAAGATCCCACATGCCGCACAGCGGCTGGACCCGTGAGCCATGGCCGCTGAGCACGTCCGGAGCCTGTGCTCTGCAACGGGAGAGGCCACAACAGTGAGAGGCCCGCGTACCGCAAAAAAAAAAAAAAAAAAAGAAAGAAAAGAAAGAATAGGGACGGGACCTGCACCAGTGGGAGGGAGTTGTGAAGGAGGAAAGGTTTCCACACACTAGGAAGCCCTTTCGTGGGTGGAGACTGCGAAGTATCCGGAGGAGGTGAGCTTCGGAGCCGCTGAGGAGAGCGCAGCCACAAGGGTGCAGAGGGCAAAGCAGAGAGATTCCCGCACAGAGGATCAGTGATGACCAGCACTCACCAGCCCGAGAGGCTTGTCTGCTCACCCGCCGGGAGGGGTGGGGGCTGGGAGCTGAGGCTCCGGCTTCGGTCGGAGCACAGGGAGAGGACTGGGGTTGGCGGCATGAACAAAGCTTGAAGGGGGCTAGTGTACCACGGCTAGCTGAGAGGGAGTCCGCGAAAAAGTCTGGACCTGCTGAAGAGGCAAGAGACTTTTTCTTGCCTCTTTCTTTCCTGGTGCGCGAGGAGAGGGGATTAAGAGCCCTGCTTAAAGGAGCTCCAGAGACGGGCGCGAGCCCCAGAGACAGGCATGGCATGCTAAGGCTGCTGCTGCAGCCACCAAGAAGCCTGTGTGAGAGCACAGGTCACTATCTCCAACTCCCTTACCCGGATCCTGTGGAGCCTGCCACTGCCAGGGTCCGTGATCCAGGGACAACTTCCCTGGGAGAATGCAAGGCGCGCCTCAGGCTGTTGCAATGCCACACCGGCCTCTGTCGCCACAGGCTCACCCCGCATCAGTACCCCTCCCTCCCCCAGGCCTGAGTGAGCCAGAGCCCCCGAATCAGCTGCCCCTTTAACCATGTCCTGTCTGAGAGAAGAACAGATGCCCTCAGGTGACCTACACGCAGAGGCGGGGCCAAATCCAAAGCTGAAACCTGAGAGCTGTGTGAACAAAGAGAAGGGGAAATTTCTCCCAGCAGCCTCAGGAGCAGCGGATTAAATCTCCACAATCAACTTGATGTGCCCTGCATCTGTGGAATACCTGAATAGAGAACAAATCATCCCAAATTGAGGAGGTGGACTTTGGGAGCAAAGACATATATATATATATATATATATATATATATATATATATATATATATATATATATATATATATATATATATATATATATATATATATATATATATATCCCCCCTTTTTCTCTTTTTGTGAGTGTGTATGTCTATGCTTCTTTGTGTGATTTTGTCTGTACACCCTTGCTTTTACCATTTGTCCTAGGGCTCTGTCTGTCCTTTGTTTTTTTTTTTTTCCTACCTTTTAAAATTTTTTTCTTAATAATAATTTTTTATTTTAATAACTTTATTTTACTTTACTTTATTTTATTTTATTTTATCTTCTTTCTTTCTTTCTATTTTTTCTCGCTTTTATTCTGAACCGTGTGGATGAAAGGTTCTTGTTGCTCCAGCCAGGCATCAGGGCTGTGCCTCTGAGGTGGGAGAGCCCAGTTCAGGACACTGGTCTACAAGAGATGTCCCTGCTCCACGTAATATCAAATGGCGAAAATCTCCCAGAGATCTCCTTCTCAATGCCAAGACCCAGCTTCAGTCAATGACCAGCAAGCTACAGTGCTGGACACCCTCTACCAAACAACTAGCATGACAGGAACACAATCTCATCCATTAGCAGAGATGCTGCCTAAAATCATAATAAGGCCACAGACACCCCAAAACACACCACCAGACAAGGACCTGCCCACCACAAAGACAAGATCCAGCCTCATCCACCAGAACACAGGCACTAGTCCCTTCCACCAGGAAGCCTACACAACCCACTGAACCAACCTTAGCCACTGGGGACAGAAACCAAAAACAATGGGAACTGCAAACCTGCCACCTGTGAAAAGGAGACACCCAAAACAGTAAGTGAAGCAAAATGAGAAGACAGAAAAACAAAGAATAGATGAAGGAGCAAGGAAAAATCCACCAGACCTAACAATTGAAGAGGAATTAGGCAGTCTACCTGAAAAAGAATTCAGAATAATGATAGTAAAGATGATCCAAAATCTTGGAAATAGAGAAAATACAAGAAATGTTTAAAAAGGACCTGGCAGAACTAAAGAGCAAACAATGATGAACAACACAATAAATGAAATTAAAAATTCTCTGGGAGGGATCAACAGCAGAATAACTGAGGGAGAAGAACAGATAAGTGACCTGGAAGATAAAAATTTAGAAATAAATACTGCAGAGAAGAATAAAGAAAAAAGAATGAAAAGAACTGAGGACAGTCTCAGAGACCTCTGGGATAATATTAAACACACCAACATTCGAATTATAGGGGTCCCAGAAGAAGAAGAGAAAAAAAAAGGGACTGAGAAAATATTTGAAGAGATTATAGTTGAAAACTTCCCTAATATGGGAAAGGAAATAGTTAATCAAGTCCAGGAAGCACAGTGAGTCCCATACAGGATAAATCCAAGGAAAAATATGCCAAGACACATATTAATCAAACTATCAAAAATAAAATAGAAAGAAAATATATTAAAAGCAGCAAGGGAAAAACAACAAAAACACAAAATGGAATCCCCGTAAGGTTAACAGCTGATCTTTCAGCAGAAATTCTACAAGCCAGAATGGAGTGGCAGGACATATTTAAAGTGATGAAGGAGAAAAACCTACAACCA
This sequence comes from Mesoplodon mirus, assembly GCF_964341445.2. Classification (NCBI taxonomy): domain Eukaryota; kingdom Metazoa; phylum Chordata; class Mammalia; order Artiodactyla; family Ziphiidae; genus Mesoplodon; species Mesoplodon mirus. The sequence continues at coordinate 46,504,482 of NC_138992.1, forward strand.
AGATGACTCTACCCAGCAAGGATCTCATTCAGATTTGATGTTGAAATTAAAACATTTACAGACAAGGAAAAGCTAAGAGAATTCAGCACCACCAAACCAGCTTTACAACAAATGCTAAAGGAACTTCTCTAGGCAGGAAACACAAGAGAAGGAAAAGACCTACAGTAACATACTCAAAACAATTAAGAAAATGGTGGGGCTTCCCTGGTGGTGCAGTGGTTGAGAGTCCGCCTGCCGATGCAGGGGACACGGGTTCATGCCCCGGTCCGGGAAGATCCCACATGCCACGGAGCGTCTGGGCCTGTGGGCCATGGCCACTGAGCCTGCACGTCCGGAGCCTGTGCTCTGCAACAGGAGAGGCCACAACAGTGAGAGGCCTACGGACTGAAAAAAAAAAAAAAAAAGAAAGAAAAAGAAAATGGTAATAGGAACAAACATATCTATAATTACCTTAAATGTAAATGGATTAAATGCCCCAACCAAAAGACATAGACTGGCTGAATGGATACAAAAACAAGACCCATATATATGTTGTCTACAAGAGACCCACTTCAGACCTAAGGACACATACAGACTGAAAGTGAGTGGCTGGAGAAAGATATTCCATGCAAATGGAAACCAAAAGAAAGCTGGAGTAGCAATTCTTATATCAGACAAAATAGACTTTAAAATAAAGACTATCACAGGAGACAAGGAAGAACACTACCTAATGATCAAGTGATCAATCCAAGAAGAAGATATAACAATTGTAAATACTTATGCACCCAACATAGGAGCATCTCAATACATAAGGCAAATACTAAAAGCCATAAAAGGGGAAATTGGCAGTAACACAATCATAGTAGGGGATTTTAACACCCCACTTTCACCAATGGACAGATCAACGAAAATGAAAATAAATAAGGAAACAGAAGCTTTAAGTGACACAATAGACCAGATAGATTTAATTGATATTTATAGGACACTCCATCCAAAAACAACAGAATACACTTTCTTCTCAAGGGCTCATGGAACATTCTCCAGGATAGATAATATCTTGGTTCAGAAATCAAGCCTTGGTAAATTTAAGATAATTGAAATCATATCAAGTATCTTTTCTGACCACAACACTATGTGACTAGATATCAATTACACGAAAAAATCTGTAAAAAATACAAACACATGGAGGCTAAACAATACACTACTTAATAACAAAGAGATTACTGAAGAATTCAAAGTGGAAATAAAAAAGTACCTATAAACAAATGACAATGAAAACTCGATGATGCAAAACCTATGGGATGCAGCAAAAGCAGTTCTAAGGGGGAAGTTTATAGCACTATAATCCTACCTTAAGAAACAAGAAACATCTCAAATAAACAACCTAAACTTACACCTAAAGCAATTAGAGAAAGAAAATAAACCTCCCAAAGTTAGCACATGGAAAGAAATCATAAAGATCAGATCAAGAAATAAATGAAAAAGAAATGAAGGAAACAATAGCAAAGATGAATAAAACTAAAAGCTGGTTCTTTGGGAAGGTAAACAAAATGGAAAAACCATTAGGCAGACGCATCAAGGAAAAAAGGGAGAAGACTCAAATCAATAGAATTAGAAATGAAAAAGGAGAAGTAACAACTGACACTGCAGAAATACAAAGAATCATCAGAGATTATTGCAAGCAACTCTATGCCAATAAAATGGACAACCTGAAAGAAAAGGACAAATTGTTAGAAATGCACAGCCTTCCAAGACTGAACCAGGAAGAAATAGAAAATATGAACAGACCAATCACAAGCACTGAAATGGAAATTGTGATTAAAAATCCTCCAACAAACAAATCCCAGGACCAGATGCCTTCATAGGTGAATTCTATCAAACATTTAGAGAAGAGCTAATACCTATCCTTCTCAAACTCTTCCAAAATTTAGCAGAGGGAGGAACACTCCCAAACTCATTCTATGAGGCCACCATCACTCTGATACCAAAACCAGACAAAGATGACACAAAGAAAGAAAACTACAGGCCAATATCACTGATGAACATAGATGCAAAAATCCTCAACAAAATACTAGCAAACAGAATCCAACAGCACATTAAAAGAATCATACACCATGATCAAGTGGGGTTTATCCCAGGAATGCAAGGATTCTTCAATATACTCAAATCAATCAATGGGATACACCATATTAACAAATTGAAAGAGAAAAACCATATGATCATCTCAATCAATGAAGAGAAAGCTGTCAACAAAATTCAACACCCATTTGTGATAAAAACCCTACAGAAGGTAGGCATAGAGGGAACTTTCCTCAACATAATAAAGGCCCTATATGACAAACCCACAGCCAACATCTTCCTCAATGGTGAAAAACTGAAACCATTTCTACCAAGATCAGGAAAAAGACAACGTTGCCCACTCTCACCACTATTATTCAATGTAGTTTTGGAAGTTTTCCACAGCACTCAGAGAAGAAAAATAAATAAAAGGAATCCAAATCGGAAAAGAAGAAGTAAAGCTGTCACTGTTTGCAGATGATATGATACCATACATAGAGAATCCTAGAGATGCTACCAGAAAACCAATAGAGCTAATCAATGAATTTGGTAAAGTAGCAGGATGCAAAATTAATGCACAGAAATCTCTAGCATTCCTATACACTAATGATGAAAAATCTGAAAGTGAAATTAAGAAAACACTTCTATTTACCATTTCAAAAAAGGAATAAAATATCTAGGAATGAACCTACATAAGGAGACAAAAGACCTGCATGCAGAAAATTATAGGACACTGACAAAAGAAATTAAAGATGATACAAATAGATGGAGATATATACCATGTTCTTGGATTGGAAGAATCAACCTTGTGAAAATGACTCTACTACCTAAAGCAATCTACAGATTCAGTGCAATCCTTATGAAACTATCAATGGCATTTTTCACAGAACTAGAACAAAAAATTTCACAATTTGTATGGAAACACAAAAGACTGTGAATAGCCAAAGCAATCATGAGAATGGAAAACAGAGCTGGAGGAATCAGGCTCCCTGACTTCAGACTATAATACATAGCTACAGTCATCAAGACAGTATGGTACTGGCACAAAAACAGAAATATAGATCAATGGAACAGGATAGAAAGCCCAGATATAAACCCATGCACATATGGTCACCTTATCTTTGATAGAGGAGGCAAGAATATACAGTGGAGAAAAGACAGCCTCTTCAATAAGAGGTGCTGGGAAAACTGGACAGCTATACATAAAAGAATGAAATTAGAACACTCCCAACACCATGCACAAAAATAAACTCTAAATGGATCAAAGATCTAAATGTAAGGGCAGACACCATCAAACTCTTAGAGGAAAACATAGGCAGAACACTCTATGACATAAATCACAGCAAGATCCTTTTGATCCACCTCCTAGAGAAATAGAAATAAAAGCAAAAATAAACAAATGGGACCTAATGAAACTTAAAAGCTTTTGCACAGCAATGTAAACCATAAGGAAAACAATAAGACAACCCTCAGAATGGGAGAAAATATTTGCAAATGAAGCTACCAACAAAGGATTAATCTCCAAAATTTACAAGCAGCTCATGCAGCTCAATATCAAAAAAACAGACAACCCAATCCAAAAATGGGCAGAAGACGTAAATAGACATTTCTTCAAAGAATATATACAGATTGCCAAGAAACACACGAAAGAATGCTCAACACCATTAATCATTAGAGAAATGCAAATCAAAACTACAAAATATTATCTCACACCAGTCATAATGGCCATCATCAAAAAATCTACAAACAATAAATGCTGGAGAGGATGTGGAGAAAAGCGAAACCTCTAGCATTGCTGGTGGGAATATAAATTGATACAGCAACTATGGAGAACAGTATGGAGGTTCCTTAAAAATCTAAAAATAGAACTACCATACCATCTAGCAATCCCACTACTGTGCATATACCCTAAGAAAACCATAATTCAAAAAGAGTTATGTAGCAAAATGTTCATTGCAGCTCTATTTACAATAGCCAGGACATGGAAGCAACCTAAGTGTCCATCAACAGATGAATGGATAAAGAAGATGTGGCACATATATAGAATGGAATATTACTCAGCCATAAAAAGAAACGAAATTGTAAAAAAAAAATTAAATATAATAAAATAATAAACGAAATTGAGTTGTTTGTAGTCAGGTGGATGGCCATAGAGTTTGTCATACAGAGTGAAGTAAGTCAGAAAGAGAAAAACAAATACCATATGCTAACACATATATATGGAATCTAAGAAAAAAAGAAAATGGTCATGAAGAACCTAGAGGCAAGATGGGAATAAAGACACAGATCTGCTAGAGAATGGACTTGAGGATACGGGGAGGGGGAAGGGTAAGCTGTGACAAAGTGAGAGAGTGGCATGGACACATATACACTACCAAACGTAAAATAGATAGCTAGTGGGAAGCAGCCGCATAGCACAGGGAGATCAACTCGGTTCTTTGTGACCACCTAGCGGGGTGGGATAGGGAGGGTGGGAGGAAGGGAGATGCAAGAGGGAAGAGATATGGGAACATATGTTTATGTATAACTGATTCACTTTGTTTAAAGCAGAAACTAACACACCATTGTAAAGTAATTATACTCCAATAAAGATTTTTTAAAAAATCAGTGGAAAATAAAATGCAATTGTTGACTTATAAATAACAGAATGACAGATTTTAATGTTTGGCTTCTCAACTAGTTTAGGCATAGCAACTCATCTGCTCATTTACATTTTCTAGCTACTCAAGGAGGTCATTTACAGGATCACAGGAACATGAATTTTCATTAGATTGATCAAAAGAAGCCAGATATCTTCTTTCTTTCAAACATACCCATTAACTTTAGTTATGCCAAGTGAATATGTTTTCTTTGTTAGTCTGCTAAAAGAAACATTATGAAAATATTGGAACATTTTCATTTATGCTAAAATTTTACTAAAACTACAAAAAGATATGCACATTTTTTCATACACAAGAAGTACATCTGACAGTGTATATTAGCCTATATACAATATAACTCTATGAAATGAAATCAACTAGCCAAGTGAATCTTTTAAATTAATGTGTATGTCTAGCAGTGTAAAAGCCTTTTAAGTTCCAATCATACGTTTACTGCCTCAAATGCAACACAGTCTGCTGCGTAAATAATGTGTACAGTCTTTGGAAGTTCATAGTTATATAATTATCCTTGAAATCAATCCCAAGTTTCATCTTGGTAGGCTAACAGAAAAGATTTGTGTGAAATATATAATGAATACCTATTTAAAACAGTATATTTATAAGTTTCTCCAATAGCAGAAATATTAAGTGAAATATTTTTATCTAAAAGATATGGGACTCTGTATATGGATTCAGTTTGCATAAACAAATTAGTTCCATAAACAAACTTTTGGTTGTTGATTTCTCTCTATTTAGTAAACTAATTTGTAGATGTAACCCAAAGTTATAGTTTAATTTTCAAAAGCAATATCCCTAACATCTAAGTCTACCCAATAACCAAGTGCCCATCTATCATTTTAATTAAATAAGGGAAAAGGAGCCAATTTGATTTTTTAAAATTAGCTAAACAGTTGTTTGATTTTACAGGCCAAATAATAGGGTTCTTGTGTAGTTTCCACTGTCAAATTTCTCTGGCTTTGGTTCACTCTGTCTAATTGTCTCAGGATAAAGTTCTTAGTTAGATTGGATTATTGAGAGGTATTGTGGAGCAAAGGAAGCACACAATAAATTTTATGTTAGTTGATTATAACAAGGAAGATAAGAGGAGAAGGAAGAGAACACCAGCAGAAACACTTGCACTTTCTCATTTAAATCTTTCAACAGCTTAGGCAAATCTTATTATCCCTGTATTACAAATGAGGAAACAGGAGTAAGAGAAGTAAAATAATTTTTCCAAAGTCACAAAGGTGATAAATGTTGAATTCAAGTTTTAAACCTGAGTTTCTGACCCTAAACCAGGGCTTTTTCCCTCTTTACCATGCTGCTTCCACCAGGCTCAAACCAGTCAGTACAGTGTTGACATTTTCAGCAATATGGATTTATTTCATCTCTAGATCTATTTTAATGTTACTTATGAATCACTCTAAGAAACTAGTGTCGATATGTGGAAACCTGGTTAACAAGAAACAGAACTCAGATTGAAATCTAAGGATTGGATCTGGAAACGACCCACCTCTTCCATACACTTGGCTAATAACCATTTCAAATTCTCTTTAGTGACAAAAAAAAAATTTTTTTTTTAAGAGAATGAAACTTCCTATCCCCAGTATAAGATGGTTGATTCAACTTCAGGGTAGCTTGGGAGAAATTGCTTTGTCTGTCTCAGACTCAGTTTCCTCAGCAAGAAAGAATGCTAGATATTGGGTATTTTATTACTATCTCTGTTTTTGCTAAGGAGACGAGGGACCTAAGTTAGACACTGGGGGAAATTATGATATCCTAAGTAAAATCTCTCCCTCTCAAGAGTTTTTAAAAAAAATTAAAATAGCTTATGTTTTGCCCCAAAGTCACCAAAATTTGACAAAAGAAAAGGAGAAAAGGTAGGCTTAAGCTACCTGATTCTCTCCTGGGATCAACAACTCTTCTGGGATTCCAGTCAGTTACTTCTTTTGTGGCACTTTAGTGCATAAAGGAGTTACTGCATCTTGTTAGAGGGAACAATTTTTCTATCTCTCTGATTACTCCTAGTACATTGGTTTGTTTTGAACTCTGAATAAAAAGTGTTGTAGCCTATATTATTCCAGGTTCCCACTGGTTGCAGTACTTTTCCAATTTCTCACTGAGCAATGTAATCTCAACTTTTTTCTGTCAATAAGAGATCACAGGTTGGAGAAACTCACTTGCTAATTTGCACTAGTGGTAATAGGGACTATTGAAAATTACCACATTTTATATATTAGAAGATATCTAAGCAAACATGATTAATACTCACTAAATATATTTTTTTCTGAGAAACTGCTTACTTTGAATTATTTACATAAATGTCCTTTGCACTCACTGTACCATGATAGTGAAATATCACCAAGTTTTAGTAACACTTTAAATCATTTAATCTTTTCTAAGCAATGGAGTGAGACACTCAATTCTTTTCTTAGCAATGGGGCAAGACATTGTGTATTTGTTTTCTCCAACAGAGCAAGAACAGGAAAAATATTTAAATTCTACTTATAAGGAAAACTTCATTTTAAATGAAGGTCTTTAAACACTGAAATAAGGATTGGGAAAGGTCAAAAGAGAACAAAGATGTGTTTTAACTTGAGAATAGACTATCTCCTGGAAGGATTCAGTTATGGTTCAAGGACCATCAATTCCTATAAATTTAAAAAGTCTTAGTCTGCATCAACATATTAAAAGATGGTCTATTCTTACCTCTTCAAGTTATAGGCAAGGAAACTGAGAGAGAAGGATAAAATGACTTCTACTGAAATTAGAATTCATGGGTCAAACTTAAATTTTTCACCTTGGAAAATACATTTTCACAGCTATGTTGACAAAAATAAATAAAATAAACAAAAACATGCTACTTGAGGTTTGGGGAACATGGGTTGAAGAGTTACTGAAAGCTCAAATAACACTGCTATATCACTCACAAAAATATTGAAGTTACATTTCTGTCCTTACCCTTTTCTCTTTATATAAAATTACTCCGTTTGTATCACTCTATGAACCTGTATTCTTCAGAGACGTGATTATATAACCAGTGACACAGCTTGCTTAGATTTCAGAGTTTGTATTAAATAAAAAGGACTTTGAACTCCATATTTAGGGATATATGAAAGAAACACAAATTTCAAATGTGTACTTCCTCAAGTTTTGAAATTAACTTTTAGAACTAGGCCAAAGGAGTTGATTTTGTCTCTAATTTGATGGATGCGTTCCTAGAAGAGTTAGCAATGAGTCATCCAATCTAAATTTGAATTCATGCTGTTATTTGGATTAAAGATAATTCAGACTGCTATCAAGGGATTCATTTAATAAGGGCTTTTTAAGTAAAATTCACAGCAATGAAAGTAGGAAAATATATAGAAAAAATTCTAAAAATATGCATTTATTTTATGGCAAAATTGTACAAGAAGAAACATAAGGTATTTGAACATGTAAGACTAAAATAATAATAATAACAACAAAAACAAGATAAGAAAATGGTGTTTTCACTACAAAAGTGAGAAACTGACAAGAAGAAAACATTGGGTCAAAGTTTTGATATACATAAAGTTACATATGTATACTGTTAAAAACAAGAAAACAGGTCCAAAATGGAGTTGCTTATGCTAAGCCACACATCACCAAACCAAGACTTCATTACCGCTTCTAGTCTCCCAGAAATGAAATCTTAAGCCAGTCAATCAGGAATCTCCTGATCAGCACTAGTTAGGTCATCTGCCTGATAGATTCCTGCTACACTCTAAAGGAAGGTAAACTTCCAGTAACCAACCTGCCTTTTTGATTAGTGCAACTTCCCTGTTCCTCCTCCTTTCTGCCCATAAACGTCTTTCATTTTATACAACTCCTCGAAGCTCCTTTCTATCTGCTTGATTGCATGCTGCCTGATTCTAATGAATTTTGCTCAAATAAACTCAGAAGTTTTAATATGCTTCAGTTTACCTTGTAACAGCTCTGATGTCAGAAGAGGGAACCAAAGAAGACCCTGACAGCCTGCAGGAGAAATGAGCAACCAGATAGAGGTATCTGTTGAGCCCCTTGAGTTCGCTGCTTTCTGGAGGTGAGGGGTAAGTCCCTCTCAATCCTAGGTCTGTAGCTTTTGCATTAGGAGCTTTCAAACTTTATGTGAACATTTATTTTTGTGGACTGGGTCCAGAAATCAGCCAGAGTTGAACTGGGTTTGACTTAGAAACCAGACTGGGTACAACTTAAGCTGACTTGGACCCAGTGTAAGGCTTTGGGTGAATAAAAATTTGTTTTAAAGTTGAACAAGCATCATTACCTTACCAAAGATAATCTTGAATTACAGTGGCCTTAGTGGAGAACTTCTAACCTAGATAAGCTTACCCATTTATGAGATGCCCTAGAGAAAAAGGGGTTTCAGCAAACCACTCACCAGAAAGTGTGGAGGGAAATTACTTTTTCTCTACAGTTTATGGTGACTAAGATGAGACCCAGTGGGACACCCCACTCACACCAGAGCCTGCAGACAGTGGGAAAACAGGCAGAAACTGGCAAAGGGTGAGAATTCTTACCAAAGCTTTCCCAGATTTCTATCTGTGGTGCTTGGTCAAGAAAGGGTGCTTTGTGTCCACCTAGAGGGGTGGGATAAAGAGGGTGGGAGGGAGGGAGATGCAAGAGAGAAGAGATATGGGGACATATGTATATGTATAATTGATTCATTTTGTTATAAAGCAGAAACTAACACACTATTGTAAAGCAATTATACTCCAATAAAGGTGTTTAAAGAAAAGAAAAAAGAAAGGAAGGTAAAATTTCACTTTGTCTCTTTCTTTCCAAATTCAGGTTGACAGGCTGTTGGAGGAGGTCATCAAGAGAACATGACTTCTGGTGACCCCAGAGTTTGACATGGGCAATGAGAGGCTCCTCATACATTTTCCTGTCCTTGGAATGTATGGTTGGCCCATCATTCCCACAGTGGGAACCTTTTTCAATGATGCAACCTTGAGAGAAATGTGTTGTTGAGACCATCCGGGCAGTGTTCTTGACTGAACCCAGTTAAGACCTCTATGTAAACTTTTAAGATTCTGGTGAGTGAGGGCAGAGATCTACTCAACTTATAGCCACTAAAGACAACCCTTGTATGTAAGTTCCTTTGCTTATTAAACCTTCCACCTACCTATCTGGAGTGATCTGCCTCTTTCTTCAGTCTCTCCCTGCCCTCAATGTAGGGGAGGCCAGTTTTAGATTTCACCCGGAAGCTCCCAAGTTTTCAAACCAACAATTGGTAAGAAAGCCAGGAGACAAACAAACTAACAAAAAAAGGGGTCTTAGAAAAGAGGCATGTGGTGGGGAAGAATCCCAAGTTGGTCATCAACCTCTGTGTGAGGAGGGGTGGCCCATACACTAGATGCTTGTGGACCACTGAGTGAGTATGGGACACCCCAAAAAAGCCAGCTGGTTTGATGTACTTGTTTGAGGAACTGCTGCAAATTAGGCAACTGAATGGTTACACAGTGGGTTGGCTTCTACTGTGAGCAGATCTGTGGCCACTGATGCTTAACTAGAGGCTGATACTCAAGTTAGAAAGTTGGAAGAAGAGCTGAGGTTAGAGAAGGATGTGCAGTTGTCTCTGCTAGCTTCAGGGCTGGCAGACAATGTGGGAGAGCAGGATAACAAACTGAAGACCCTAAGATGCCATTTTGCAAAGCTAAGGAGGGTACAATCTCCTGCAAATTACTGTCTGAGTACTTGTGACAAGCACTGATTGGGATGCTAAGCACTAACAAAGCCTGATTGGGATGCTAAGAGGTGGAATCCCTAGGAAAGTGAGGAGAGTGAAGGGGAGGATGTTGTGGTGATTGACAGTAAACACCCTATGCTAAAGGAAAGCAGAAGCACAGCAACAACCCAACCAGCAGGGAAGCCCCAATTCAGGAAACATTCAAGATGAGAGAATATATTCCTGTTGAGCTTATTGTTATAACTGCCAAGTTCGAGCAAAAGTATGCAGGCACAGTTAGTACAGCTATGGCATATGGAGTGGGGCAGTGGGGAAGGGTGAAGGTGAGGATATAGCACTTGTCTGACAAGCAGGAGGTAAGAAAATGAACATTATCACACAGCTTGACCTTAGGCAGCACCTGCATGGAGCTGGGGAGAGGGAGGAGGAGAGCAGTGTTCAAGGTACTCACTCCCTTATAAATTGGATTATCCTAGCCTGCATGGAGATTTGGCCCAATGAGGGGGATCTCCCTGGCCATGTGGGACCCTAGAAATCTAGAGAGGAGGTACAACAAATTCTTAGGGAGTTAAGAATGAGACAGGCCATCTATGACCCTGTCTTTGGAGGCCCTGATCTGGCCACATTCACTGCAGGAATGAAAGCCAGATACTTCAATCCCCAGCACCTGGTGTGGGATGCTGATATCCATGGTAAGCTCAGTTATGGGATGAGACATTTATGATGTGAGTGACCATTGCTGATCTGGGGTAAATTGACAAATCCCTGGTACAGGTATGGGCTGCAGGAAAGACCCAAGAGAGAGAGAGAGCTGGAAAAACCAAAGACTATCCTAATCGGCTGTAAAGGGTCTGGCCAACTTTTAAAAATTTTAATATGCCTTAGTTCATCTCTTAACATTTCACATATATCTATATGTATCTATATATAGATATAAATATGTATACATAAATACTCATAGTTTGTGTGTGTATGTACAGATTAAATTCTGTTCATTCTAATTCTCATCATGTGTCAATTTTCTCTATGAATTTTAAATTTTATATTATTAGGACATTCTTATTAACCAACATTGTTTCTAATCAGGCTATGACTTCTGGTCACTTAATCTTTTCCTGCATAAAACATTACTAAAAATTTTATAAGGTTCACAGTTTGAATATAAAAGAATACTGAAAATCTAGTCTTCTAACCACTAACACACACACAAAAAAACCTCCAGGGATATTGCTCAGCAAATAAAAAATAAAGAAACATTTCAGTTGTTTCACAATGTTTCTCATTTTGCAATTTTTGATAACTGCTAAGGGAAATAATTATTTCTTCACTGTTTACATTTCACACCCACAAATGTTAATGAAAATGGCACTTGGGAAACAAATGCCAAATTTGCTTTTAGTGTTGCTGGAACCCCCAAAGTGGCTAAGTGAAAATATTCATACATGATGACATGGTAAATAAATCTCATTGGGAAATAACTCCACAGCTGAGTACATGATTTGCACTAGCAAATTCTAATTATGTTAACTAGTTTCCTTAGCATCCCCCATGGAAATATAGACCTATTTCAAGATCATAGGGGTCAAGTGATGAACTAGTTAACCGTTTCAGGTGTGTACTTTAGTTACTGCTTTTTTCCCATATAACACTTTATTGAGATTCCATTCATATAGTGTATTTGCTTTTGAATCACATGCAATTGACCTATGTCCATAGTAAGATTTGAAATTACACAATTCAGAATTTCCAGTTTTTATTTCAGGGCTGTCACTAGTTATTAAGGATCCTCCTAGCTCCAACATGTTACTAATATGAACATTTTCTCAAGGGATAATTATGACCTCTCAGATACCAACAAGTCTATAATGGAATTATATTAAATACATGTAAGTAAAAATTTGTATTTCATTAATTTAGATCCAAATGTTCTTAACTCTAAATACTTTTGCTTTAAATTAACGAACATTTATTTTACATAAAAGCCAATATCTTTTTTCTTGAGGAGTATCTGGTATATAAAAAACTTATTTTGGCTCAATATTAGAAATATTTTTATTTATAGCTGGTGATGGAGTTTTCAGTGTGCTGATAACGATATAAAAATTATAAAAGCATAGCCCAGTCTCTCGGCTTTTAAAAGCTGCTTAAAATATATGCATTCTCTGTCTATGATGAATGTTCTTCTCTTCCCATCCCCCTCCCAAACCTCCATCTTCCCTCTGTTATTCTTATAGCGACTGTGTAGACAAGAAGTCTCCATATAGAAGGATCATGGTATAAATGTTCAAGTTTTGGTGCCTCAATGCCACAGTCGTCTTCACTGGGGAAGATTTTCTAAAGCTGCTTTCTTAGAATATCATAGAACTTCAGAGTTGGAGGAGATCTTAAATGTCAATTAGTCCAACCCCTTTCTGGTTCTTGATTTTCATCTTCAACAGCTCATGATACAGAGTATCTCACCTACCAAGATTCCACTTCTGGATAGTTTGATTCTCAGTTTTTTTTCTCAAATTTTGAAATTAAAATCCCTAAGTTTTCTATCCATTGGCCTTCTGAGGCAACTTTTTAATAAAAGGCAAGAAAAAGGCAGATACTGTAGGAAATTTTAAGTGCTGAGAAAGCCCAACAACCCAGAAATGTCAATGGGACCAGAAAAAAAGCCCCAAGAAAAGAAGCTCTCTCTAGCTAAAAGATAAAAAAAAGGACTGCCTAGCAAAACAGTAAGCTTTTAGACAATAACCTATCTACTCCAACCAAACATTCCAGAGAAAACTATGGCTATACCTTATCCTCTGCCAGCAAAGGGCAAGTGAAGAATATTGATTTGTGGAGGCAGGATTTCATCCCTGCCTGGCAGTAACCAGCACCCACCACAGTGTCAGTGGAGGCCATGTAGAGAGCAATACCAGTCTTCCCTCCCTTTCCAGCCAGAGTGGTGTCAGTGCAGGTTTAGTAGGAAGCTTGAATTCCTACCCACATTCAGCAATAACAAGGAATGCTATCCCTACTCTGGACTGTCAATGGAAGCTGAGTAGAGAATATGCACTTGCACTTCCACATGACAACGAGACTGCACCCCTCTTTGTCCACAGACGTGGTGTCAAAAGAGACCTATTACATCTTAAGATTTTTAAAAGATCCATAGTTTCATTACATAATACCCAAAATGTCCAAGATATAATTTATTCAGTAAAATCCCTCTTCCTATCAAGAACCAGGAAAATATCAACATGAATAAGAAAAGATAATAAAAAGATACCAACACTGAGATGACAGAAATGTTGGAATTATCTGACAAGAGTTTTAAAGCAGCCATCATAAAAATGTTTAAATTAGCCATAACATAGTTATTAGGTGAAAAAAATAGAAAGTCTTATCAAAGAAACAGGAGGTATAAAATAGAACCAAATGAAAAATTTTAACTTTTAAATTGAAAAACTTTAAATTAAAATTTTTAAATTTTAAATTAAAAAGTTTAAATTTAAAAATTTTAAACGTTAAAAAACGTTTTTCAACTCAATGGTAGGCATAACATCAGAATGGAGAGGATAGAGGAAAGAACCTGTGAACTTGAAAATAGAATAATAAAAATTACCTAAATTGAGCAATAGATAGAAAATAGACTGACCAAAGTTAAACAGAGTTTAAACAGAGCTTCAAAGCCCTGTGAGACTATAACAAAATGTCTAATATTCACACAATTTGAGTCTCAGAAGTAGAGGAGAAAGAGGGAAGACCTAGAAAAGTAATGAAAGAAAATAATAGACCCAAATTTCCCAAATTTGACAAAAAGACATAAGCCTACAGATTCAATAAGCTAAACAAACCACAAACAAGATAAACTCAAAATAATCTGTGCCAAGACATAGCATACTCAAATTTCTGACAACTAAGCACAAAGACAAAACTGGAAAACAGTCAGAGAGAATTCCTTACCTGTAGTGGAAAAGCTATTGAATGACAGGTCATTTCTCACCAGCTACCATCATGGCCAGAAGAACTAGAAAACATGTTCAATGAAAGTATTCTTAAGAAATGAAGGAGAAATTATAACATTCCCAAATGAAAGAAAACAAAGGATTTGTCACCTGCATACTTACTTTAATGAATAACTAAATGAAGTTTTTGAAACAGAAAGGAAATGATGCAGGAATCTTGGAACATCAGGAAGGAAAATAAAACAATGGTAAAAGTAAAATTTGGGGTACATAGAACTTTTCTTCTTTTGAGTTTTCTAAATTGTGTTTGACAATTCAAGCAAGACATTTAAAATTAAGAATCACTAACTGAACTGAACATGTATATTTATTGAAAATCTGCACACATAAAAATTCAGTTTTTTAAAAAAAATTCAAACAGGAAATAGCTTAACTTGAAAAAACTAAAATGTTGAAGTAAGAGATCTCTAAGTCTGAGAGCAATAAACTATAGTATTGCAGTTCAGTTGAATCATAAACATTTAGAAAAGAAGTAAAGAGTTAAAATTTAGTGACTGATAGTGTAAAGAAATTGGGTTTGGAGGATGCTAAGATGGCTAATGGCTGATATGAGAAAGGCTGAAAAAGACATTCAGGCTATACACTTGCAACTACTAGTTGTAACCTGAGATTCAGTTTCCTGAACTTTAAAGGAGCTGTGCTAAACAATTTCAAAGATTCCCTAAAATTCTAAGATTCTAAGTTTTGTCTCCCACTGAATGGAATGTGTCACATATTAAAATGGCTGCTGATTTTGTGAGTATATATGTATGCATAGGTGTTGGGGAGGTAAGTTCAGTTACAACCTAAAAAAGGAAAAGTTATTTAAACTAGTGATGAATCACGAAAATGAATGCATCTACCTCCCTCCCTCTCCACAGGCTCTTTCTTAACAACAGCTTAGCAGTCATGATCTAGTCTCTAGTAGTTGTATACTGGATGAACTGGCTCTCAAGAGTCAATTCTTAAATACTGAGGAATTTTGCATGGCAATTGTTAAACCATTGGTAGCATGAAAGTGGCCATGGTGGGAGTCTTTATAGCACAGAAATGGGCAAACATTACAAAACAGAGCATTTTATTCATAGAACTGTTTACCAGCACAACACAGAACAGTAATTCTCCTTTCATAGGCTATAAACTTATTCATATTCTGGCCCCTGCCAGCCTCATCTCTCACCTTCGACATCTCTCCATTCTCCCATATTAAACCCTTCAACAATACTTAAAATGTGCAGATCCACAAATACTCTGTGCTCCTGCATAGAACACCCTCTACCAACACCAATACCACCATCCCTAACTCAGTGCATCTACCATCATCACTAGGCCCTCGAGAGCCACATTCTACTCTATTTTTGCCTAGATAATTCCTTCTTGTGCTTAGATTCCAACTCCTCTAGGAACTCCCTCTGCCTCAGCTGACTGTGTTAAGTATGGTCTGTATTCTTCCATTCTACTCAGCAGCATCTTTTTATAACATGTTACATTGTGTTGAAATTCCTTGTTTACTTCTCTCTGTCTGTAACTAAAGGGTAAATTCCTTGGAAAGAGAGAGAGAGAGCTTGTGATTTAGCATTGCATCCCCAGCTTATTTGCAGTAGAGGGCACGTAGTGATTGTTGAAAAATTGTTTTTGAGTAAAAACTTTATTAAAAAATTCCAGACCAGTATTTGCCTCTCAGTTTCATTATCTTCCATGGAAAATGTTTCCAATTACCTGAATTGGATAGGTTGGAATATAGGATTTGCTATATGGAAACTCACTTTAAATCCATTAGCACAAATATATTTCATAAAGTGAAATATGGTTCATTAACTACTGATAAATGGAATATTGCCTGCCATATCAGTAAACAAAGGATGTCACAGACATCAGTGATTGCAGCCACCACTGGATGGTAAGTTGATGAGCCCTGAGGAGACTCAGGAAGGAAAGAATACCTGCCACTCCCTATGGTGAACCCTGAGAAAACATAAGATGTGAAAACACAGGATACTGGCGTCAGATAGCTGAGGTGCATATCAAAGGAATGATTTCAGTGAACCCAGACTCTTGTATCTTTCCATACACAGAAAAGCGCTCTATGCCTTAACTTGGAGTATTTTGTTTCCTTTAATTAACAATAATATTTTGATGTTCCCGACTACCTGCCCTTTGTTGCAAAACCCCTATATATCCTAACTCCCCCGCTCGCTTTCTCAGAGCAGTTCTCTCAGGGTTACTTGAGAAGCTGCCTCCTGGGCTTGAAGTCCTTAAAATTCCTGCCGAATAAAACATAACTCTCAACTTTTAGGTTGTGAATAATTTTTTAGTTGACACTACATATGCTTGCATATATACATATATATCCTTAGTACATATTTATAGATAAAGCTCTGTCTACTTATCTTCAATAATTTTTTTTTTTTTTTTTTTTTTTTTTTTTTTTTTTTGCTGTACGCGGGCCTCTCACTGCTGTGGCCTCTCCCGTTGCGGAGCACAGGCTCCGGACACACAGGCTCCGCGGCCATGGCTCGCGGGCCCAGCCGCTCCGCGGCATGTGGGATCTTCCGGGATCGGGGCACGAACCCGTGTCCCCTGCATCGGCAGGCGGACTCTCAACCACTGCGCCACCAGGGAAGCCCTCTTCAATAATTTTTAAACAATGTTCATCACAATTAATATTATGATTATTGGTGCTTTATTTATTTTGCATTTCCCTGGCACCAAACACCACAGTGCTGGGTGCAGTACCCCTGAGCACATTCTAATTGTTTTCCATCTATCTGTCAAGATATTTCTCTACTGCTCATCACTGCTCTCCTTGGGCATATACATGATTTTTAAGAAAAAAAAATTTTAATAACATTTTCCTAGAGGAAATTGAGTATAATGTAAAAGCTCTCAGTCTGATTTATCCCTAAGTGTTCCAACGCTCTATTATTCCAAGAAACAAAACAGAAAAGAATCCAACTTTCACATTTTCCCTGATGTCCAAGAACATTCTTAATGTTTTGTTTGCAGAAGACACACTCACAAATGTGCTGGAATAAAATATGTTTTATGTCAGGTAGTTCTCTTTGTTTGCTTTTGTTTTGTTTCATTACTGATTATCTTCTTTTACCCTCATTTTTGTGGTGCCCTTAAATACTCCTTTTATTCATTTTTCATGAAAGCATTTTTCTCGGGAGATCTCTTTATTTTGTGTCTGATTTTGTGTCTCTTTATTTTTGGCTGATTGGAAATGGATATCCTAAGATTCATTTACTGAGACTGTGCTCAGCTTTAATAGTCACAAAATACCTCAACAACACTGTGATAAATAGACCTCAACTTTATATTTTAATTCATGCTGGCGTGATTTGCAATGAATAAGTCAAAAGATCATTCAAAACAGCACCTCTAGTTAATGAATTATGATCTATGAATGAAAATTAACAGTAACCATACAATAATTATGCACCAGTAAAAACTGCCATGGAATTTTGCTATCATAAAGGGCATGGGAATAGTTTCCCCAGTCAATTATAATGAATCAGGATTAGAGAATTTTAAGATAAGAATCTTGAATCAAATTGAGTACTCTAATATGCTAACCTTAAAAGATGCTTATTATTACTACATTAATCACTAACTACTTGACCTGGCTAACACCCTACCAGGCAATTTTTCTAAGGTTTCTTTCTTAATTTTACAATACCATCAGACAGATACCACCATTTTACACGTTTTAGAACTCCTCTTGACCAAGGTCACAAAATAAACAACAGGTCTTGCAACCAGGTCTTGCAACAGGTCTTCCTATATGCAAAGCCTGTGCTTTTCTTTTATCCTGTGGTTCCTAATCAGTAATATCTGTTTTCACTTAATGAATAACAGAGTAACAGTAAAAGATGTTGATTTTCTTAAAAACTCCCCATATACCCAAAAAAATCTTGTCAGACTGGATTAAAAAAGCAAAACCCAACAATATGTTGTCCAAAAAAGATACACTTTCGATTCCAAATGTACAAATAGGTTGAAAGTAAAAAGAAAGATACTTTATAATGATAAAAGCCAGGGATGTATAACAATCATAAATGTATACACACCTAAGAATAGATTATCTAAATACAGAAGCAAAAACCGAAAAAATTGAAAGGAGAAATAGATAATTGAAAAACAATAGTTGAATATTTCAATAACCCACTGTCAATAATTGAGATATCATCTACATAGAAGAGGAGAAGGACAGGGAGGGGGAGGAAGAGAAAGAGTAGAAGGAAGAAAAGAAATTTAAAAATTCAGAACGGAAATGAAGAAGTAAAAATGTCTTTATTTGCAGGTTACTCAATATGTAGAAAACCCCGAGGAGTTCACAAAAGTACTAGAATTAAAGAATGAGTTTTGCAAGGTCACAGGATATCAGATCAAATTACAAAAATCAACTGTATTTCTACATACTACCAATAAACAATCTGAAAGTGAAATTAAAAATAATTGTGTTTGCAATAGCATCGAAATGAACAAAATATGTAGGAATAAATTTAATAAAAGAGAGCAAAGTCTGAAAACTGCAAACTATTCCTGAGAGAAATTAAATAAGACCTAAATAAATGAAGAGTCATTCCATGTCCATACAGTAGGAGATTCAATATTATTAAAGGACAATTCTTTCACATGTTCATCTATAGAAACAACTCAATCTCTGTTAAATTACACCAGGTTTTTATGTGGAAATTGTTAAGCTGACCTAAAATTTTATGAAAATGCAAAGGACCTATAAGTGCCAAAGCAATTTTGAAAAAGAAGAAAAAATTGGAAAATTTAAACTGCCCAATATTAAAATTAACAATACAGTTAACAATAATCAGGACAGTGTGAAATCAGTATACAGATTGGCATTAACATCAGTAGAAGAGAAATGAGTGTCCAAAATAAATCCTTGTATTTATAATCAATTGATTTTCAACAAAGATGTCAAGGCAATTAAATAGGAAAAGAACAGTCATTTCCTATGATGCTGGGGAAATTTGATATCCATATGTAAATAAATAAACTTAGATCTTGCTTTAAACGAGACACAAAAATTAACTCAAAAAAATGTTCATCAATGGATGAATGGATAAAGAAGATTTGGTGTACATATATAATGGAATGTTTTTCAGCCACAAAAAGTGAAGAAAATCTTGCTGCTTGTGACAACATGGATGGACATTGAGGGTATTATGCTCAATGAAATAAGCAAGACAGAGAAAGACATATCCTGTATGATCTTAATTATATGTGTTATCTAAAACAGAAAATAAACAAAACAAACAAAAACCAAGCTCATAGATACAGAGAACAGATTGGTGGTTCACAGATGTGGGGCTGGGGTTGAAATGGGTGAAGAGCCAAAAGTTACAAACTTCCAGTTATAAAATAAATAAGTCTTAGGATGGGGTGTAATGTACAGCATGGTGACTATATGTACTACATATTTGAAGGTTGCTAAGAGTAGATCTTAAAAGTTCTTGTCACAAGAAAAAAATTTTGTAACTATGTATGGTGATGGCTGTTAGCTAGACTTATTGTAGTAATCATTTCACAATATATACAAATATCAAATCATTATGTTGTACACCTGAAACTAACATAATGTTATTTGTCA
The DNA here is from genome assembly GCF_964341445.2 of Mesoplodon mirus. Classification (NCBI taxonomy): domain Eukaryota; kingdom Metazoa; phylum Chordata; class Mammalia; order Artiodactyla; family Ziphiidae; genus Mesoplodon; species Mesoplodon mirus. The sequence continues at coordinate 46,524,456 of NC_138992.1, forward strand.
ATTATACCTCAAATTGAAAAAATTAACTCTAAAGGATTATAGACCTAAATGTAAGAACTAGAATTTAAGAACTAACAGATAAATTTGAAGAAAAATTTTGTGACATTGGATTAGTAAATATCTCTTAGATACAATCCCAAAACATAAGCAACAAAAGAGAAAGAATTTCATTAAAACTTAAAACTTTTGCACTTCAAAAGACACCATTAACAAAATAAAAAGGCAAACCAAAGACTGGAATGAAATATTTCCCCATCATAAAACTGGTAACAGACTTGTATACAGTATACATATAACAGGAAAACAACAAAACTTACAAAAAAACAAAGGATTAAATAGACATTTCACCTAAGTAGATACATGCCTGACTAATAAGAACATGAAAGATACACAAAATCAGTACACATGGGGAAATGCAAATTAAAACCACAATGAGATATCACTACACACTAACAAGAATGGCTATAATCAAAAAGACAGACAGTAACAACTGCTGGTGAGACTGTGGAAAATCTAAAATCTTCATGCATTGTTAATGGGAATGTAAATACAAATTATATAACCATTTTGGAAAACTGTCTGAAAGTTTCTTAAAAAGTTAAATCTAAATTTATCATATGGTTTTGCAATTCTGTTCCTAAGAATCTACCCAAGGAAAATTAGAACATATGCCCCCACAGAGTTTTGTATGACAATGTTCATAGGTTCATTATTCATAATAAGCAATAACTTTAAAAGAATCCAAATATCCATTAACTGGGAAATGAACAAACAAAATGTGCTGTACCCATACAATGGAATACTATTCAGCAATAAAAAAGGAAAGAAATATTGACACATGCTACAACATGGTTGAACCTCAAGAACATTAGAAGCCAGTTGCAAAAGACTACACATTGTATGATTCCATTTATATGAAATACCAAGAAAGAGAAATTTACAGAAAAAAGCAGATCACTGATTGCCTGGAGCTGGTAGAGTATAAGTAGAGATTTATAACAGGTTTGAGATAAATTCAGGAGGTGGGGAAAACTAAAACTGTATTGAGGTGGTAGTCTTACAGTCTATAAATTCATTAAAAATCACTGAATTATATACTAACAGTGGGTGAACTTTATGGTATATTTCAATAAAGCCATTAAAAATATTAAATGAGCAAGGTTCTTCAATCTGGGTCTCACATTTGCATCACTTGGATAGTTTTAAGATATACTCATGTCTGGGGTCCATTGTCTGATATTCTGGTTTAATATTCTTAGGATCAGGGCATCAGGATTTTTTTAAGCTTTTCAGGTAATTCAAATGTTCAGTCAATGGTTGAGAACTCCTACAATAAAGTTTGTTCTTCCTTGAAGCCTTAATATATGGTATTCCAACTCTCTATCAATTTATTTAACAATTTATTGAAACTTCATTACATCCCAGGCACAGTGTTTGACACTGAGGAGACAGAAAATAAAGAAGACCTCATCTCTGTCTCCATGGACTCATGTACAAGAAAGAGGTACAATCCAATCATTATAATAGTTGATAAATTTTGTAACAAAAGTAAGTATAATGTTAGTGGAAGTGCAAAGAAAAGAATAATCAATTCTGAACAATGAAAGAAACGGTCAAGAAAAGCTTAAGAGATAATGGTTCTTAATCCAGGAAGATTAAAAGTAAAGAAAATGGCAGGCAAAAATATACAAAGCATAGAGTATTGAAGGAAAAGCTGAAAAATTGGGGAAAGAAAAAAAACACTGAGAGAACCTATAAAGGAGGGCAAAGTGAAATTAGAGAGCATATCATAAGCCATACAGTGGGAAGCCACTGAATGAAAGGCCTTTAGGAGGAGCACTCTACCAGCATAATAAGTAATGAATTAGAAGATTTCCACTTCCGGTCAAGATGGAACAACAAGAACCAAATACACACACACACACACACACACACACACACACCTGTAAAAACCAAAACTGTACAAAATATATAAAACCATAGTTTTCAGGACAACAGAAATCAGGCAACAAAAGACAGGTATCCCTGAGAGGGGAAACAAATTAGGTGAGCTCAATTATTGCAACAGCTACTGCCTTGAGAAGGTTCTAGTTCTTAGTGTAGGGACGAGTAATCCAGGTAGAGTCCAGCAGACTTCTGAGCTGAGGAGACGATGCCACGAGTCTGAGGAGAACAATGTGGATCAAGTTTACAGGCAAGAGTACTAGAGAGAAGAAACCGGAACAGAGAGAGAACTCAAAATCTACAGAGTGTCCTCTTAGGATTCCTGCTAAGTACTGACATGCATATAGGAGACTAACTAAAGCTGGGAAGAAATCACCAGGAAGGATGAGAAAAAGGAATATTCAGTGCTCTCATATGGCTGGTAATAGTGCCTATTCCCACCAGGTAGACTGGGAAAACTCTTGGGGAATTAGGTAGAATACACAAGAGGTATCTTAGTAGTGAGGAATAATTAGCCTTAGACTAAACACTGCTCTGACCTCATGAGAAAGACCCAAACAGATCAAAGTGTTTTGCATAATATTAACTGTGTCGTACAGCAGTGTTCAAGAATATATATAGGAATACAAATATAGACAATGCCCAACAAGGTAAAATTTACATTGTCTGGAATCCAATAAAAATCACTAGGCATTCAAAGAATCATGCAAATATGACCCATTCTGAGAAGATAAATCAGTTGATCAAAACTGACCAAGAACTGACACAACTATTATTGCAGACAAGGACATTTAAAACAGTTATAACTGTATTCTATATATTCAGGAAATTAAGATATAAAAAAAGACTCAAATTAAACTACTAGAAATGAAAACTACAATGTCTAAGATGAAGATACACTGGATGAGAGTAACACTGAATTCGAGATTTCAGGAGAAAAGATTAGTGAGCTTGCATATATAGCAATGGAAACTCTCCAAAATGAAACACACAGAGAAAAAAATGATTTTAAAAACTGAAAATTGCATCAGTGAACTGTGGGACAACTTCTAGTGACCTAGTATAACTGGAGTTTCCAAAAGGATGAAGGACAAAGAAAGAAAGATTTTAAAACTTCCACTTTTTATGAATTCCAAGAAAGAATTTTCCAAGAAAAATTTCCAAGCTGTTAAATTTTCCAAGAAGAAAAACAATAATGAAGCACAAGAAACACAAATCATATTATACCAAGACACATCATAATCAAACTTCTCAAAACCTGTGACAATGACAAATCTTAAAAGCAACCAGAAAAAAAAAATAAGATACTTTACATATACACACAGAGAAACAGAGAAAAAGATTTTTCATAAAAAACAAAGCAAGTGAGAAGATAGTAGAGCAACATTTTTAAGTACAGAAAAAAAGTATATGGTCAAAAAAACTGGAGAAAGGATAATCTTTTCAAAATTTGGGTACTCAAATGAAAAAAAATGAGCTTTGATACATACTTCAAAATAGACTCAAAATGATCATAGGGCTTCCCTGGTGGCGCAGTGGTTGAGAGTCCGCCTGCCAATGCAGGGGACACGGGTTCATGCCCCAGTCCGGGAAGATCCCACATGCTGTGGAGCGGCTAGGCCCGTGAGCCATGGCCGCTGAGCCTGCACATCGGGAGCCTGTGCTCCGCAACGGGAGAGACCACAACAGTGAGAGACCCGCGTACCACAAAAAAAAAAAAAAAAAAAAAAAAAAAAAGCATAGACCTAAATATAAAACCTAAAACTATAAAACGTGTAAAATCAGAAGATAAAATCTTTACATTCTTGTATCAGGCAAAGGTTTCTTAGAAACATCGAAAGCATGATCCATAAAAGAAAATATTGATAAAGTAGACTTCATCAAAATTTAAAAGTTCTGATCTTCAAAAGACAGCTTTAAGAGAATAAAAAGACAAGCCACAGACTAAGGGAAATTATTTACAACCTGTATATTCAATAAAGAACATATATCCAGAATATATATTAAAAAAATAAAACCTCAGTGTTCAATAAGAAGATGACATACAATCGAATTTATAAAAGCCTTTAACAGATATTTCACCAAATGGCAAATAAGCACATGGAAAGATGCTCGATATCATTAGTTATTAGGGAAATGAAAATTAAAACAATAATAAGATACTACTACATACATATTATACTACCTAAAATAAAAAGACTATTCCAAGTGTTTTCAAGGATGTAACATAACTAAAAATCTTATGCAGATCTAGTAGGAATGCAAAATGGCACAACCACTTTGGAAAACAGTATGGCAGGTTTTTAAAAAATTTAAACATATATCTCCTATATGATTTAGCCATTCTACACCTAGATGTTCTCCCAAGAGAAATGGAAGCTTATGTCTATACAAAGACTTGTGCATGGACGCCCATAGCAGTTTTATGTGTAATGGCCAGAACTGAAACAAACAAATGAATATCACCAGGTGAATGAACAAAGTGTGGTACATCCATGAAGTAGAATACTACTCAGCAATAAAAAATAACTATTTATACACATAGCAACACAAAGAAGCCAAACAAGAAGAATGTGCATTGTGTGGTCTCATTTACATAAAACCCTAGAAAATGCAAACTGATCTATAGTGTCATAAAGCAGATCAGTAGCTGCCTGGAGATGGGGAAGAGACAACTGGAAGGAATAGGAGGTAAGAAAGGGTCATAAAGGGGCATGAGGAAATTTTTGAGGTGGTGGATGTTGTTCATTATCTTGATTATGGTGATGATTTCACAAGAGTAATTCATTTGTCAAAACTTGTCAAATTATACAGTATAAATACATGCAGTTTGTTGTATGGTAATTATACCTCTAAAAAGCTGTTTTTTAAAAGAATAATTAAGTAGAGAAGGCATCCAGAATAGAGGCAGGGGACCATCTAAGAGGCTATTGCAGTAGTCTAAGAACTGACTAAGCTGAAGGGGTTGAACAAAAGAGTGGCCTTGAGCGGGAAAAAGAGATAACTTTATTATTTTGGAATAAACCAGTTTGATGCAGTGGGCAGAAAAGTCCAGTCCCTGTGGCTTGGGAAACTGAATAGCCATTAACAAAAATGTGAAATACAGAATGGGAGGGCATTGACTGAGGTGAGGGTTAGAATATGAGTCCAATTTTGGGTGGGAATTCTGTGGATTTAATATCCCTGAGTATTTTTAACCATACTTCCACACAGTTATTTACTTTAATTAGTTTTTCATTTGCCCTGAGTAATTTAGTATGCTTTTTTCCCCATGATCCTCTCCTCCCTTTGTCTATCCTCCCTATCTGTTTGAATTTAGACCTCAGAAAAGCAGAATAAAGAAATACAAAATGTATTGAAGTTTCAGATCCTTAATTAAGAACACTTACATCTTTATCTGTATTTAATAACTCATTTAAAAAAATATCTATTGATTATGTACTTTGTGTCAGGTACTTATGAAGCAATGAAGGAAAGATAGACTTGGTCCCTGTCCTGGGGGAACTTAGAATCTGGTGAAAAAAAAGAGATGCTAAAAGTTAGAGTGTCAAGTGTTATGATAAAGGAAGTACACAGGGTGCTCTCTGAGCATATAGCAAGATTTTATAACCTGAAAGAAAATTTAGGAAAAGACTTCTTGAAAAACTAACATTTAGTTTTAGTCCCAAGTGATGATCAGGAGTTGGCCCAGCTAAGAGAGTGCATGAAGATGTTGCAGGAAACAGGAAGCATAAGTACAAATGCCCTGGAGAAAAAAAGAGAATCTTGAAGAACTAAAAAGTTTCACACAGAATACAATAGGGCAAGTGTGCTGGGAAGAGATGATTCTAAAACTTGAGGACTCTGGGAGGGGAAGGGTAAGCTGGGACGAAGTGAGAGAGTGGCATGGACATATATACACTACCAAAAGTAAAAAAGATAGCTAGTGGGAAGCAGCCGCATAGCACAGGGATATCAGCTCGGTGCTTTGTGACCACCTAGAGGGGTGAGATAGGGAGGGTGGGAGGGAGACGCAAGAGGGAGGGGATATGGGGATATATGTATATGTATAGCCGATTCACTTTGTTATAAAGCAGAAACTAACATACCATTGTAAAGCAATTATACTCCAATAAATATGTTAAAAAATAAAATAAAAAATAAAAAAGTCAGACACCAGACTTTGTTAATAACTTTGAAATTCTTGAACAGTACATACTTGTTTCATTGATTAACTAGTTGTCCATTTTCAATTCCCTATTACATTTTTTAAAAGGCTAATATTTTAATTAATTGCATGTACTGATGAGAACTTTCCACCTTTCCCACTTCTAAATGTTACAAAAATCTATTGGGAAAAAGGCACAATTATAAATTCAAAGATATTAGCATATAATGGCTATCTTCTAGTCAGGTGTTAATTCAGGTTGAAATCAAGATGTGTTCCATTTCCTGGCTATTGTTAGCCAAATATACTTCCTTTTATCTGGGCCTTTAAAACCACTTTATAAATAACTGCATAATCCAGCTGAGAGGCCAGTCAGAGAAGATACAGAACAGTAAGCTACTCAAAGTTACTCAACAGAGAGAAGAATTGTCTCTTGATGAGAGACCAAGAGAGAGCAACCTGGCAATGTCTAAACCTGTAGCAAGCTGCTGATAGGTAGTACTCCAACAGGGAAATATTGATGAAGGAAAAAGGCAAGTTTCCCAGAAAAAGAAGAATAACATAAACAAAGACTTACTGCAAATATGCAGGTGTGTGTGTGTGAGTCTGGAAAGTTGGATGTTATGGGAATGGTGTTGGAAATAAGACTGAAAATATATTGTATAGGTCATAGGTCTCTGGATTCCAGCCTGAGAGATTTAAATTCTATTCTTCATGTAATTGGGTAACCACTGAAATTTTTGAAGGGAATTAACAAACTTCAAGTTTAATATACCATTGATTTAAGGTACATGATTATCATGTATCAACTTGCCAATTGTAGAACACTAATTGTAAGATACATCACAATATCAGAGATTGTACAATATGAAAAAAATGAAGTTTAGGACTGATTAAAATTGTTGTCAACTGAAGAATCCTGATGACTTTAGATATCTACTCTAAAGAAAAAAATTGGGGGCTTCCCTTCCCTGGTGGTGCAGTGGTTGGGAGTCTGCCTGCTAGTGCAGGGACGCGGGTTCGAGCTCTGGTCTGGGAGGATCCCACATGCTGCAGAGCAACTGGACCCGTGAGCCACAACTACTGAGCCTGCGCATCTGGAGCCTGTGCTCCGTAACAAGAGAGGCCACGATAGTGAGAGGCCCGCGCACTACGATGAAGAGTGGCCCTCGCTTGCCACAACTAGAGAAAGCCCTCGCACAGAAACGAAGACCCAACACAGCCAAAAATAAATAAATAAACAAATGTGAGGTTTAAAAAAAAAAGAAAAGAAAAAAAACTTGGTAAAATCTGCCTTTCATATTTTAGATCCCTTTCTCTTCATAAATCAAAAGATTCTGTCTTTGAAAAAATGAAAATACAGTTAATGTAAATAAAAATATTTGTAGCAGTATTTACTGGTGTTTGTAACTCAGAAGGTTAGAAGGTGGGTTCAGTGAGGCCAAGGACTTCAGAATTATCTTAAGTAGGTCAGTTAGTCACTAAGAAAATCATTTTTGCTCAAGGCCACAGTATATACTCTTCGCTAGAAATCTATTTTGCAAATGCACACTACCTATCACAAAAACCCCAGACCAAGCAGAGTCACAAAATTATAGAATTGAAGAGTTGGGAAGGACCACAGAAGTTAAAAAGTTAAAATGCCCCCTGTGCATGTATCCCTTCTCACAGCCTGCCATTCAACTTCTACATTCTTTCCTGCTAAACTGTAACCCCCATGAGGACAGAGACTCTCTTTCTCGCCATTATAGCCCCCTGAATGCTGTGGTCAGTAAATATTTTTGAGCAAGTGAATGGGTGTTCTTGTGGGGGAATTATGCCACCTATATCCAGTAGTGCCCATTTTGTAGAAGAGCTCAAATTGATAGATGTTCCTTTAAACTGCACTAAATTCACCTCTGGCACCTTCTGATAAATTCTGCCCCATCTTCCATATGTAAGCTTTGCAAATATTTGCAGGCAGCAACTTCTCCGAGCCACACTTCACCATTCCAACATTTGCCACATGTCATTGTTTCCAAGACTTTACTGCCCTCCATGTGAGCAACATTTGTTCATTTTTTTTTCTAAAACTTGTGACACTCAGAATGAAATATAATTCCTTCCAATTTTTGCCTAGCCAGCCCAGAATTCTCTGTGACTAAATCTATGCAAGTTTTTCAATCTTTGGGAAAATAATATCAGATGACAAGATGATGCTGATGAGGTATCTTGCAGAGAACACAAGTAGGTAAAACAATGAACTTCTCCCAGAAGGCTTAATCCATCTATTAAGGACACTTCTAGGGAATTCCCTGACTGTCCAGTGGTTAGGACTCTGAGCCTCCATTGCAGGGGGCAAGGCTTCCATCCCTGGTTGGAAACTAAGATCCCACATGCTGCGACATGGCCCAAAAAGGACACCTCTATGAGGAGCTATGATGCTAAGAGATAGTGATTTATTATATCCCACAAGCCATTGAACCCCTAGTGAAAGGTTTCTGGGAGCTTTCTTTTCTGAATAGACATTAAGTAAGCATTCATTAAACCTGGGACGTTCAGTCTTCCAATTTGCATAGTGAATTGGAGCCACAGTAGCCTTAATATGAATGGAGATATGGTAACTCAGTACCATGAAATGGGAAATGCATTTTAATTACCCTAGGGATTTTTTTTTTGCAAACAAATTGCTTCTATTTTTATGACAATATTGGATCATGAACCCATTCACCGTAATGTTGAGTAATGAGGCCTATAAAGCAGGTCATAAAAATGCTTTGTTTGCAATGCTGTTTTTAGAAACTCCAATCTTATGGAAAAATCACTCTCATTATTAAAAGCTTGTGTAGTTCTTCAAGAATCCTAGAAATGAAGGATTCCCATGAACTTAAGAAGATCCTTCTCACCTTAATTAAGGAATCAAAGGATTTGAAAACAATAGTAAGAATTATTTCTAAATTTACTTCAAATCTATATAAAATATATACTTATTTGCTGGTAGCATAAAGTAGAATTTAATCTAGAAATAGCTAAAAATATTCTGAAAAGAGACATTGTAGGTACAATTAGGTAACAGTCTGAGACAACAGACCAATAATAGTTTCAAGGAAAAATATTTTCTGTTGACTGATATTTCTGTTATTTTATATATATATATATATATATATATATATATATATATATATATATATGATGAAAATCTCACCTTAGAAAATCAAAAGGTAACTTTTAAGAATAGTGAATGCAAATTAAGAGAAGACTAATAACATTTTTACCCATTAGATTAACACAAAATTTAAAGGCAATAACATTCATAGCTAATGAGGATGTCATCCTCACACTTTGTATGAGTTGCTACAAATTGGAGAAAGTAGTCTGGAAATGTGTATTAAAATGTAAAGTACGCACATTTCTGAACTAGCAATACTACTTTTGGGGACTCTGTCCTACTGTAATTAAAAATACACGTATTGGGAATTCCCTGGCCGTCCAGTGGTTAGGACTAGGCGCTTTCACTTCAGTGACCCGGGTTCAATATCTGGTCGCCTGGTTGGGAAACTAAGATCCCTCAAGCCAAGGGCCAAAAAACAAACAAACAAACAAAAAACAACAAGAACAAAACACACTTGTATCTAAGATAAATGGATAAAGGTGTATGTTGCACTGTTTCAACATTGTCAATAAAAAGAAGAAAAATAAAATAATTTTAAAAAGCTAGAAGTAACTTGAATGTCTATAATTACAGTTAATCAATAAAAATATTATTTGACTATAAAAATTATGAATTAGATATTGATGTTAATATTGGAGGGATGCCTTTGATTTAATAATCAAAAGTAACAGAGTAATATAAAGAATATAGTCTCTTTTCTGTGAAAATTAAAAAAAAACATATTTGTGTGTTTGTAAAATCATGGAGATTTTAATTTTTTTTTTTTTTTTTTTTTTTTTTTTGCTGTACGTGGGCCTCTCACTGTTGTGGCCTCTACCGTTGCAGAGCACAGGCTCCGGACACGCAGGCTCAGCGGCCATGGCTCACGGGCCCAGCCGCTCCGCGGCATGTGGGATCCTCCCAGACTGGGGCACGAACCCATGTCCCCTGCATCGGCAGGTGGACTCTCAACCACTGCACCACCAGGGAAGCCCGAGATTTTAATATTGATTGCTCAGGGTAGTGGCAGTCCTAAGAGATGATTTAAAAGGGGGCTTTAGATCTCCATAATCTACATTAGTTCCTTCAAAAGCCATTCTACATAAAAATAAAAAGAAGTAAAAAGAGTGTGCTTGCTATTTGCACACAGCTCCAAGAAAATCACCTATTCCTTTCCCACCCTGAGCAAATCACCACACGTAAAAAATGTTACGTGGAAATTCTGAAGTCTTCTTAACTTAAGCAAAGTAAAATGGAAAGGAGCTGGCTTTTTCATATACCTCTTTAAATTTTGTTTTCAAGTTGTCATGTAATATATTTTTTAACATCTTTATTGGAGTATAATTGCTTTACAATTTGTATTAGTTTCTGCTGTATAACAAAGTGAATTAGTTATATGTATACATATATCCCCATATCTCCTCCCTCTTGCATCTCCCTCTCACAGTCATGTAATATTTTTGAAACTTAAAACACTACTCTTAAAAAATGTTATGGTGGAACTATTTAGGAATTTATACCACTGTGTGTTGGGTGGGAGGAGGGTGTCAGGGGGTGTTCAGGAAGAAAATTAGTTGTAATTACCAAAAGTAATAGAAGTTTTAGTTGTCTTTTCATTGGTTTGTTCAATTCATGTTCCTTCATTTTTTTCCCAGAAATTTTCCTTCTCTCTTAACTGTACCCAAAGTCTAGACATTGTTAGTTGTTAGGACCAGAAAGGGTCAGAGTGCTTCCTCAAATTATTCTATAGTGAATTCTTCCTCACCCTGTCTTTGAAATGATAACATTTGCTTCCAAGTTCACATACTATATTTTTTCAAACAAAGTTCCTGCTGCTAATATAGTGGCAGACTAGATTTAGGATTAGTCTTCCAGAATTTATGAGCTTGCACAAACTATTGGTCTTTCATTCCCATTACCATTTCTCCTTATAACCAAAAGTGCCCACCATGGAACAAAGTTTTCTCTGTGCTTGTTATCTAAGAAAAGTTAGATAATTTAAGCTTCAACTCTCACACATGCAGAAAAATTAGGAGATTTATACATACATAGTAGTTTGTGCATACCTCCATCATATCTATTATATCATGTGTGTGCATGTGACTATATCCCCATAAATCTAAACTTCAATAAGGCAGGCACCATGTTTTTTATTTCATTATTTTCCAGTGTCTAGCAGAGTGCTTGACATAATAAGTACTAATAAATGTTTATTGGATAAATAAAAGTATAAACAAATGAATATTTAATGAATGCCTATTTAGTCCAAGAATACAGTTATTTACCTTTTGTGTAAAATATTATTAGTAGTATTGCTCTGCATAACAGCCTCAGAAACTAAGTGTGAGAATCATATAAGGTAACTAAAGTGAAAATAATTTGTGTACAGCAAAGTACTATGGAAGTGAGAACTCCATTGAGAAGATTATTGAAATAGGCCACAAATCCACTACTAGGTAGACTTACAGTCTCAGAAACATAAAATTGAGGGTTCTTATTCTCAATTACACAGGTTAAAAAGTAGAGCTTGGTGAATTCACTTTAAGTCTACATTGGCTGTATTCGAATTTTCTCTTGTTCCTTCATTTTGCTTTTGTACAATTCTAATCAGACATTTAAGATACATCTTCAGTGGACCTCAAGGATTCAAAATATTCAAAACCAAATATTTTAGAAGTATTTAAGTAAATAATAAATCATCTAAATATATTATTTATTATATTAAAATACATAAAGTGTTCAGCTCATTTTTTTCCCCCCAACTCTGATGGTAACTTCCAGTTTCTGAAATATTCTTTAACAAGACTTGCTTGGCATAGCAAAAAGAAAAGATATGTGTGTTCCAGCCACTGAGCAGGGCCTTGGCTGAGTCATTAACTCACCTAGGTGTGAACTTGGACCAGATCCTTGGTTTCTCTTTTTTTTAGTTTGCTCACTCTTTCTAAACCCAAAGGAGATAAACCATAATATCCCTAAAGATTACTTCCTTCTCCTAACATTTTATGATTTTATAGTTTAATTCTGGTCACTTTCCAGTTACAATTCTACTTCAGGTTGAAAAACAACAACAACAACAACATAATCCTGCTTTCTCATGTTGGCAAGGCTTGTTTATATAAGCCATCTTAAGAAACATTCATGTGATGGACCTCACAAGCACAAAATAGAGTAGTTATTGATATCAATATATTCCTTGTATACATTAATTAAATTAATCTAATATTTGCCAAACTTTCACCTGACTTTGTTCAAACAAATACTAAAACATCTTGGAGAAATCATGCACATACACACAATATATATAAGTATCATTTATGTGGTTCTACCCATCATTAGCTTTCCTCTTCCATCTGAAAATCAAAACCTCTTCATGTACGTTGTTTTACTACAGTATTCAGGAGTAAGATACCTTTTGGACATAAGAATGTGGAGAGAAATTAGTCTGTTTTCAGCATCCAGTCTCTGAGCTAAGGATTTCCCACCACCCGCTGCTTTCTACACTTCAAAACTACTGCTCCACTAGCTTTCCTGGGAGAAGAGGAGAAAACTGGAAGGGAGGGGAAGAAGGTGGGTGCGAGCAAGAGGCGGGACTGCGGAATGGGAGGCAAGAGGAGGCGTGGCCCGGCTCGACTGTCAAGATAAATACTGAGAACTGGGTGCCGGCTGTGGAGAGAGAACTCCGGAGGAACGCCAGAGCTTAGCAGCACCGAGGACAGCGCCTGGCAGCGCCTGCGCCCTGCTCTTCTTCCTCCAGCAGCCCAGGATTTCTTCTTTACATACACACACACACACACACACACACACACACACACACACCCTGAGGTTCTCAGCCCACTTTCGCCCTGACATACTCACACACATATTCCACGCAGACACACACTCCGCTATACAATGGCAGAATCCCACCTGCAATCATCCCTGATCACAGCCTCACAGTTTTTCGAGATCTGGCTTCATTTCGACGCTGACGGTGATTATCTTCTCTCTTTTGAAGAACCTTGTCCCTGCCCTTTCCCTCCCTCTCCCCTCCCTCTCCCCTCCCTCGAGGCTCCCGATCTGATTATCCCTCATTTCTTTTCTTTACTTCTTCCCGCACCTCCCTAATCTTATCTCTCCATTTGGCGGCCAACCATTGACTTTAAAGTTTATGTATTGTTTCTATGTTATCCCCAAACCGTAAACTTTTATTCTCCAAGAATGGCACTCATAAAAAGGGGTGGGGGGGATTGAGGAACCCTGCCCCGCAAAGTTTCTACTGCTACACTCAGCATCCTAACTATCCTCCTTCGCCTTAGTGAGTCTAAATGTTGACACGCTGGGAGGGGAGCACTGCTGTGCCTGTATCCTTTGCGGGTTAATGAATATCGAGGCAAGAGAGAACCTCTCCGGTGGCCAGAAAGATAGCTGTTGTGGAAATTGAATGGCGAAGAAACTCAGAATGAGATGTCTGACACCTGGGTACCTCTTTGTCTTTACAGGAAGTGGTTACCTGGAAGGAAAAGAGCTTCAGAACTTGATTCAGGAGCTCCAGCAAGCGCGGAAGAAGGCTGGATTGGTAGGTTGAAGTTTGCAAAGGAGTAAAAGGACCTTCGCCCTTAAATGAATAGATACTCTAGCATTCTCATAAAGAGCCAGCGAAATCAAACGGTTTCCAGGAATGTAAACATTTATTTACTGAGAAGGGGAGAAAGAGCGCCTTTCCAAATTGTGGAGGGAGAGGGAGAGGGGGAAGGGGAAGGGGGAGAGGGGGAGAGAAAGGAGAGGGAGAGGGAGAGAGAGAGAGAGAGAGAGAGAGAGAGAGAGAGAGAGAGAAATTCCTTAAAGGGAAAAAACCTTACAATATGAAACCAGAGCTTTTAAAACATAGATTCTATACTTGTACTTTCTTTAATAGTGCTTAAAAGGAAAGTGTGGGTGAGATCTTTTAGCAGATCACCACCTCTTCGATTGAGTTCAGTTAGGTAATTTTTAACTTCTCTTTAACAGCCTGTAAGGGGGTAGAAATACATTTCTGCCCCTTGGTGGTCAGGAAACAAATCTGCAGATTATGGATCTCTTATTCTATTGCCAATTATTATTCTTGTAATGTTGATGTGGTTGGAGTGATGAGAAAATGTCCTGTCTTGACCTTCCTCTCTGGGGGAAAATTGTACAACTTTGCAACATAACAATGAGCAAGGAATTTAGCAAAAAGGGGATTCATTTCTGTTGAGAAGGAGAAAACCAAAAGTTAGAGATGTAAAACGTAATTTTAAGAACTTCACATATTTAAACAAGGAAAGTGATACTCTAATGAGAAGCAATTAGTGGTGTTTTGAAAATAAGCTATATTTGTAATTTAAGCCATTAGTTAATTAAACAAATGACAATTTTTACTAATTATGAATGACTTCCTTTAGGCATAAATTAACCTGTTAAGAAGAGATATTGTCAGCATAAAAATAAAATATGCCCAGCTTTAAAACATAGATGAGATGATTACATAGAGGAAAATAAGTTAAGAATCTTACTAATCTATTGGGGTTTATGTAAGACTGCATTTCAGAAGGCAATGTTGGATTTGGGCTAGAGAGATGTTACCCATCTTTCGTCTTTTTGACTATCGTTAGAGATTTTACATTATAGACTATACATATATATATATATCTTTAGAGGAAAATATAGTGGTGTGTGAATCCTTTAGCAGATCACCACGTCTAGCATTGAGTTATATATATAATAGTACACATATATTATATATATATATCTGTACATACAATTTACTAACAGTTCCCTTTTTGTTCTATCTAAATTAAAAATTGTGTGATACACATCTCTGTACAACAAATTCAAAAGAATCCCAGAGAACACTAAAATATATTACGAAGCATTAAAAAACTATCAATTGCTAAAATCCAATGATTTATATCAAATTGATTTAAAACCAGATAACACTCTGGGAATTGTTTTACCCAGATTTAATATTACATAAATTTGAAAGTATAATAGGATGAAATCAAATAAAATTGAAAATGTTTTATATACTTCTCCATTCCCTTCCCCCACCTTATACATTACCATGTAAATAAATTCATGCAATGCTATCATTATAGCTCTATGTATCTTTGACTAACAAAACATTTTCTTCCGCATTTAAAAATATAAATATATAAAAATCTGGTTGGAAAATCTTACTTGACATAAAATTTCTCATTAAAACCTTGAAAGATGCTTCCAGCAGCTAAATGATTATATTTTAATTGTTCTGGAAGTAATTTTAATATTTATTTTCATTTAGAAATTAAGATATTTAGAAACTCTATACATGTTTTCAGATACTTCTTTTCCTCTTCCCATTTTAATATTTATACTTTTTGCAAACAGTGACTTCATGTTAGAATTTTAAAGATTTTAGATCTTAATTATTTTTTTCTACAGCCGAGATTCCAATTTTAGAATATTGGAAGCTGTAATTATTAGATTATTATACCAAATTTGAGCACAGGTACAGGATTATATCAAGTTGCTTAATACCTTGATTATTGAATATTTTGTGAATTATGTAATATAGGCTTTGAATAGTTAAAATCTAAATCAAGATATGGATTGAGAAGTTCATGTAGTAGACAAATATTTCACTACTGACCCCATTGTACTAAATCTACTTTTATATTTTTTCTTCTCTTTTTTTAGAACTTAAAGGTTGACCTTATAAACCCAGTTTATTTGCATTTCTAGCAATAGGATAACAGATTTTACTGTATTAATGAAAACATTGTTTGGCTTATCATATTAATAATGTGAAATTTCAAAAATTTCAATAATATTTACTATAGGTGAATATAGCATTAATGAAATATAACAACCCAGTCTACTTTCAGAGCTACCATTTTTCACTAAACATAGTTTTTAAGTTTGCATTTCTTTTTTATAAAGCTTTAATTTGTTATTATTATTATCATTATCATTATGTTTTACACTGTTTAAAACATAAATTTGGACTAGAGGTATACACTGTTTTAAATTTACTTTACACTTTTTTGTTACTTTAAGGTATGTGTAAAGAATATAACTGAGAGTCACACTATTGCCACTTTCACTTTCTTACAATTGTTGCTGTAATAAAATAAATAAACTTTAATAAATACAAGTTGAAATTAATCCATATTGGAAGAGTTTTTAAAGTCTATATTAAATTGCTTAATTACTATTTATTACCTCAATTCTACTAAAGATATTTACTTTTAACCAAAGCAGGATTTTGTAACACTAGAAATAATAATATTCAGCCTCAATATAGCCGTCAAATTATATCCCTAGAGCAAATGTGTGTGATAGATAATATCACTATCTTGTTAGTTATGATAAAAACTGAGACCTTAATTTACTTTTCTAAGGACACAGAATAGGACACTCATAAAGGCTGACCTATTTTACATAGGCTTCAGTTAATTCAAGAGGGCTATTTTAAATGGGCTATGTTGAAGACCCAAGGGTATAAATCCAACTTCCTGAATACTAGTTCTATGTTCAGGTTACTAGTTTACAGTTCAGAGCTCTCTAATCTGGCAATATGTGAAGAGATTATGTAAGCAATAGAATACATTGAAAAAAATAAGTCAAATGAGATGAAAGCATTCACTTTGTCACTCTTAAACATGTCTTATGTACATAACAAAATGAGAGAGAGAACATCGTCTTGGGAAAAAAAATGGAAACAAGGAAACACTGGAAAACTGCTCCCTAAATTACTCTTGGAGTCAAAGATCTTAAGCATATACAGTCAGTGACCAAAATAAGGTCATCAGTACTGTCTGTCTCTAATGAAAGTGCAAATTGGTCAAGTTTTTTTTTTTTAATCTGACACATATTTTTCTGATTTTTAATTTGTAAGCAAAGAATGTTTCCAACTACTTCCGTGCTGGAAACATTCTTTGCTCACAAATGAGTTGCTCTTGAACATTCACATTATTTGCTTGTCTGAAAACACATATTTTTAACTTCCATGGATAAAACATGTTATAATAAAGAAAATGTTATAGGACAATTAGTGCAGCAATATAAAATAATCTTTCCTTAAGCAAGCAATGTTAAAGTACTTTCACAGTGATCATTATATTTAAATTCACTAAATGTTATGAACTGAATGATTCTGACTACATTCTCAAAGGATAACATATTCTGAATACTAATAATAGAAGATAAATCATAGTGATTGATTCAGAAATAATAATAAGTCATTTGAAACCAGTAAAAACTGTGTATCACTTGTATTTTAATTTTCATGAAAATAGTTAATCGTATGCATAATTCTGAATGGCTCTAATTCCAGTTTTTCTTTGCAACAAGTTATTACACCATCACAAGCATACTGTTTGTTTGTTTGTTTTTTAAACTTCTTACCTGTTTTTTTTTATAATTTTAGGAGTTATCACCTGAGATGAAAACTTTTGTGGATCAGTATGGGCAAAAAGATGATGGAAAAATAGGAATTGTAGAGGTAAGAAACTTATGCATTATTCTCATATAGTTTTAATAAGTGAGATTTTTGGAGTTGTATTCAACTCAAACATGATATGGCAAGACCTGTTCCAAGAGGTTTATTTTACTTAAGTAACATATTATCTTTTGTTCAGAAATATAAAATCAAAAACTGCTCAGAAATGAAAGAAACCTAAGAATTTGCATAATCCAAAGCTGAAATTTAGTACATTATGAAACTAAGACCTGGAGAAGTGAAATGATTTGCCTTTGACTATGTTAACTGTTTGCTGGCACTGGTGCAATTAGAGGCTCAAGTCCCCAACTTCTAGATGAGTACTCATCCCATTACATTACCCAGATTCAGGTCAATAAAACACCAACCAAGTATATGGTTCATTGGTATTTCTTATTGTTTAACAGTGTAGACTTTTCTGTTAGAATATAAAATAAAGTATTTGCAGTCCCTAAATGATATCATGGTAAAAAGCTGCATGCTGGTTTCTGAAATTCCATTTTAGATTAGCAGTTGGCCTTATAAAAACATAAGAACTTAGCTAAAGTCAGTGAATATTTTATGATGTGTTATAGGTACAGATTTCTTTTGAGTCATTAAGAGTTAAAACTCTTGGTGTCAAATCTTATCTTTTGACAATGACTTTTCCTATTGAGGACAACTTTTCTTTTGGTCTATGAATCAAGGAGACAAAACTTTGACTATACATTAATTCTTCAGCATTCTCAGATTTGTGAAACAGCTTTTGCTTCCCTTACTTCTACTTTTATAAAATCTAGTGTCTCAGCTACTTTCTTTAACTCTGCAACCCATTAGAGAAGTTGAGTGAACAACTTTGTCCAGAAAAATTAATAAGGTCATATTTTAAAATATACCAAATATAGGCATAATTATGTTCTTTATATAATGTTCTTAATGTATTAGATTGTGAAGTATTCTGGCTGTGAGAAACATTTAGTCATAATTTAACTTTGATTCAGAGAACTAACCTGGTTTTCAAATAATTGATTTTATAGGACACCTGTGATGTCAATGTGAAATACACTTATTTTTAAACAGCTACCACAAATAGAGTTAAAGAAGAACATACTATTATTATCTTTGTAATTAAAATATTTCCCTGGAGTATACACTTTCCCCTTTGCCCATGTGTAACTCATTACTATATAAATAGATAAATTAATAGTAATGGGACTTATAGACTGACATAGAGGCCAACTAATCAAGATATGAATCATCAAGGATAAGAAAATAACTTTGAAATGAATATAAGTGAGATGACATAAATCTAATTATTCAAAACTAGTGGAAATTCTAAAATCAGTGAAATTATAGATGTGGCTATTTCAGAGTTTGGCATACTTTATAATTCTATCAGAGGAAAGACTGTCATCTTGTATTTAAAGTATTTCACCTTTAAGAACTCCAGTGGGCTCAGCTATTTATTTTAATTTCTTCAGTGATACTGGATTGTAACAGTAGCACAAAAAGCATGGATCTGATTCACATGGATTCTACATTTTTAAAAGGATCAGATGGATGAATCTGTTTTGAATCTATATTTTACTGTGTATGATATGGTATAATCATTTATGAAGCATTATTTGAGGTCTAATTTGGATGGGAGACTAGGATTCACTAGCAAATACATTTTCCTAGAGGTTTGATGCAAGAAATTTCCCCAGAAGTTTGAGAAAAGAAACTGTTATAGGAAAGAAAAGATTTCTGTATGAGGAATGATAGAGAGAAATAGGTAACAGAAGTGGATGAAGAAGTTAGTGAAGACTGAAATGAAGACTTGAGGAACTTGTTATAGCAATAACAGTAAGAAAAAGAATTTTCATTTATTTCTATACATTACACAATTTATAGAGTGTTTTCAAATATGTGATCTCATTTGATTCTCATTATAACAAAATAAAATAAATACAAATATAAAATGAGCATCTAATTTATAGTTGAGGAACCTGTGACTTCAATAGAATTTCAGCCATTTTCCTTTAAATTACTCAGCCTTTTTTTTACAATTAATAATCCATACATTTTCTGCATTAAAAGAAAATATTTTCAAGCTTCAGTTCATTGATTACTTATGGCAAGGCTTAAATTTAGCCTGGTTGAACAGGGATGCACAAAGTATAAAGAAGTTATTTGACCAAACCACTTGAAACATAACTTGGGAAGAACTTTCAGATCAATGGAAGCAGAAAGAGTTTAAAGGGAGAGAAGTGAGACACATAAAAATTAATTAGAAAGTTTAAGTATTCCAGGACGGGGAAATTTTTGTCATATGGGACCTGTGGGAAAAGCTAGCCAAGATTTCTCATTTTAAGGATAAAGAAACTGAAGCCAGAAAGGTTGAATGATGTGTCCAAGATCCCACTGGCAGGGAGTAACAGAACATTTATACAGGCTTATGTCTGACTCTGATTCCAGAATTCTTTTCATTAATCTGAGTTATCAGCCAAGACAGAGAAGGAAGTGGGGAAGGTGAGAACTTGGAGAAGTGAGAATGAGAGAATGGGAGAACAGGGAAGAGATTGCTGCTGTAGTTCATATGCATGTTGATTGTACTTAGCCTGGTTAAGTAGGAGGGACAAGAAAAATGAGAGGTTCTGAAAAAATCATTGTAAAAAAGGAATTGAAAACTACAGATTACATGTACAAAATGGAGAAAGGGAGAGTGGGGAATGCCTGAATTTGTAATGTGCTCTCTAGTGTCACCAGAAAGTTGTATTAAATAAACTTCATCCTTTCTGTTTTCCAACTTATATATCACTTGCTAAGAAATACTATATATAACAAGAAATACAAATACACAAATCTCAGCCAGCTATGAAGGAATGGAAAAACCCAGGTTCTCCAAAATATATAATAGTCTACTTACTCCCATCAACTCACATCAAGTACACCATCACTTCGGTGTTCAAAGGAAAAAGGGGTTAGGTTTGCTTGTTTTGCCCACTTAGCAGGTGTACACATGGGCTCATCAAAATCTAATCAAAGTAAACCAAATGGTATTTAAGTGGCAGTCTACTTTCCTGGTGGAAACAGGCCAAATTGACTTGGCTGTAATTGAAATATGTCATTCAAAAGATCAGAAAATATAGTGGTTAATTTTCAAACTTCTGTTCTAATGAAGTTGACTGACACTTTCCAACTACATGCTTTTGCTACCTAGACATGTAAAAACATGTAAAAAGAAGGGTAATGTACAGATATGCTTTCTTGTGAACTTTTCAATTTTATGTCTCCAAAGAGATTTTAAAATTCACACAAATACAGTTCGATAATAAAGAGATTGTTGATACAAACTCAAAACAGGAGCACTGAAATTCTGAGATAATTTAACAAATACTGTGACAGTCAAAATGTTCTAAATTTATTCAGACTAATAGCTCTATTGCAGAGAAGACTGATTAAAATAGTTAAAGAGAGAGACTGAATGATTTAACAGATAATAGAAATTTCTTCTCTGGTGCTCACATTAAGTATAGATATTTCCTTTAGCTGGATGTCAAATCTGCAAACTTTTCACCTGATCCCTTGGGAACTATGTGGGAAACTACCAACCTCTCCAGTCTATTGTGTCTCTTTGTCCAGGTCAGTGCACCCACTGGAAAAATAGATCTACAAGTTATTCTAATCCTAAAACTATAATAACCCTCCCAGGGAAGCAGACACTTCTCTAGACTTTCCTTCTTTTCAGCCATAGTGGGATTTGAGCATGTGAGTTTAACCATAGTAAGTGTAATTTTTTTTATAGCAGACTACTTTTCTACCTCAGAATTTGAGGAAATGGCTGACAATAAAGTCTGATTTAAAACTTCATTCTGGTTTTTTTTTTGCGGTACGTGGGCCTCTCACTGTTGTGGCCTCTCCCGTTGCGGAGCACAGGCTCCGGACACGCAGGCTCAGTGGCCATGGCTCACGGGCCTAGCCGCTCTGCGGCATGTGGGATTTTCCCGGACCAGGGCACGAACCTGTGTCCCCTGCATCGGCAGGCAGACTCTCAACCACTGCGCCACAAGGGAAGCCCCTGGATAGATTTTTAAAAACAGTTTATTAAGAAAATTTTTTGACTGAAGATTTTAATGGAGGGTGATGGTAAAAGGACAAGGTCTCAAAATAAAAAAAGTCAGACTGTCTGATTTCAAATGTGGCTCCAACTATAAGCTATGTGATAGCAGGCTGTTTATCTTCTCTGAGCTTCTGTTTCCTTGACTCTGAACAGGGGTGACATATGAGTATCAACATCAAATGTGATAATACATGTCAAACAAATAGATAAACTCTGGCACACTGTAAAAACTCAATAAATGTACTTGCTATTATTATTAAAAATAAAAATATTTCATTGGAAAATCTATACCATTTTTCTGAATGTCAATCTTTTTCCCATTTTTATAACTTGTCAAATTCAAATTATTAAATTCCACCAGGCTTTAATTTGTACAGAAAGATTATTTGCCTTTCAAATTTCCAGGTTTCCTGGACTCACTTCTCATTGGCTAGAAAAATATTTCTTTGGTTCCCAAACCAAAAAAGTGAATGTTTTACTAATATGTGTTGAAGGAAGCTAACATGCACCAAGATTGTCTTCAAAAGTTATGTCTCATGTGTGCTTTAAAAGATATAGCTCAGTCACTTATATTTCTAGTAAAGTTACTTCATGTGTACTCTCCCAGCACCTAGCATGTTGCTTTGAAATTGTCTGAAAAAAAACTTTTTTTGAAATTATCTGCCTCCCTGTAAAGTTCTTACTATCGGTGACTACGAATCTCCAGCATCCAGCACAGTGCCTAGTAGGTTCTGAATCATAGCCACATGAGCCATAGCAAGGGATTTCAACCTACTCCAAAACACAGGCAAGGGCTCCATTTTATGCCTAGAAATAGAAGACAGATGGTAGAGATCCCTGTCATGGGACAGGTTGAGTTCCTTGGGGAGCATATCTGAGTTGAAGAAAAGCAATGAGGAAGTTTATTAGGAAGTGCTCTTGGGATTAATACCTGTGGAAGGTAAATGAAAATAACAGGGCCGGGCAGAGGGAGGCTTTGGGCTGTGATATAGTCTCAACTTCAGTTGACCCTACAGTGAACTCTGAACTGGGATGACCCTTCAGAGATGTCCCAAGTTTTCAGTGAGAGGGCTAGGTTTTATATCCCCATATGCATCAGTCATAGAATTCAGCTTCCTTGGGGAACATAGTTCTCTTCAGCCCAGGTAATCTCCCAAAGAGACCTGGCAGTTGAGACCATAGCAACACTCCTAGCACCTAAAGAGAGCTCTGGCTGTCATATCACAGTGGCCACCCCAACCCCTATCTGCAAGTCAGTAATAAGTTATTTGAATCATCTCCAAAGGAACTTTATTTCCATTTATTGAAAGCCTATGCTGACCCAAGATAGTCAATTGCCTTCATTCATTGGTTGAGTAAAATATTTACTGAAATTTTTGCAGGTGCCAGGCAAAGAAACAGTAATTAAGACACAGACCCTTTCCTCAAGCTGTATATAGACTGATAGGGAAGACAGGCAAGTAGAAATGTTTGCTTCCCCACTCTCAGTGAAAAGCAACAAGCGACAAGCTTCATAAATGAAGCTTTGAGAGATTTTTCTATGGCAGCCACAGTTATCTGCCTGCCACTTATTCCCTTGCTTTTCTCTGCTCTCTTCTCCAACCCATAATAAAGTTTTGAGAGTTTATGAAAAAGCAGGTAGGTAGCCCAAGAATTAAGAAATCACCAATAATCTTGGGACAGGTAGTACTGGATACTACTATGGACAACGGTGGCTTAGCAAAACAGAGACAAAGTAGCCCTACTTAACAGCTTCTATAAAAGACCTCAGGTATTTTGTAGATATGGTCTTAAAGTCAACTGCTGGAGAGTTACTGCACCAGCTCTGAAACTTGAATATTAATTCATATGCATTGTGAAACACACCTTGAAAAAGATGGTTTGGGGAATTCCCTAGCCATCCAGTGGCTAGGATTAGGCACTTTCACTGACAAGGACCCGGATTCAATCCCTGGTCTGGGAACTAAGATCCCACAAACCACATGATGTGGCCAAAAAAACCCCACCAAAAACAAAAGAAAAAACACACAAAAGATGATTTCTTTCTTTTTTTTTTTTTTTTTCGGTACGTAGGTATCTCACTGTTGTGGCCTCTCCCGTTGCGGAGCACAGGCTCCGGACGCGTAGGCTCAGAGGTCATGGCTCACGGGCCCAGCCGCTCCGTGGCATATGGGATCTTCCCGGACCGGGGCACGAACCCGTGTCCCCTGCATCGGCAGGCGGACTCTCAACCACTGCACCACCAGGGAAGCCCCCAAAAAGACTTCTTAATGTTCACTAATAGCCACATCCTATCCACACATATTCACTGCTTCTTTCTTAGTGACTAGTTGTCTTATTACAATGTTTTATGTGTTTAGACTCACTTCTAATGTCTGTAAAATAGGACAGCACTGTATTCAGTTTAACATTAACAGTTCAATCAAATTAAAAGATTGACTATTTTGCATGTAGATATAATATGTATTTTCTTATAATTAAACCAACTAGGACCAAAATGACATGGGCAAAGAGATATATATTTATACTACATGAAGAGCAATTTTACCATCTCTGTATTTGACATTCTAGAGACCTCTGAACTTTATGAAAGTTATATGAAGTTTAATTTTTGAAACAAAGATGGTTAAAATTTCCCTAATTTTACATGTGGTCATTGCTTATTAGCTCATTCTTTTATTTTTCCTGTTTTTATATATTTGGTGGATTTTGGTAAATAGAATTTTTTAAGAAAAATTATTATTTTTGTTCAAAACAACACACAATAATTAGGAAAATCCAAGCAATATAGAAAATTGCAATGAAGATGGAAAAAAAAATGCTCACTACAAATCATATTAAGTAGGTATTTTTAATGAAGTAAAATTATCAACCAATTCCAAACATTTATGTCAGGCACCTAACATTGAGCACCACACTGAGTATTCAGAGGATGAAGACAAAGAATAGTCTTTGCCCTCCTGAAGTGGATGGTCTCTGGGGAGGTCCACCCAAAACTTACAAAGTGGTATCTGACAAGTTACATACCAATAAATAGAGAGTTGGCTTTGGCTATTTCCTGTTTCCTAAATAAATGCTTGCATTAATGCACAACCAAACTAGTGACCTTTGTTTCAAAATAAATAAGAAAATGTTTTCTGAGTCATACTAAACATCCTAATAAGATGTCTGGCCCTGTCTCTTAGTTTCATCCCATTACTAGTGCCTATAAACTGAATGATTCTAAACTGAGACATTATTTCAAAGATCTAAAAACAAGATAAGTTAAAGGACATATTATACAGGCATAAAGAAGCTGAGATTACTTGCCTATAAGGTAGAATGATACATTTTATATTAAATTTTATATTTTTTAATGGACCTAAAAGGACAACATTTTTTTGAAGTGTGAGAGTCTTTCCTATAATTTGGTAGAACTTTCGGTGTTTATGCTGACCTTAAGGTTAATCTAGACTGCAGATTCTTGGTCTAAAATCCAGAGATGAGGGTTCATGCCCATACTTCAGGGGATTCATCAGCTTCTGGAAATTAGATGAAATATAGTGTTGTAGGTTCACTCTTTAACGGTGAAGATGTAGTGATTCTAACAGATTCTCAAAGTCATTTTGAACCCAATACATTTAAGAGACACTGGTTTCTATTTCAAGTCCTTATTTTAGTGACGAGAGTGCTAAGTTCCAGAAATGGCTGAGGGAGTTGCTGGGGACCACAGCTAATTAGCAGCTGAGCCAGGAATAGAACCCATACCTTCAGTGAGGCCATCAATCCAGCTCCCTCCCTCCCTGCACACAATAGATAGATTATATTCATCTTAAAACGGGATCTGGAGTCCTTCTTTCCTAAAAAAAAAAAAAAAAGAAGAGCATTGAAGTTACAAAATGAGATCTAAGGAGAAATATCATAGGGTCACTAAATGGAAATCATCGAATAGAATTCAAGCCCTGGACTCAAGCAGCAGACGTTCTTTTAGCAGAAACCAAAAATTTGAGAACTGATATTCCCTATTACTGGTCAGTTTCCACTGTTCATTGTGAATTGTCCTTTCCATCTCTCTTTCCACCGTCTTATAATTGTCTCGAGTTTCCCTTCCTTTGCATCTCTTAATAAGCTTTCTCCTCAGACTTAAGAATGCATTTTTTCCTTCTATCCTTTCCACTGCATTCATATTTCTCATAGTTTCTTTTATTCTACATGAAATGTATGGCTCCATGTGTGCCATTCTGTGTGCCCTAAGAAGAATAAGACCAGATCTGTGGCACAGAAAAGATGAAGGGGTCAAGCCACCAGGATAAGTCTCCTTCTATGTCTAGCAGATGAGAATTGGTCAAATAATCCCTATCTGAGCTTCCTAAGCATCCTTGCTGTGGTCATCTCCCAGACCAGAGAACCAGTCACTCAAGGACACCCAAGCACTGGAAAACACAATGGCACTTTGTAGGGGCAAAGTATCAGAAAGGAAAAATCGATTATAATGTTTTTCCTTTCCTAGTTTTCTAGGTAATAAAACTATGTTAGGAAAACCTAAGAGCAGGAAATGTGAGAGACTTGTTTTCAAGCTCCTTACAACAACTTTTAAAATCTTTTCTAGTTGGCTCATGTATTACCCACAGAAGAGAACTTCCTGCTGCTCTTCCGATGCCAGCAGCTGAAGTCCTGTGAGGAGTTCATGAAGGTATAAGAAAGCTCTGTCACTGAGTGATGTTTTCAGAAAGCTACTTAAAATAGGAAAATGGTTGCCTTTTTTTTTTAATATATTTGGTTTTCCTTATCCAAAATAATTTACAGACATGGAGAAAATATGATACTGATCACAGTGGCTTCATAGAAACTGAGGAGCTTAAGGTAAGCAAGTAAAAACATGTAAGTTTTTTCCTGTCAAATATAATTATAAACTTTGTAGCTTTTTTAAAAACCTCCCACAAAAGAAACTAATGTTAAGCAATGGCACATTTTCACCCACTCTTCCAATTATTAATAAAGAACCAGATCAAAAAAGAGACTTCAAGTACTTCTTGAAATTCTCTTCAGCAATGTAAAATTAGCATTCTCTGTGGTATATACAAATTGTTATATGAGGTAGCTGATAGATAGATAGATAGATAAATTATATACTAAGCCAAATAGGTTGGTTATTTTCATTAAAATTTGACATTTTATTTTAGAAATGAAACAGCTATATAAATAGATTTCTCTTTCAAGATAAACAATTATTGGACACCTACTGTATGCCAGGTGCTTTACACACATTTAATCTTCACGTGAGTTCTTTGAGATTAGTCTTAACCCAGTGAGGAAAAATTTAAGAGATGTTAAGTGATGTACTGAAGGCTACACAGAAATAAGACATAGAACTGTGATCTCTAAACTCGTCTGTTTCCAAGACCCGTAGCTTACTGCCTCTCAGTAACAGCAATAAAAACAAAGTCCTAATATAATCAAACTTCCGAAAAACTGCAACTTTGAAAATGAATTTATCAATTCATATCTCACAGATGTATATAAGAGCTGGTGGGGGAGGAAGAAGATATGAAGGAAAAGGCAAAGAGGTCTGAAATCAAGTCTTACCTCTGGACAAATCTCTATATCATTCTGCCTGATTTTTTTCATCTTTTATGTGGGGGTAATAATACCTTCCTTTCAGCTTTATTGTGAAGATCAAGTAAGATGTTGCACATGGAAGATTTTGTGAAATACAGGCACAGTATAAATTATATTATTCATGAACTCAATAATTTACTAGCCTTCAGAAATATAGAAGCATCTTTCTGTCATTTCTTTAAATTCACCTCAATACTTCTCAGTATGGAAGACACTATTTTCTCTATCTTCATGGTATAGAGTAACTAAAAGGGAAGCAGATTAATAATTATTGAGCACCTACTATGTTGCAGGCATAGTACTAGATGCCTAAAATATATTTTAACATTTAATCCTCACAGAAAAGTTACAAGGGAGGTATTATAATTCCCATTATACAAACAGAGAAACTGAAATTCAGAGAGATTAGATAATTTTTAAAGAGTACACAGCTGCCTGGGAAAAGAACCTGGTTTTGGACACAGAATATCTGATAATGATAATAATGTTTTTTTTCCCCACAAGGACAAACATTTTCAAGCTTCAGTCATCAAGAGCTACATCTTCTGCTATTATGTAGGGAAACATGAATAACAAACACAATTTCCTGGTCATAGTTTAACATGGTTTGAGTTACATATATTTGTACCACTGCAAAATTGCTAAAACATATTTAACTAAAAACACTTACAGGGACTTCCATGGCCCTCCAGTGGTTAAGACTTCATGCTTCCACTGCAGGGGGCACGGGTTCAATCCCTGGTAGGGGAAATAAGATCCCACATGCCTTTTGGCATGGCTGAAAAAAATAATTTTTTTAAATTTCTTAAAAAAATTTTTAAGAAAGGAAAATAATAGTAATAACACCTTAAAAAATAAAAACACTTAGAAATGTAAGCATTTTTCATGTGAAATCACCAAAAACAATGTCTTTCACAAATATGCAACTCAGCAACCCACAAGGTTACCCACAAGGTGACAGTTAAACTATTGTGTTTTTATTCTATTGGACCAAAAAAATCCTTTTAAAAATCATTTCAAGTTCATAATGAAACTTTAGCTCATTTCCAATACTGGCCTTCTTTATTCTAAATTTTATTCTCAGAAGAGATTCTAAATAGAAGTACTCCTCTCTGGGGAATTTTGAAGATAAGTTGGCATTCTTTTTTAATGGATCTTTCAAGAAAGCTAATTTTAAGATCCATAATAGAGTAAAACATTGCTTGCTCTCAGACACGACTTTGAATCTCAGCATCCCGAGGTTTCTCCCAGGCTATTTTTGTGACCACCATTTTAGTCTCTGATGAGGATTTTTAACCCAATTAGTCTCTGACAAAAGCCTCATATGGTTCAAAAGTAAAATTCATCCCCCAACAGATAACTTTGAGTTTTCCATGCTTTACTTTGAATTTGAAGTGGAATGTTTGAAGTGAAATTAAATTTATCAAACCAAGAAAAAGGTCTCCTTCCTTGAAAATAATGAAGTTAAATCAGCCCAGCAGAGCTAGAAAATCTGGGAGGGAGAAAAACAACTACAAAACTGAAGAAATCCTATCCTTCAATAATGTCTGAACATAATATCTGCTCAGTTTTCCATAATTGCATTAATTCATTTTCTGAACAAATAAAGAAGTTGCAAATCAACAGCACTAGACAAAATGAAAGACTTTATATTAAGTACTTACACTGTCATTTATATGGCAAGTTTTTATAAAGCTTTAATTTATTTCTCTGGTAAAAAAATTTAAATTCACTCCTAAACTTCAACTGTCAAATTAATAATCATCTTTTTTCATCCTTCCCACATTAATCTCTACTTTGATGTGATTCATATATCCTTCAAAGATTAGGTAACCTCTGCAGCCAACTGTTTTAGTTTGAACAGTCAGCTGAAACATTGTAACCAAGGTGGTTTGTACCATATCAAGCCTAAAAGCCCTCTGGTGAAATGTACTTCATATTGGCTATAAACTGATGTGGAAATACAGTTTGTGAGGGCAGAAAATGCACTTGTAATTAAGGGTAGGTCTCCACCTTCTTTACTGATAATACCATTAGGTAGAAATGCCTCCATTGGGCTGGCTGGTTTTACAGGTTTTTACTCTGATTCCTACATGGTGCACAATCCAGATACTTCTTTAATTGAAATCATAAAAGCATAGCATAGCATAGCACAGACTGTGACAGATAAGTTTTCAGTCAAAGAGAACTGCTGGAACGCCAAGAGTACCTCCCTTCTAAGCTCCTCCCGTTACCTGGTTCTACCCTCAAAAAGAGACTTCCTTTGTATTCCTGGGGTGTTCCATTTCAAGGCAGGCTGAAATGAAAGCAGATTGTTTGTTATTGATGAAATTTATCTGACTTTTTTGTCTTAACAGAACTTTCTAAAGGACCTGCTGGAAAAAGCAAACAAGACTGTTGATGATAAAAAACTAGCTGAGTATACAGACCTAATGGTAAGACTGATCTTGAAAAGACTACAGCCAAGAGCCTATGAAATATTACTGTATTCTGGCTAATTCCCAAGTCTACACAGGATGAAATAAACAAGCCATGGTGTGGGCATCACATGCACATAGGTATCATTTCACTGCAAAAGTGAAATACCTAGGGATGCTTATACCTTGTAAGGCTGAATGCTACAAGTGTATTGTAAGGCTGGTTTTAAGGCTCAGCATATGAGCATTCCCTTTCTTGTAGAGGTAGGTAATTTTCATCTATCAAAATATCACTTGTTTTTCTTACAAGCCAGTGTAATTATATCACATATATATGTAAGTTACATTATAGATATATAAATTATATCACCAAAACCTCACTTATTATAGAGATTCTGAATCAATTTTTATCATGTCTTAGGAAATCATTGATTTTGTTAGAGTTTAGAGAAAACTTCTGGCTACCTTATTCATTCAGTGACTAAAAATGGATATTTCCTCCTTCTTTCCTTTGATTCTTGTTATTTTGGAATATTGTCTTGGTGCTTTTGGTGAGGAAATCCAAATATACCCTGAGCTTGATGCTATGGTAAATAGTATAACCAAGAACTATTTTAGAATACTGCTAATAGAGTGAAGAAAATTGCTTTACACATAAGCACAATGTTTGAAGAATGAATGAACAAATAAATTTATAAATATCCAGATAAAATAATACAATGCCCATGAAGTTAATTAACTTCCAAGTGAGTAAAGTTTGTTCATTTTGATTCACAGCATTAGGACTATGAGGAAAAAGCCTTTGCCAAACTGATTAAGCCATGGCCCAGTATTTTGGCAACATTATTTTAATTGTTTAATTTTTGAAATTCAGACAGTTTTAAATTATCCAGATCAGTACATATATTTATACACACTTTAAGTACTATAAATGTACAGTGAATTCTTACCTCATTGATATAAATAAATAACTTGTAAAACATAAGTGCCTATTATAAAAATTATGTTATTTTAGACCAATAAAGGAGTTAGAATTTTTTCGTGAGAAATAATTTTATAAAAAGTTTGATCATATTTGATGTAACTGAGGTTTACTTTCAGTCTGTCAGCCTACTTTTATGTGGGGAAAAAAAAACCACTAGAACTTTATTATTGCCCTATTCATTATACAGTGATATTTATTATAAAGTGGGACTAATCTTTAGTTTCAGAGCAATCAAAAAAGTTTTCACTGTAAGGAAGTGCCCTCTTTAATTCCTCATTACATTGCCACTTACCACATCACTAACATACACGTGTTACAATGGGCAGATCTACACTCTGAATAACTTTTGGGAAATGGACAATAACCTACATTTATCAATTTTCTGTTTTGTGCCAGTCTTAAATGATGTCTACTTAAAGACTCCTTTCCAAGTAGAAATTTGAAGCAGCCTTTTTAAAACCACTCAAATGGGAGTTTTCCCCCTGTTGAATTGGCCTGGCCTATCTGGTTAAATGCCATAAACAAGCTCAAATCCAGGAAGTAGATTAATCAAGAACTAATTAAAATTTAAATATATTTGTAGGGAAATATTTCCCTGTGGACACTAAACTGTGTGATCTGGTGTCCAGTATCTTGGTAGACACTGTGACAATTTAGAACTTTTATAGTCAATGGACTATAAAATGTTACATCAGTATCAGATCCTGAAAAAATCTACCTCCTACAAAGGATTGTTAGAACATCTCAAACCACAGAATGCCCTTCTTTTTTTCCCTAAAGAGACCTCACCAAACCTATGTACTTTATGATCACATTCCTTTCTTTAAAAACAAAAATAATACCACTTTTTCACATATTTTATATATTTTATTTTATATGTAGTCCTTCTATATAAAATATTAGAACAGTAGTTGCAACTTTCTAAAATGTGAATGCTTCCCAAATACGGGTATGAATGTGTTTATACCTGGCTATGTCTTGGTATATGATGTATACGTAAGTGCAATGGGGAGATAAGGAGCTTTATTGAGTACCTAGTACCCAAGGCAAAATAAAACAATTCAAACTTACTCAAAAATTTATTCTCTGAGGATTTATTCATATTATCTGCTTATTCTGATTGTACTCTTTGATGCTGTAAAAGAGAGAAACAAATTAAATATTAAATTTCATACTATTATTTGGAAAGTTTCAGGATGTGCTATGTACTGCCAAACACCATCTCTCCCACATCTTGATACATATAAACATATATTTGCAAGAAAAATAAATGATTATGTTCCAGAAGCCTAGCCTAAGATCACTATTACTCTGACTATTCTATATTGTTCTGATAAATTTTGGCAATTGACACAGGTCACAGAATAGAAATTTTGCACTGGAAGTTTAATAAATGCTAGTTTCTAGAATTCTGCTGTCTATATAGGTAATTGATAACTCAAACTGCTTTATTTTGAATTTCCTCCTCCTCAATGCAATAAATAATTCTTCAATGGCTACAGTAATGCATTCTGTCTTTCAGCTGAAATTGTTTGATTCAAATAATGATGGGAAACTAGAATTAACTGAGATGGCCAGGTGAGTTTACGAACTATGCAAATATTATTATAAAAAGCTGATCCTTGTCAAAAATCTAATGTATTAATATAATGTTTTTCTCTCAAAAGGTTACTGCCAGTGCAGGAGAATTTTCTTCTTAAATTTCAGGTATTTCTCCTTTTCTCTACCATAAATAATATTTTTCTCGAAAGGTTAGAATGTGGGATATTTGCCAAGGGAAACACAATGGAATATAATAGTTGCATTTTAATCTTTGCTCTCTTCTCTGTCATTTAGGGAGTCAAAATGTGTGGGAAAGAGTTCAATAAAGCTTTTGAGTTATATGATCAGGTAAAAAAAATTTCTTATCTATAATTTGATTCTTTAGAAAAATTTGGAAAATGCTCAGGAAGGGTTAACCTCAAACTCAAGGTTATATTAAAAGAAACATGAGCTATTAAAATTACTCAGCCAATTTATTCTTGTCATAGGAAATGAGTTATGTTATATCCCAAATTAGACAAATTTGATTCAAATCCCATGCAACAATTTATCTCCTGTGAGGCTTTGAATAAGATACCAAAATCCTCTGATCCTCAGTTTCCTCATTTGTAACCAAGAGATGATAATACTCACTTTGCAGGGTAGAATGAGGATTAAGCTAGATGAAAATATCCAGCAGAATCCTCCCATTAAGTATATGGTAAGATCATGTGTGTGAGGAAAGGTTGTGTATGATGTCACTAGTTAACATGTTTTGTTTCTTCTAATTTCTCTACTCCTGGACCAAATCAGTCCTCTGCGGGCTCTAGTACAGCCTTTCCACTGCCTGATGTGACATCAAGCCAGTAATATAGCTTCCCCAAGCCTATATGTCCTCACTCATATGAAAATATTTGTGATTAATTACTTACTTCAACAGGAGGTGGTGATATTGTTAACATAAAGTGAAATATTAAATGTGAAATCACTTTGAAAATTTCAAAGTATATTACAAATATATGATGCTGAATGAGAGGGAATTCATATCTATTTTGGAACTTTGGAACAGTTAAAAATTTGAGGGTCTGACCTAAGAGGTTAGAATATCTGCCAAGTTTGCAGTAGGAAGATTTTCTGAGGATTTCAATTATTTCCAATTTACTACATTCTCCATTATTATGGATGAGTTTGCTTATATACTGTTTTATTACTCCTCCCTTAGGATGGCAATGGATACATAGATGAAAATGAACTGGATGCTTTACTGAAGGATCTATGTGAGAAGAATAAACAGGTAATCTAGTTACCTTGCCACACTTACTTCTTAAGCAGACTTGATGGATCCATCTAGAAGCAACCTCATATCCATTTTGGAGAATCTACTTTAAAAATTTATAGAGGAGCAGAAGTAGATTTCAGTTCTTAACCTGATTTGGTACTGGCCTGAATCAGTGTTTAACTGTGATAAATAGATTTCAAAAACAACCTTGTGATTTATCCACATTTGTATAAGAATTTAATCCAGCTCTTTTCTTGATGGATTGATGTAACAAGCAGTTTCGTCTCACATTTTATCACTTGACAGTGGTTAATTCACTTCCATGTTTAACTGGATTATAATACATTCTATGTTCTATATAGGATCTGGATATTAATAATATTCCAACGTACAAGAAAAGCATAATGGCTTTATCGGATGGAGGGAAGCTGTACCGAACGGATCTTGCTCTTATTCTCTCTGCTGGGGACAACTAGAGTTGATGCCCATGACCACTTACTAGCGGTACATTGTATCTAAAAAATAACTGTGCACTATAAGGGAATAGGCTGTATTTTGTTTTGTATCTGTAAATTTAACTGCATATAGATAATTATCCAGGATGTGTGGCACACTCTTTTCAGTTTGTTTCTATGCTCTTTGTAATGTACATTTTTTGTACATTTGAAAAGGAGAATGTCTATGCTTAGGCCAGTCAACACACCCAATTAAAAAAAATAATCTAACATATTCTTGCTTCCATAAATATAGTTGGACAAGATTTCCCTAAAAATTCCACCAGGATTAATCTCTAAAATCCTAGTCTCTGATATGTAAATGCATATTTGTCACTGAATAGAAGAGCTATATATAACAAGCCAAGCATTCTTATTTCAGACAATTGTAAGTCTGCCCCACAAAGTAGTTCTAAGCTGTGTTTCCAATTAGAAGAAATGTGCTTTTGCATCTAAAATACCAAAATATCAATAAATATTTAGTTAACTGTGGCTCTATGAGGTTAACAGTCTCACTAGGCAAGATTTAATCAACAACACACCTATTGCTTGAATCCACACCAATCTATTGGTTCAAGTTGATTTGATGACAAGAAAAGGCAGCACTAGACGATGCATAAATCTGTCTTATTCTACATTTGTATTTCCAACGAGTCTACTGTAAAAGAGTATGACCTTAACCCATTTTCTAAACTGTTTTCATGTGCTGCAGACAATAATTATTCTAGTAAACTGCTGTTTTTATGTCATAGTCTATGTACTATCTGATTAAATTATATATATCAGGTATCCTGGTGTTTAGTTTGCATTCTTCCTGGATTTCCTTTTTATGTAGAACTGTTCATTTCCACCAAGGGTAACTGCTGCCTCGGAAAATATTTTCTTTTCTAGCTACAACAAATCTTTTTTACTACATAATTGAATTTTAATTTAAAATTCATAGCACCCTGATTGTTGAATGTTATATCATCAATAATTTTGTGTATTCTGTGAATTCTATATTTCATGTTGAGATCAGCATTCAAAATAGTTCTATTTCTATCTGCGAATAGTTTCCAATGAGTTAAAAAGAACATCTCAAGAGAAATGCTAATGCAATCATTTATCTTATTTAGCAAGGGTGGCTCTAAAACATTCTTTTGACCCACATCCAAGTCACAGTTTCATATAGTTGTAGCTAGAATATACTATACTGGTTATAGTTGACATGTTATGGTTGGCGATTTCTCATTTTTTGATGTGAAGCAGGGAACTATGAGAGATGTGTCTCTTGGTTTTTTTTTTTTTTTGTTTTTGTTTTTTTTGTGGTACGCGGGCCTCTCACTGTTGTGGCCTCTCCCGTTGTGGAGCACAGGCTCCGGACGTGCAGGCTCAGCGGCCATGACTTAGGGGCCTAGTCGCTCCGCGGTGGGATCTTCCCGGACCAGGGCACGAACCCGTGTCCCTTGCATTGGCAGGCGGACTCTCAACCACTGTGCCACCAAGGAAGCCCCAGATGTGTCTCTTTGAAATTTATAAAGTTACTGCCAAAGAGTTAATGGTTCTGGGTCACTTTGAATGTCTCCATTCTATAAATTCTGCACTGGTTTTCTCAATTCATATAAATAACAAAAAAGTGAGGTATCTCTTTCCCCCAAGAATGAACAGAAAAGAGATTGCCAAAAAATAAAGTTTCTCATATGATGGCAGTAGTAGACTGGCTTTGCTTCTAGTGTGTAAATGGAAGCACTGACCTTAGGCTGAATTTAACTACTAAGAATAAATGAAAAGGAAAATAACTCTAATAATCTTGTATATTTGTTTTCTTCCTCAAAAAGTCAGTGAATACGTAGCCCATGATCAATTCAGGGGAAGTGTAGGTTACTGAAATTATTACAGCCTAGGAAATCTAAATAAATGTAAACCTGCCTGACTCAGTGCATTATTGGATGCCTCATTGAATTAATATGTGTCTCTGGCGTTAAGATTTACAAAGAAATCTCAAAAAATCCAAATATTTGTAGCTCTTTGCCCAACAGACATAATCAAATATTTCTGTTTGAAAGACGTTCTCCAGAGGAATAGGAAGAATATATAGAACTTTCCTACATTTCATCTGTAGGAAAACAACTATCCATTACAAAGTATACACCATAACTAGACCAGGTTTTGTACTCTTACAATAATAGCATGGAAAAAGAAAGAAAAGCAACAAGAAAAAAATCTGATAGGAGTATATCTGAGGGAACTTCCTAGAGTGCTCATAGTAATAATGGCCACGAATCCAGCACCTGGCCTATCATGGTGGACTTTAACTCCCGAGTACTACCAGGAAAAGAAATTCTTATAACTCAGCTAAATCAGTCACAATTACATATAAGTGACAGGCCAGCCCCCTGGAGCAGAGAACAGAATGAAGAATGGAAGATGAATCTGAAAAGGCAAATGTAAGATAGCTCATATAATGCCTACCTCATATCACAAAATTCATTCCAAGTATATTATTATTAAACATAAATGGGAA
Source organism: Mesoplodon mirus (assembly GCF_964341445.2). NCBI lineage: Eukaryota > Metazoa > Chordata > Mammalia > Artiodactyla > Ziphiidae > Mesoplodon > Mesoplodon mirus. The sequence goes on from NC_138992.1 coordinate 46,561,031, forward strand.
GTATATGCAGACAACAAGAGAGTATCTCTGATACCTCATGCATGGAAAATTCCTTAACCAATTATGAAAAAAACAGATTGAGAAATTGGACTCTATTAAAATTAAGAACTCTGTTCCCAAAAATATACTATTAAGAGATTAAATTTGTTTGTAGTTTGAAAAACCAAACATCAGAGTGTGAGAAGATATTTATGTTGGCTTACAACCTTGAGAGTTCCCCAGGTGAAATCTGAAACTGGTCCCGGTACATGGAGGACAAAGAGAGACCTAAGAAAGAGTCAGACCACTCCAGATTGGTAGGTGGCATGTTTAATAAGCAAGGAAACCTATGTACAAGGTTTGGCTTGGGTGCAAAATGAGTAGATCTCTACACCTGCCCACCAGAGTCTTAAAGTTTCTAGAGCCTTTAAACTGGGTTCAGTCACGAGTTCAATCCAGATGGTCTCAACAGCACCTTACTCACTCAAGGCTACTTCCTTGAAATAGCTCTGGCTGTGGGAACGGTGGCTCAATCTACATTCCAGAATGAGGGAGGGAGTGAGGAGCCTAGATTCAGCTCTTGAGTCGACCTGCAGTCATGTCCTCTCAATGACCTCCTCCAACAATTTGTAACACTGACAAAGGTACATATCCAAAATATATAAACATTATTCCTAAAAATAATGTTTATATATAACACAACAGAAAATATATAAGAAAGTTGAATGGGCATTTCACAAATAAAAGCATATCTAAATATCCAAAATAAAAACTAATCAACTTTATTAATAATCAAGAGAAATACAAATTAAAATAAATGAAATACTACCATGCACTCATCAGAGAGGCTAAAGTTAAAGAGATTTTTGAATGCTAAGTATTGATGAGGATGTGGCACAATGGAAATTTTTACACACTGCTTGATGGGAGGTTGTGAAGACTTCGAAAAGCTATTTGGCGGTATCTACATTTAGTAGATAGTAGTTCAAATTTAGAACATATGCACACTTCACAATCCCACAATTTCACTTCTATGTTTTATCTTCACCAAAAAAAAAAAAAAAAAAAGGCTCATAGCAGCATTATATTTGACATAGCCCAAACTAGAAACAACCCAATGTCCACCAATAGCAGAACAAATAAATTGTGGTATATTCATAGTGGAATGTTATGTAACAATGAAAATGCATAAGCAATTGCTACACAGATAAAAGCCAGCAGTAGAAGAATACATGTTCTGTAAGTCTACTTATATAAACTTCAAAAGCAGCTTAGCTTAGAGATTACAAGTCAAGATAGTGGTTAGTTTTAGGGAGAGAAAGGGAGTAATGATGGGAGACATAAGCGAGACTTCTGGATTCCTGGTGATATTTTGTTTCTTACCTAGTTAGCGGTTATAAAAGCATATTTACTTTGTGAAAATTCACGATTTGAGTACTTTCAGAAATCATAGGTCACTTAAAAGTTTTTAAAAATTAATGGTGTGCAAATAGGGATATAGGGAAGCCTCTCTGAAGAAGCCAGCCATATAAAGATAAGGAAAAATACATTCATAGGACAAATAAGCAGCCAGTGCAAAGGCCCTAGGTTGAACAATCCTAAGGAACAGAAAGAAAGCTGCTGTGACAGAGCCTGTGTGAGGGGAGAGTGTGTATAAGGTAGAGCAGGCAAGATCACCTATGCTAGTGTTAAGGGGCTGAGATTTTATACTAAGCGCCATTTTTCTGTCTCCAAACCCAAGGATTATTTTACTGTACAGTTGAGAAATGTAAGACCTTAGAAGAAAATTAAAGGGATTGAGGTTGAGAATGAATTTATGAAAGTCTAATAAATATTTTTATGTTCAATTACAACAAAATAAAATTGATCAAGAACACCTCCCACCCCAAAATTAATGGGCTTTTTTCCTTTGAAGAAGGATTTTGCAATAGAACTATATCTCATAAAGACCCTATTATTGTCTCTTGGTTTAAATTATGATCCCAAGAAACTGGTCCAGTTGAGCAGGAGACATGAGCTTGACTAATTATATGACCCTGCCAAGTCACAACTTCCTTGAGCCTCAGTTCCTTTAACTATAAAATGAAGGGGTTGAGAGTACTATCTTCTAAGACTTTTCCAGCTCTAAAATTCTATTTTTCAAAGTCACTTAAATTCTCACTGCTTTAGTTTTCCACAAGAACAAAGTAACAATAGCTGTTACTCCTTACCTGAAACATTTCCTGGGGGTGTCTTCATACGTTAATGATAAGATGAGTGATACTGTTACCAATAATCCTCACTTTAATTTTCTGAGTATTAACTCTTCTGTTAACTCATTAGAAGCAGAACTCGTAGAGAAGTTACTAAGTAGTGTGACAAAGTAATAATTCTTATGGTAAAACACTGATATGGTTACAGCCCAAAGGTGTTGTGTCATAAAATATAGTGACTATCCATCAATAATGTTTGTTTCTCTTTCAGACTTCCTAAGAAATTTTTCTTAGGAAGAAATTTCAGTCAAATAATATTACCATGATCTCTTTTCTGGTCCTCCCTGGCATGCTTGCAAGCTTTGCTTCTTAATTCATCATTTGTAATAACATACAATAATGAAGCAAACTCTAAGAGATGATCAACGGAAGAAAAATTTGTATACAAACTCAGACAAGACAAAATGTTTATGATACCCCATTAAGAAGTAAAAAGACAAACAGGACATTAAGTATAGAAAAGTATTATCACTAATGATTAAATGTTTGAAGGAGCTATCAATTTTTACTTATGAAATTGGCAAATAGTTTGAAAGTGAAACTACCCCATGTTGGTAGGTATTTGTTGAAATTGGCACTAGCACACATAGCTCAGGGTTTTTTAAACCCATACAAATCACAGGAATAGCAATTTGGAAATGTGTATCAAGGGTCTTTAAAAGCTTCATCGCAGTTTTATATACTATACCAAAAAATTTTTTTAACTAATTCTAAGAATAAAAAATCAAAGTATGATACATATAAACAATGAAATATAAAAAATATTTTATTTATGAGAAACAGGATCTGACTTATCATATAATCTCAACTGTTAAAAAGAAGTAGGGAAGTTGAGAAAACATTGAGGAAAAAGCAATATTAATAAAGTTATAAAACTATAAACACTGAATATAAATTTAACCAAAAATAGGGATATGGTTATATTGGTAGAATTAGTGGATGGGGAAGAATGTATATTCCAGAAAAAAAAAAAAAACAGACAAAAAAAGTGGTTAAAAGAGCTGAAGATAGTTACATGGGAAGATAGCTTTGGAGCAGAGATTGCAGTAGTACTCTTCCCTATATAAATTATATAAAAAAATTAGTTTCATAAAAAATAAAAATTAAATGAAAAAAGGCAAAAGGTTGAAATAAATACACCAAAGTATTAATAGAAGTTTTCTTTAGGAAGTTAGTTTTAAATTTTTTTATTCTTTTGTATTCTCACATTTTCTATGATAATCATGTCTTAAAAATCAAAGAGTAGAAAAACAGGAGGGCCTTGTCTTTAATTTGTGTGCTTTACATTTACATGCTGTTTTTGTTTCATCTCACTTAATCTTCATAACAACCCTGTGAAACAGATATTATAATCCTGAATTTTATCATGAAGAAAATAAGAAGTGATGAAACTTACAAAAGGTAATTTATATAACTACTGGCACTTTTTTTTTCCTACACCACAAGAAGTATTGATAATTTAAAAATAAAGATGTAGATAGAAGAGAGGAAAACTATGGTTAGTGTTAAAGGTAAAATGGAGACTGGGTATGGTACCCCAGTGAAAGGCAAAATTATTGGAAATGTCAAGGCCACTCATTCTAAACCATTTATGTACACAATTTAATGTAACATGCACAAAATTAACTGTCAATGTAATAAGGATTTGCATATCAGGCTTACAGCATATAAATTCAAACAGGAAAACTAGATTCCTTTGCAGATCTATTCAGAGGAGGTAAGATAGAAGCTGGTCCCCTCTCTTGGTAATTCAGGCAATTGGGAAAGTCAGTCTAGTGAGCATGTAATGAGAGATTCCTATGAAAGCAAAATACTGTTTTTTAATATAAACTCAAAATTATAGCTTGAGACTGTGGCTTTCTTATTATTTGATTCTTAGGATGACAAATTAGTCAAACCAAATATGGAATGAAATGAAATTATACATAAAAATATTTTATGAGCTTTGCTCATCTTCTCTACATGAGAATATATACTTTATTTTTTTAGCATTTCCTATTCCATTACACTTAATTTTTTTATAACAACAATTTTTAAAAAAAAATTTTTTTTCTATTCTTTTTCAAAGTCTTCTCCCATTTAGGTTATTACAGAATATTGAGCAGAGTTCCCTGTGCTATACAGAAGGTCTCTACTGGCTACCCATCCTAAATATCACAATGTGTACATGTCAATCTGAAACTCCCAGTCTATCCCTCCCCACCTCCCCACCCCTGGTAACCATAAATTCATAGAGAATATATATGTTAAAAGCTGAGATGGAATGCTATCTCCTAGGTGTCACTTTCTCTAAACTCTGGAGACAGATTGAATTACTTCCCCCTCCACACTATAACACTGCTGGAATATTTATCACAATGAATCATAAATAATTATTTACAGGTCTATCTATCCTGCTAGATAATGAGTTTTAAGAGGGCAAAGGCTGTAGATTATTCATGTTTTATTCTCAGTACCAAATAAAATGTCTGGCTACAAAATAGGTCCTGGCAAGAACTTATTTGAATTAATACTGAGCTATCTAAAGAAGACAATTCATAAGTCCAATGAAAAGGAAATACACTGAAAAGACAAGAGTCCATTAGATTTACTGTAAATCCTCTACTTTCTTTTAGGCACCATCACCAAAGACATGGTTTTAATATATAATTCAAATACTACTTTCACCATTAAGTTACTCCTGATTTTTCCAGGTTACAAATATCTGTTCCTTTCTCTGCGCTTCCAGTCTCGTTTCACCTCTATCAAAAGCCTTCACTCACTTTCCTCTTTTTATTTTTAAAAAATTCTTTAAAGGGACAACATCCCATCTTATTTATCTTTTAATATACAAGATCTACCTACCATTGGCCTAGCATATAATAAACGCTCAATGTTTGCTATGTAACAATTTATTAGACTTGAAAATATTCAAAAGATTATAGACAGTTTGTATAATTTCCATTATAACCAAGATGAAGGCCGGAGTAGTCTTAGGAGCCTTTCGTCTTCCTGATGAGTCCTTCTATTGTGTCCCACTGCTCCCTGGTGACCTACCACAAAAAGAAAAAGTCAATTTAATGAGTTTCTTGTGTGTTTTTAAAGCTTAGTATCCTCACTGCCAATATTATATTATACTCACAAAATGGTATTACCTTCCTCAGACTGTTGAATTCCCCTGAAATAAATACTTCCTCACCACCATCAAATCTAATTACCTGAAAAATAATAATAAAAGCAGTGAAACTAACTTCTTTTAAAAAGTTTCTGAACCATTAGTCATTTCTCCATCCTAACTGGATAGAATATTTCCTTGGCACTTTCAATCAAAGCCTAAATTTTAAGGACAAAACTGATGACTAAACCTAAATTGATTTACTCTCTTTAAAGTCCTCTCTCCATCATTTCTACAATTTCAAATTATACCCAATCTTAAAGTTCATCTTAGAGGCATGTCTACCAGAGTGATTTGCATTTAATAAAATTAATTTATCAATGAATCAATTCCATAAGCTAAACAATATATATTAATATTTCTATATTATAAATAATATACTAAATATAGCTAATTAAATATTTTAAATCATATTTACATTCAACATCGTCGGGATTGGTTCTACAATCCACCTCCCCACCCCAAATCCACCTCCCAAAAAAGTTGAGAGACAACAATGCTTACAGCTCCATTAATCCAAGAAGCATAATCACTACAAAGGAAAGCAGCAAGATTTGCAAGTTCTTCCACAGTTCCTAGCCGACCACAGGGAATTCTGTCAATCAATTCTTTCTCAAAAGCTCCAGTTGGGTCAAGACGGCTAAAGGCACCCTTAGGAATTAAGAAAATAATTAGGTTGCTTTTTTTTTTTAATACAACCTCTTTCCTATTTAAGAAACAAAATTTGCAGTAAATGGAATGTTACTATGGCAGCCTGTTCATACCTTAGTACTTGTAAGCAACAGAGAGGTTTGCCAAATTCTTCCATATTCATTTTACCCAATATTGACCTTTAAAAAACCACTAGAAAGGACACAAGGAAAAAGAAAAACTAGATTGGAGGGACTCCATGATTCTCCTCCAAGGTATTTCTAAATGGGCTTAGGAGAATACCATGCTTCATTTCCAGAACGTTTCTGCAGTGATTCAGCCGTGTGGAGGACAGGCTCTTAGTGCTCCAGCCAGGAGTCAGGGCTGTGTCACTGAGGTGGGAGAGCCACATTCAGAACACTGGTACACAAGACACCTCCCAGCTCCATGTAATATCCAACGGGGAAAATCTCCCACAGATCTCCATCTAAATGCCAAGACACAGCGCCACTCAATGACCAGAAAGCTACAGTGCTGGACACCCTATGCCAAACAACTAGCAAGACAGGAACAGAGCCCCATCCATTAGCACAGAGGCTGCCAAAAATCATAATAAGGTCACAGACACCCCAAAACAAACCACCAGACGTGGACCTGCCCACCAGAAAGACAAGATCCAGCTTCATCCACCAGAACATAGGCACGAGTTCCCTCCACCAGGGAGCCTACACAATCCACTGAACCAACCTTAGCCACTGGGGACAGACACCAAAAACAACAGAAACTACGAACCTGCAGCCTGTGAAAAGGAGACCACAAACACAGTAAGATAAGCAAAATGAGAAGACAGAGAAACACACAGCAGATGAAGGAGCAAGGCAAAACCCCACCAGACCTAACAAATGAGGAGGAAATAGGCAGTCTACCTGAAAAAGAATTAAGAACAATGATAGCAAAGATGATCCAAAATATTGGAAATAGAATGGAGAAAATACAAGAAATGTTTAACAAGGACCTATAAGAACTAAAGAGTAAACAAACAGAGATGAACAACACGATAAATGAAATTAAAAATTCTCTAGAAGGGATCAATAGCAAAATAACTGAGGTAGAAGAACACATAAGTGACCTGGAAGATAAAATAGTGGAAATAACTACTGCAGAGCAGAATAAAGAAAAAAGAATGAAAAGAATAGAGGAGAGTCTCAGAGACCTCTGGGAAAATATTAAACACACTAAAATTCGAATTATACGGGTCCCAGAAGAAGAGAAAAAGAAAGGGACTGAGGAAATATTTGAAGAAATTATAGTTGAAAACTTCCCTAATATGGGAAAGGAAATAGTTAATCAAGTACAGGAAGCACAGTGAGCCCCATACAGGATAAATCCAAGGAGAAATACACCAAGACACATATTAATCAAACTGTCAAAAATTAAACACAAAGAAATCATATTAAAAGCAGCAAGGCAAAAACAACAAATAACACACAAGGGAATCCCCATCAGGTTAACAGCTGATCTCTCAGCAGAAACTCTACAAGCCAGAAGGGAGTGGCAGGACATAATTAAAGTGATGAAGGAGAGAAACCTGCAACCAAGATTACTCTACCCAGCAAGGATCTCATTCAGATTTGGTGGAGAAATTAAAACCTTTACAGACAAGCAAAAGCTGAGAGAGTTCAGCACGACCAAAGCAGCTTTACAACAAATGCTAAAGGAACTTCTATAGGCAAGAAACACAACAGAAGGAATATACCTACAATAACGAACCCAAAACAATTAACAAAATGGGAATAGGAACATACATAACAATAATTACCTTAAATGTAAATGGACTAAATGCTCCCACCAAAAGACACAGGTTGGCTGAATGGATACAAAAACAAGACCCATATATATGCTGTCTACAAGAGACCCACTTCAGACCTAGAGACACATACAGATTGAAAGTAAGGGGATGGAAAAAGATATTCCATGCAAATGGCAATCAAAAGAAAGCTGGAGTAGCAATTCTTATATCAGACAAAATAGACTTTAAAATAACGACTATTAGAAGAAACAAAGAAAGACACTACATAATGATAAAGGGATCGATCCAAGAAGAAGATATAACAATTGTGAATATTTATGCACTCAACATAGGAGCACCTCAATACATAAGGCAAATACTAACAGCCATAAAAGGGGAAATCGACAGTAACACACTCATAGTAGGGGACTTTAACACCCCACTTTCACCAATGGACAGATCATCCAAAATGAAAATAAATAAGGAAACACAAGCTTTAAATGATACATTAAACAAGATGGACTTAATTGATATTTATAGGACATTCCATCCAAAAACAACAGAATACACATTTTTCTCAAGTGCTCATGGAACATTCTCCAGGATAGATCATATCTAGGGTCACAAATCAAGCCTTGGTAAATTTAAGAAAATTGAAATCATATCAAGTATCTTTTCTGACCACGCTATGAGACTAGATATCAGTTACACAAAAAAATCTGTAAAAAATACAAACACATGGAGGCTAAACAACACACTACTTAATAAACAAGAGATCATTGAAGAAACGAAAGAGAAAATCAAAAAATACCTAGAAAAAAATGACAATGAAAACACAATGACCCAAAACCTATGGGATGCAGCAAAAGCAGTTCTGAGAGGGAAGTTTATAGCTATACAAGCCTATATTAAGAAACAAGAAATATCTCAAATAAACAACCTGAACTTACACCTAAAGCAGTTAGAGAAAGAAGAACAAAAAACAACCAACATTAGCAGAAGGAAAGAAATCGTAAAGATCAGATCAGAAATAAATAAAAAAGAAATGAAGGAAACGATAGTGAAGGTCAATAAAACTAAAAGCTGGTTCTTTGAGAAGATAAACAAAATTGATAAACCATTAGCCAAACTTATCAAGAAAAAAAGGGAGAAGACTCAGATCAATAGAATTAGAATGAAAAAGGAGAAGTAACAATTGACACTTCAGAAATACAAAGGATCATGAGAGATTACTGCAAGCAACTCTATGCCAATAAAATGGACAACCTGGAAGAAATGGACAAATTCTTAGAAATGCACAGCCTTCTGAGACTGAACCAAGAAGAAATAGAAAATATGAACAGACCAACATAAGCACTGTAATTGAAACTGTGATTAAAAATCTTCCAACGGGGCTTCCCTGGTGGCGCAGTGGTTGAGAGTCCGTCTGCCGATGCAGGGGACATGGGTTCTTGCCCCGGTCTGGGAAGATCCCACATGCCACGGAGCGGCTGGGCCCGTGAGCCATGGCCGCTGAGCCTGCACATCTGGAGCCTGTGTTCCGCAACGGGAGAGGCCACAACAGTGAGAGGCCCGCGTAATGCAAAAAAAAAAAAAAAAAAAAAAAAAAATCTTCCAACAAACAAAAGCCCAGGACCAGATGGCTTCACAGGCAAATTCTATCAAACATTTCGAGAAGAGCTAACACCTATCCTTCTCAAACTCTTCCAAAATATAGCAGAGAGAGGAACACTCTGAAACTCATTCTACAAGGCTACCATCACTCTGACACCAAAACCAGACAAAGATGTCACAAAGAAAGAAAACTAGAGGCCAATATCACTGATTAACATAGATGCAAAACTCAACAAAATATTAGCAAACAGAATCCAACAGCACATTAAAAGGATCATACATTATGATCAAGTGGGGTTTATCCCAGGAATGCAAGGATTCTTCAATATACGCAAATCAATCAACGTGATACACCATATTAACAAACTGAAGAAGAAAAACCATATGATCATCTCAATAGATGCAGAGAAAGCTTTCGAAAAAATTCAACACCCATTTATGATAAAAACCCTCCATAAAGTAGGCATAGAGGGGACTGTCCTCAACATAATAAAGGCCAGATATGACAAATCCACAGCCAACATCGTCCTTAATAGTGAAAAACTGAAACCATTTCCACTAAGATCAGGAACAAGATAAGGTTGCCAAATCTCACCACTATTATTCAACATAGTTTTGGAAGTTTTAGCCACAGCAATCAGAGAAGAAAAACAAACAAAAAGATTCCAAAATGGAAAAGAAGTAAAGCTGTCACTGTTTGCAGATGACATGATACTATACTTACAGAATCCTAAAGATGCTACCAGAAAACTGCTAGAGCTAATCAATGAATTTGGTAAAGTAGCAGGATACAAAATTAATGCACAGAAATCTCTGGCATTTCTATACATTAATGATGAAAAATCAGAAAGTGATATTAAGAAAACACTCCCATTTATCACTGCAACAAAGGAATAAAATATCTAGGAATAAATCTACCTAAGGAGACAAAAGACCAGTATGCAGAAAATTATAAAACACCGATGAAAGAAATTAAAGATGATTCAAATACATTGAGAGATATACCATGTTCTTGGATTGGAAGAATCAACAATGTGAAAAATGGTTCTACTACCCAAAGCAATCTACAGATTCAATGCAATCCCTATCAAACTACCAATGGCATTTTTCACAGAACTAGGACAAAAAATTTCAAAATTTGCATGGAAACATGAAAGACCCCAAATAGCCAAAGCAATCTTGAGAACGAAAAACGGAGCTGGAGAAATCAGGCTCCCTGACTTCAGACTATACTACAAAGCTACAGTAATCAAGACAGTATGGTATTGGCACAAAAACAGAACTATAGATCAATGGAACAGGATAGAAAGCCCAGAGGTAAACCCACGCACATATGGTCACCTTATCTTTGATAAAGGAGGCAAGAATATACAGTGGAGAAAAGACAGCCTCTTCAATAAGTGGTGCTGGGAAAACTGGACAGCTACATGTAAAAGGATGAAATTAGAACACTCCCTAACATCATACACAAAAATAAACCCTAAATGGATTAAAGACCTAAATGTAAGGCCAGACACCATCAAACTCTAGGGGAAAACACAGGCAGAACATAAATCACCACAAGATCCTTTTTGATCCACCTCCTAGAGAAATGGAAATAAAAACAAAAATAAACAAATGGGACTTAATGAAACTTAAAAGTTTTTTCACAGCAAGGGAAACAATAAACAAGATGAAAAGACAACCCTCAGAATGGGAGAAAATATTTGCAAATTAAGCAACTGACAAAGGATTCATCTCCAAAACATACAAGTGACTCATGCAGCTCAATATCAAAAAAACAAACAACCCAATCCAAAAAATGGGCAGAAGACCTAAATAGACATTTCTCCAAAGAAGATATGCAGATTGCCAATAAACACATGAAAGAATGCTCAACATCATTAATCATTAGAGAAATGCCAATCAAAACTACAATGTGATATCATCTCACACCAGTCAGAATGGCCATCATCAAAAAATCTACAAACAGGGCTTCCTTGGTGGTGCAGTGGTTGAGAATCTGCCTGCTAATGCAGGGGACATGGGTTCGAGCCCTGGTCTGGGAGGATCCCACATGCCGCGGAGCAACTAGGCCTGTGAGCCACAACTACTGAGCCTGCGCATCTGGAGCCTGTGCTCCACAACAAGAGAGTCCGTGATAGTGAGAGGCCCACGTACCATGATGAAGAGTTGCCCCAGCTTGCCACAACTAAAGAAAGCCCTTGTGCAGAAAAGAAGACCCAACACAGCAAAAATAAATAAATTAATTAATAAACTCCTAGCCCCAACATCTTAAAAAAAAAAAAAAAGGGGGAAGCATCTTTAAACTCTCCTTAAAAAAAAAATCTACAAACAATAAATGCTGGAGAGGGTGTGGAGAAAAGGGAACCCTCTTGCACTGTTGGTGGGAATGTAAATTGATACAGCCACTATGGAGAACAGTATGGAGGTTCCTTAAAAAACTACAAATAGAACTACCATATGACCCAGCAATCCCACTACTAGGCATATACCCTGAGAAAACCATAATTCAAAAAGAGACATGTACCAAAATGTTCATTGCAGCTCTATTCACAATAGCCTGGAGCTGGAAACAACCTAAGTGTCCATCATCGGATGAATGGATAAAGAAGATGTGGCACATATATACAATGGAATATTACTCAGCCATAAAAAGGAACGAAACTGAGTTATTTGTAGTGAGGTGGATGGACCTAGAGTCTGTCATACAGAGTGAAGTAAGTCAGAAAGAGAAAAATAAATACTGTATGCTAACACATATATATGGAATCAAAAAAAAAAAAAGGTCTGAAGAACCTACGGGTAAGACGAGAATAAAGATGCAGACCTACTAGAGAATGGACTTGCAGATACAGGGAGGGGGACGGGTAAGCTGGGACACAGTGAGAGAGTGGCATGGACATATATACACTACGAAACATAAAATAGATAGCTAGTGGGAAGGAGCTGCATAGCACAGGGAGATCAGCTCGGTGCTTTGTGACCACCTAGAGGGGTGGGATAGGGAGGGTAGGAGCGAGGGAGATGTAAGAGAGAAGAGATACGGGGACATATTTATAACTGATGCACTTTGTTATAAAGCAGAAACTGACACCATTGTTAAGACATTATACTCTAATAAAGATGTTTAAAAAAACACTAGAAAATATAACTTTTACCTTAGTTTCTTCATATGTATAATGAGGATGCCTGTCTTAGCTATCTTACAAAATTGTTGTCTGAGAAATGAGAAAATGCATATGAAAGTACTCCGAAATATGTACAAATTTAGTGTGGTGGAGGTAGGGCTGCTACTGTCATTTGATTTAGTAAACACAGGAAAATGATTCAAGTAGGAAATATTTAAGAGGAAATTCCTTTTCTTCTCCTTTCTTCTCAAAATAATAGAAAAGGAAGAAAAAAGTATGTAGGTATATTAAATTCAAGTAGATTCCAGAGAGAGAAAAACCATAACTAAATTTGCCAAACAATTTCTGCCTTCTGTTAATGATAAAAAGGAGCAGACCAAGATAAAGTATGCATGCGTGTTGATTAATAAGAATAATTGGCTTTTTCTCTACCAGTGCCTGGAAGTCTAGGTGACAACTCTCTTCAGTAACACAGATATGAGACATAGCAAGCACACACAGGCTCCTTGTGAGCACTTCAGCTCTCCCTAGGCAGGTATAAAGCATGAAAGACAAACGGTAGACAAAGGTCCCAATCCTGGTTCTATCAGTGCTTGCTAGAGAGTTTCTATATTTCAATTTTCTTTTAATCTCTTTAAAACTATATGCATGTTATTTGCATAAAACTTACACCTATATTGCTAGACTAAAAGCTCCTTGATGGCAAGCATCTGTCACAAATGTTTTTGTATCTTTCTTATTAGCACCTTTGCATACAGAAGGCACTCAGTAAATACATGTTAAATAAATAACAAAATGCAGATGATCTTTCCTAGATACTGAGGTCCTAGAAAGAAGTTTCTATGACTATATATAAGATAGTGCTTAGCACAGTGCTATTCTGAATCATGTGTTTTAATATGTGCCTTTGAATTATTTTTCCATTAATTTTATTATTTTTTATTACAGAAGTGCCAAACAAATAAGATATTCAGTCAAGTTTCACTCACTCAGGTAGTTTTTCTTTCCATTTTCCACGCTTCAAACTGCTAAATAAATTAATACAACCATCTCCATATTAATATTTAATACCCCAGAACCATCTACAAGCCAAATACTCCTTTGCATTATTTTCAGTTTATACAACAGAAGCAACTTAGCAAATTTCACCTGGGCCTTCAAAGAAACATCCCAGTTGGGATTATAAATTCTTGCTTTACAGGGGAACAAAAAGAAGTATGAGAGTGAAGTCATTTGGGGTAATGTGAGAGAACAGAGAACCTGTGAACCTTTTAAGCAACATCTGTAACAGCATTAGTGATAATTATGAGTTGCAATATCTGATTTCAGGTGAAATGCATGCCATCAGAAGGATTTTTAATCAGAGAGACATGGGAACTAGAAGATGTGCATAACAGTGTTTGAAAGTGAAAAGGCACAGACATGTGTCAAAGAAAGTGTTGCCTATAACAAGACCAAGCTTATATGATAAATTTCTAAAGCATCTCTTAAATTTAAAATATAGTTACATTTCCATTTTAACAAAGGATGTCAAAGTAAGAACCTTTAAAATATAGTAAAAATTAAGAAATATAACACAATAACAGATCATTAAAGCAAATCAGACAAAATGCCAAAATTGATGGCATAAAAGATCCCAGAAAGATTACGACACTGAAATAGACCTTATCAAGGAGTTGTATAGCTGCTGTATTCTTGCCCATCTCCTTATTTCTTATTTTGGATAATGGCAAAACCCTCTTCCCTTCCACCAGGGCTCCAAACTAAGGTATCATGGAAAATCCTGCACACATCAGAATCTATCTACTATCTTTGACGCCTTAATCACTCAAAATGTGATCATAAGCAAACCAAAACTTACTTTTGTTTTTATAGGCCCCGGTTGAATCACATTGAATCTCATTCCATATTTACCCCATTCAGCTGCAAGAGACCTAAAAATTAAAATAAACAACACAGATTCTAAAATATCATACTATATATTAAAAATACTAATAACCAAAACTGCATGCTTATTAAATGCCAGAGACTACAACTCCAATAGGTAGGTACTATTATTATCCCCCCTGTTACAGACAAGGAAACTGAGGCACAGAGAAGTTAAATCATTTGCTCTGGGTCATATGGCTAGTGAGTCAACCTGTAGCAGTCTAGCTCTAGAGTTTGTGCCCTTAATCACACTCTGCTGTACTATCTACCATTTACATTTTAGTGTCCTTAAGCACTAGGCTAGATGACCTACTATTCACATTTTGAACGAAGTCCAATATCAATACACACCTTTGAAAAGGGTATCGTTATTTAGCATAAAGAAGGAAGAGATTCACGTCTCTCCCCCACATTTTCTGGAGTTCAGTCCTGCACTTATAAAGTTCAACGTAACTTTACTCATAGTACATTAGATTACAATGTTTGCAACATTATAAGTGCCTTAATTGAGTAAGAGATGGATTACATAGATTTAAAATATTAACCATATCATGTCTAACTAGGCTTTAATACAATTGTTGAACTGAGCTAAAAAGGAAATAAGAATCTAAAAGAATCTTGCTAAATGCCCTGAAGCAAAATAGAACTCTAATAGCAAACATGAAACCCTGAAGAAGCAACCTGTTTTAAAAGCCTACTTGGGACTTCCCTGGTGGTGCAGTGGTTAAGAATCTGCCTGCCAATGCAGGGGACAAGGGTTCGAGCTCTGCTCCGGGAAGATCCCACATGCCGTGGAGCAACTAAGCCCACGCGCCACAACTACTGAGCCTGAGCTCTAGACCCCAAGAGCCACAACTACTGAGCCTGAGTGCCACAATTACTGAAGCCCATGCACCTAGAGCCCGTGCTCCGCAACAAGAGAAGCCACTGCAATGAGAAGCCCGTGCACCGCAACAAAGAGTAGCCCCCACTTGCTACAACAAGAGAAAGCCCATGCGCAGCAATGAAGACCCAATGCAGCCAAAAATAAATTTTAAAAAAAGCTTACTTGATATGTCTAACTTTTATTACCTAAACTTATTTTAGAAATTTATATTCATATGTATATTTGCATGCATATATACTTAATCTACTTTCAAAAAATGATTTAATGTAACTTAAGGAATACATATAATGCAAATGAAGAAGATAAAATTACTTGAAAAGAAAGAAAACAAACAAAACAAGGATAAGGAAATATAAAGAAGTCGAGAATGAAACTTATAACTAAATGTATTGTGATATTCCATATAATTATAATAGGCAGGTCAAAAACTTGTATCTACTCCTTCCATGATGCTATGCAAAAGGTAAGCCTAATCAGTTACACAATTCACACTGCCCATAACGAAAAAAGCAAGCTAATCTCTCAGGAAAAACACAATTGTTTCCGACAAAAAAATTTAATAAAACATTTCTTCCAAGAAAACGTATAAAAGGAAAATTGTGTAGTATAGTAATGTCCTTAAGACACTGTATCCTTGCAATAGATACAAAGGGATAAGTTTTGTGTAATTATAAGATCTCCATTAACATAAGCTCTATGTAATTATAAGATAATCACTAAGATAAGCATTAACATTAACAATGCTTTATAAAGCAATGTTTTATAAAGCATAACATAAGCTCTATGTAATTATAAGATAATCACTAAGCAATGTTTTATAAATGTTTTATAAAGCATATGTTTTATAAAGCATAACATAAGCTCTATGTAATTATAAGATAATCACTAAGATAAACATTACAATGTTTTATAAAGCATAACATAAGCTCTATGTAATAAGATAATCACTAAGATAAGCATTAACACTAAGATAAGCATTAACACTAAGATAACACTAAGATAAGCATTAACATTAACAATGCTTTATAAAGCAATGTTTTATAAGGCATTGTGTTCCAAGTACAGTCTGTTAATCTGATTAATCCACTGGTGCATTTTAGAGAAATGGGCTGCATCTCTTTCAGGCAAATCATACATAAAAACTGCTTTTCTGAGTGATACCTTTGACAGAGTCCAAGACCATACCTACCCTGGGTATGTACTTGTAGTGCACCTCCTAGATTGCTAGGGAAGTAGTAGCTGTGTGTCTTAACAGAATTACTGAGCTGAGCAGAGTTTACAGCATTCTGTGAAAAACTTCCCAAGCTATTAAGGAAACTGGCTTAAGAGGAAAAGCCATGCTATCTCTATTCATAGGTGCAGCAGATAAATGTGTTCTAGTGCTAGCTCTTTTAACCTAGTTTATATTCTCAAGATCTGTTGTTAAAAAACTAAAAATAGAGCTACCATATTACCCAGCAATCCCACTACTAGGCATATACCCTGAGAAAACCATAATTCAAAAAGAGACATGTACTAAAATGTTCATTGCAGCTCTATTTACAATAGCCTGGAGCTGGAAACAACCTAAGTGTCCATCATCGGATGAATGGATAAAGAAGATGTGGCACATATATACAATGGAATATTACTCAGCCATAAAAAGAAACGAAACTGAGCTATTTGTAATGAGGTGGATAGACCTAGAGTCTGTCATACAGAGTGAAGTAAGTCAGAAAGAGAAAGACAAATACCGTATGCTAACACATATATACGGAATTTAAAAAAAAAATGTCATGAAGAACCTAGGGGTAAAACGGGAATAAAGACACAGACCTACTTGAGAATGGACTTGAGGATATGGGGAGGGGGAAGGGTAAGCTGTGACAAAACGAAAGAGAGGCATGGACATATATACACTACCAAACGTAAGGTAGATAGACAGTGGGAAGCAGCCGCAGAGCACAGGGAGATCAGCTCGGTGCTTTGTGACCGCCTGGAGGGGTGGGATGGGGAGGGTGGGAGGGAGGGAGATGCATGAGGGAAGGAATGTGGGAACAGATGTATATGTATGACTGATTCACTTTGTTATAAAGCAGAAACTAATAAAAAAAAAAGATCTGTTGTAACATGAGGAATCCACCTCACTGGCTCACTCTGAATGTTAAGATGCTAAGTACAGTATCCTCAATAATGTTAACCATTATTGTTTTTCAATCAACAGGTGTTTATTGTGAGCTTACTATATGCCAATACCCTCAAATAAAGAAAGGCAGCCCTGCTTTCAGGAGATGGTCCCTCTCTCAAGAGAGGTCACTTTAGTTGTATAATGAACTAGATACTACTATCCTGGAAACTGTGTAATATGTGCTAAGACTACTTAAAGGAAGAAGTATCTATGCCTTCCTGAAGTACATGGAAGGCTTCCCTCAGGAGGTGGTAATTGTGCTGACACTTGAAGAAGGATTAGGAGTTTTTTGTGGGAGTAAGGGGGAAAGAAGAGGATGGGAGATATTAGAAGGTAGGGTGGAGAAAATAAGACAGCCCGGGCATATGGGCCAGTGTGAGTAAAGGACAAAGGCATAAACAACATGCAGTATTCAGGGACCTACAAGAACTTATCTGGTATGACTGTGTACTACAAAGTATGAAAGAGGGCTGATGGGAACACGGGCTGGGGAGGAAGGTACACATTTACTGAGCATCTGCTATGTGCAATTCACTATACAGTAATACCAAAAAAGCAGCACAGAATCATAGTCCTTAAAAGACATGAAATTGAAACCTCTAACAAGAGTCAAAGATCTCGACAAAACAAATATTGTACAAATGGTGCCAAAATAGTCAAGTTCAAATCCCTTATTTCCAATACCATTTGACCTTAAAAAAAACCAAAAAACGGTAATTATCTCTATCCAAACTAAACTGCTGAGTAAAGTATAACTTCTTTGTATCTCAAACAAATGTGTATTACTGGTTTAAATGTTAAAAAGAATCTTGAGACTACTCGAAAAAGAGAACAATTATGTAGTTCTACAAGAACTAAGCACCAGCTATGTACCCGATCTTGCTGAGCAATGAGTATACAAAGACGAATAAGATATGCTTTCTTCTCTCACAGAACACTCATTCTAGTGGGGAAGTCATATAGCTTTAATGACATGTTAAAAATAGTCTACAATGCCCTTCTCTGTGCCCCTTCATTTTAGAATCTACAACACTGGATGGCATTTATTAATGTGTTAGTCTTCTCACTAGATTGGAATAAACAAAGTTTTAAGGGTGCAAAGAGTAGAGAATGGTTAATTCTCTTCTAGAGAAATGAAAGAAAATATCCCAGAGGAGGTGATACAAACGCCCTGAAGGGAGGCAAAATACCACAGCAAATTCCAACAACAGCATAACCCAGGCATAGAGATATAAAAATGCATGGTGTGTTTAAGAAAATATAGAGCACAGGAATGATGGTAATTAAAAGCACAGGAATAATGGTAAAAGAATGCAAGTTCAGGTGAGAATGAGGACTGTTCTATTTCCATCACTATCATATCCCTGTATCCCATGTACACAAAAGATGCACAATAAATATTTATCAAATAAGTCAATGAATAAAGAAAGGCCAGAGACAAGTCTGTTTAGAATACCATATTGAGTTTTGGCTTTTATTCCAAAGAGTAATAGAAAAATGATATTAGGTTTTTAGCTAGGCATTATAATAAGCAGATATACATTTCTAGAAAGCTGTGTCTGGTGGGAATGTGAATAAAAAATAGAGAGAAAAGAAACTGGTAGCAGAGAAACATATTATGGGGTTATTACAGTAAGCAAGACAAGCAATGATAAGACCTTACATTACAACTAAGACAGTGGAAAAGGCCAATGGGGAACAGATTCAAAAAGCAATCATATGCTGCTGAGAAAAGGCCAAAAGAGCTGACAAGTGGTCACGGCCTATGTTAGTTCTATTAATCGTGTATAGTAGGTAGAATAAAAGGATGAAGGTATGTTTAAGAGAGGTCAGAGGGGGCACTAGTAAAGATACATGGATACACTAGTCTGAGTTCCTATCAGACTTTTTCTCATACTTTATAATACACAGTCATACTGGATAAGTAATTAAAATTAAATAAAATTTAGTGTCTCAGTCACAGTAGCCAGAATGCAAGGGTTCAATGGCCACATATAGCTATTGGATACTGCAGATTTACAAAACAGTTTGATCATTGCAGAAAATTCTATTGGACAGTGCTGCTGTAGACAACTAGGACTTATTCATGAAATAGAATGTCTCCTGGTGAATCCAAATTAGTCTTTGTTTTATTTTTCTCTGGAAAGAGACTAGAAAGCAGGAATTTAGTTACACAAGCTACCAAAGCACATTATTTATCTTCAGTGACAGGATTAACACAGTAGTACTCACTTGTTCATGGCCTCCACTCCTGCTTTGGCAGAAGCACTTGGTACTACAAAACCTGACCCAGTCTCAGCATAGATGGTTGTAATAGCAAGAAACGATGCTCCTGACATTTTAAAATGATACAGTAATTAACAATACAGCTAAATCAATTCACATCAGGAAAACATTATTTATAATAATGGGATCTAATTCAAGAGGGTATAACAAAAACTGAAGAATATTTCAAAACTTCACTAAGCCTAAATTAATGAAAGAGTAATCTAATAATATTGCTACATCTTTGCTAGTAATCTTGCTGCCATTCAGGATGGTCCAGTCTGTGCTTAATTAAAATTCTATACCAGGTGAGTCAATACCAAGGCTCAAATCTCAAAGGTATGGCCCTATTATACCCTGCATAGTCAGCTGGACAGGATTTCCATTAACACATTTATAAGAATAAATCTGAACCAAAACTAAATTAGCATAGCAGGGACTTCTGCCTCCAGCATCATGGATTTGTCCTCCTCCTGTAAACACAAAGAAACTGTATCAAATATATGATACCACTATTTTCAGATACTGTTTAGCAAGCAGGGAAAGATGGCAATTCCTGAGAGAAGAAAAACAAATGTAATGAGCCCTAAGATCAGATTTTGCCTAAAGGTACTGTATATATACTATATAGTATGTACTACATATACATATATATACATATTATATATTCTATATTACATACTCTATATTATACTATATACATATGTCATATAGACTGTGGCATAAGGAGTAGGAAAATAGCCAAATAAGGCATTATCATTGAGTTGAGGAGACAGATCTGATTTTAGAGAGAATGAGGAAGTTGCAATTTGTGAGGAGAGTTCCCCCAAAGATTAAAGTATGTAAAGATAGAGCCCCATAAATCTGCATAGTGTATCCTTGAGTCTCTGGCCAAACATCAAGCTGTACGTGTTTAGGATAAGATTCCATAAGGCCAGGCAAAGAACAACTGCCTGGGAACCATAAGCTGAACAATTCCCAGAGTACACATAGGGCTGGGAGATAAGTGAGTCTGAGCAGCTTTGTTGAATATCCAGGTCTTTCGGTGGAAAGTTCAGAAGGGCTGTGCATTAATAGGAGGGTTAAATTAGCCCAAAAGTAAAGTCTACTCTAGACTCACCCAAATAAAGCTTAAAAATAAACACTGAACTGATCAAGCTGGTCCACAAGTTTTTAATTCAAAGGGAAATTAAAATGCATACACATATGTGGACACCACACACACACACACACACACAACAACAGCAACAGCATAAAATATAAACATAAACAACATAAAATTCACAGCATGCAACCAAAAATTACTACACATAAAAAGACACAGAAACAACCAGGAGAAAAAATCAGATAATAGAAAGACTCTCAGAAATGACACAAAACAGAGAATCAGCAGATGAAGACCTTTCAAATGATATTGTACACTGGACAGCTACATGTAAAAGAAAAAGATTAGAACATTTTCTCACACCATATACAAAAATAAACTCAAAATGAATTAAAGATCTAAAAAGACCTAAAACCATAAAATTCCTAGGAGAGAATACAGGCAGAACACACTTTGACATAAACCACAGCAATCTTTTTTTGGATGTGTCTCCTAAGACAAAAGAATAAAAGCAAAAATTAACAAATGGGAACTAATTAAGCTTAAAAGCTTTCGTACAATGAAGAAAACCATGGATGAAATTTAAAAACCTACTGAATGGGAGAAAATACTGGCAAATATGATGGCCAATAAGGGGTTAATATCCAAAATATGTAAACAGCTCATACAACTCAATATCAAAAAAACAAACAGCCCAATTAAAAAATGGGCAAAGACATATTTCCAAAGAAGATATACAGATGGCCAGCAGACACATGAAAAAATGCTCAACAATGCTAATCATCAGAGACATGTAAATCAAAACCACAATGAGATATCACCTCACACATGTCAGAATGGCTATCACCAAAAAGTTTACAAATAACAAGTGTTGGTGAGGAT
Organism: Mesoplodon mirus; assembly: GCF_964341445.2. NCBI lineage: Eukaryota > Metazoa > Chordata > Mammalia > Artiodactyla > Ziphiidae > Mesoplodon > Mesoplodon mirus. Next base: position 46,582,814 of record NC_138992.1, read on the forward strand.
GTGCAGAAAAGGGAACCCTAGTACACTGTTGATGGGATTGTAAATTGAGGCAGCCACTATGGAAAACAGTATGGAGAGTCCTCAGAAAACTAAAAATAGAACTACCATATGATCCAGCAATTCCATTGCTGGGTATGTATCTGAAGAAAAAGAATAAACTAATTCAAAAAGATACGTGCACCACAATGTTCATAACAACATTACTTACAATTGCCAAGATATGGAAGTAATCTAAGTGCCCATCAACAGATGAATGGATAAAGAAAATGTGGTATATATATATACACAATGGAATATTACTCAGCCATAAAAAAGAATGAAATGTTGACATCTGCAACATGTGCATGGACCTAAAGAGTATTATGCTTAAGGAAATAAGTCAAAGAAAAACATATGCTGTATGTTATCACTTATATGTGGAATCTAAAAAATAAAATAAATGAATGTATATAACAAAACAGAAACAGACTCATGGATATAGAGAACAAACTAGTGGTTACCACTGAGGAGAGGAAAGGGGGAAGGGGTGAGATAGGGGTATCGGACTAAGAGACACAAACTACTATGTATAAAATAAGCAACAAGGATATATTGTACAGCAGAGGAAAATACAGCCAGTAATCAACACTGCCTGGGACATAGTGGGTTCTCAGTAAATTGACTGCATGAAAATTTAAAATAATAATATTTAGCTCCTGAAAAATCAGTGATTTTCTACTTCTTACTTTGCCACAACACTGAAAATACTGTAAGTTAATATTAGCAAATGAATCAAACTATATATATATATATATATATATATATATATATATATATAAAATTTATGAAACAGTAGATACTCTAAGAAATTTAAGACTACAAGTTTGAAGGACTACAAGGAAAATAATTTAAAGAATATTCAGATAAGTTTTTTTTCTCCTTGACATATTTTGTTTCTCTTTCCCTCCACACACTCCAGAGTAGAAACAAAACTTAGCACAACCCGGAAAACACTGGGAGTGGAAGAGGGGACAGGAGTACCATTTTAAGGACATGAGAAATAAGAATAGTTATGTTAGGCATTATGGTAACTTTTTCTAATATATCAAGCTCAGTCTTTCAGATCTCTGAAAATTACTTTGTTTCCAAATTCACCCTGTGAAAGAAGAGGAAGTAGAACTTTAGTGTACACCATTACAGTAAACTGACAACAGATGCTAACTGCATCATCTTACAACAAAATTATAAAAACTACTTTTAAAAGTGACAATTACTTATGTAATGCCAGTGTTCCAATAGAATGTGCTCTATCTTCCTATTCAGATTTAACAGCAATTTTTCTTGAGGTGTGGGAAAGGAGGAGTTAAGTCATTATTACATAATTGAGATACTGGAAATGAAAGTTACCGTCCTCTTCTCTTTCTCTCTAGATTTTATTTAAGATGTGGGTAGCCCACTGCTTAGAATGAGATACTGCTGCTTTTAATTACCCCGAGTGTAAAAAAGAGGCAAACATTTGAAATTGCAGTGTTCCAATAGGATGAATGCTGCATAAACAATTAACAGCTGGATTTCAAAAAATGAACAGTGGTGCTAATAGCTCAAAGTAAAGAATTCCCAGATTCCCAGGGTCAGTCACAGATATATTTTTTTTCTTTTCATAGGAAGGCTAATCATTTAAATTAGAATTACCTATGGAAGAGGTTTGTAAATGGCAAGTTTCTAATATCCCAGTGCTGACAACAAAAATAGAACCTATGTTAGCAAAGTTAAGAAAATAGAGAAAGGGAGCAATAAATAAAATAAATATTATGCTAGCCCATCCTTAACTATTTCAAAATGGAAAAAAGTAGTAACAAAGAAACACTAAAAATCACACTATTAAATAAAACGTGTAAGATTATGTGCCAGTTTCAAAAAAAAAGACTCAAAAGCTCTAAAATCTGGTTTAGATACAAATTTTGAACATTAAAATAAAAATTTCAGTTCCAATGTTCAGTAGAGATGGAATACTGTAGTTTAAAGACACCTGACTCAAACATTGATTCTACTATTTACTAGCTCTATAACTGTGTGACCTTGAGCAAATCACTTCCATGTTCTGGGCCCCAGATTTATCACTGTAAAGTAGGAAAATAGGGAGTTTCCAGCAAATGTCATTACATTCTACAGATTGCTCACTAATTAATCATTGCTATCAATTTTACCTATTACTCTTTTACCCTCATGCAAAAAGTCCCATTTTGAAAATGATAATATCCAGCTCTTTAACCACCATTTGTAACTTCAATTGATGTTAACTTTGACTTCCCAACTACTCTGCCATTTTCATTAAAATTTGACTCCTGGCCTTAAACCTACAAAAATATCTGTAACCACATCTCAAAGCCAACTTCTCTCAACAATCTGGAAGATCTCAACATTCACGTGGACAAGATCATAAATCTTACAGCTCCATGACCTTCGGTGCTACCTCAATTTAGCCACAACCTGAACTTTGTCATCATTCCAAAATACTAAATGCAATGTGTTACTCTCCGTATTCTGTCCTTCCAGATCTTTCACATCCTCATACTACATGTGCTCTTTGAGACTTCATTATAAATTCTGGGTGCTTTATCTCCAATATTCTTTAGGCTTATAGTTCCCTCCTAGTCTAACTCTTCTATTTACAGCCTAGACTATTACATGAATCAGGCACTCAATTCCTAGCCACACATTCTCTCAAACATCCAACCTGCAGTTCTTAATACCAGAATGGCCTTCTCCACTCTTATAAGGAGGGAGTTTTAAAACTGTTCCAAACTGTAGGTAAATGTCATTGGAAAGATGCATCTACAATTTCACCAGGGCCCTCAACATCATTTATCAACTCTTTCAGTATCCAGAGTAAACTCCTCCACCTGTGTTTCTGATTCACATCTCCTGAGACTAGAACATTCCCTCATTGGTTCTCTCTTCTTTCTTTCTCAACACTTCTCCTCATTGGGGCCTCCCCTCAGTCATTAATCATGTTTCAATCACCACTCTGAATATATCTCTTGTTAAGATCCTTCAGTTTATCTTTACCCAGTTCCAGAGGGTAAAGTCCACACCCCTTAGCCTCATCTTTGCCTCTCCAGGCATTACATACTACAAGTAAGTAAACCTGAACTCCTTGTACTTTCTAGGCACACAGGTGAGCTACTGTTTGCAGGTTTAACTCTTCTACTGTTATTGCCAGCAATTAATCTTCCTGACAATCATAACATGAAGAGCAAACTCTTCTCTTTTTGATGAAGGCACAGAGGACTCTTAGCCACTTTTTGATAAGAGCCTCAATTGAATTTAAATCTAAAAGTCATCAACACTCTAAAAGTTATTCACAGGATGATCATATAACTTAAAAACAAATAGTATAACTCTTTTTAAAAGAATATTATCTACTAAGTGAAGACATCTCATTTGAACATTTAACATAAATACATCCTTCATGTAGGTTGAAACTTAAAAGTTTAATTACAATAAGTGGTATCAGAGCTCCGGTTTTTCTAGTCTATTTTAACTATGGGACATAGGGACATAGCCTTACATTCAGATACTTTATGGTCCCCTTGTAAAACAGGTGGTAAAAATACACTTATCTTGGAGGAATCTAACATTTTCTTTAATAGCTAATACTTACTGAGTAGTAGTCTGAGCCAGGCACTATTCTTAACACTTTACAGGCACTAGCTCACTTAATCATCACAGCAATCCTAGGAGGAAGGTTCTATCTTTATCCTCCTATTTACAAAAGAGACTGAGGCACAGAGAGGTAGTTTTCCCAAGTTCACACTACTAATAAGTGGTATCATCAGGACTAGAACCAGGCAGTTTGATCCAGAGCCTACACTCATAAAATTTCCTCTCAAAGAAATTTCCAGTTATATAGTTAAAAAGAAAAAAAAAAAGATTCCTTTCCAAAATTTCCAAATCACCTTACCGTTACATTATCTTCACAAAACATCAAAGTAAAGTACACAGTTTCTATAAGAAAATTTAATAAATGAGGTAGAGATGTTGTATCAAAGTAGTAACCCTAGCAAAAAGTGATTTTAAAAGGATATTAACACTGCCTTAATAAATGCCAACTCATTACTAAGAAAGTGTTTTTAAACATTCTTAAAATGCACCCATTGTTCTAAGGAAGGCCTAGATGCAATACACAGAAATGTGCCCATATGGTCCTTCTATACTTTAAAATCTAAACAGCATACAACTTGCACTCACACAACTGACAAATAAGAAAAGCCTCATCCTATGCCTGCTCTACTCTTCCTTCTTCTGAAACAAGGTGCATTTGCCTCCTTATCAGTTGATTTTGTCAAAAGGCTCGTCATCTTCTTTTCCCCTAATAGTAAAGCTGAAGGACATAATTTAAAGTAGTGTTAAACATGCCCTCAATTCGCCTTCTTTTTGTGAGTCTCAAAAATGTTTCATTCCATAAACAAAGCATCACCTTTGTGCTTAGTGATGAGTTAGGAACTGGTGGGGAGAAGAATGGAGTAAGGGTGGAAAGGGTTTGCAGGTGGGGCAGAAGTATTGTATACTGATGGGTAATAGCATTTCCAGTTTTGATGGATGAGAAAAGGAGACTTACAACATGGAACAATAACAATGTGCAGCATGTTTTTAAATGCTGAAGTGTGTATTAGAGCTTTTGAATAGGACATCATTCATTGAGGTGTGGAACTAAAGCTGGGCATGACAATTCTATATGGCTTAAGGAAAAATGATTCTTTCAGAGTCTATGTAAAAGAGCAGCCAAACAAAGGGTGTTTACAGAAGGACATGAGATTGGACAGGCTGAGGTTCACTGAATGATGAATGATGAGGGAAAAGTAACTGGCTGAGTTCAATATCAATGGATTGAAACTAAGAATGCTTTAAAATTTATTTCTGTGTTTACAGTTCACACATTATGTGTCTAGAACAGCAAGATGGTTAAAAACCTTGTGTTTTCTGATAATTTGTTTTAACTCAATTGCAAGAATAGCATAAAGTATTTCACTTAGTTCAAAGCCTTCAACTGTTTCTTCATAACTATTGATTAAAAGGATCTTTCCTTTTTTAGTTTCTTCAGTTGGTGCATTATTTGCATTTACTCTTCTCTTCCTCTAGCACAAGGCTGCTGGTAAGATATTCTCAGGCTGCTGGTAAGATCATCTCAGGCATACTTCCAATGACACTGATCTTATCCATGATTTCCTTTACAGACATTTCTTAACTACTTTCTATTTCCCCTTCATTGTTCATGATTAGTCTGACTAGACAGTAACCGTTCACTCCTTGCCTTTCCCTGACACAGTCCATATGATTCAAGCTTCCTTGGGTTGCTTCTGACTATTCCATACTCTTAGATTCCCTGAATCTCTGAAAATTATTTCTACCTAATTCTTTAAATTATCTAAGCTACCATATGTTCATTCACATACATGAAGAAGCACATGAATATTTTTGAAGCAATTTATGTTTTTCACAAAACTTTTGTATCTAATACCTTGTTTGCTTACTAAATATTGGAGTAGTAGTTGATTATCCAATCGTTTTTACAGATGAGAAAGCTAAGTAGTGGTCAAAATATCAAGACTCACCATCTAAGTATCAGGTATAAACTAGGTGACAATGACTTCAATTAAACTACTGTTCCTTCTTTTTTCCTACTGGACCACTTCTTTTTTTTTTAATGAATTTATTTATTTTATTTATTTATTTTTGGCTGCGTTGGGTCTTCATTGTGGTGAGTGGGCTTCTCATTGTGGTGGCTTCTCTTGTTGCAGAGCACAGGCTCTAGGTATGTGGGCTTCAGTAGTTGTGTCATGTGGGCTCAGTAGTTGTGGCCCCATGGCTCTAGAGCACAGGCTCAGTAATTGTGGCACACGGGCTTAGTGGCTCCGTGGCATGTGGGATCTTCCTGGACCAGGGATCGAACCCATTTCCCCTGCATTGGCAGGCGGATTCTCAACCACTGCACCACCAGGGAAGCCCTGGACTACCTCTGACAATAAAAAAAAATGTCAATCATCAATTTTAACAGTGATAATTAACACTTCTTAGTTATTTAATAAACCATATTTTCTCATCTGTAAAAGTGAGAATTAAAAACATCTACCAATATATTAAAAAAGACTAACTCTGTGCCTCAGTTTCTACCCATAACTATAAACTTACCTTCCAGAGTCATTACAAGTATTAAATGAGTTCATAAATATTTAACACTTAGAACAAAACCTGATATAGAATAAGCACTTGATAAATGTTAGGTGTTTTTAAAAAGTAAGAAGAAAGGAAGTAAGGAAGGAGGGGAGAGGGAGGGAAGGAGAGGGACTGAGGGAGACAAGAAGGAAGAAAATTTAGTTAAAATTAGAGCATTTACTTATAAATAATACTGTTCAGTATTCTAACATCTATTGCATCTTATATCTGTATTTAATAATTATACAAGTTGCAGTAATCACTACAGATTTCTCATATGTGGTCTTATGTGGAAGAAATTCTAGCTTCCTGGTATAAAGTAATCTATGTGACTCAATGATCAAAGATAGTCCAAAATCAAGTAAAATACCTGGGTAGGCTGTCACATATTTTGTCAATTAATACACTCACACACACAAAAAAAGGAAAATTTAAGAAAAATTGTTCGCTTTAAATAGAATCCAAACAAATATATTTTTTAAAAAAATAATAGTGGATATGTGGTCAATATTCTTACTCAAATGTTAAGTAATTTAAGATTCTGAAAAACAACCAAGTATGAAGAGTATCATACTATGTTGAACACTTATTTAATATGTCTTTCACAGTGGCACAAGAGGCATTGGTTGAATTTAGTTTAAATAAAATATCAATTTCAAAAGACAGGGGTGTAACCAACATATCTATTGGCAAAGTAGAGCTGAGGACTGACAGAGTAGTAAGTAAGGCCTTAAGAACACAAATCCGGGAGACCTTCAAGATGGCGGAGGAGTAAGAAGTGGAGATCCCCTTCCTCCCCACAAATACATCAGAAATACATCTAAATGTGGAACAATTCCTACAGAACACCTACTGAACGCCGGCAGAAGACCTCAGACTTCCCCAAAGGCAAAAACTCCCCATGTACCTGTTTTTTTCTTTCCTTTTCTCTTTTTTTCTCCCTTTTCTTCTGAGCCATGTGGCTGACAGAGTGTTGGTGCTCCGAGTGGGTGCCAGGCCTGTGCCTCTGAGGTGGGAGAGCCGAGTTCAGGACATTGGCCCAACAGACACCTCCCGGCTCCATGTAATATCAAAAGGCAAAAGCTCTCCCAGAGATCTCCATCTTAACGCTAAGACCCAGCTCCACTCAACAAGCAGCAAGCTCCAGTGCTGGACTCCCTATGCCAGAAAACCAACAAGATAGGAACACAACCCCACCCATTAGCAGAGAGGCTGCCTAAAATCCTAATAAGGTCACAGACACCCCAAAACACACCACCAGACATGGTCCTGCCCACCAGAAAGACAAGATCCAGCTTCATCCACCAGAACACAGGCACTAGTTTCCCCTCCACCAGGAAGCCTACATAATCCACTGAACCAACCTCACCCACTGGGGGCAGACACCAAAAACAATGGAAACTATGAACCTGCAGCCTGTGAAAAGGAGACCCCAAGCACAGTAAGTTAAACAAAATGAGAAGACAGAGAAACACACAGCAGATGAAGCAGCAAGGTAAAAACCCACCAGACCTAACAAATGAAGAGGAAATAGGCAGTCTACCTGAAAAAGAATTCAGAGTAATGATAGTAATGATGATCTAAAATCTTGGAAATAGAATGGAGAAAATACAAGAAACGTTTAACAAGGAGCTAGAAGAACTAAAGAGCAAATAAACAAGGATGAACAACACAATAAATGAAAATAAAAATTCTCTAGAAGGAATCAATAGCAGCATAACTGAGGTAGAAGAATGGATAAGTGACCTGGAAGATAAAATAGTGGAAATAACTCCTGCAGAGCAGAATAAAGAAAAAAGAATGAAAAGAATTGAGGACAGTCATAGAGATTTCCAGGAAAACAAAAAACGTATGAATATTTGAATTATAGGGGTCCCAGAAGAACAAGAGAAAAAGAAAGAGACTGAGAAAATATTTGAAGAGATTATAGATGAAAACTTCCCTAAAATAGGGAAGGAAATAAACAAGTCCAGGAAGCACAGAGAGTCCCATACAGGATAAATCTAAGGAGAAAAACACCAAGACACATATTAATCAAACTCTCAAAAATTAAATACAAAGAAAAAATATTAAAAGCAGCAAGGGAAAAACAACAAATAACATACAAGGGAATCCCCATAAGGTTAACAGCTGATCTTTCAGGAGACACTCTGCAAGACAGAGGGACTGGCAGGACATATTTAAAGTGATGAAAGAGAAAAACCTACAATCCAGATTACTCTACCCAGCAAGGTTCCCATTCAGATTCGGAAAGAGAAATAAAACTTTTACAGAGAAGCAAAAGCTAAGAGAATTCAGCACCACCAAACCAGCTTTATAACAAATGTTAAAGGAACTTCTCTAGGCAGGAAACACAAGAGAAGGAAAAGACCTACAATAATAAACCCAAACCAATTCAGAAAATGTTAATAGGAACATACATATCGATAACTACCTTAAATATAAATGGATTAAATGCTCCAACCAAAAGACATAGACAGGCTGAATGGATACAAAAAAAGACCTGTATATATGTTGTCTACAGGAGACCCACTTCAGACCTAGGGACACATACAGAGTGAAAGTGAGGGGACAGAAAAAGATATTCCATGCAAATGGAAATCAAAAGAAAGCTGGAGTAGCAATTCTCATATCAGACAAAACAGACATTAAAATAAAGACTATAACAAGAGACAAAGAAGGACATTACATAATGATCAAGAGATCAATCCAAGAGAAGATATAACAATTGTAAATATTTACGCACCCAACATACGATGCATAATGCAAATGTTAACAGCCATAAAAGGGGAAAGAGACAATAACAGAAACATAGTAGGGGACTTTAACACCCCACTTTCACCAATGGACAGATCATCCAAAATGAAAATAAGGAGACACAAGCTTTAAATCATACATTAAACAAGATGGACTTAATTGATACTTATAGGACTTAATTGATTTATTATAAGACATTCCATCCAAAAACAACAGAATACACATTCTTCTCAAGTGCTTATGGAACATTCTCCAGGATACACAATACTTTCGGGCACAAATCAAGCCTTTATATTTTAAAGAAAATTGAAATCGTATCAAGTATCTTTTCCGACCACAACGTAATGAGTCTATATATCAATTAAGGGAAATAACCTGTAAAAATACAAACACATGGATGCTAAACAATACACTATTTAATAACCAAGACATCACTGAAGAAAGCAAAGGGGAAATCAAAAAATACCTAGAAACAAATGACAATGAAAACATGATGACCCCAAACCTATGGGATGTAGCAAAAGCAGTTCTAAGAGGGAAATTTATAGCAGTACAATCCTACCTCAAGAAACAAGAGAAATCAAAAATAAACAACCTAACATTGCACCAAAAGATGTTAGAGAAAGAAGAACAAAAAACCCAAAATTAGCAGAAGGAAACAAATCATACAGATCAGATCAGAAATAAATGAAAAAGAAATGAAGGAAACAATAGCAAAGATCAATAAAACTAAAAGCTGGTTCTTTGGGAAGATAAAATTGATAAACCATTAGCCAGACTCATCAAGAAAAAAAAGGAGAAGACTCAAATCAATAGAATTAGAAATGAAAAAGGAGAGGTAACAACTGACACCTCAGAAATACAAAGGATCATGAGAGATTAGTACAAGCAAGTATATGCCAATAAAATGGACAACCTGGAAGAAATGGACAAATTGTTAGAAAAGCACAACCTTCCGAGACTGAACCAGGAAAAAATAGAAAATATAAATAGACCAATCACAAGCACTGAAATTGAGACTGTGATTAAAAATCTTCCAACAAACAAAAGCCCAGGACCAGATGGCTTCACAGGCAAATTCTATCAAACATTTAGAGAAGAGCTAACACCTATCCTTCTCAATCTCTTCCAAAATATAGCAGAGGGAGGAATACTCTCAAATTCATTCCACGAGGCCACCATCACCCTAATACCAAAACCAGACAAAACATGTCACAAGGAAAGAAAACTACAGGCCAATATCACTGATGAACATAGATGCTAAAATCCTCAACAAAATACTAGCAAACAGATTCCAACAGCACATTAAAAGGATCATACACCATAGTCAAGCGGGGTATATCCCAGGAATGCAAGGATTCTTCCATAAATGCAAATCAATCAATGTGATACACCATATTAACAAACTGGAGAAAAACCATATGATCATCTCAGTAGATGCAGAAAAAGGTTTCAATAGAATTCAACACCCATTTATGATAAAAACCCTCCAGAAAGTAGGCATAGAGGGAACTTACCTCGACATAATAAAGGCCATATATGACAAACCCACAGCCAACATCATTCTCAGTGATGAAAAACTGAAACCATTTCCACTAAGATCAGGAACAACACAAGGCTGTCCACTCTCACCACTATTATTCAACATAGTTTTAGAAGTTTTAGCCACAGAAATCAGAGAAGGAAAAGAAAGGGAATCGAAATCGGAAAAGAAGTAAAGCTGTCACTGTTTGCAGATGACATGATACTTACATAGAGAATCCTAAAGATGCTACCAGAAATCTACTAGAGCTAATCAATGAATTTGGTAAAGTAGCAAGATACAAAATTAATGCACAGAAATCTCTTGCATTCCTATACACTAATGATGAAAAATCTGAAAGAGAAATTAAGGAAACATTCCCTTTTACCACTGCAACAAAAAGAATAAAATACCTAGGAATAAACCCACCTAAGGAGACAAAATACCTGTATGCAGAAAACTTTAAAACACTGATGAAAGAAATTAAAGATGTTACAAATAGATGGAGAGATATACCATGCTCTTGGATTGGAAGAATCAACATTGTGAAAATGACTCTACTGCCCAAAGCAACCTACAGATTCAATGCAATCCCTGTCAAACTACCAATGGCATTTTTCAGAGAACTAGAACAAAAAATTTCACAATTTGCATGGAAACACAAAAGATCCTGAATAGCCAAAGCAATCTTGATAAAAAATAACAGAGCTGGAGGCATCAGGCTCCTGGACTTCAGATTATACTACAAAGCTACAGTAATCAAAACAGTATGGTACTGGCACAAATCAGAAATACAGATACATGGAACAGGATAGAAAGCCCAGAGATACACCCACACACATATAGTCACCTTATTTTTTATAAAGGAGGCAAGAATATACATGGAAAAAAGAGAGCCTCTTCAATAAGTGGTGCTGGGAAAACTGGACAGCTACATGTAAAAGAATGAAATTAGAACACTCCCTAAAACTATACACAAAAATAAACTCAAAATAGATTAATGACCTACATGTAAGGCCAGACACTATAAAACTCTTAGAGGAAAACATAGGCAGAATACTCTATGACATAAATCACAGCAAGATCCTTTTTGACCCACCTGCTAGAGAAATCACAATAAAAACAAAAGTAAACAAATGGGACCTAATGAAACTTAAAAGCTTTTGCACAGCAATGAAAACCATAAACAATAAGAAAAGACAACCCTCAGAATGGGAGAAAATATTTGCAAACGAAGCAACTGACAAAGGATTAATCTCCAAAATATACAAGCAGCTCATGCAGCTCAATTTCAAATAAGCAAACAACCCAATCCAAAAATGGGCAGAAAACCTAAACAGACATTTTCTCAAAGAAGACATACAGATTGCCAACAAACACATGAAAGGATGCTCAACATCACTAATCATTAGAGAAATGCAACTCAAAACTACAATAAGGTATCACCTCACAGCAGTCAGAATGGCTATAATCAAAAAATCTACAAACAATAAATGCTGGAGAGGGTGTGGAGAAAAGGGAACCCTCTTGCACTCAGAATGTAAATTGATACCGCCACTGTGGAGGTTCCCTATAAAACTAAAAATAGAACTAGCATACAACCCAGCAATCCCACTACTGTGTATATACCGTGAGAAAACCAAAATTCAAAGAGTCATGTACCGTAATGTTCATTGCAGCTCTATTTACTATAGCCAGGACACGGAAGCAACCTAACTGTCCATCGACGGATGAATAGATAAAGAAGATACAGCACATATATACAATGGAATATTACTCAGCCATAAAAAGAAACGAAATTGAGTTATTTGTAGTGAGGTGGATGGACCTAGAGTCTGTCATACAGAGTGAAGTAAGTTAGAAAGAGAAAAAATATACCATATGCTAACACATATATATGGAACCAAAAAAAAAAAAAGGTTTTGAAGAACCTAAGAGCACAACAGGAATAAAGACGCAGACGTAGAGAATGGACTTGAGGACCCGGCGAGGGGGAAGGGTAAGCTGGGACGTAGCGAGAGAGTGGCACGGACATATATACACAACCAAATGTAAAATAGATAGCTAGTGGGAAGCAGCTGCATAGCATAGGGAGATCAGCTCAGTGCTTTGTGACCACCTAGAGGGTGGGATAGGGAGGGTGGGAGGGAGATGCAAGAGTTAGGAGATATGGGGATACATGTATATGTATAGCTTATTCACTTTGTTATAAAGCAGAAACTAACACACTATTGTAAAGCAATTATACTCCAATAAAGATGTTAAAAAAAAAGAAAACTGTCACCAAAGAATATTCTATCCAGAAAAGTCATCATTAAGATATCAAGGAGAAATAAAGACTTTTTCAGACAAACAAAAGCTGAGGGGGTTCATCAACACTAGACCTGCCTTACAAAAAATGTTGAAAGCATCACTTCTACTAGAAACAAAAAGGCAAAAGTACACAAAATGTTGAGTAAGATGATAAATAGAAAAGATGTTATTGGAAAATTGCAACTCTTATCAGCATAGGTTTTTTTCTTTCAGTTTTATTGAGATAAAGTTGACATACAGCAAGCACTATATAAGTTTAAGGTGTACAATATAACAATCTTACATACATCATGAAATGACTACCACAATAAGTTTAGTGAACAATTATCACTTCATACAGATACAAAATAAAAGAAAGAAAGTTTTTTCCTTGTGATGAGAACACTTAGGATTTACTCTCTTAACTTTCGTATATAGCATACAGCAGTGTTAATTATATTAATCATGTTGTACATAACAAACTTACAGAACAGGTCTTTTAAACACTTTATTATTGCATAAAAGTTAAAAGGGGGACTTCCATGGTGGCGCAGTGGTTGAGAATCCGCCTGCGAATGCAGGGAACACAGCTTCAAACCCTGGTCCGGGAAGATCCCACATGCCACAGAGCAACTAAGCATGCGAGCCACAACTACTGAAGCCTGCATGCCTAGAACCTGTGCTCCACAACAAGAGAAGCCACCACAATGAGAAGCTTGCACACCACAATGAAGAGTAGCCCTGGGCTTCCCTGGTGGCGCAGTGGTTGACAGTCCACCTGCAGATGCAGGGGACATGGGTTCGTGCCCCAGTCTGGGAAGATCCCACATGCCGCGGAGTGGCTGGGCCCGTGAGCCATGGCCGCTGAGCCTGTGCGTCCGGAGCCTGTGCTCCGCAATAGGAGAGGCCACAACAGTGAGAGGCCCGCGTACCGGAAAAAAAAAAAAAGAAAAAAAAAAGAGTAGCCCCCACTCACCGCAACTAGAGAAAGCCCACGTGCAGCAGCAAAGACCCAATGCAGCCCAAAATAAATAAATAAATAAATAAATAATTTTTTTTTAAAGTTAAAAGGGAACAAAAGCAGAAAAATATAGCTACTTCAATTTGGTAACAAACTCACAGCATAAAAAGGGGGTAAGTTGAGACAAGAAAAACACGAAAGTGAAGAGGTAAGGGATGGAACCCATATAGGTAAATAAAGGTCTGATGCTATCATCAGAAAAAGGACAATTTTCTCTATGAGACATTTTATACAAATCCCATGGAACCACAATATATAAATCTAGATCAGAGACACAAAACATAAAAAAGAGGAAACTAAGTAAAATATCTGGAAAACCACCAAACCAAAACAGCAGACAGAAACACAAAGAAAATGAAACAATGGAGATACAGAACAAGCAGAAAACAGGAGATAAAATGGCAATCCTCATTTAACAATAATCACCCTAAATATAAATGGATTGAATTCACTAATCAAAAGACACAGAATTAGATGAATTAAAAAACAAGACCCAAATATATGCTGCCTCCAGGAGACTCATCTCAGCTCTAAAGACAAATATAGGCTAAAAGTGAAGCAGTAGAAGATAATACTCCAAGCAAATAGTAGCCAAAAGAAAGTGGGTATAGGGGAGTGATCAACATGGCTCCGCCATCTTGTTTGGGAACAAACAAACAAAAAAAGATAGCAGAGGAGTAGGGTTTGAAGCTCTACTCCTCCCACAAAAACATCAAAAACACTTGTACAAGTGGAACGATTCACACAGAACATCTACTCAACGCTGGCAGAAAGTGGATATAGCTATACTTATATCAGACAAAATAGACATCAAATAGAAAAGGTAACAAGAGACAAAAATGGAGAGTATATAATGATTAAGAGGACAATTTATCAAAAAGACATAGTGATTAATATATGTGCACCTAACACAGGAGTACCAAAATATATGTAACTATTATTAACAGACCTAAAGGAAGAAATTGACAGCAACACAATAATAGTAGGGGACTTTAACACACCACTTACATTGATGGATAGATCATCCAGACAGAAAGTCAACAAGGAAACAGTGGCCTTAAATGTGAAATAATACCATATGAATTTGATAGATTTGTAAAGAACATTCCATCTAAATGTAGCAGAAAACACATTCTTCTCAAGTGCACATAGAATTTTCTCAAGGATAGACCATATGTTGGTACATGAAACAAGTCTCAAAAAATTTAAGAAATTTGAAATCATATCAAGCATCTTTTTCAACCACAATGGTATAAAACTAGAAATCAACTACAAGAAGAAAGCTGGAAAAATCACGAATATGTGCAGAATGAACAACATGCTACTGAACAACTATTGGTTCAATAAAGAAACCAAAGGAGAAATCAAAAATTACCTGAAGACAAATGAAAATGAAAACACAACATACCAAAATTTATGGGATGCAGCAAAAGCAATACTAAGAGGGAAGTTTATGCTAATATAGGCCTACAACAGGAAACAAGAAAAATCTCAAATAAATAAACTTACACACCTAAAGAAATTAGAAAGAGAAGAACAAAGCCCAAAGTCTGTAAAAGAAAGAATACAGTAAAGATTAGAGCAGAAATAAATGAAATAGAGACTAAAAAGACAAAAGAACATATCAATGAAATTAAAAGCTGTTTCTTCAAAAGGACAAACAAAATTGACAAAGCTTTTGCTAGACTCACAAGAAAAAGAGAGGGCTCTAATAAATAAAATCAGCAACAAAAGAGGAGAAATAACAAGAGACACACAGAAATACAAAGAATTATAAAAACATATTATGAACAGCTATATGCCAACAAATCAGACAGCAAAGAAGAAACAGATAAATTCATAGACTCATACAACCTTCCAAGACTGAATCATGAAGAAACAGAACATCTGAGTAGACTGATCACTAGTACAGAGATTGAAACAGTATTCAAAAACCTTCCAAAAAACAAAAGTAGAGGACCAGATGTCTTCACAGGTGAATTCTACCAAACATTTAATATCTATTAATACCTATTCTTCTAAAAAGCTTTCAAAAATTTGAAGAGGAGGGAACACTTCCTAACTCTAGATGAAGCCATCATCATCCTGACAACAACAAAAAAGAAAATTATAGGGGCATCCCTGGTGGCGCAGTGGTTAAGAAACCGCCTGCCAATGCAGGGGACACGGGTTCGAGCCCTGGTCTGGGAAGATCCCACATGCTGCAGAGCAGCTAAGCCCGTATGCCACAACTACTGAGCCTGTGCTCTAGGGCCTGCGAGCCACAACTACTGAAGCCCGTGTGCCTAGGGCCTATGCTCTGCAACAAGAGAAGCCACCGCAATGAGAAGTCTGCGCACTGCAACAAAGAGTAGCCCCCACTCACCGCAACTAGAGAAAGCCCGCGCACAGCAACGAAGACCCAACACAGCCAAAAATAAATAAATAAATAAATAAAATTAAAAGAAAAAAAGAAAATTACAGGTCAATATTCCTGATAAAAACAGATCCAAAAATCCTCAATAAAATATTGGCAAACCAAATACAACAATACATTAAAAGGATCATACACCATGATCAAGTGCAATTTATCCCAGGGATGCAAGGATGGTTCAAGATCACAAATCAATGTAATATGCCATATTAACAAAATGAAGGATAAAAAACATGATCATCTCAATCAGGTGCAGAAAAAGCTTTTGACAAAATTCAACATCCATTTATGATAAAAAACAAAAAAAAACTCTCCAGAAAGTGGACATAGAGGGAACATACCTCAGCATAATAAAGACCCAATATGACAAACCTACAACTAACATCATACTCAATGGTGAAAAGCTGAAAGCATTTCCTCTAAGGTCAGGAACAAGACAAGGATGCCCACTCTTGTCACTTTTATTCAGCATAATACTGGAAGTCCTAGCCACAGCAATCAGAGAAGAAAAAGAAATAAAAGGAATCCAAATTGGAAAGGAAGAAGCAAAACACTCACTGCTTGCAGATGACAAGATAAATAGAAAATCCTAAGAACACACCGAAAAGTTACTCATCAATGAATTTGGTAAAGTTGCAGGATACAAAATTAATATACAGAAATCTGTTGCATCTCTGTACACTAACAACAAACTATCAGAAAGAGAAACTAAGGAAACAATCCTGTTTACCAGCACATCAAAAAGAGTAAATACCTAGGAACAAACCTATCTAAGGAAGTAAAAGACATGTACTCAGAAAACTGTGACACTAATGAAAGAAACTGAAGATGACACAAACAGATGGAAAGATATACTACGTTCTTGGATTGGAATGATTAATATTGTTAAAATGACCATACTACTCAACATCAAAAAACAAAGAACCTGATTTAAAAATGGGCAGAAGACCTGAATAGACATTTTTCCAAAGTGAACATGCAGAGAGCCAACAGGCATGTGAAAAGATGCTCAACATCACTAATCATCAGGAAAATGCAAATCAAAACCACAATAACATAGTACCTCACATCTGTCAGGATGGCCATCACGAAAAAGAACACAAATAACACATGTTGACGAGGATGTAGAGAAAAGGGAACACTTGTACATTGTTGGTGGGAATGTAAATTGGTACAGTCACTGTGGAAAACAGTACAGAGGTTTCTCAAAAAAATAAAAATAGAACTACCATATGACCCAGGAACTTCACTCCTGGGTATACATCCAAAAAAATCACTAATTTGCAAAGATACATGCACTGCAATGTTCATTGTACTGGGTTGGCCAAAAAGTTCATTCTGGTTTTCCCCTAACATCTTACCTTTATTTGTAAGTAGTATTATCTACAGTTGTCAAGATACAGAAGCAACCTAAATATCCCTCAACAGATGAGTGGATTAATATGTGATATAAACAGAGCGGAGTCAAGATGGAAGAGTAAGAGGACAGAGTTCACATGTTCTCACAACTAGGGCACCTACCAGATGCTGGTGGGGGACCTCAATACCCAAAGGGATGGCAGGAAACCCTGAGCAACCGGGTAGGACGTCGTGGGGAATGAGGGGGGAGAAGTGGAGGCCGGACGGGACCCGCATGCCTGAGGGGTGGCTGGGGAAGGGGAGGGATTCCCACTCCTGGAGAGGCCCACTCACCATGAGCGAACCAATGGGAACTGGGGGGGGGGAGACCCTCAGGGGTTCAGAGGCTAGCATTTCCCCCACCCACTCAGGCCCTGGGGAGCCTGCTGAGGTCCAGGGCCTGGTCCTCTGCCCTCCAGGGACCCCTCTGGCGTATGGGTCATGGGAACATGGGAGGGAGGGGGGAGGAAGAGTAGAGGTGAGCTGGGAGGGAACCCCAGGGTTGGAAGATCCGTGGGGAATGCAGCTAGCATTTCCCCCACCCACTCAAGCCCCTGGGAGCCAGCTGGGGTCCTGGGCCTGGATCTCTCCCCTCTGAGGCCCCCTCCAGCCACATGCGTCCTGTGGGTGTGGAAGACAGGGGAGGAAGAGTAGACGCAAATAGGGAGGGACCGTCAGGATAGGAGAATCAGAGGGAACACAGCTAGCATTTCCCTGCCCACTCTGGCCTCATGGAAACTGCTGGGGTGCTGGGCCTGGCACTCCACCCTCCGAGGCTGGAGGCACCCCAAGGGCCCCTAGAGCCCCGCTGAGCCTAACACCCTCCCCCAATCACCAGGGCCTTTACCAGCAGCATAGGACCTGAACACAGGCTCTGCCCCAGCCTAAAGTCCACCCACAGCTAAGCCCCACCCCAGCTAAGCTCCGCCCCCCAAAGCCAAGGCCTTTTCCAGCTTTTTTTTGTTTTTTTTTTTGTTACTGGGATTATGTTTTACCTTCTGGTTGCTGTTTCATTTATATTTTTAATTTTTCTAATATACCTGTTAGTTTTCTATTTTTATTTTCTTTTTTACTCTTTGTCATTGTTCTGTTCCTTTTCTTTTTTTTCGTGTCACACCATATCACTTGCAGAATCAGTTCATGGGCCAGAGGTCGGGACTGAGCTCCTGTGCAGGGAGCTCTGAGTCCGAACCTCTGGACTAACAAAGAACCTCAGACCCCAGTGAATATTAATTGGAGTGAGGTCTCCCAGAGGTCCTCATCTTGGCACCAAAACCTGGCTCTACCCAACTGCCTGCTACCTCCAGTGCTGGAAGCGTCAGGCCAAACAACCATTAAGACAGGAACACACTCCCACCCAACAAAAAATTAAGACAACAAAAAAATATGTAACAGATGAAGGAGCAAGGTAAAAACCTACAAGACCAAATAAATGAAGAGGAAATATGTAACCTACCTAAAAAGTAATTCAGGGTAATGATAGTAAAGATGATCCACAATCTTGGAAATAGAAGGGAGGCACAGATTGAGAAAATACAAGAAATGTTTAACAAGGACCTGGAAGAAATAAGGAACAAACAAACAGTGATGTACAGCACAATAAATAAAATAAGAACTACACTGGAAGGAATCAATAGCAGAATAACTGAGACAGAAGGATGAATAAGTGAGCTGGAAGATAAAATGGTGGAAATAACTGCTGAGAGGCAGAATAAAGAACAAAGAATGAAAAGAATTGAGGATAGTCTCAGAGACCTCTGGGACAACACTAAACACACCAACATTCAAATTATAGGGATCCCAGAAGAGGAAGAGAAAGAGAAAGGGTCTGAGAAAATATTCAAAGAGAGTTGAAAACTTTCCTAACATGGGAAAGGAAATAGCCATCCAAGTCCAGGAAGAGCAGAGAGTTCCATACAGGATAAACCGAAGGAAAAACACACCAAGACACATATTAATCAAAATAACAAAAATTAAATTAAAAAAATATTAAAAGCAACAAGGGAAAAGCAAAAAATAACATACAACAGAAACCCCATAAGGTTATCAGCTGATATTTCAGCAGAAACTCTGCAAGCCAGAAGGGAGTGGCAGGATATACTTGATGAAAGGGAAAAACCTACACCAAGATTACTCTACCCAGCAGGGATCTCATTCAGATTCAATGGAGAAATCAAAAGCTTTACAAACAAGCAAAAGTTAAGAGAATTCAGCACCAAAAACCAACCTTACAAAAAACGCTAAAGGAACTTCTGTAGGCGGGAAACACAAGAAAAGAAAAAGACCAACAAGAACAAACTCAAAACAATTAAGAAAATGGTAATGGGAACATACATATCGATAATTACCTTAAATGTAAATAGATTAAATACTCCGATCAAAAGACATAGACTAGCTGAATGGATACAAAAGCAAGACCCCATATGTATGCTGTCTACAAGAGACCCACTTCAGACCTAGGGACACATACAGACTGAAAGTGAGGGGATAGAAAAAGATATTCCATGCAAATGGAAATGAAAAGAAAGCTGGAGTGGCAATACTCATATCGGATAAAATATAAAGGCTGTTACAAGAGATAAGGAAGGACACTACATAATGGTCATTGGATCAATCCAAGAAGAAGATATAACAATTATAAATATATATGCACCCAACATAGGAGCACCTCAACACGTAAGGCAAATGCTAACAGCCAGAAACTGATGTAACACAATACTAGTGGGGGACTTAAACACCCCACTTACACCAATGGACAGATCATCCAGACAGAAAATTAATAAAGAAACAAAAGCTTTAAGCGACACTACAGACCAGATAGATTTAATGGATATTTATAGGACATTCCACCCAAAAGTGGAAGAATACACTTTCTCCTCAAGTGCACACAAAACATCCTCCAGGACAGATAACATCTTGGGTCACAAATCAAGCCTTGGAAAATTTAAGGAAACTGAAATCGTATCAATCATCTTTTCCAACTACACTGCTATGAGATCATAAATGAATTGCAGGGAAAAAAATGGATAAAACACAAACACATGGAGGCTAAACAGTGCATTGCTAAATAACCAAGAGATCACTGAAGAAATCAAAATAAAACAAAAAAATACATAGAAAAAAATGACAACGAAAACACAATGATCCAAAACCTATGGGATGCAGCAAAAGCAGTACTAAAAGGGAAATTTATAGCGATACAATCTCACCTCAAGGAAAAAGAAAAATATCAAAAAAAACAATGTAACCTTACATCTAAAGCAACTAGAGAAAGAAGAACAAAGATAACCCAAAGTCAGTAGAAGGAAAGAAATCATAAAGATCAGAGCAGAAATAAATGAAATAGAAATGAAGAAAACAATACCAAAGATCACTAAAACTAAAAGTTGATTCTTGGAGAAGATAAACAAAATTGATAAATCTTTAGCCAGACTCAAGAAAAAAAGGGAGAGAACTCAAATCAATAAAATAGAAATAAAAAAGGAGAAATTACAATAGAAACTTCAGAAATACAAAGGATCATAAGAAACCACTACAAGCAACTATATGCCAATAAATGGACAACCTGGAAGGAATGGTCAAATTCGTGGAAATGTACAACTTTCCAAGACTGAACCAGGAAGAATTAGAAAATATAAAAGGAACAATCAAAAGTAATGAAATTGAAACTGTAATTAAAAATCTTCCAACAAAAAAAAGTCCAGGACCAGATGGCTTCACAGGCGAATTCCATCAAACAATTAGAGAAAAGCTAACACCCATCCTTCTCAAACTCTTCCAAAAAATTGCAGAATGAGGAACACTCCCAAGTTCATTCTACCAGGCCACCATCATCCTGATATTAAAACCAGACAAAGATATCACAAAAAAAGAAAATTACAGACCAATATCACTGATGAACATAGATACAAAAATCCTCAATGAAATACTTGCAAACAGAATCCAACAACACATTTAAAAGATCATATACCATGATCAAGTGGGATTTATCCCAGGAATGCAAAGATTCTTCAATATATGCAAATCAATCAATGAGATACACCATATTAACAAACTACAGATTAAAAGGCATATGATCATCTCAATAGATGCAGAAAAAGCTTTTGACAAAATTCAACACGCATTTATGATAAAAACTCTCCAGAAAGTGGGCAGAAAGGGAAGCTACCTCAAAATAATAAAGGTCATATATGACAAACCCACAGGAAACATCATTCTCAATGGTGAAAAACTAAAAGCATTTCCTCTAAGATCAGGAACAGGACAAGGATGTCCACTCTCACCACTCTTATTCAACACAGTTTTGGAAGTCCTAGTCAAGGCAATCAGAGAAGAAAAAGAAATAAAAGGACTCCAAATTGGAAGAGAAGAAGTAAAACTGTCACTGTTTGCAGATGACATACTACACGTAGAAAATCCTGCAGAAGCCACCAGAAAACTACTAGAGCTAATCAATGAATTTGGTAAAGTTGCAGGATACAAAATTAAATCACAGAAATCTCTTGGCATTCCTATACACTAACAATGAAAGATCAGAAAGAGAAATTAAGGAAACAATCCCATTTATCATTGCAACAAAACTAATACAATACCTAGGAATAAACCTAAGGAGGCAAAAGACCTGTACTCAGAAGACTATAAAACACTGATGAAAGAAATCAAAGATGACACATACAGATGGAGAGATATAACATGTTCTTGGGTTAGAAGACCAATATTGTGAAAATGACTATACTACCCAAAGCAATCTACAGATTCAATGCAATCCCTATCAAATTACCAATGGCATTCCTCACAGAATTAGAACAAAAAATTTTGCAGTTTATATGGAAACACAAAAGACCCCGAATAGCCAAAGCAATCTTGAGAAAGAAAAACGGAGCTGGAGGAATCAGGCTCCCTGACTTCAAACTCTACTACAAAGCTATAGTAATCAAGACAGTATGGTACTGGCACAAAAACAGAAATATAGATCAATGGTACAGGATAAAAATCCCAGAGATAAACCCACTCACCTATGGTCACTTAATCTATGACAAAGGAGGCAAGAATATACAATGGAGAAAAGACAGCCTCTTCAATAAGTGGTGCTGGGAAAACTGCAGAGGTACATGTAAAAGAATTAAATTTGAACACTCCTCAACACCATACACAAAAATAAACTCAAAATGGATTAAAGACCTAAATGTAAGACTGGACACTATAAAACTCTGAGGAAAACATAGGAAAAACACTCTTTGGCATAAACCACAGCAACATCTTTTATGACCCACCTCCTAGAGTAATGAATGAATATAAAAACAAAGATAAACAAAGGGGACCTAATTAAACTTAAAAGCTTTTGCACAGCAAAGGAAACCATAAACAAGATGAAAAGACAACCCTCAAAATGGGAGAAAATATTTGCAAACGAAGCAATGGACAAAGGATTAATCTCCAAAATATACAAACAGCTCATGAAGCTCAATATCAAAAAAACAAACAACCCAATCAAAAAAAAATGGGTGGAAGACCTAAATTTCATCTCTCCAAAGAAGACATACAGATGGCCAAGGGGCACATGAAAGGATGGTCAACATCATTGATTAGTAGAGAAATGCAAATCAAAACTACAGTGAGGGGGCTTCCCTGGTGGCGCAGTGGTTGGGAGTCTGCCTGCCAATGCAGGGGACGCGGGTTCATGCCCCAGTCCAGTAAGATCCCACATGCCGCGGAGCGGCTGGGCCTGTGAGCGATGGCCGCTGAGCCTGAGCATCTGGAGCCTGTGCTCTGCAACGGGAGAGGCCACAGCAGTGAGAGGCCCGCGTACCACAAAAAACAAAAACAAAACAAACAAAAATAACTACAGTGAGGTATCACCTCACACCAGTCAGAATGGCCACCATGAAAAGATCTACAAACAATAAATGCTGGAGAGGGTGTGGAGAAAAGGGAACCCTCTTGCACTCAGAATGTAAATTGATACAGCCACTGTGGAGAACAGTAAGGAGGTTTCTTAAAAAACTAAAAGTAGAACCACCATATGACCCAGCAATCCCATTACTGGGCATATACTATGAGAAAACCATAATTCAAAAGGACAGATGTACCCCATGTTCATTGCGGCACTATTTACAATAGCCAGGACATGGAAACAACCTAAATCTCCAACAATAGATGAATGGATAAAGAAGATGTGGTACATATGTATGATGGGGTATTACTCAGCCATAAAAAGGAACAAAATTGGGTCATTTGTAAAGATGTGGATGGATGTAGAGTCTGTCATACAGAGTGAAGTAAGTCAGAAAGAGAAAAGCAAATATCGTATATTAACACATATTGTGGAATCTTGAAAAATGTTACAGATGAACCTACTTCCAGGGCAGGAATAGAGACACAGATGTAGAGAACAGACATGTGGACACAGTGGGGGGAAGGGGAGGGTGGGACGAATTGGGAGATTAGGATTCACATATATACACTACCACGTGTAAAATAGATAGCTAGTGGGAACCTGCTATAAAGCACAGGGAACTCAGCTCAGTGCTCTGTGATGACCTAGATGGGTGGGACGGGGGGTGGGAGGGAGGTCCAAGGGGGAGGGGATATAGGTATTCATGTAGCTGATTCACTTCATTGTACAGCAGAAACTAACACAACATTGTAAAGCAATTATACTCCAATAAAAAAGATGTTTTATATATATATGTAAAATATATATGTATATATGGAACACTATTCAGCCATAAAAAAAAGAATGAAATTTGCCATTTGTAACAAGATGGATGGACCTGGAGGGTATTATGCTGAGTGAAATAAGTCAGAGAAAGACAAATACTGTATGTTATCACTTACATGTGAAATCTAAAAAATACAACAAACTAGTGAATACAACAAGAAAGAAACAGACTCACAGATATAGAGAACAAACTAGTGGTTACCAGTGGGGAGAGGGGGGCAGGGATGGGCAATTTAGGGGAGACAATTAAGAGGTCCAAACTATTACCTATAAAATAAGCTATAAGGATATACTGTACAACACAGGGAATATAGACAATATTTCATAATAACTATAATGGAATATAACTTTTAAAACTTGTAAATCTCTATATTGCACAGCTGTAACATATAATATTATATATCAACTATACTTCAATTAAAAAAAGATATTTTGTGAAGACATTTGGTGAAATCTGAATATGAACTGGATAATAAAACATTGTGGAATTATTAGTTTTCTTAGGTAAAATTATGGTATGGTGTTACACAGAAGAATAAAATTTTTGTTATTTTTTCAAGGTTGCATGTGGAATCAGGTAACAAAAACCAAAATAGACAAGTAGGACTACATCAAACTAAAAAGTTTCTGCACAGCAACGGAAACAATCAACAGAATAAAAAGGCAACCTGTAGCATGGGAGAAAATATTTGCAAATTACATATCTGGTAAGAGGTTAATATCCAAATTCTATAAGGAACTCCAACACCTCAATAGGGAAAAACAAATAGTCAGATTAAAAAATAGGCAAAAGACTTGAATAGACATCTCTCTAAAGAAGATATACAGATGGCCAGCAGGTACATGAAAAGGTGCTCTACTTCACTGATCATCAGGGAAATGCAAATCAAAACCACAATGAGATATCACCTCACACCTGTTAGGACAGATATTATTTGAGAAAAAAAAAAGCTACGTGTTGGCAAGGATATGGAGAAAATGGAAACCTTGCACACTGTTACTGGTGAATGTGCAACCATTGTATAAATGTGAAATGGTACAACCACTATGGAAAGCAGTATGGAGGCTCCTCAAAAAATTAAAAATAAAACT
The DNA here is from genome assembly GCF_964341445.2 of Mesoplodon mirus. NCBI lineage: Eukaryota > Metazoa > Chordata > Mammalia > Artiodactyla > Ziphiidae > Mesoplodon > Mesoplodon mirus. The sequence continues at coordinate 46,608,225 of NC_138992.1, forward strand.
ACCTTTATGATCCAGCAATCTCACTTCTGGGTATATATCCAAAAGAACTGATATCAAGACCTGGAAACGGGGCCTCCCTGGTGGCGCAGTGGTTGAGAGTCCGCCTGCCGATGCAGGGGATGCGGGTTCGTGCCCCGGTCTGGGAGGATCCCATATGCCGCGGAGCGGCTGGGCCCGTGGGCCATGGCCGCTGGGCCTGCGCGTCCGGAGCCTGTGCTCCGCAGTGGGAGAGGCCACGGCAGTGAGAGGCCCGCGTGCCGCGGGAAGAGAAAGAAGAAAAAAAAAAAAAGACCTGGAAACGGTATCTGCACTCGCATGTTCATTGCAGCATTATTCGTAATAGCAAATATATGGAAACAAACCAAAGGCCCATTGACAGATAAGGAAAAAGAAAAAATTTGGTATACATATACAATGGAATATTATTAAGCCTTAATAGAAATTGTAATGTGCAACAACATGGATGAACCTGAAGGACATTATGCTAAGTGAAATAAGCCCATCACAGAAGGACAAATATTGCATGATTACACTTATATAAGGTATCTAAAGAGGTCAAACTCATAGAAGCAGAAAGTAGAATGGTGGCTGCCAGGGCCTGGGGGGAAGGGGAAATGGGGGTTGTTCAATGACTATAAAGTTTCAGTTATGCAAGGTGAATAAGTTCTAGAGATCTGCAAAATCTCTTTAGGTACAAAATCGTGCCTAAATTTAGCAATACTGTATTGTGCACTTAAAATTTTTTATTAAGATAGTAGTTCTCACATAAGTGCTCTTAACACACACACACACGGAAGAAGGACATGAGAAACCTCATGGAGGTGATGGATATGTTTTATTACCTTGATTGAATGGTGGTTTCATGTGTATACACAAATGTATACATTAAATATGTACGGTTTTTTATACATCAATTATACCTCAATAAAGTTAACTTGAAAACACCATATGATCTTCTCAAGAGAAGAAGAAAAGCATTTGAAAAGATTAAACACTCATTTAGGATAAAACTCTCAATAAAATTGGTATAGAAGGAACATACCGAAACAACATAAAGGCCATACATGACAAGCCCACAGCTAACATCATACTCAATGGGGAAAAACTGAAAACTATCCCTCTAAAATCAGGAATAAGGAAAGAATATCCACTCTTGTCACTCTTTTTTTTTTTTTTTTTTTTTTTGCTGTACGCGGGCTTCTCACTGCTGTGGCCTCTCCCGTTGCGGAGCACAGGCTCCGGACACACAGGCTCCGCGGCCATGGCTCGCGGGCCCAGCCGCTCCGCGGCATGTGGGATCTTCCGGGATCGGGGCACGAACCCGTGTCCCCTGCATCGGCAGGCGGACTCTCAACCACTGCGCCACCAGGGAAGCCCATTGTCACTCTTATTCAACATAGTATTGGAAGCCCCAGCCAGAGCAATTAGGCAAGAAAAAGAAATCAAAGGCATTTAAATTGGAAAGGAAGAAGAAAAATTGACACTATTTGTGAATGATAAGATTTCATATATAGAAAACCCTAAAGACTCCCCCAAATAGTATTAGAAATAGTAAAGAAATGCAGTAAAGTTGAAAGGTACAAAATCAACATACAAAAAATCGGCTGTGTTTCTATACACCAACAGCAAGCTAGCAGAAAGACAAATTTTAAAAACAATCCCATTTACAATCACAAAAAAGAATAAAATACCTAGGAATAAATTTAACCAAGGAGGTAAAAGACTCATACACTGAAAACTATATGACACTGTTGAAAGAAATTGAAGAAGACACAAATAAGTGAAAAGATATTCTGGGCTCATGGGTTGGAAGAATTAACTTTGTTAAAATGTCCTTATTATCTAAAGCAATCTATAGATTCAATGCAATCCTTATCAAATTCCCAAGGACTTTTTTCATGAAAACAGAACAAAAAAATTCTAAAATTTATATTGAACCACAAAATACAGCAAATAGCCAACACACTCCTGAGAAAAGAGAACAAAGCTGGAGGTATCACACTCCCTGATTTCAAACTAAATTACAAAGCTATAGTAATTAAAACAGCATGGTAATGAAAGAAAAAGAGATACACAGATCAAAGGAAAAGAAAGTAGAGCCCAGAAATAATCCCATGTATATACAGACAATTATATATGACAAAGAAGCAAAGAACATACAATGGTGAGAGGATAATCTCTCCAGCACTTGGTGTTGGGAAAACTGGACAGCCACTGACAGAAAATGAAACTAGACCACTATCTCACACCATACATAAAAATCAACTCAAAATGGATTAAAGATTGAATCTAAGACCTGAAACCACAAAATTCCTAGAAGAAAATAGGCAGTAAGCTCTTTAACATCAGTCTTAGCAATCTTTCTAGATATGTCTCCTCAGGCAAGGGAAACTAAAGCAAAAATAAACAAATGGGACTACATCAAACTAAAAAATTTCTGCACAGCAAAGGAAACCATCAACAAAATGAAAATACAATTTATTGAATGGAAGAAGATACGTGCAAATGATATATCCGATAAGAGGTTAACATCCAAAATATATAAAGAGCTCATACAACTCAACAACAACAAAAAACATTTAAAAAAATGGGCAGAGGAGCTGAATAAACATTTTTCTAAAGAAGACTTATAGATGGCCAACAGGCATATGAAAAGATGCTCAACATTGCTAATCATCAGGGAAATGTAAATCAAAACCACAATGAGATAGCACCTCACACCTGTCAGAATGTCTATCATCAAAAAGACCATAAATAACAGATGTTGGTGAGGATACAGAATAAAGGGAACACTAGTAAACTGTTAGTGGGACTATAAACTGGTATAGCCACTATGGAAAACAGTATAGAGGGTCCTGAAAAAATTAAGAATAGAACTACCATATTTTCCAGCTATCCCACTTCTGGGTATTTATCCAAAGAATACAGAAACACTAATTTGAAAAGATATATGAACCCCTGTGTTCATCATGGCATTATTTACAATAGCCAAGATATTAAAATAGCTAAGTGCCCATCAAGAGTTGAATGGATAAAGATGTGATATACACACACACACACAGAGAAATACTACTCAGCCATAAAAAGATAAAATTTTCCCATTTGTGACAACACAGATGGACCTTGAGGGTATCAGGCTAAGTGAAATAAGTCAGATGGAAAAAGACAAATACCATATGATATCACTCATATGTGGACTATAAAAAACAAACACACGCACACACACACAAACAAAATAAATGAAAAAACCAAACAAAAACAAAAACATAAATACAGAGAACAGGGTTTCCCTGGTGGCGCAGTTGTTGAGAGTCTGCTCGCTAATGCAGGGGACACGGGTTCGAGCCCTGGTCTGGGAGGATCCCGCATGCCGTGGAGCGACTGGGCCCGTGAGCCACAACTACTGAGCCTGCGCGTCTGGAGCCTGTGCTCCACAACAAAGAGGCCACGATAGTGAGAGGCCCATGCACTGCGATGAAGAGTGGCCCCCACTTGCCACAACTAGAGAAAGCCCTAGTACAGAAACGAAGACCCAACACAGCAAAAATAAATAAGTAAATTAATTAAAAAAAAAAACTCCTACCCCCAACATCGTAAAAAAAAACAAACAAAAAACTCAACTGTAGATACGGTAAGATGCTGCTGTGATGTAGGGAAGGAAAAACAATTAAAAAAAATACAGAGAACAGAGTAGTGGTTACCAGGGGAAGGGGCAGGGAGGGATGGGTAAAGGGGATCAACTGTATGGTGATAGATGGAAACTAAATTTTTAGTGGTAAATACACTGTAGTGTATGTAGAAGTAGAAATACTGCACACTTGAAACATTTATATATGTTATAAACCAATGTTACTTCAATAAAAAATAAATATAGAATTTTTAAAATAATAAAAAGAGAAACAACTCAATAAAAAATGGATTAAAAACATAGACAGTGAGGATTAAGTAGAAATCAGCCAGAGGGAACATAAGTAGAAATCGGCAAGAGGGAACATTTGGAGGCAATAGAAATGTTCTATGTCTTGGTTTGGTAATGGTTACCTAAGTGTATAAATTTATAAAACAATCAAAATTCTGTATCAATTTATATATAGAAAATCTGTGGATTTCACTATATATAAATGTTTCTTCCCATTTAGCAAACTAAAAATAATATATACATTAGAGCTACATTATGCATTGATTTACTCTTTCTTTAATCTATCTGTATTTCAGCATACAATAATCTTGCATTTCATACTGATTCTATACTGGTATATGAAAATACTTTGTAAATTACAAAGCACTATTGTGGTATAAAGTTATTATTAATGCTATTTAAATAATAGTGCTACTTTAAGAGGTTAAAATAACCTCTTAAGAGTTTCAAGAGGTATCTCTTGCTTCTAGTGATCTCTAAGGTTTGATGGAAAAATTCAATATTTATCCTATCCATGTCCTTCATGACTAGATTCTTAAATAAAACTCTGTATTATTCTTTTACTCTTTCCTCATTGCAAGTTCTCTCAATTCTTTAATAAAATTAGGTACTCTTTTCCACACTATTTACTAAAAATTTTAAATTTATACATGACATACTAGTGATGAATGAACCTCAGCAGGATAATTTCGAATCCTCCCCAGAAAGGATCAGCCATGTATTTACTGACCTTTGTGGCTATAAGAGCACATTGGGCTAAGGTCTTTAGGAGTTTGCTAAATCTTTTATTTGTTCAAAATTGTTAGCTTTGCATCAGTGCTGCCTAGAAACATACTTTAACAGTGTCCCTCTAATTTTAGCTTCTCTGCCCCTGCTAAGGCCACAGTTCTCTTGATCTTCAGTGATCTGCTAGCCCCTCTCTGAGTGGAACTCATCACCAATTCCTGTCCCCAGCAAGTGAGCATCTGGCTTCTAGTTGCTGGTGCCCTTATATTTTCTAGTCTGACTTCCTGGATATCTTACCTTGACCGCCTTCCTAGATACCAGACCACCTAACATATTTCTGATCACAGATTATTACAGATGGCCTGCTCCCTGAACTGACTTCCATATTTACCACTTTGACACACCTCAGAGGTCATTAGCACCTGAGTTCCTAGACTATCGCTCCAATACCAGAAAAGACCCTGTGCATTGTACTCTCCACAGCTCACTAATACAAGTCCTTAAAACCCTGTCAGGTTACAGCATCTATAACCGACAGGAATTTTGGAAGAATAAAAACTGGCTCCATCTTTTAAGAAGCCTTAGCTAATGTATTTTTAATGAAGCCCATAGAATTTTAACCAATGTGATGAATAAAAATAGATCAAAGTCTATGCTAAAATGAATGACAATAATGAGAAAAGAAGGGAGAGTCAGACAGAAATCCAGAGTAACACAGATGGGCAGGGGATGAAATAAAAGAGACAAGGCGGAGAAACACCAAGCGGTGAGAGAGACCAAGATGAAGAAAGAAACAGAAGCAAAAGTGAAGAGTTGACAGAGAGAGAGAAAGAGAGAGACAGACAGACATACAGAGAGAAACAAATAAGAGAAATGAGTAAGAGGTATGGAGAGAGAAAATCAGACAGAGGCAGAGTGAGAAGAGATAGAAGGATCCTAGAACAGAGAAGAGAGAGAAGTCAGCCCACACTTCTCTGTCTCCCTTCCCAATCATCCACCCCTTTAAAAAAATCAAAAAAAAATTATGTAAATTCCAAATTTCAATCATATCCACTTTGCTGTAATGGGAATGAGTGACCTGGGGTTTCAATTTCAGTGAGTGCATGGAGAAAAGATGGAAGTTATTAGCACATGCGTAGGAAAAAAACTAGTGCCTCTCTAGCATCCTTCTGTCTGTTCCTACATCCTTTCTCAAGCTGATCTGAGAATTATCCACACTGTAAAGAAGAAGAAATTGAACCTAATGAGGCAAAGGCTTTGAACCAACAGAAGGAAACTGGTCAGCTCCATGCCATTCCCCTCAAGCCCCAGAGGACATCCTTCAAGGAACACAAGGATTCTTCCTCCTTGTCCTGGTTCAGAATACTCTCCAACCTCTCTGAGAAAATACCCCCATCCTTCAAGTCCCAACCACAACCTGCTCAGGGACAGTGTCTTAGTCACCTGTCATGCGGGCATGCAGCACAGGGCCTGGTACACAAAAGTCATCAGTAAGTTTCTGTTAAATGAATAAATGTACACTGGTTCTAGACATATATGTATATACCCACATAAATACATTACAAATATATTCACTATTTATATTACACTTGATCTTAGCCAAAAGGCCGAAATTCACTATTTATATTGTATGAACTTTTCTAAAGAAGTCTGTTCCTATAGTACTAAACAAAAATGTTCTAGTACATTCTAAATCTACTCTCCTTCCAGTTTTCTCATTGATGTCATCATCATCTCAACTATCCAATCCAGCTAAAAACTCTCTCACCTAATCAGTGAGGCCTATTGATCTTATCTTCTAAATATCTCCTAATTTATCCTCCATGCCATCTATCCTAACAAAAGGAAAATAAGACCCTCCTAAATGATCTCTCTAATCTTTTCTAGCCCCTACATTGTTCCCAGTAACCTTTCTAATCAAGTCATATTCTTTATGAGACACCTTCAAGAAAAAGCCATAAGGAAATAATTCCCCATTTCCTCAAAATTAACATCAAATTCTCCATTTTGGTATCGGGAACTTTCCCAATTACACCCAACCCACCTCCCATAATCATCTCCCACTGATCTCCCTCCCGTCTGTAACCAGTCCCTAAACCCTTCTGCTTTTCCCACACCAAGCTTCTTCCCATGGACATTTACATTTCCTTTCTTTCCCCCTTCTCCATGTCTAGATCTTTGAAAATTCAGCTAAAATTGCATTCTGTTCCTCAACATGATAATCATCCCTAGGGAGAGTTAGTTATTTCTTTCTCTGGATTTCCAATGCACTTGAAACATAACATTTAATATAGCTTAGATCACAGCATATGGTAACTATTTAAGTGCATATGGTAACTATTTAAGTATCTTTCTTCCCCACTAGATTATGAGTTGTACAAGAATAGACACTGTCATTGACGTTTTTACGTATCCCAGGGCTTAGCACAGAACCTGCACAAGTAGGGATCCAATAAACATGTAAAGAATAAATATACATACCTTTCTGTGCTTTGATTAGTTGCTTTCCAATTTCTAGTGTCACAAAGGCTGTGCCATTTAGAACTATGTCAGTTATGGTCTTCCAAGCATTAGGAGACAGTCTTTCAGTGGGAGAAATAAAATTCCCTGCTGCATTGTTTATCACAATCTAATAAATGATTAAGGCAAGTTACAGAAACTTAGATGAGGAAGAGTATTTTCCCCAAAGGGCTTTTATTTTTGAAACTTATAAATCCAAATAATATCATAAAGCTAAAGTTCACAGTCTGCTATGTAAAAATACCATGAGATTTGGTTCAGTTTTACCTTTTGTGAGCCTGTGAAAATTTCCTATTATTATTTACCAAATTTTAGAGTTCTAATCGCCATCTCAAAATTAGGGTAGAGTCTATTATTAAAAATATAAATATAGATTAAGCATATCTACCATGTGACTATACTTTATTTCAAGAAATCTTAATTAAAATGCCTTTAATTTTTGGTATCATTTTGGCTTAATTTAGCTAATGAAATTCTTGGTTGATGACCTGCTTCTTCAATATCAATAAAGATTCCACTTATTATCGGTGGAATATTATTATTCCACCAATAATATAATACATTATTGGTCTGTCTGAAAATATCTTTAACACAGAAAAGTGCTCTCTTTGAGACTACTGGAAGAAATGGTTTCTTTCCAATATGTGAACCAAACAAAAGCAAAATACCCATGCATATCTCAGGTCTTACAAGAAGAAATCTGGAATTTTTTTTGTAGGTTTCCTTGTTTGTATTATTCTCCTCCACTGACAGAGATAATCAAAAGTTATTTTAAAAAAGCAAAGAGCATGAATCATTTAAACTAGATATTGTGTTCTTGGATAACTGCTCTTATTTCATAATCTTATTAAATAAAGTGAAATCAAGTTTGTTCTATATGATTGTAAATGTATTTTTTAAGTACTCCTGAAAGGAAATGGTGTAGCAGTCCACCTTATCTATTCCCTGATTTAAACAGAGCTAGCTTTCTGCTAGCAATGGAAAATAGATGCTTCTTAACACAGCATTTGCTCACATCAATATTTTATTTCCTTGGTAGGTGATATCAACATCAAAGACCTCATACTTTCGCCTCATCACCATTACACTTACATCAGGATGTCCTACGACTTTGATCAGCTCTGACACAGTGCTTTGCACCATACCAGGATCCCTCACATCACACTGAATTGCATGAACCTGCAAAATAACAAAGAGAAAAAAAGAACCCTACATTTTTTCAGACTTCCTAATCCATGAGCATGAGTAAATTACTTAAGCATGCTATAATTCCTAAATCTGATTTAAGTAACTGTTATTAACGTACCTTATTTCCAGTTTGAGAAGAAATTTGTTCTGCAGTTGCTTTCAGAACATCAATTTTTCTAGAAATAAACACATGGTACTTTGCATGAGTTCTGAAATAACTTCATGCTATATTTTTCTTTTTAATTTCATAAATTAAAAAAGAGAATCTACAGCTTAATGACATGAATTTTTGAGACAATAGAAAAGCTATATCTACAAACAAGTTAGTTTGAATGCATTTATTTTCTAGAAGTTAAATTTAAGCAATTTTCATATATGTGACACTACTTTATTGAATTACTTCTAAGCCAGTTATTTTATATCTACTCATAGATTTTAAATTATTTCCTTAATTATATTCATCTCTCTGTATTTCCTTGCCCAAGCCTGCTTTAGAAGGAAAATACATTCCTGGAATGATGTAAGCTTACGTTAAACTATAAAAAAATCTATGTTATGTATAAAATCTACGTTAGTAGATTTTAGATCAAATTGATGGGTCTGGACAACTATATATAGTCAGAATCTTATGCTCTTGAGATAAACAGAAAAAAATAAATAATGTAAATTATGTAGTGTTACAAAGAAAATAATATTTTAACACTCTTAGACACATTACAACATGAAAAAAAAATGTTCTGGCCAATTTGCATTAAAGACAACATCTGAAAGAAATTCCTTTTGCCCGCTGTAAATTACATAGTGACTTGTCATTCAGGTTACTACTTAGCCTACCTAAAAATTGTACACTATTCAAAATTGGAAGAAGGGGTAGATTTTTTTGACCAGTCTCTAAACCTCTATACTTACATCGTTATAAGGTACTGGGACATGCCTAAATAAGAAATTCTTTCCACGTGGTCTCACCCTCCCTACATTCATCACAACAGCTGTTTTGAAATATCTGCCCATCTTATAGGAAATGGAAGCATTATATCCATTATCCTGGTACAAGGTTAACTATCCACTGAATCAGTAATTATAATCACTCTCACTGAAAACAAGCAGCCTCAATATAGTACTTTTTAACTTCACATACAGAAAAAATTCTATCAATGAATTTGTGAAATATATATATCATCAGTTCCATAATCAATCATTATTTCTATCATCACAAATTTTTTTAAATTAATTAATTTATTTATTTTTGGCTGCATTGGGTCTTCATTGCTGTGTGCGGACTTTCTCTAGTTGCAGCAAGCCAGGGCTACTCTTCGCTGTGGTGCACGGGCTTCTCACTGCTGTGGCTTCTCTTGTTGCAGAGCATGGGCTCTAGGTGCACGGGCTTCAGTAGTTGTGGCACACAGGCTTCAGTAGTTGTGGCTCACGGGCTCTAGCACACAGGCTCAGTAGTGTGGCGCTCGGGCTTAGCTGCTCTGCGGCATGTGGGACCTTCCCAGACCAGGGCTCGAACCCGTGTCCCCTGCACTGGCAGGCGTATTCTTAACCACTGTGCCACAAGGGAAGCCCTATCATCAAAAATTATAACTGACTTTTTCCAAGGAGATTTAGTTAAATAATCTAAAGGATATTTCATAGAAGATTACAACGCAAATCAAACAACTCTGGCAAATAGTGTTTCAATATTGTGGCACAGAATTATTCTTCAATAGACTCTTGCCAGGCAACTTGCTGAGACTGACTTACCGGCTGGCTATCACACACTGTGCACCTAGGCTGGACAGATGAGTTGTCATTCCTTTACCAAGGCCAGTACCTCCCCCAGTAATGAATGCTACTTTTCCTTGAAAACTATTTGGTGGTAGCATCACTTTTTGCAAGGGTGGAAAGAATTTAGACTGAAAATCTTCATTGTTTTGATATAATATTTTTGTTCCATACCTAAAAAACTAAAAGAAAAAAATGAATTGAAATTTGCATACTTATATTCCCACAAAAGATATGAATTTTTTTAAACATACTCTAATATTAATCAAATTCTTGGATTAACACAAACTCACTGTAAACATGTTGGTACTGTATTTAATCAATTTTTATTCTTTTTCTGTTGGAATGTTAAGTAACAGTAGAGTGGTTAAAAGCATGGGCTTTGGAGCTCAACTACACAGGGCAGAATTTTCTCCCTAGTCATGTAACCTTCAGCAAGTTATTTAACCTCTTTTTGCCTCAGTTTCTTCTATAACTGGAGATGATAACAGAAGCTTCCTCATAGGACATTATAAGGATTTCATGAGTTAATATGAATAATAAACCTAGAAAATTGTGTAGCACACAGAAAGCACTCTATAAATGCTAGCATTATTAGTTTATGCATTTAGCTTAAATTTAACTTCAAAAAAACTTACATAAAGCCTTTTTGTCTTTTAGCAAGAATAATTTGGAAAAAAATCACATTCCATCTTTGAATCACTGAAGAAAATTATAAAAAGTCCTTTATAAGATTTATTAAACCAAATGCCTCTTCCTATGTTGTCTTCTGGATAATAAATTTAGAACAGATAAAAATATTTGTTATATTTAAAATGGGGGGAAAAATCAAACCATTTTCAACTGAAAAATATTTATACTGCCCTATCTTATATTTTACAGCTTACTCTCATATTACTTGTCAAAATCACTGCTATTCTCTCACTTTTAATTATGAAAACAAACTTTTAAGTGTTAACCATAATAACAAACAATAAAGAGCTAATATTCATTAAGTGTTTACCATTTATCAGGATTAGAAACTAATCTTCACTACTCCATGAGATAGGTATTATTTTTATCCCATTGTTCAGGAGGGGCCCAGAAAAGTTAAGTATGTTGCCCAACTTGCAAAACCAAGATTATAACGACCTTGTATACTGCCTCTCTTTACTCACTGAGCTCCTACTGAGTTTAATGATCACACCAGTCGGGTATCTGATATTCCCCATCAGGTTATGGTTATAAGATTAAAATTCCAGAATCGATAATTTCCTGCTAGAGCATTCTTATAAGTTAAATGGGCTGCCATTAGTTGTTCTGAGATGTCTAAAATTTACCCTAAAGAAATAGAAATGTAGTCACTGATTTAGGATAAGGCTATTCATCAACTAGAAACTGAACAAGAAAATGCTTATAATATGATGTTAAGTAAAAAAAAGAAATATACAGGATGTTCTTAACTATAAATAAAAATATATACTTAGAAAAAAGACTGGAAGAAAATAACAACAGTTAGTAGTAGATTCAATATTTACCATGTGCCAGGTCTATGAAGGACTTTCAACAACCCTATAAGGTAAATTCTATTGTTACTCCCATTTTATAGATGAGAAAACTGAAGCACAGAAAGGTCAAGTAACTAACTTTTAAAGACAAATAATAATAAGTAGTAAAGACTCAAATCGAAGATGTGTCTGACTTCAGAGTCCATTCATTACCTTTCACAGTTACTATGTATGTCTAGGTGATGGGATAATGGAAGATTATTTGTTCTTTTTGTTAGTTTGATTGGTTCTTAGTAATTTCAAAATCTATTCAATAAATATGATTTGATTTTTTAACCAGGGAAAAAAGTTAGTGAAAGATAAAATTTGAAAACATGTATAAAATAATTGTGAAAGACAAATTTGCAAATCTGGTAATCCTCCGTGCCAGTCATTATATTTCGTTTACCTTCATGTTGACAATGCATTTTTTGGTATCCTTTTGCCAAAGTATGATAATCCAAGCAACTTACAATAATCTTTATCTGCATAAATGGCAGTTTTACTTAAGGCTGCCACCAACTCCAGAACTATTACATTAAGATGATGAATCAGGAAATTTGCACAAGTAGGCTGGTGAGTTTATCATTACCTAGTAATAATGAAAAAATGTGTTCTAATTTCCCAAAAGCGCTAAGATGAATTTTTATTTATTTAGTATTGATTTGTCTAGGGAATTTTAACTGGTACTTTATGAAAGATAAATTAAGCAAGATATTTGCATATAAACTTTCTTTTCTTATTATATTAAAACATTTTCTCAACCTCACAGAGGAAAGGTTATAAAGGTATAAATAATCGCATTTGAAATAAAAATTCCTAATAAGTGTCTACAATGTAACAGTTTACAACATAGCATAACAAACCCTTGAAAAGGGTTTGTTCTGATTTGGGAATTTGCTTGTATGAAAAAGTATTAGAGATAAACATGATATTACGATTATAGTGTTAACTCATTTTATTTATCTTTAGCATGTTTTTACTGAGCATTTGCTATGCCCCAGACACTGTTCTAGGCAATGGCAATACAGCAGTGAGCAAAACAGATACAATATTCTACCCTAAGAGAGATTATCTTTGGGCGGGAGGGAAGATAAATTAAGTGAAATATAGAGTATATTAAAAGTTAATATGTTGCTGTGGGGAAAGATAAGGCATAGGATATGGGTAGAGTGTTGCTATTTTAAATAGAGTGGTCAGCAAAGGTCTCATCGAGGTGACATCTGAGCAAAGACCTAAAGGGAGTGAGGGGATGAGCTGCATGGTCCTTTCAGGCAGAGGGAAAACTAAAAGCAAAGGCCCTGAGAAGGAAGCATGCCTAGCACATTAGGAAGAATCGGAGGGCCAGTGTGGCTGAAGTAGAAGGAGGGAAGAGAAAGAGGGACAGGAGGTGAGGTCAATGAGGTAAAGGGGACTGGATCACACAGGCTGAGTCAACCACTACGTGGACTTACAATTATACTCAAGTCAAGTGGGAAACTCTCCAAAGTTTTGAGCAGCGGATTGACATGAGCTGCCTTAAGTTTTTAGAGAATTGTTCTGGCTACTAAGTTGAGAATGGAATGTAGGAGGCAAGACTAAAAGCAAGGAGAGTAAGTATAATATTTTTATACCAGGCCAGGTAAGAGATGATGATTTAGACTGGATGCCATCATAGAAGGGGTAAGAAGTTAGCAAATAAGATTACTTGCAGATGGGAAGGTCCCAGAAAATGAGGATATAGTGAATTACTATTGTACATAATATTGCCTGATCCAATTATTTCTTCTTGCCTCAAAGTCCAACCTCAGCACACATTGACCTATTTCACTAAAAGCAGACAAAGAGGTCTCTCCCTTTGATCAAGGCCATTTGGCGGATAGAGCCTTTTCCACTTCTCTCACCTTCACCTCAATACCTCTGCTACTTTTTGCATTGCCTTTGTGTTTTGGAAAGAATAAGATTTAACTGTGAGCTAGAAGGAAATAGATATGAGTCAGACAAAAGGCATTAGTCTAAGTGAGAAATAATGACAGCAGAAATCAAGACAACATTTACCACACATATTTAACATGCTGATTAGCCTGAACTCAGAAGCCAACCAACTGGAAATGGTGAGCAAGAAGGGAAGAGCTGAAGATGACAGAGTTTTCTAGTTTAAATAGCTGCATGTAGAGTGATGCTGTTACTGAAATGATTGGGCTGACACGAAAAGATTCAAGATGGAGAACTGAAGATAACCAGTTCTGTATTAGAAATGCTCCACCTCGGATGCCTGTGGACTATTCTGGTGTAGATATCTAATCTGCAGTTGGAAATACAATTTTGAAGCACAGAGAATAAAATAAATCAGGGCTAAAGGTAAACGGCAACATCATTTCACAAACTGTGAAAGCCTACAGTTCTATCACTGTTTTAGATGCAAGGCAATGTGGGAGCTTCCCCATGCTGGAAGGGATCAAAGTATAGCTGTCCCCTTACTCTTAACTTACTTATATTTACACAGGCATTTCTAATCTCAAAGTAAGTTATCATCTTAGGAAGAGAATATAGGACAGCTAAGATTGCTGATTATTTTCTACCTGGAATTTTCTTTAAAAACTAAGGTTTGCCAAACACCAGTGAAATGCCTTCTAATATGAGCTCTAGGAAACCCTGGCTAACTTTAGAATTCCCCTCCTTTTTTTGATGTGCTTTATAATGACCTGTGGGGAATAATCTGAGATCTAGATTTTTTTTAACATTACGAAGTTAGCTTTATAGTTTTGGAAGGGAGTTTGTTTTGAAATTTCTTCACATTAATATTTGAGCTCTGAGGCTACCATTCATCCAAGTGATTCCCTCTAGGGACTCCTTCACATCCTCTTTCTCTTCACCTAATATATTCCATTCCTCTCCAAGTCCCATGTATTTTACCTCCCCTGTCAGTATCTTTACTCTCCATCCACTGCCTGAGTTCAAAGGTCCCTATCTTCCATCATTCACAAATACTAAGGGCCTATGCTACATCATCCATTATGTGGTCTCTGTCCTCCAGTCTCCCTTTACCCCAACATATCTGCAATGCTGCGCTCCAGAGTACTGCAAACCTGCTCATGGTACTTCTACCCTTAAGATCCTTCAGTGACTCCCTGCATAAAGTCCAGATTCCTTAGCTTCACCCAGCACAGCAAGTCATTATGACCTGGCTCTTGTCCATCTCTCCAGCCTCATCTCCCTCTGCTTTTCCACCTTGAAATTTATACTCAAAAAAACAAAATATGCAGGGTTCCCCAAACACAAATTGTTTCTACCTATTTACCTTTATACAAATTGATCCCCACCAAAAAAAAAAAAAAAACAACAACAACAAATTGATCCCCACCATCACTCAACATTCATCATTCAAGGCTGAGGCTTCCCAAATACTCCCAACAGAATTATCATTCTCACCACCACCTCTATAACTTAATCAAATTATCTGTATACCAGCTTGGAAGTCCTAGAGGCCCTTTAACATGTTCAAGATATATCACTTACCCCTCTCTTCCCTCTGGCTCCCTCTCATAAATGCTCTCTCTCAGAGAGTAGCATTTCCCTTAGCTCAGGGATCAAAAATAGAAATCTGGGCTTCATCTTACACCACATACCCAAACCACTAAGTTCGGTTCATTTTAGTCCTAAATAGCTCCAACAACTGCCCTTAGTTCAGACCCTTATCACTTATACTTGCACTCTAGTATCCCCATCTCAAGTCTCACCTGATGATAATACTTTCCTGCTCACAATTCTGATGGTGCCATTCACCTCCTCAGCATGGCCCAATCTTCCTTCCTCACCCCCTACCACCAATCATCAAGACCTCTCAATATATCTCTTTTAAATATCACCAGACTTCAAGTCTCTCATGTACTGCCATTCCTTAGTTGAAGCCACCATGGCCTCTCATCTGGAGAGATTACCCAGGTTGCCTCCATTCTCACCCCTATTCCCAGGCCTTCAGGACAAAGCTCTCACTCCTTAATGTGGCTCACAGGCTGCTCCCTGGCCTGTCTCTCACCACCTGCCTCCTTACTTGCTACCTATAATCTAGTCTGTGCCTTCACATAGGCCACTCTCCTGCCTAGAACTTTCTTACTCTTACTCCTCCCCCTGACTAACTTCTACTAATCCTTCAGGTCCCAGCTTATATGTAAAACCCCAAAATTATACTCCTTAAAGTGATTTTTTTTTAATTTACTTATTTTATTTATTTTATTTTTGGCTGCACTGGGTCTTCATTGCTGCACACGGGCTTTCTCTAGTTGCGGCAAGTGGGGTCTACTCTTTGGTGCAGTGCATGGGCTTCTCATTGCGGTGGCTTCTCTTGATGCAGAGCACGGGCTCTAGGTGCGTGGGCTTCAGTGGTTGTGGCTCACGGGCTCTAGAGCACAGGATCAGTAGCTGTGGCGCATGGGCTTAGTTGCTCCGTGGCATGTGCGATCTTCCCGGACCAGGGCTCGAACCTGTGTTCCCTGCATTGGCGGGTGGATTCTTAACCACTGCGCCACCAGGGAAGCCCCTATACTCCTTAAAACTGTACACTTCTCCCACTGTGGGTGGGAAATGTTTCTTCCCTAATCCTGATGTTTCATTTCCCTCCAGGAGGGGAGCTGAGTTAGTTTAACTCCAGGCTTCTTTTTGCCCCCTTAGTCACCCTGTCCCCCTGGAAATGGTTTATCTGACCAGCAAATTTTGAGAGAATAATTGGGCATGAGTAGTCCTTCTTAAACCTTCTCCCTCTTGGGAGCTAGCTGCCCTCAGAAAGCAAATGTTCCTCCTCAGATGATAAGTCTGCCTAATTCAGGAAATCCAGTTAGAATTGGCTCTAATACCAAACTGTAACAAGTGGTACTTTGGCCTCCATCTTTACTCTGTTTTTTCAGACGGGAGAAGAGGGATGTTATTTATTTGTACCCCCTCTAAGATCAAGAACACTCATCATAACACATACCATAATATACTATAATGTTACTAGATTCTTAAGCTTCCTGAGGAATCAGCTCTTTTTCTCATGCTCATATCCCTAGTACAGTGCCTAACATATAGTAAATGCTCAATTTGCCACATAAATAAGTGAAGCCCACCATGCCCTGGTCCCCCAGCAACCTGTCCCGTCTCATCTCCATGAACTTCTCTCTGACTCCAATACTTTGCAAAGTCCACAATGCCAAAACACTTGAATTTTTAAAAATAGGTCATGCTTCTTCACTTCTTGATACATGCAATTCCTTACATCTAGATTATCTTTGGGATCCTGTACACTGCAACTCCTTCAAAAGTGAGCTCTAGGAGCCCACCTCCTCCATGAAGCCTTCCCTGCCTCCTCTAGGCACACACTGCTTTGTTCATATATGCATTCTAATAAACATCTGCATTTTCACAGTCTGTTGATGTCTGGTGATGACCCACTAGAATATCATTTTTCAGACATATTCTGAATGAGGATCTAGTAAGAAATATGCCTTATACACCACACAGTACATGCATTCAGTCGTGTGACAGATATTCCATATTTACTCTGTGCTCTCTGGGCATACAACAGTGAACAAATCACACGAAAATCCTTGCCTCCAGGAAGCTTATATTCCAAAATTCTGAGATGGGTAAAGAAAGATTTCTTAGGCTTTCTCTATAGAAAAATGAAAGAGAGAAAAAAAAGAAAGAAAAGGAAAGGAAAGGAAAGAAAGGGGGGAGAGGGAGGGAGGGAGGAAAGAAAGAAAACTCAAAACACAAACAAGAGGAAAAAAAAACCCAGCTGGCCTTACACTTCTTCTTGACAATAATCAGCATCAGAAGACAATGAAACAATGTTGATGAAGTTCAATGGGAAAAATAAATGTGATACATCCAAGCAAAATTATGCCTATCTACCCATCCTTTTACCAGCACAAACAGGTGCCTGGAATGATGTTAGCCAAATGTTAACCCCAGTTATTTCTGGGTGGCCAGTTTGGGAACATGTGTTACTTTGCTTGTTTTAATTTAACTATATTACTTGAATTCATATTGGTCAGGTATCATTTTTATAAAAATAGTAGTTATTACTCTTGATTACAAAAAAGGAAAAAGAAAAAGCAATGTGCACCACAGATATCAAAGAATGAATTTATGAAGGGAAGAATAGTAAATTAAAAAAAAAAGTTTCACAAAGTAAACTTAACCTTACTACATTAGGTTTTCTACTCTATTCCACTTTATTTTCTACTCCATTCCACTTTATTTTTCTTAAACTCATTTTGTTCCACTAAATTATTTCAAGGTCCATTCATGAGTTATTATCCATAACTTGAAAAATACATATGAGGCTATTAGCTCAAGGATGGTAGAGATACTTTTCAAGTAAGGATCGCCAAAGAATGCCCAACACTTTGTAGGCACTTAATTAGCATTTCTTGATAAACTTCTGAATGAGTGAATGTTTTCCTCATTAAAACTGAAAGCGGGACTTCCCTGGTGGTGCAGTGGTTAAGAATCGCCTGCCAAGGCAGGGTACACGGGTTTGAGCCCTGGTCCGGGAAGATCCCACGTGCCATGGAGCAAAAAAGCCCGTGCGCCACAACTACTGAGCCTGCACTCCAGAGCCCACGAGCCACAACTACTGAGCCCATGTGCCACAATTACCGAAGCCCGTGTGCCTAGAGCCTGTGCTCAGCAACAAGAGAAGCCACTGCAATGAGAAGCCCTCGCACCACAAGGAAGACCCAACGCAGTCATAAATAAATAAATAAATAAATAAATAAATAAATAAATTTATTTATTTATTAAAAAAAAAAACTGAGAGCAACTTGAGAGCAAGTTTCATACTTTTTTTTAACCTTTGCATCCCCAGGGCAGGCACAGAGCCAGTTCTCATTAAACGCTGCACTGAACTGAACCCTACTAGCTAACAGCACAATACAGCACTTCATAAATAGGATGTATGACAAAGGAAACATTTCTCAGTTTCTTGGTAACTAAAATATTCAAATCAGGGGCTTTATCTGAAAAAACTTGTATTTGCTCACAGAAACATTATGCTGCCTGGAACAATCTCCCACTTAACAGATGTGAAGACTTTTCCTTTCCCAGTAATTCACACCCAAGCCTGCATGTGCCAGGAAGGAGAGAAACACCACCTATAAGGGCCTCCTCTCTTGCCTTCAAACCCCCATCCTCAAAACTTCCATTTTTCTTAAGCAAAGGAATTTCACAACTGTCAGATTACAGTTAATTTTTAAATGAGTTCATTTTCTCCCCCTCATGCTGTATTGTCTAATGGTGTCAGAAGAGCTGGGATACGGTCTGTGTGACCTTATTACTACAATCCTAATGATTTGTGTTTTTAAAAAAAATGAATGGATAAAGAAGATGTGGCACATATATACAATGGAATATTACTCAGCCATAAGAAGAAACGAAACTGAGCTATTTGTAATGAGGTGGATAGACCTAGAGTCTGTCATACAGAGTGAAGTAAGTCAGAAAGAGAAAGACAAATACCGTATGCTAACACATATATATGGAATTTAAGAAAAAAAAAATGTCATGAAGAACTTAGGGGTAAAACAGGAATAGAGACACAGACCTACTGGGGGTGGGCTTGGGATATGGTGGGGGGGCTGTGACGGGGCGGGGGAGAGGCATGGACGTGTATACACTGCCGGGCGTGGGGTGGATGGATGGTGGGGGGGTGGCCGTGTGGCGCGGGGGGGATCGGCTCGGTGCTTTGTGGCCGCCTGGAGGGGTGGGATGGGGAGGGTGGGAGGGAGGGAGCCGCAGGAGGGAGGGGATGTGGGTACAGATGTATATGTATGACTGATTCACTTTGTTGTAAAGCAGAGACTAATAAAAAAAAATTCTCTGAAGACTTTTCTTCTTTACAGATCCATGGTAGGATTCAAATGAGAGAGTTCTTTATGAAGGGATCTGAAAATGTAGCTTTCTTTTACAATAACCTATAACCTAAATCTTTATAAGAGAAAACAGTATCAACAAAACCCTAACCTTGAACAAATTTCACTTTTTAAAAGGAATTTCTTTCTTACTTCAGAGACTCATTATACCATTTCCTTGTGTTCACATTTGGAATTTGTCCATGTTTTTCAAAAAAGAAAACCATGGCTGCCCATTCTAACTGAAAAAAAAGTTTTTTTCACAGTTGGCAGATTAATTTTTCTACCTGGCTAAGGAAATTGTGAACTCTGGTTTAGTTTAGTTTAGCTCACTAAGATTTTTTTTTTTAATTTAGTTGGGGGAAGGGGCTGTCTTGGATATGACTTTTTTATTTTCCTTTCTCTTTCTTCCCCCTTCTAGCTGCCTTCTCTTGCACACTTTATTTTGATTATTGGTCTACTGGAGAGATGTTGACAAAACAAAACAAAATTATGAGAGTGGAAGTGGTGGAAGCCAGCCTGAGATGCAGCTCGCCCAGCATTATCTCTAGGAAGGGAAGTTTTTTATGTGAATATGTTTGTATTAATGTTTAACTGAACAACTAACACTTGAAAGAATTCCTTCATTAAAAAAAAAAAAAAAAAAAAAACTACAGAGAAGGCCAATGCTCCCTCTGGGCCCCCACTCCCCACCCCGTCCCTCTCCCACTCCTCTAAAGGCCGGTGTGTACAGTGTCCTCTCTTTCTACTTACACACAACTTTGAAACTACTAGGAATGGGAACCAGTGAGAACCACGGCGTGCCCTCCCCACCCCCACCCCCATCCCAAACACAAACATATACCAGGACTTCCTCCGACAGCACCACAAAGCGACCTTCCCACGTAATCCCAGTCCCCGGGTTCCCGCTCCTCGCGAGATTCCCCAGAAACCCCAGTCCTCTGTCCTCTCTCCGCGAGATACCCTGTCCTCGCTCCCAGCGTCCCGGTAACGCGACTCCACGCTCTGCGCTTCGTTCCGCTACCCCCCCGGACAGGGCGTTTGCGGGGAGAGCGCAGGGCCCTCGGCCCTTCCAGCGCCGCCTTACCCGCCGAGGACCGCGGCCCCAAGCAAAGAGGACACGGCCTAGCAGCGCCATGTAGAGCCTCCCAACATCTGGCCGGAAAAGCGGGCGGCGCAGGGGGCGGGCCAGAAATCCTAGAGCTATGAGGGCTGGGCTGGGAGCGGGCGGGCCCTAGCGGCCGAGGCGCCTCGCGCCCTTGCACCCGGGTCTGAACCCCAGGGCGCTGCCTCGCTTGGCCTCTCTCACGCTCTTTCTTGCTGTCTTTCCCTTTGTTGTCCGGATTGTTTTTTCTAGAGCTGGTAATGGCGGTTTATATGTCCTTGTGTTGGTGGACGAATTACTGTGCCAGAAAAGTTTGAAGACTGCAGAAACAAAAGGCATGTATACACTGCCGGAGGGCTCATGCCTTTTCAGTAATTTATGTTTATTCCTGAAGTGCATGTTTAAGTCCAAGCTGAACCACACATCATCAGAATAATAATATATTTAAGACAGCCTCCATATTCCTAAGGGGAAGTGGCTGAAATCTAATAGAAGTTGCAGATTCCGGGCAGCTTTGATTTTTCCAAGGACACATCGACTTTTATCTTATTGCCGAGAGACAGCGGGCCTCTGACCCTCCTGCTTTTGCTTTTTCTCTCTAAGGGATTAATAATATTCACTTCAGAATTAAGGGCAGATCTCTGGTTTATCATTCTTCATCTTAATGTAATGTACCTGTTGACATTCTGCATAAGCACAGATCACATTTCTTCCGTGCTTCTAAAATGTGAATATAATTCATACCTAACTCAAGATTATTGTTAAGATTAAAAGAGGATGCTTGTGAAGCCCTAACTTCAGACTGGTGACTGGTATGTGACACTGAGAGTTTACTAAGTGCCTTGCATTTTCTAAGTGCTGAGAAATTTAAAAAGCAGACCAGGACTGGACTTTCGGAACCTGGCCTGGCATTCACAGGTAGACCATGCTAATCTATTAGACATAAACCATCTCACAGAATACCAACCTCAGACAAGTTTACTCTGAGATCAGAAGGTGAGACAAAGCAAGTCCACTTCACAATTTTGTCTAAGCACAGACAAAAACAAGTTCCCGGTTGTCACCCACAAGTACCTGACAGCCCAGCTCTTGGCCCAGATGAGTGGCTATTTCTTTTCCAGTTGCAACTTTAACTTCATTTTAGTCTCCCCTCACTATAGGTAAGATTTATTGAGATTCTCCTTCATAGAATTGCCTGTGCTTTCTGACAGTATCCAATCCCCGCTTCCTTAGACCATCTCCCAAACCATCCAGCCAAGTCCAAATACTATAATAGGTCCTTTCTGACACACTTTTTCAGAGACACCCCATGATATCCCATGGTGTGTGTCCTACTTTGATGCAAAAAAATAAATAAACCCAACTGGTTCAACTATAGATGTGTCCCTGGTGGTCTTTGGCTGGAGGGCATTGACAGTGCCCTTACAGTATTAACTCATTGTCTCAGGTTGGGTTCCTCCAAAGCAGATCCTGAGAGGAGGATCCACTACAAATGACTCACTGGGGAACTTTGGAATACCAGTAAGAAAGGGAGGCAGACAATATAGGGTGAGTTATCCAGTTAACTAACAATGTAGGCAGTTAGACCAATGCCACAGGGAAACTCTGGGAGAAGATGGAGAGCACATGCTGCTATGAAGTGAATATCAGTGTTCCCCCAAAATTCATATGTTGCAATCATGACCCCCAAAGCGATGGTATTACAATGAGAAGTCAGCAGTTGCAAACCAGAAGGGGACTCTCTGTTGGCACACTGATCTTGGACTTCCAGCCTCCAGAGCTGCGAGCAATAAATACATTTCTGTTGTTTATAAACCACCCAGTCGATGGTATTTTGTTATAGCAGCATGAACGGACTAACACACATACCTCAGAGAAAGCCCACCTTCTCATGATCTTGAGAGTGAAGGAAAAGAACAGGACTCTAAGGATAACTAAGATTGAATTTCCCACAATCATGGACGGATGGATGAGGACTAAGAATGGGACTTAAATAAAATAAAATGATATTACTTTCACTCCTGAATATGGGGTTGAAAATTCATATATACTGTACCTGTCTTGAATGTGACACGAAAGAAATTATCATATTAAATTTTTTTAATTTTTAATTTTTCTTGAAATTGCAGGGCCTAAGAACACACCATGACTTCTGCCATCCTTCCTCATGGTTCAGCCTTAGCGTCTGCACCCCAGTTCCTCACACTTTCTCCCTCCCATCCCCATCCCACATACACACACATAAATACACTACCATCTTAGTGCGGCTGCCTCTGACCTCCAACATCAAGAGTCAGCTTCAATGTCATTTTCTCAGAAAGTTACCTTGACTTCTGGACTAGTTTAGGTCTCCCTGCTAGAGTTGCATCCAAGTTTGGTGATATCTGATACTTACACACTTTTGGGAGCCTTCTTTAAGAAAAAAAAAATACCAAATTAGGTACAAAAATGAATATTAATTTAGAATGTAAGAAGAAATCATAACAAATTACAAATGTCAAAAAAATCTGTAATATCACACATTTCATACAATCCAGAAAAGTAAGGTAATATGTTTAATTACTTAAGTGCTTAATTACCATACCACTATTTACACTTTTCCCCTACATTTTTTTGGCTGCATTGTCTTTGATCACCTCCTCATATATCAAAGATTTTGTAAGCACATTTTCTATAGAGGGAGTAGAAAGTTCGGGTGCTAAATCATGTGACCGCACACGTATACAGACTTGCTATTTATAGGACTGCTACAGATTTGTATCCTGCATAGGCAGAAATTCTGATAAATTCTATTGTGTCCAATTCCCATCATACACACACAAAAAGTATGGTGCATCATAATAGTAAATACTATATTGCTGAATATTTCTGACAAAGGAAAACTTCCATTATGACTATGCATCCATGAAACCATATCCTCTGCTTACAATTTTACACAATTGATACTAACTTCTTATTCCATACACTTCAAACATTTCAAACTTTGCTTCTCCTTCCATCCTCATATTCTTCCAGGACTGGACACGTTGGGACATATCTATATCTCAATACCACCTCTGGCCTAGACATGGATGTCACAGGGTACAGAGAAAGTATATTTCTGGAAGATAGTCCTATAGCAGTACAACTAAAATTTACTTACGCCTATACAGAAGAGACAAATAATCACAAAATATTTCTCATTTAGTCTAAGCTATCCCCAATTCAACTTCCTCTTAGCAAATCCCCCAACTGCTGGTGGTCACCCCAACATCATCCAACAGGAGAGGAGTTTTGACAAACAGAAGTGGAATGAAAAGTTATTTTAACCACAAGTGTTAAGATATCTTGCAACTTTTACTAAAAAATAAATGGCTCTGTGTCCTTGGAAGGATTGTGCAAGTGAGGGGACCTGAAGTTTACTAGCTTCAGGTAAATCCACCTTGTTCTACATTTTCATAGAGCCCTCAATTTCCCTTTTGTAGCTCTTGTCACAGTTGCAGTTGCATCTCTCTTTTTTGTATTAGAGGGGAAGAGTGGGGGTGAGTGTCTTTTATTTACTATCTTTCTATCTCCCATATCTAGCAAATGACTGGTAGCATAGTGAGCCCTCAAGAAACATTTGTTGCATGAATTTGTAAGCACTGAGACTGTTGCCATTTCTAAAGCCAGTACCATAAATATAATTTAGAGAACTTATAGCATTGACAGTCACTACCAAGGAATAGACTGGGGGCATGAAAGAAAGAGACCTTTCCAAATGCAGTGAGTTATTTCAGTTAGGCTGGAGCCATGGGGTTTGACTTCAAGGACTGAGGATATATTATTAATGAAAGCTAATATCTCTCAACTTTTTTCTCTTTGTCAAACTCTTCAGCATCCTGTGCACACATATCAGTAATCCTCATGAGCTTTCATGAGGTTGTCGACTGAAAAAAACAAAACAAAACAAAACACAAAACCTAAAAGTTTAGAATTATGTTTTATTTGGCAGACAAAACTGAGGACTTAAGCCAGGACACAGCCTCTCATATAGCTCTGAGAGACTGCTCCAAAAGGGTAAAGGAGGAGCCAGGATATACAGGAGTTTTTGCAACAAAGACCAGGTAGTAGGAACTTCAAAAGATTGCTGTTAATTAAAGAAAACCAGACATCTCAAGTTAAGGAATTTAGCACTTTTCTATGTATGAGAAGATGCAAGAGTCTGGGCTCACTGAAATCATTCCTTTGATATGCGCCGTAACCAACCAGGGTCAGTATCCTGTTCTTTCCCATCCTGAGTCCTCTCAGGGTGCACTGTCAGGGGTGGTTACAGCAGCTG
Source organism: Mesoplodon mirus (assembly GCF_964341445.2). Lineage (NCBI taxonomy): Eukaryota > Metazoa > Chordata > Mammalia > Artiodactyla > Ziphiidae > Mesoplodon > Mesoplodon mirus. The sequence goes on from NC_138992.1 coordinate 46,633,147, forward strand.
AGGGCTGGGCAGTGGGCAGCCTGTTTCCATCCTGAGTTCCCTCAGGGCTCACTGTAAGGGGTGGCTGTAATGTGATGGCTTTATGGCTGTAACATCCTTTGTTTACTGATATGGCAGGCAACATTCTTCATTCACAGGTTTATACTATTATTATCCCCATTTGAAAAACTGAGGCACAGAACAACTAGGCAAACTTCCCAGCTAACAGTGATAGTATGTGAGCCCAGAGCTGTCTGGCTCTGGGGCCCAGCTCGCAGCCATTGCTAGTAGGGTGTAAATATGGGAGTCAGACTGCTGAGGTTCAAGCCAAGCTACAGGTCTCACTAGATGCCTAATGTGCAGCAAGTTATGAACTCTGTTTGATTTTCTTATCTGTAAAGTACAGATAAGAAGAGTGTTTACTTTGTAAGGTTCTATACAGGTTTAAATGAAATAACATATTTAAAGCACTTAGAATAGGGCCTGGCATATAGAAAAGAGCCAGTAAACACTCACTGTTATCATGCACATGGAGAAAGACAATTGTTAACCCAGGATTAGGGGGAAACCCCCGCCATCACTATATAATGATTTTTTCTTTTCCCATGCAATCACAGTCTCTTACTATTAAGCAAGTTCAACAAGATTATTATAGAAGATAAACTACTCCAAGGGAGAAAAAAAAAAGGGGAAAAACTTACAAAATTCCTGCTCAAGCATTTATTGTCTAGAAATTACATTCAATGCTATTTAAACTTTTGTTAGAGAGTTTTACGAAAACCTGACATATAGTGTCCAAAATAAGTTTGCCAAGTTCTGTTTGTACAAAATTATGCCTCACAGCTTCTGCTCAAGGGGAAGAGGTTGAAGAGGGTGATCAGTCCCACTTAGTTTGGTACAGTAATGGGGATACAAATTAAAAATAATAGACAATTCTCCCTGTTGAAACTAAGGGGAAAAACTCCGTTATCTCCCTTTTTTTAGAGCATTAACTTTAGAAAACTTTTAATTGTAAATTCTTTCTCTTTCTCTTTGAAATGAATGTAAATCTTTTTTATAAAGCTAAATAAACTTCTTGATAGCTTTACAATCCAGCAATGTCTTTCTCAGAGATCTGGGGGCCATTTCTTAGAAATGTAATTATCAAGAAAGAGAGTACCCCATCTTCTAGTTTCTGTGGGAAGGTTGGAGTCTAACTTCGGAGGACCTCCAGCTCCAACTTGCAAAATTACCTCCTGTCATAAAGATATGAGAAGTTTACTTTTCCTTTGGATAAAACCAATTAGTTAACACAGATGGTCACTCCAATTACCACGTAAAATTAGGATGAACAAAATGTGACAAACAGTGCTGTCAAGTCCTCCTTACTTGAAGACCAGTAATTTTTTATCTTGAGAACATGCATGGGATAGGTTATATCTGCTTGGCTATTGGTGAAATAAAATTAATATTTTATGGCAAGGCAAGAAAAATTTAAACATAAAATTTTTATCTGCCTATATGAGCCTCCTCCCTCCCCTTTAATGTGTATTGTGTATCTGCATTAACCAGACCTCCTTAGGAGATAACATTCTGTCTTTTTTTCTAACCATATATATATATATATATATATATATACATATATATATTTTTTTTTTTTGGCAGTATTCGGGCCTCTCACTGTTGTGGCCTCTCCCGTTGTGGAACACAGGCTCCGGATGCACAGGCTCAGCGACCATGGCCCACGGGCCCAGCCGCTCTGCGGCACGTGAGATCTTCCCGGACCAGGGCATGAACCCATGTCCCCTGCATCGGCAGGCAGACTCCCAACCAATGCGCCACCAGGGAAGCCCCATATATATATTCTTTTAAGTATTTATTTGTTTATTTTTAGCTGCATTGGGTCTTAGTTGCAGCTGGCAGACTCTTCGTTGCAGCACACAGGCTTCTCTCTAGTTGTGGTGCATGGGCTCCACAGCACACAGGCTCCAGGGCATGTGAGCTCTCTAGTTGTGGCACGTGGGCTCAGTAGTTGCAGCACATGGGCTCTCTAGTTGTGGTGCACGGGCTCTAGAGCAGCGGTCCCCAACGTTTTTGGCACCAGGGACTGGTTTCATAGAAGGCAATTTTTCCACAGATTGTGGGGGGATGGATCAGGCAGTAACGGGAGCGATGGGGAGAATGGTTCAGGCGGTAATGCAAGCAATGCGGAGCAACACATGAAGCGATGAAGCTTTGCTTGCTTGCCCACTGTTCATCTCCTGCTGTGCAGCCGGCTTCCTAATAGGCCATGGACTGGTAGTAGTCCACAGCCCGGGGGGTGGGGACCCCTGCTCTAGAGCAAGCGGGCTTAGTTGCCCCACAGCATGTAGGATCTTAGCTCCCCAACCAGGGATCAAACCCACGTCCCCTACATTGGAAGGTGGGTTCTTAACCACTGGACCACCAGGGAATCCCCAACATTCCTTCTCAATCTTGTAAAGGGTCAGGATGATCTACTACTCAATAACTCCGCAGGAGATAACCTTCCTTCTTAATCTTGTAAGGGGTTATCATGGCCCACTACTTGTTTTGTACATTTAGATCTGGATTGTGTAAATGGTCAATATGTAATTTGACATATAAACCTTTGTCTCAAAAACTTATATAACTGTGCTTTGATCTCTAATGAGTAGAATAGTCCTCAGAGATGTTTGAAAGACTGTCTCCTGGGTTATAATCCTCAGGTTGGCTCAAATAAAAATTTCCCTTTCTTTCTTAGATCAACTATTGATTAATTTTTTCATTGACATATGCATGGCATGGTTGGCAGGATATCAGAGATACCCACCAGAGGACACCTGGAGTCTACCCCAAACTGTCACTTGGTACCAGCATAGGCCCATTGAGCCCCACCAGCTTCTCAGTACTCCTCAGGTGTTCTGGTGAGTTCTCCTGATATCTGGATCTCATTGCTTTTAAGTGATGATTCTAAATTTTTATTTGAGCTGTTTTTACTTAAGACTTGGAATCTTAAGGGGCACCAGTGCATTTCTTAGGCAGGAACCTAGGGGGATCTGGGCAGGAGATTCAGGGAATCATAGGAGGCTGGGTTTTTTTAATTTGGCTTAAATTGACAAAACAATTTGATATATGTTCAGAACAAAACTTTTGTTAGTGGTAAGAAAGACTGAATCATTCAGCTCTGAAGAACAAGGGGCATTTGCTCCTTCCAGCCACAAGGTGTTCTTAGGTGACTAAGAACATAGTGGAAGTATCTGAGGATCAATCCTCATGATATGCAGTGAGGTCCCCACAGAGAACCCCACTATAATCATTAAGTAAATACTGCTTTTCCAGAGATGCACGAGATAAGGACTGATCATCCAGTGCTGGAAGCACCCACAGTGGTTTCAGACTGTCAGAGGGAGAAACTGAGACACTTGAACCAACCCAAAGGCAACTCCTCGGGGAGCTAGACTCAGAAGAAGCACACATCCAATCTACCACACTGTCCTCAGAAAGTTGTTCAGATGAGATTTAATATCTGAATTAGATTACCAAATTATTAATGTAAAATTGTTTCTCAAAGGCCAAACAGTTCCTGGGAAGATAGCCACTCAGGGGAATACCAGCTGGGTTTATGTATACTTGCAAGTACTTACTTATTTGGGTATTAAAGGAAATCCCACCCTGAAATGGCCAAGATAGTGTTCTTTAGGCACTCCAAAACTGAACTTTGTGTTCACAGTTAAAGAAAGCCAGTGGAAGGTAAGTTCTTACCATGGCAACCAGTCTGCTGGATCTCTGTCTGCAGGATCTACTGGAAACAAGAGTGGTAATAGTTTTTCTCTTTTCTAAAATTAGAATAGCAGGAGAAAATATGTGTAGGGCTAGCTCCTTGGATTCTTTGAATTGGAAAGACTTCTAAACTGTTAAAATTTTAGATACCTCTCATCTTATAAAACATTGTACTTATTTTAATTGGTGTGCAAAAGCCCCAAAAGGTTTCAGAATTCCAATGTGGCTTCATTGAAGGATTTGTTGTAGAAGGCTAATGAAAGATTGATATAAAAGGTACCTAAAACAAAAGACTTCAAGACTGATGTAAGTACTGTTCCCCTCTGTCCCCCTTTATTTGAGTACTCATTCTAGTAATCCTCTGAATTGCCGTTCCACTATGAAGAGACTATTGAATGGTTACCTTTAAGAATGGGACCACCTGAGGCTCTAGGTGAGCCTCTTCAGATCAAAGGCCAAACTGGGGGCCATAGTTAAAGAATTTTTTAAACCCAGGGAGAATCCTCGAATGTTTTTGTAAATGGATTACCAAGAGGGGAAGCTACCAGTCTAACAGAACCATAACTAATGTTGAGGGTCTGATTGGATTTCTTTTTTTTCCTTTGGCTTTCTCCCTTAAGCTAAAGGAGGGAAATGAAAACAATCCAACATAGCTGAAAAAGTAAGTCAGCCCTTCGATATCATTTAAGTGGCCACTCAATCCTTTGAGGAATTAAAAACAGATGTCCTTGGGGCTTCCCTGGTGACGCAGTGGTTGAGAGTCCACCTGCCGATACAGGGGACACGGGTTCGTGCCCCGGTCTGGAAAGATCCCACATGCCGCGGAGCAGCTAGGCCCGTGAGCCATGGCCGCTGAGCCTGTGCGTCCGGAGCCTGTGCTCCGCAACGGGAGAGACCACAACAGTGAGAGGCCCGTGTACCGCAATAAAACAAAACAAACAAAACAAACAAACAACAACAAAAAAAAACAGCTGTCCTTGTTTTATAAGTCTAGTCTTTACAGGACCATATGTGTGTCTCCAGAAACAATCCAAAGCCCACCAATCCTTTTACTACTCCACAAACCTCCCCTATTTGTCTTAAGTGGCTTGTAAGTATTGAAAAAATAAATTCTGGCTTTAAGGGAACAAAATTTCCTCCTAAGGGGAACTTGCATTTCTCCTCTTATGCCTTTGAGATATAAAGTCATATATCTGGTCTTCTCTAGGAACTCTTATGTAGGCCATCTTTTTAAAATGCAAATTTCAGGAAGGTAACTCTTAGGGAAAGAAAAAAACAAAAGAGAGATAGATAGTTAATTTGGAACTTGACTTGTCAAGAACAAATTCACATCTTAAGTGTCTTCTCAATAAATAATAGTTAAAAGGATTTAGCCATCTAAACAAATGACCTTGATTTGTTCCATCTGCCAGAAACCCAATTTGAATCCAATCTCTTTTGTAACTGATGGGTTTTATATTATTGTACCTGATTCATGGCTGAAATTTTGTTATAGGAACTATGGGGTCTCTGTGTCTGTGTGTTTGTATGTATCCACATAGGTGGTTTTAGATATATGGTATTGCTAAAATTAATTTATAAAATAACTCTATTTACTTGGCTGAAAGGAAATTAAGTGCTTATATAAAAACTCAAATATAAAAGAAACTAATCCAAATGAATTTCAGTATCACATGATCTAAGATTAACTTTAATGAATGAAATCAAGTTTAAGTGTGTTGTTTTAATTAATATAGACGTGTCTTTAGAGTCATCAACATTAAGTGTAATATCAATACTTTTATGGTACCTAGGTTTACTATAAGTCAAATAAGTTCTTATCATTCCTGTTGAAAAATTTGTCAGCAAGAACATTAACTTGATATGATGAAACTTTAAAATACATTAAATATAAATGAGGTGAGAGATTTTTAGGTGAACTCTAGGAATAATGATGTTTTAGGACTGTCTACTTAAAATAGTTTCTCCAGATTTTTTGGTAACTTGAAACTGCTAAATTAAGTAAAATGATGGGACTCTCTATTTAAAATGGAACTGTCTACTTAAAATAGTTTCTGTCTACTTAAAATAGTTTCTATTTTAAGGACTGTCTACTTAAAATAGCTTCTGCAGATTTCTTGGTAACTTGAAACTGCTAAATTAAGTTAAATGATGGGAATTCATTGAATATCCAGATCATTCCAAATAATGTACTGGAACTTTAACTGCTAAACAAGTCTAAGTTTACATACTTTTGTCTTCTTATTAGAGAAAAACTAAAGATATTTGGGTTCTTTAGATATATATTGTGCCTCACTGAGGAAAGAAATTAGAATATGTTTCTAAGTTTGCCAGTCAGGAAGTGCTGGTATGACAAACAAACAGTTCATAATTACTTGCCTGTTAGTTTGAGACAATAAGGTTTTAAAGTTAAGAATTAAAATATGTAATTAAAACTACTAAAAATTAACAAGGAAAACATCTTTGTATGCAAGGAAAAAAAAGGTATAAGGATTGGAAATGAGTTTTCTTAAGGGAAAAGAAAGTAATTTTGTCCTAAAGCTGGTTATTTCTAAATGGGAAAAGAAATAAGGGACAAATTAATATTGATATAGAAAGTTGTTGAAGGTTTGTGAGAAAGAAAATGAAAGAATTCTATGTCGGGATTTGCTAAGATTGGAATAAATTTAATTGAGTAAGTTAATTTTAATACTAAAGGTTAAATGGTGTAAAATCTGAACTTGGTGTACTCCCTGTTAAGAGGACAAAGTTTTCTTAGGATACTAATCTGCTTTTGATAACAGATTGGAAAGTTTCTTAACCTTTTAAGTAATCTGTTAAAACTTTCTGTATTTTAGAGAGAAAAGATTATGTTTCAGTGGGCATTAAGTTCTAGTGTGGTTTAAAAAGAAGCTCTAGTGTTGTTGTCTTTGAAGTTATTTGTATTTATTGCATAAGACTCACTTCTCAAATGGCTCCTTATTGCTATGTTACATTATTGTAAAGTTTGTTTCTGAAGCTTATCACAGTAATCTATATTTGGATGAGGATCAGATGCCCCATGACCAGGAGATTATGCATACTGAAAAAAACATCAGATAAAGGATTCTTTACAGCCCTGATGGAAGGGATCATATCAGGCCTCTTATTCTCCTGAATGAACTGCAACTCCTGTTTCTGACACCTGACTAACTTAAGACCAGCACTGTCAGACCAGAACAAGAAGATGACATCTGAAGTAGACAGCTGACTCAAGATGCTAAGCCAGGCCTGTATTACTTTATTAAACTTTTGTTTATGAACCAAATGTATTTCTTCCTTGGGCTCAATGTCACCTACACGTAGGTGGAAACAGCTCCTGCCAATCTGCCTTTAATGTGAGCATTCTGTATTCAGTCAGTTTTCCAACAGTATGACAATTTGGTTACAGTATTTGTTCCATCACTTGGAATAGAAGATGTCATTAATCACATAGAGGCTTTAACAAAATTTACTCAGCAAGCTTTAAATAATAGTAATAAAGCCATTAGCTTGCTAAATTCAGAAGTCTCCATGAAAATCAGAATCACATGGTCTTCAATATTCTAACTGCTTCCCAAGGAGGAGCTTGTGCTATAATACATACTGAATGTTGTGCTTTTATACCTGATGAGTCTTTTATTGTAACTCATCTTATGACATATATGAAAAATCATATTGCCACTCTGAATGACCCTCTTCCCAGTTTAGGGGAAATACTAAGAAAATGGTTTGGTTTAGGAGGGTCTTGGCTTAAACCTTTACTAAATGACATTGTTACTTATACTGTCAATTTGATTACAGTTTGTGTAACTCATAAAGCGATAATTTTTTGCCTTTCACACTATGCATCACCTACTCCTACTAAGAATGGTATATAAACAACTTGAAACTATTGATCACATCTATAGTCCTCTATAAATTAATGAACATGCACAATGCACATGCAAGATAAAATTGGTGTAAATCCTATTGGACAACTTGGAATTGACATTAGTTCTTATTAGTACAACCCCTAAAAGGAAAAAAAGAACCAGGCTATTAAGACCTGACATCAAGGGACATGATGGACCCAGGGAAGGTAAGCAACCACCCTATCATTGAGGGATCAAATATTTGGTCACCCAATGCTTTCTCTCAAAAGATTAATGATCAAAAGGGGGAAATTGATGAAATAAAATTCATTTTATGACAGGACAAAAATTTAATCATAAATTTTTTTCCACCTATTTGGGCCTCCTCATTCCCCTTAGTGTGTATTGTGCATCTGCATTAACCAGACCTCCTTAGGAGACAACCATCCTTCTTAATCCTGTAAAGGGTCATAATGACAAATTACTTGCTTTGTGCATGCAGTCTGGATTGTGTAAACAGTCAATACATCATTTGATGTGTAACCCTTTGTCTCAAAAATTTATATAACTGTGCTTTGACCTCTAATGTGTGGAACAGTCCTCAGAGCTTTCTGAAAGACTGTCTCCCAGGTTATAATTCTCAGGTTGGCTCAAATAAAATTTCTAATTTCTTTCTTAGCTCAATCATTGATTAACTTTTTGTCAACGTTATACAAAAGGGTGAGATTTCTTTCTGTCTTTGCAATCTCTTTAACAGATCACCTGTAATTACAGTTTATGCTTATTCGATAATAAAGCTGTTCCCTTTCTCTTCTATCTTTGTGGAGAGGTTTTCTGGGGTAGCAGGAGATTTCGTTTTTAATCATGCCCTGCCCCCCAGCAACAAACCACTCAGTGAGCAAAGCCAACAATGCCCAGTGCTAAAGCCATATAGTCACACCAGGCTTGGGCCTGGACTGTGGGGTACTAAAGAACCATGACTTCCAGAAACGACCAGAGGGTTGTTTAGTATTGTCTTGAAGAAGGATTAGAGTGACTAAGAAGTCCTGGCTTCTATCTCACTACTGGGGAACAGCAGATGTCCTGCTTATTTTAGGTGAGAAGTACTGAACATGTGACCTGTAACATCCTTAAAGGTATATGTCTGAGCCTGAGAAAAAGAAGCAACAGTTGATAATGTTCCTCCTTCTAGTTTCTGATCCAGTGTTCACTTCCCAGGCTGCACTACACAGGGATTGCTCAAGGGTAGGGCTCCAAGGATTTGGTCCAGGTTGCAGTTGAAGGGATCCAAAGAGAGCTGCACTGAGAAGCAGAAGTTTGTTCTTGTCCTGACTCTGCTGCACACTGGCTTTCTGCTACTGTGCAAATAAATTTTTATCAGCATTATTTTCCTCATCCATGAAACTGGGGTGTTAGTATAAATTATCTCTAAAATCACTTGTAGTCTAAAAATCTGTGATTTTACAAACAAATGAGATTTGGTAGAATTATTATAGACCATCTGGTATGGTACTCTGAAAGTCATTGTTAAGTGCTGTTAACATAAAGTAATTGATAAGATATGACTTTCTTTACAATAGTAGCTCTTATGTATTCTAGTATTTACGTACTTCATCTAATTTGCACATTTTAGATGATTATTAAGCTTCAGATTTTTAAAGTGCTTTGCAATCATTTAGGGTGACTTGAGTGACTTCTGGAAGTAAAGCTAACCCATGCTTCCATTACATAGACTTATTTGTTCTCATTCTGTAAAGTCAAGTCATATACTTTGCAATTTGGGGTCTTGCATTCTTTTTCTTTTTTTTTTTGCGGTGCATGGGCCTCTCGCTGTTGTGGCCTCTCCCATTGCGGAGTACAGGCTCCGGACATGCAGGCTCAGCGGCCATGGCTCACGGGCCCAGCCATTCCGTGGCACGTGGGATCCTCCCGGACCGGGGCACTAACCCATGTCCCCTGCATCGGCAGGCGGACTCTCAACCACTGCACCACCAGGGAAGCCCTCTTGCATTCTTTTAACATCCAATTTTTTAACAAATAAATTCCGGTCAAACAGCCAATTTGATCATTGTAATCCAGTAGATTAATTCATTAAGTCTACTAATAATGCATAGATTAACATATATACTATTATACTGCCATGTAAAGACAAAGCAATTTAGTCACATAGAAATTAAATTGTTTATTCTCAAAAAATATAAAATCATTATAGTAGAATAATTCTAGTAAAATAGAATTAGGGTTAGACTACAAAAATAGAACTCATTGTTCTTTATTATCAGATAATCCTCAGAATCATAAAGATACACCTTGCGTCAACATTGTTTCTCCACATGCTTCTTATTCCCCCACACCCCACCTATCTTCACAGTTCCAATATAAGTAAAGGTTGGAAAGAGTGATATTCAATGAGATATTCAAAAGACATCAATGAGCAGTTAAGTTCAACAAACACTTATGTGCCTGTTTGTGCCCATCACTATGGTAAATATTAGAGATATAAAAATGATTCATACAGTAGGGACTCAAAAATTACTTAGACACAGCCCCTACCCTTAAGGAAATAGAAAGGAAGGAAAGAAAAGGAAACTAATATTTGTTTAACATCTACCATGCATAGTACAGCATCTCATTTAATGCTAACAATAATACTTCAACGTAGCTATTATTTAATCCCACTTATATGTCAGAGGAGACTGAGCTACCTTAGTTAGTGTGTGATCTTGAGACAATTAAATCCTAGCTCTATTAAACCTATGTTTTAGCTTAACATTTGTTATAAAATAATGGCAGGGTTAATGGAATTTGGGGGGAAGACAAGATAGTCTTTTAAACGTTTTTATGATAATGTGAAGGAAACAAACAAAGAAATTGAAGGTATGTAGTATAAAGAGGTAACTCATAAAGCAAAACCTTAGTGGAAATGAGAGGAGATGGGTTTAAGTTAAGTACAAATGGAGGATTTGATCCCAAACTGAAAGGTCAAATCACACCCTGAAATAAAAGATAAGAAGGCAAGAATGAGGGACTTCCCTGGTGGTCTAATGGTTAAGACTCTGCCCTTCTAATGCAGGGGCCATGGGTTCGATCCTTGGTTGGGGAACTAATATCCCACACACTGTGAAGCATGGCCAAAAAATAAAAGAAGGCAAGAATGAGTTGTAGGTATAGCTTTTAAAAGGAAAGAAGTTTGTCTTATGATGGGGATAGAGGCAGAGTAGGAACAGAAATTGCAGGGAAGTTCTTGCATCAATTTCCTCAGTAAGATATGATACCATATTCTTAGAAGGGGGCTAGGAGATGACCAGATCTGAGGAGATTTGCGAAGCTGTGGAATAGCTCTTTACGTTTATAGAGAATAAAAAAAAAAAAAAAACAGGAAATGGGACTGATGAATAGTGCTCTGTAGTTCAACTAATATTAGAGTTTATGAATTTGCATTCATTTCATATTTTCAAAGATAGGCAGATTTTATCCAGAAGCTTCAGTCTAGAATGTTGCTGTATGATTGACTCATGACAATCATACAGCAACATGAGGGGTTGTTAGGGCTCATAGAAAAGTGAACTATAGAGCTGAAAGTGAGAGTTGAAAGCTCAGAGAGTAAAAGTTATTCTGAGAGCTATTCTCAGTACTGAGAGATGAGCTAAGAGTAAAAGTAATTCAAGCTCAGATCCTGGTGTCTATCCTGCATATGATGGAGGATAGAAGGATACAGTTAACCGGGGTAAAGTGGAGGGCTCAAGTGGCTGGATACCAGGAAGAAGCTAAACAGCAGGTGTAATGGGAGTGAACATATAAGAAAGTGAGAAGGCCAAGCAGCTCCAGTCAGAAAGTTGGATATTAAAGGTGAAGAAGATTCTGGTGATATAAAGAGCTAAAACGGACCATCAATAGGGTAGTATGTGTGAAGCAGAAATGAAAGCCACAGGAGCTGAAAGTCAAAGAAATGTGAGCCTAGTTGGTAGAATATGTTGTCCAGCTGTGTCTTACAATTACTTGAGAATGATGGGAGGAGTTGGGATGGAGAAGAAAACTCTCACATAGATGGCAATGTCCTCAATGAATATGGGCAAATGACATGGACATACGTGCAGTTAGTAACAATAAAAGGGGTATAGAGAGTGGGTAGTCATATGAAATAATCCTGACCTAGAAGAGATTTTGCAAGGCAGGGAAGATGAATATCTTAAAATGGAAGTGAAAGTTTTGGGGAAATAGTAATTCTATTGACCAATAAATATGGTGCATGTCAGTGGGAGAGGTATTGGAATGACCATCCTAGAACTCATGGAAGGAAGCTGTGACCTAGGGAGAGAGCCATGTTTCATTTAAGGCAAGATGTAGAGGGAATTTTCCATGAAGACTTTAAAGATCTAAGAGGGTTTGTTTATAACAGAACAGAGGTAAGAGGAGATGCCAGCAAACTACATGAAGCAAGGAGCATGGAACAATGAGCAGACCAATTTCCTACCAATCTTAAATTCTACCCGCATTGTGTCCCATCTTTTTAATATTTCTCAACTCTGATTAACAGACATGTATTGTTGCCAAGCAACAGTTAAGTTTTCCTTAATCACTCTGAGACTACTCAATCTATCCTCCTGGTAGTCAGACATAAACAGGACAAAGTTATAGCAAAAGCCAGCTGGGGAAGGACTTGCCCTGAAAAGGGAAAAAGTGACTTTATAGTGATGGAGCTGCAGGACCTCACCAACATGTACCAGCAGGAACAAGAAGAGTGCTTATGAGACTGTATTCTGAAAATGCTAAACAAGGAAGCAGATGGAAAATAAATTTGGACAAGGGAGAGTTTATTGATTTGGCACCACTCTCCAGGGAGAGAGGATTTAATACTATCAAGGACCCTAGGAAATATGACTATCATTCTTCCATGATGGCTCTTAGAAGCTTGAAGAAAGTGGTGGCCCACACTAAGAGAAGTAGAAATGGCAGAATTGTCATGGCAGATGGAAGATGTAAGGAGCAAAATGCTCAGAAAAGTAGGCATGCTAGTATTCCAATACAGATGCACTTTATCAAAGTGACTAGAATTCTCTGGTGAGAGGGGCACCAGCATCACTGAGAAGCTCAGTGGTGGCTCTTCTCGTAGGTCATGGGTAATGATAAAAGATGTTGTTACAGAACTGGGTTCACATATAAGCAACAAGGGTAACAGAATCCTGAAACAATAGAAGCCAGGTGGCAGCACTTAACCATAAGAAAGGTACCACTACACGTATCCAAATGAGTGGCAAAATAGGAGTGACAATCAGAGATCCTGACCTCTGAAGATGATTAATAGAATACGGCATCCCTAGGGGGAAAGATAGAGGTTAGCTAACAAGGGCATGCTCAATCTATACAATGACAAGAAATCAAGGATGGGTGACATAAGGCTGAGAGCAGCAGTCTCAATAAAAAGTCAGTCTCTTACCCAGTTTTCTAACTTGAGCCAGTTTACCAATCCAGAACCCATTTACTGAAGGAGAGGCAGGATTGCCAGGAGGAAGCACCCTGTAACACTTTGGTGAGAATATATGGTAGTGATTTCCCCGTCCATGCCCACCCCACCCTCAGTCCTTCCCCAAAAGGACCTATGGCCATTCCCTTGGGAAACCATACACTGAGGAATAGGGAATGCTCAAACATTTTGAGGATTGTTGGACACAATCATTATTGATACCCAGGAACACAAAGAATTATTATGACCTGCAGTTAGAGGTAGATAGGAGCCAGATAATAAATGGAATCTTTGCCCAGGTGTGGAAGAAGTACGTCCACTGAGCACAGGGACCTATCTGGTGGTCATTTCCACAGTTGCCAAATATATAATTGAAAAGGACATATTTGCTAGTTAGTAAAGCACCCACATTAGTACAGTTCTTTGGCCTACAGAATAAGAGCTATCAAAGTGGGAAAGGCCAATGGGGAGCCTCTGAAATTGCACAGGCAAGATAGTAAATAAAAAACAATATAGAAATTTCCAGTTGTGATGTACAACATGACTATAGCTAACAATACTGTTTTGTATATTTGAAAGTTTGTATGTGTGTGAAGTATGGGGTCAGTCTTCATTTCTTTTGTAGTGTTAACTAATATCCCTAGGACCATTTACTGAAAAAAGAACTTTCCTCCATTGCTCTGTAATATCACTTTTGAAAAATCAAATTACATATGCAGATCAACATGATTGACCTAACATGGGTTAGGTCTATTTTGACACATTTGCCTATTTTTTATCCTCGTGTCAACAGAACACTGACAATATAACTTTATAAATATATCCTGTTACTTGGTAATTGTAAGCACTCCAGCTTTATTCTTCTTCAAAATTTCCTTGGCTATTCTCAGCCTTTGTATTTCCATATAGATTTTAGAAACTGCTTATCAATTTCCACTCAAAAAATTGGGACATTTTTATATTCATTTTTCATTGAATAGAAAGATCAATTTTGTGAGAAATGGCATCTTAACAATCCACGAACATGGTATATTATCCTGAATTTATTTAGAACTTATTTTCATTTCTGTCAGTAGTTTTTTGCAGTCAATAATGTTTTGTATCACATCTTTTGATAGATTTCTTATAAGGTATTTGATGACTGTTGGTGCTACTATAATTAGCTATTTAAATGTCACATTCTATTTTCTGGAATAAAGGTATACAACTGAATTTTTTAAACATTGTGTTCAGTGACCTTATTAAATATACTTTTCAATTCTTTTAGATTTTCAATGTACATGATCATGTTATTTGTGAATAATGACTGTTATTTCTTCCTTTCCAATCCATATGCTTTTTCTTTTTCCCTTTTGCATTGCTTAGAACATCATGTTTAAAATAAGTGGTAAGAGCAAATATGTCCTTATTTCATTCCTGATGTCAGGGGGAAACATGAAATAATTTACCTTAAGTATAATGTAAGCAGCAGTTATTTGGTAGATGCCTTTTATCTGATCAAGAATGTTCCCTTCAGGGCTTCCCTGGTAGCGCAGTGGTTGAGAGTCCGCCTGCCGATGCAGGGGACACGGATTTGTGCCCCGGTCTGGGAAGATCCCACATGCCACGGAGCGGCTGGGCCCGTGAGCCATGGCCGCTGAGCCTGCGCGTCTGGAGCCTATGCTCCGCAACGGGAGAGGCCACAACAGTGAGAGGCCCGCGTAACGCAAAAAAAAAAAAAAAAAAAAAAAAAAAAAAAGAATGTTCCCTTCATTCCAATTTTGCTGAGAATAAATGGATGAATGTGGAATTTTATCAAATGATTTTACTGCAGATACCAAGATGATCATTATTTTGCTCCCTTTTTCCTGTTATTCTGGTGAATTACATTAATTTTTTCCCCCCAGTTAACACCCACCCTTCTATTTCTGGAATAAGCCCCACTTAGTCATGATTATCCTTTTTATATACCACCTGATTCAATTCACTAATTTTGTGTATAGGATTTTTGCATCTATGTTCATAACAGAACCTTTCATAAACCAGCCTTTTAAAGTGATATCTTTTTTCCTTCTCATTTCAGAATGCTTTTGAAAACCAAAAATTATGTGATCAGAAGTGTACTCTAGGGTGTTTACCTTGTAGTGTGTAGACTGTAGAATGGATTAGTGCAGGAGGTGGGTGGTGAAGGATTAGGAAGCTCCTATAGCATTAAGAGAAGAGCTTGCACCAGGTTGGTACAAGTAGAAATGGAAAGGACAGATAGACTCCCCAGTACTTAGCTACTGATTAGATGAAAGTGCAACATTACGAAACAGAGTAATTAGGAGAACTTTATCTGAGCTTGGAGAAGAATAAAAATAATTGGAGTGAAATACTTATCTTCACCATAATTATCACAATCATTAGGATCCATACGAAGGAATGACCGCAAGTTAAGCAATTGCAAATGCATGGAAATACATAACTGGTCACTACGTTAACATCTTTAATTAGAAAGTTTCCTTACGTTGCTTTGAAGCTGATTTTTAAAATCATTTCCATTCACAATCAGAAAAAAAATCGATAATCTTGTATTCATTGAACACCTTAAAATGGGATCCTTTTAAGGCAGCACATTTCAACACACATTGCGCTATTCCTCTCCTAACCACAGGGTGGCGACTAGGCGCCAACGCCGCACTTCTGTCTATCCCTCCGCTTCTTAGGCAGGTGTGGCTTCCAGGAGCGCGCACGTCCCGGCGTCCGCGCCAATCGCAGGCGCTGCGGCCGCGCACGTCGGTCAGCCGCGGTTACGCTGCCGCACCTCGGCCAGACCCTAGTGTTCCAGGCCATGTGGAAGTTGCTCCCAGCTGCGGGCCCTGCCCGAGGTAAGGGCGGTAGGCAGATGTCCGGGGACCGATTTCCCGGGAGCAGATGCGGTGGGCACAGGGTTTGCGGATCGTTACTTCCGGTCCGTTCTCGCCCTGGGAGGCTGCGAAAGCTGGTGCGAAAGCCGCGCGTTTGTTGTGTGGGGACCGCGTGGTCTTTCTCGGCGGGTGCGCGGTGCTTGCGAACCAGGCTTTGGTCTGACGGGGGGAGGAGGCATGCGACACTGGGCCGTTCAGTGACCGCCGGGTCCTTTCCGGTCTACCGCCAGGATCTCCGTGGTTGGGACCAACTCCTCTGGCAGGACTAGCTGTGACGCGGGCTTAAATGGTCTTCCGGATTGAGTCTTGGCCGGGTATATGTTATGACACCTAGCGTTTTAAGCTTTTGAGGAACCACCCAGAATAAGTTAAAAGTCTGGAAGACTCTATGACTCTTGTCTCGAGCGCATTGTTTATTATTGTGAGGAGCCACGGAGATGACTTGTGTAAATGGCAACTACAGGAAAGCATAATTTTGGTTTTGTTTCGGAGCCTTTTTCCGTTTTGTCATCACAACAACTGAAAAAAAATTTTTTCTGCATTTCTAGTAACGGAAAATGGTAATTACATGTAAATTGGTTGCCTAATATATGTAAGCACTTATTAGTTGATAGATAAGCAGTTGTAGCCTATGATTGGGCTTGCCCTCCGGAAGTTTACATTTTGATTGAAGAAAAGATCTACGTAGAGGCTAAATGGACTGATAGTGTAAGGAAGTATGGAGAGGGCCAAACTAATGGTAAGGCAAATAAGTACTGTAATAATTCTGTAGATACTAAAAAAATATAGAGCCTCAAAGCTGAAGTTTCACTGTGGACTTGGAGCATTGCGAGGTGAAACACAGCAGGAACAGTTTCCAGAAACAGTTGTAGCCTGTGGCTGGCTCTTTGAGTTCCTTTAAGGAGGTAGCAGAAGAAAAATGCCCCTAGCGCCAGTGGGTGGCATTCTTAACTTTTGGGGGATCTTGAACTCTTTTCGGAATCTGATGGAAGCTATGGGGTGCCATCCTTCTAGGAAAAATGTAGGGAAACCAACACAAAAGTTTTTCGTTGAAAGAGTCCACTCTAGGTTAAGAATCTGTTTAGTAAAATATAATCCAGGTCTCGTCAAGGTTTACCTGGACTCCTTTCTACTTGTCTAGTCTCTACCACTCCAGTGGTACCAGACTAAACTCTACAAGTCTTCAACGTACATGCTGTTCCTTCAACAATTTGTGATTTCCATTTTTTTTAAACTAATAACCTTTTCACGTTGTTCTAAAAGCTACCTTTAACATAAAAAAAAAAATCCCCAAATTATGCACTTGAATCTCGTCTGGACTTTTCTTGCATTGATCTATATTTTTTACTCTTGATCCAATACCATACTTTTTAACTGCTTTCGCTTTGTGGCATATTTTACCACCTGGTAAAGGAAGTTCCCATAATATTCACATTTTTCTGGACAGTTTTTCACATTATATTTTCCTCTTGGAATTTTGAATTCGTTTATCAAGCTCCAAACATAGTGTTATGATTTTATTTGGTAATGCATTAAATTATAAGTTAATTTGGGCAAGCATTGACAAAATTGTTTTCCTGTTAGAAAAATGGTAGAGCTTTCTATCTATTTAGATTTGCCTCCTTCAGTGAGGCTTTACTGGAAAACACAATTTTGATTTACGTAAAGTTGATTATTAGCATTTAAATAGCAAAATAAAAATGTTTAAATATTTGCCATAGGTATATCTTAAATACATGTTTATGTATGTGTGTACCTGTTAATTTACTTTTTTAAAAAATTCTCTTAGAACCATACAGACTTCTGGCTGGTGTTGAGTACATTGTTGGAAGGAAAAACTGTGACATTCTAATTGAAGATGATCAATCAATCAGCCGAAATCATGCTGTATTAACTGCTAACTTTTCTGTAACTAACCTGGTAAGTTACTAATATTATTTCACTAGCTGACAGTAAGAGGATTGAAATCACAAAAGTTTACCTTGGTGTATATGTAAGAGAGTTTGGGAGACTTTTTATAAAGCTGTTAGTTTTCTTTAAATGTTAACAAAATTAAGGATGTTTGGGCAGTGGTACTGGTGGTATTTGTTTATTTAAGATTTGAAGTTTCTGTTTCAGTATTTTACTATTTGTTTTAGTGATTTAGAAACTCAGGGGAAGTAGAACATATTTATATTTATTTACTTGAACATTTATTGAGTGCTTACTGTGTGGCAGTCACTCTGCCAAAGCCTGGGAATAGAGCAGTGAATAGACCATCATGACTCCTGCTTTAATGAGTTAATGCAGCCATATGAGCACTGGTGTTTCCTGTATCTCTTAGGTTTTCACAAGGGAAATTGATTTGCTTTACTAGGGAAAACAGCTGTTGTATATGTCCCACAGCTCCTTTGAATGGCTTTGAGTTTGTTTTGGTGTGTTGGTTGTTTTAATAATAAAGGTAGATTGTAAAAGTAATATAAATATAGACAAATAGCTGTGCTCATGGTAATGCTGGTGGTAATTAAGGAAGAAAAGCCATTATTTTGAGCAAAGACTGCATGTTGGCAAATGCTGGATACGTTCAGTAATATTTAGGTTTTGTGTCTGTATTCTTTTAGGTATAGAAAAACATTGTTGAAAATCCTAAAGAAAAAAAAATTGTTACTACAAGTCAGACACTCTAGCCTTTTTGCATTGGACTGATTTTTACTATGTGATTTTGATAATTAAAAAAAAAAAACCTTAGGAATGAAGCTGTCATGTTATACATGAAACAGACTGTACAAAAGCAAACAGTTCTCAAATTATGAGGGGTCAGGAAAATCTCCACTGACTTACAAAAATAAAGAAAATGTATGTTCTAAGAGGAGTGATTCTGGAATTGACATTTTTCTCTTAATTGCTAGTTGAGTGATCATTCTTTGCATGCAACCAAAACAATAACTGTATTGCCTGCTGTGTTGGGAGGTTAGCCACCTATCACCTATTCCAGAAGTTATCAACCTTTTGTTTTGAAACCTTTCCCCTTAGGAATAGTATTTACTGAGTGGTAAGAGACTTTAAATAATTTATTGATTTTTTTTTTCAGAGTCAAACAGATGAAATCCCTATATTGACAATAAAAGATAATTCTAAGTATGGTACCTTTGTTAATGAGGAAAAAATGCAGAATGGCCTTTCCCGAATTTTGAAGACAGGGGATAGAGTTACCTTTGGAGTGTTTGAAAGTAAATTCAGGTAAGAATTTTTAAATTGATATTAAAATGGACAGCTTTATTTTGCACCAATCAGATTCTAAAGGAAAAGGATATTTATGGATAATGAATTGGAACCAGTCTATTTCGTTCCTACTTAGGACAGTAGTGAACTTTGCACCACACGTGGTTAGTGCATTTTATTAATCAGAGATAGTGAAAAGAGTGAATGAGAGTTTGAGTGGGCCCTAAGAACCTTGATGGGAGCTACTTTGGGTTGATTCTGCATAGGTCAAAGTATAATGTTAAACTTTCATCGTTGTTTTTTTCTTAATTGTGACTTAAGACTTAGGAAGTGATAATTTCATAAGTTAGAAAGTTTAGTAATACATAAAAATCAAAATAACAGCATATGATGTGAGCTTAAAGTTTAAAGTACCATAAGTTGCCATCTCTATAACTATAACTTTATGTAACTTATTCTCATTTACAGAGTAGAGTATGAACCTTTGGTTGCGTGCTCTTCTTGTTTAGATGTCTCTGGGAAAACTGCTCTAAGTGAAGCTGTATTGCAACTTGGAGGACTTACTGTAAACAATTGGACAGAGGAATGTACTCACCTTGTCATGGTATCAGTTAAAGTTACCATTAAAGTAAGTTGAATGCCTTGTTATTATGTTAAAGTAAGTTCTCTGAATTTAAGTTTATTCCTTTACCCACTATACACGGATGTTTTAAAAGTCACTTGCTTTAAAACTATCAGAACTGTTAGTTGTAGATGTATATATGCCAATCAACCCCATATCTACCGTATAGGCTAGAATGGTTTTTCAGAAACACTGTTTATTATCTGGGGCAAGCAAAAACACATGAAATTATATTTCAGATATTGATTTAGCATTTAAATGATTTATATTATCCTTTCACCAAGAAGTTATGACAGCACATGGTTTGTGTTTTCAGTCTAAAAGCAAAGCAATTAGAGATCAACTGCCAATCTTCAAAGTTAGCAGCTCATGTCTTTCCTTCCTCCAATCTCTGATACCATCTCATGGTTTCATGCTCTTTTCTTTAGTTCTTATTTGGCTTTAGACCCTAATCACAAAGACTTTAGGTTCTTACAATATTACCTTAATGTATTGTCACAATCTAGAGATATGTAGATATATGTTATTTGTCAAAGCAGTGATATATTTTGGGATGTTTTCAGACTTTGCATCTTCTTCAGATTTGGTTAATCCAAAACTAATTGAAGAATGATTTTGGGAGGTGATTCGTCTCCTTCAGCAGGTTGACTATAGATATGTGAGATTGTTTTAGGTTAACATCTATAATGAAAAGCAACAGATATTTAGATTCCTTTATTCGATGATAAAAAAATCCTTTAATATATAATTAATTAAATTAGAGTATGTGTCTTATACCTAAATAGGTGTCATAGAGAAAGGCTTGCTGTTCAAATTGAACCTCATGTTAAACTTGGATCAAAGATTTTTTCATCTTTGTAAGTTTATGAAATTGATTTATAAATTCAACAGAGTGATTAGCCTCCTGAATAGTAATTTATGTTAATAAACCCAGATAATAGATTCATAATTCAAAATGTCCATTTATTAGTTTATAGTAGGGATGTATCTTTATAGTGACCAGAATATTTACATTTAGACTCCAACATGGTCCCCTTGAAGATACCAAGGTACCTGAGAAATGGAATAGGTAATCATGCCATTGCTTGGTGGGTCTGAAATAAGAGCAAAGGCAGTTAGATGGTCTTGAAAGATATTTTACTGAGTCTGTGACAGACCTAGAAACTAGCATCCATTTACTATAGTACACAGTATTCCAGTGACTAGGATGCTAATGGCCACCCAGTCCCTGGATATTAGAGAGTACTGTATATATACCAACAAAGGCTTGCAGAGCGATACTCCTTTTTCAATATTTTTGATCGTGTGCAAAAAAAAATTTGTCATTATATTATTTTTTTAGTAAATTTTCCAAAAATACAGGTTAGTTTATGTTTTTAAAATTGTTGAATGTTAGAACCAAAAGGTAACCTAAAGAGCATTCAGTTCAGTTTTTATTTTCTGAAGAGGAAACTGAGGCATGGAGCAATTGAATCATTTGCCCAGGATCACATGTATTGGAGTTTACTCAGTCCAATCACATTACTGCTTCATGCAAGAAGTCAATTATTTCATTCATATTTGAGGTTCATAACTTTCAGATTTCATTCTTGAGAGATACCCTAAATTGCTTGCTCACATTTAGGTAATTTCCCATGTTTATTAGAAGCATTCTTACCAAGTCTTTAGTTGTATTATTTCCTAGAATTATGCTGAATCTTATTTTCATTGCCAGTGATGGTATTTTTTAATCTGTCTCAAATTTTGTGGATGCATCTTATTTGAGGTTTATAGTTTAATTCACTTGCTAGTTGAAGTTTCTTCCCCCACTCCATCTGTATATACTTATTTTCAGCTTTTGTCCAACACTAAAGAGTTATTCCTTTATTTACTTTCTTAAAAAGACTTTATTCCATAATTAAAATCAGTTTGAAAGGCAATTAAGGTGAAAGAACTCATGTTTATCTCTTGTTACTGTCTTCTCTAGGGCAGATATTACATTTCCTTAATTCTAAGATGTACATTTTAATGTTTTTAAAATGGTATACTTGTATTTTATGTTATGTTGTTCTGCCCTCCCCAAGCAGTTTTGAAATTAATATTGTAATTGGTAGCTTCTTTTTTTTCACCTTTAATAATGATTGTTTATTGTTTATTGATACTTGCCTGTATGTTACATTTATTTGTTATTTCAACAGTCTTATTGCTATTTTAGCATATAGGCCTTTGCTTTGCAGGATTCTGACTTACATGAGTTATAGTTACCAGTTTGTTTATTTTTAATTTTTATTTTATATTGGAGTATAGTTGATTAACAACCTTGTGAGTTTCAGGTGTAGAGCAGATGATTCAGTTATACATCCACATGTATCTATTCTTTTTCAAATTCTTTTCCCATTTAGGTTATTACAGAATATCAAGCAGAGTCCCCTGTGCTATACAGTAGTTCCTCATTGGTTATCTATTTTAAATATAGCATTGTGTATATGTCAATCCCAAACTCCCAATCTGTCCCCCCCTGTATTGTAATTGGTAGCTTCTAATAATCAAGTGATTATACAGGGATTTTTATACTAAAACTAGGCAGTGACCAATACTGACTTCTGTTTTATAGATTGTGTCTCCTTTATAAATTTAGAGAGACAGGAGGAAAAACAGAATAGAACAGCCTCTTTGTAGTCTATAACTTACATCTTTAAAAAAGCTAGGGTATGAGTATATGTATTCACATGTTTTCTTCTTTTTAGACAATATGTGCACTCATTTGTGGGCGTCCGATTGTAAAACCAGAATATTTTACTGAATTTCTTAAAACAGTTCAGTCCAAGAAACAGCCTCCAGAAATTGAAAGGTATATTGCATATTTTAAATATAATAAAATATGACATACAAAATATGATAGCACTGGTTTTATTTAGGTTAATTCCCTCTTTATTGACTGTTTCAGGATGTAATGTTACAGTTCAGTATTATTAATGAAGTTTTCTTATTAGTATGTGAAGAAAGTTTCCCAGTTCTTTGTTGATTGTTCCTTATCTCTGTGAAACAAATGTTACATATGTGCCAATATTTAAAGGAAAATATTGAATGACAGTAATAGCATAGAGGTGAAATCAGTAGAGCACACATGCCAATGCTGGGCATCGTGCATGCAGGACACCAGGAATTGTGTGGTGCAGCTTCCCTGTTGTGGAGCCTCAAGAGTCCTGGGCCAGAATATTAACAGCACTGTGGCCTTGGGAATTGAGCTGATTTCTTCTAAGTGTCAGTTACCTCCTTTGAAAAATGAGACTAATACCTGTCCTGCTGAGTGTCTAAGTATTTAGTATTATTAGTATTATTATAAGTATTATTTATCTTAACTACTGGTATACATAAAGTCTGAGCATATTGCCTGGCATCATAATAGGTGCTTATTAAAAGAAATGTAGCTAATTGCAATATCTGGGAAGATTCATAGTAGCTTGATTATTTATTTAATTTTTTGGATGCTCTTCTAAATTTGTGAACCTCCGGACTAAAGGATCTATCCACTGTATGTATTGTATTAGTAATGTTTGCAGTAATATAAGCTATGGTTGAGGAGGAAGATGTTTGTGATTTTGCTTTTCAGATTGTATGGTTAAAATACTGGTGACTATAAAACTGTGGGTGTTTTTAGTCAACATAAGAACATGCTTGCTTAAAATGTATGTCAGTAGCTTATAGTCTATATGACATAATAGATTTGAGGAAGTTTTAAAAATCTAAAATTCTATGCAAATTAAGTATTTTATTACCCAATTTAGGTATTACCTATTCAAGCTAAGTATTTTATTACCAATTTAAAAATATTACTAGCTATTAGAAGCTAATTTGCCCAGTGCATATATTTTTAGGAACTATTTATACCTGATAATATGTATCTGCTTTTAAAAGTAACTGAATATCAGATTTTTCTCTTTGTTTTTAATTTTCATTTGGAAGGTTTCTTGTATTTTATAATCTGGTTAACAGAAAATATGCTTTCCTCTGGAAAGAGATCTTCAGATTTTATTTTATTTATTTTTTGGCCACACCAAGTGGCTTGCAGGATCTGAGTTCCCTGACCAGGGATTGAACCTGGGCCCTTGGCAGTGAAAACGCAGAGTCCTAACCACTGGACCACCAGGGAATTCCCGAGATTTTAAAATAGATGATTCTTAACCTTTTTTGAGTCCTAGACCCCCTGTGAGAAAATGAAAGCACTGGTCTCTCCTCTAGAAACTTCACTTACTACCAACTTACATAGTATTTCAACAGAATTACATTTTTCCCTGAAGCCTATTTATGACCCTCCCTAGAAAAGTTGATAAAGCCTATAAATAATGACTCTCATTACAGATAATAAACCATTGTTAATTCTAGATTACTTAAGAGTGGAGGGGTCTGATTAAGTTTTTACTACTGGTGATATGTTTTATGGTCTTAGAATTTTTAGAATTAGTCATTGATTCTTATTTGTTCAGATTCTCAGGTGTATTTAACCTTGGTTTTTGTTTTGTTTTGTTTTGTTTTGTTTTTACTTTAGCTTAGGCATAGTTTTTTTTCTGGCTTCAATTTGTGACTGTATTAATTTAGATGGCTATAATAAGACATCCCTACTCTAAGGTTGTTCAGTAACTCCTAGTTCAGTGTTAACCAGGAAAGACTATTACATTAGTTCATGTTTGATGATGACAACTGATAATCAAGTTTTTAATACTATTTTAAAATATGTAGTTTTTTGCCTTAATAGATTGCTGTACCTATTGGGATCCATTTTGATATGTTTGTTGAAGACTAATTTGACTACATACTCAATTAAATAGAAAAATGATTAAATTTAAGATATTAAATAGTAGTAGGATGGGTTATAAAAGGGATATGAGATAAATTGTGGTGGCTTTTCTATTACTTAACTACCTGTTCTTTTAGTTCTGTAAAAGCATTATCACTAGCCCTGAATTTAAATTAGGAGGCATACTATAATATTTTTACCTAACAAAATGTGTAGTCCTTTTTGGTACGGTTATGTCTGCATCTTTGCACTGTTACCACAAAACAGAGTAAGTGAAGGGTTAAGATAGAGTACCTGATATGGTTTGTGATACCTAATTTTTCTATGCTGTTATCAAAGTACCAATGTAGATGAAGTCATTTTTATATTACATTTAAAAGAAGTATTTAATTTTGATTCTCTATGCTCTAATAAAGGAAGTTCATTAAAATATTATATATGTCTGAATGTAAAAAAAATGATCCTCAAGAGAAAAAGGGAGTTTCCCTTTCTCAGTTTATTTCAAACAACAAGCAGCATTGTTTTCAGAAAACACTGTTGGGAGAGAGTCCTTACATCATACAAAACTTACTGGTTATGCCAAGAATGAAAGGCCCTGACTGCCCTATACCCAGGCCATTTCTCAGGGTTATGTTTGCAGTGAGAAACCTGGAGGGATGAGGTAATATCTCCTTCCCAGGACAGAGAGCAGGCCTGCTTATAGCTTGTTATAAAGTGGGTGGATTCCCAAGTTCAGTGTAACACTACCCATGGTATATATACCTCTCCTGTAACACAACCCACGGTATGTACCTTCTGTGTCATCCCCAGGGGACTTGGCATGGAAGGAGACCTGCTGCAAACACACTGAGGCTTGCTGCTTGCTTTGTCTCTGACCCAGGAGTCTTGTGTTTTCTGCCAGCATCCGTGAAAGAGGAATAGGTTAACTTATTAGCTTGTAATAAAATCTCAGACCCAAGAGACACATTAGCATGAAACAATCTTGGTAAATGAAAGTTTAGGAAGCTTATAGAGTTGACCTTAAACAATCAATTAAAATTTAAAGCAAAGAAATTTAACACACACTAGAAATTTTTTTTCCTGGAGATACAAGCTCAGATTTACAAGTTGTGGATGCCAATGTAATTCAAACCTTTTAGAGATCACCAAAAAAAAAAGCAGTATAGTAAGTATGTGGTTCTAGAAATCATGAACATGTACCTTTGGTACTAATGAAATAAACAGCTATCCAGATGTTGGGCAAAGAAATATTGTGTCTTGGAATAGTTTCCATGGCCAGAATTATACATGAATTCAGAAAAATTCTGTATTTGGAAAATCTTGGGACAGAAGTGAAGATGATGTGCTCTGAGTTAGATGAAATTTATTGAACATCATGTGAAGAATTTATATAAAGTTATAAAATGTACATAGGAAAAAGTCAATATTTCTAGATTAATATTTTATAGAATTTGTGAATAATATGTACCAGTTACTACATAATAAAACATAATTATTTTATTTGTAGCTCTTGAAGTTTCTGTGTAAGTATGCCAAAAAATGTTTTAATTTTTTCATTATAGAAGTTAGAGGTCACTTTATATTTGTGGTATTCTTGTATTCAGGCAGTGTGCCTCTAACCTGGGTCTCTGCCAAGTTAATTTACTGTTTTCCAATTTTATTACTAGCTGTCAAATCACTGTAGCTTCAACGATGCTTTAAAACTTCTAGAATGTAATTTTTCAGAAATATTGATTTTTTAATGATGTTTTCTTCACATTTATCACTAGTCTCTCCTTTCTTGTTTTCATCCTTAATACTACTAAAGAGAGAAAGATTTTTCGACATATATGAAGTTCCAGAACATGGTCTATTATTTGTCACTGTATTGTATATATGATATATATATATATATCATATATATGTATATGTATGCATGACTCCAACATTTGATTCGATTCTTGATAATACAGTGGGTTTTTTCCCTTTCAAGATCAGTCTTATTGAGTATTGGGGCTCAAATTTACCAGTGTTTTTAAAAGAAAATCAAAATACATTTTTCTAGTCCTAGAATTTTATTACTCACATTTGTATTGAGGGATGTTTTTACTTTCTTTCTACTTCTAATTTATTAGGTGAAATTTTATTTCTGTTTTATACTGTCAGTTTATTTATTATCAAATATTTATTGAACCAGGCAAGATAGACCTGAGGATATAATGATGAGCCAAAAAGTATTACAGTTTCTGCCATCTTGGCACTTAGTAGAGGAACCAAACATCAAAGAATCATACAAATAAAAGTTAGAACTCTGGAAAGCTAATTACATATCATTCTCATGGAATGGACTTGGTATAACAAATGTTCACTCTTCATTGAACTAAACTGTAGTTAACTGTTATCTATTATCTGTGGCAAAATTAAGAATGACAGTGTGAAAAACACAAAGCTGTAGATAATTTTAAAATGCTATTTTAGTCATTAGAAAGCAGTAGGAATCTCACATTTACTCAGTCATGTATGTATGTATTAAACATTTACATTCTATTTTTGTCTAAGACTGGCCCAGTAATCTAGTGTTGTTACATTACTATGTAGACTAATTTGTAAACACCTATTTGTATATATATGAAGCCTTTTACACTAAAAGAAGTGTAAGCTACGGAAGAATTTTCTTGAAAGGGATGTAAGGTGTTTGATGAAGAGATATTAAAATTTTTCCTATTTATGAATTAGAATGCCTGTTAATTTTTTAGTGCTACCTATTTTCTCATTGTAGATTTAATTAATAGTTATAATAGTTTCCACTATTCTCTGTATATCTTTAAAAGTAGAATAAACAGAATTGTAAAGTCAGTTATTTAGAAAACTGCAGTTAACTTCCCGGGTTGCAGTCCATCCTGCCAACTAAATCTGCTCTTACCTGCAGATAACTCACTCATTTGACGTTGAAGATTCTAGGAATCACTACTTTAAAATAGACTTAAAACATCCACTGTAGCAGATTAAAACACACGCATTTGTGGTTTAGTCAGTTATAAAAGGTTTTTTTCATTAATAAAATTTTAGTCATGACATCTTACTGTATGAGATAATGTATGTTTCCAAGGAGAAATCTGGGGGGTGGAAGGAGGGAAATGTAAGGAAATTAATTCTAAAATGCTGGATGGTGACTCCTGTGACCAAAACATTTTTGTCATATTGGGTGTTGCTCTCTGTGGATAGTTAACTCTAGTGACTGATTGTCCAGATTCCCCTCATCCTACATTGTCCCCTCATCATCACCATTATGCTTTAGTAATTTTGTAAAAATCTTTTTTAAAGACTTTATTTTTTAGAGCAGTTTTAGGTTCACAGCAAAATGGAGAGGAAAGTACAGGTTTCCTGTATTCCCACTGCTCCCACACATGCATAGCCTACCCCATTATTGATATCCCCCACCAGAGTAGCACATTTATTACAATCGCTGAGCCTACATTGACACATCATAATCACCCAAAGTCCATAGTTTACATTAGGATTCAGTCTTCGTGTTGTACATTCTTTGGGTTTGAACAAATGTAGAATGACATATATCTATCATTATAGTATCATATGGAGTATTTTCACTGCCTAAAAACCCTCTGTACTCCACCTGTTCATCCCTCCCACTTCCCCAACTCCCAGCAACCACTGATCTTTTACTGTCTCCATAGCGCTGCCTTTTCCAGAATGTCATATAGTTGGAATCATACAATATGTAGCCTTTCCAAATTGGCCTTTTTCACTTAGTAATATGCATTTAAGTTTCCTCCATGTCTTCTCATGGTTTAATGGCTCATTTCTTTTTAGCACTGAATAATATTCCGTGTTTGAATGTACCACAGTTTATTTATTCATTAACTACTGAAGGACATCTTGGTTGCTTCCAAGTTATGGCATGAGTTCATCTCCTCTGGGTAAATCCCAAGAAGCACGACTGCTTTATCATATGGTTAAGAATGTGTTTAGTTTTGTGGGAAAGTGCCAAAGTGTCTTCTAAAGTGGCTGTACCATTTTGCATTCCCACCAGCAATGAATAAGAGTACCTGTTCTTCTACATCATCACCAGCATTTGGTGGTATCAGTGTTCTAGATTTTAGCCATTCTAATAGGTGTGTAGTGGTATCTCTTTGTTTTAATTTGCATTTCCTTGATGATACG
The DNA here is from genome assembly GCF_964341445.2 of Mesoplodon mirus. NCBI lineage: Eukaryota > Metazoa > Chordata > Mammalia > Artiodactyla > Ziphiidae > Mesoplodon > Mesoplodon mirus. The sequence goes on from NC_138992.1 coordinate 46,661,849, forward strand.
TAATATTGAGCATCTTTTCATATGCTTATTTGCTCTCTCTGTATTTCTTGGGAGAGGTATCTACTAAAGTCTTTGGCCCTTTTTAAAAATCAGGTTATTTGTTTTCTTGTTGAATTTTAAGGGTTCTTTGTATATTTTTGATAACAGTCAGATGTGTCTTTTGCAAGTGTTTTCTCCTGGTCTATGGTTTGTCTTCTCATTCTCTTGATGTTATCTTTTACAGAGCGGAACTTTTTAATTTTAATGAAGTCTAGCTTATCATTTATTTATTTCATGGATGAAGCCATTGGTGTTATATTTAAAAAGTCACCTCCATATCCAAGGTCATCTAGATTTTCTCCTGTGTTATCTTGCAGGAGTTTTGCATTTTATGTTTAGGTCTATGATCCATTTTGAGTTAATTTTTGTGAAGAGTGTAAGATTTGGGTCTAGATTCTTTTTTTTTTTGCATGTGAATATCCAGTTCCATCACCAATTGTTGAAAAGACTAAGCTCCATTGTACTGCCTTTGCTCTGTTGTAAAAGATCAGAATTGACTCTATGTGAGTTTATTTCTGGGCTCTTCATTCTCTTCCACTGATCTATTTGTCTATCTTTTTGTCAATACCACGCTTTTTTTTTTTAATTTAAATTTTTTTTTTTAATTTTTAAAATTTTTTGTCTGCGTTGGGTCTTCGTTGCTGTGCGCAAGCTTTCTCTAGTTGCGGTGAATAGGGGCTACTCTTCGTTGCGGTGTGAGGGCTTCTCATTTCAGTGGCTTCTCTTGTTGCAGAGCACGGGCTCTAGGCACGCGGGCTTCAGTAGTCGTGGCATGTGGGCTCAGTAGTTGTGGCGCACGGGCTTAGTTTTTCCGTGGCATGTGAGATCTTCCCAGCCCAGGGCTTGAACCTATGTTCCCTGCGTTGGCAGGCAGATTCTTTTTTTTTTTTTAATCTTTTTTTTAAAATTTATTTATTTTAATTTATTTATTTTTGGCTGCATTGGGTCTTCGTTGCTGTGCGCGGGCTTTCTCTAGTTGCAGCAAGCGGGGGCTACTCTTCGTTGCCGTGTGTGGGCTTCTCATCGTGGTGGCTTCTCTTGTTGCAGAGCACGGGCTCTAGGCGCGCGGGCCTCAGTAGTTGTGGCACACCAGCTTAGTTGCTCTGCGGCATGTGGGATCTTCCCGGACCAAGGTTCGAACCCGTGTCCCCTGCAATGGCAGGGAGATTCTTAACCACTGAGCCACCAGGGAAGTCCCACACTCTTGATTACTGCTGCTTTACATTAAGTCTTGGATTCTGTAGTGTTAGTACTCCAACCTTGTTCTTCTTCCTTAATATTGTGTTGGCTGTTCTGGGTCTTTTGCCTCTCCATGTAAACTTTAGAATCTGTTTGTTAACATTCACAAAATAACTTGCTGGGAGTTACTGGGATTGTGTTTAATCTATAGATCAAGTTGGGAAGAACTGACATGTTGACAATATCTAGTCTTTCTATCCATGAACATTAATAATTTTTACTAGAAGGTAGAGAGAGAAACTAAAAGTCTGGTCAGTTATGAATAGCTGTAACAAAAGATCTGATTATATAGAAAGTTGAAACTATGGACTGAATTATCTGTTGATTTTACTTCTCTATTTTCTTTTCTCTAATCTCTATGGATGATTAAGATGTATTTATAGTGTTACATTAAAGAGCTAAAAGATTGCGTTTTTAAATCTTTGGGAATTTTATTTAAACTGACAAAATGTAGGTTTTAAAATTCCCTGAGCTTCTCCAAAGAGATTTGTAACAAAACACTTATAGCAGTAGTTCATAGAATTACAGTATGAACATTATTACTAATACTTACTGGTTCCTAAGCAAGCACAACATGCTAATAGAATTTGATCTTTAATGGATGATGTTTCAACCATTTGGTTTTGGGTTTTTTTTGGTTTTTTGTTTTGTTTTTACTTTTTTAAAAACTTTTTAATTACTTTTTCCTCTCTTAACCATTTGTAATTTACATAAGTTGTTTCATTCATATATATTTAATTGTATCTCATTATGAGATGAGTCCTTAAGTCCCAGATAAAACTCTTAATTTTTTAATAATATAACAGTATTATGGAAATTACGCCTTTCTAGTGTCTAGATTGCCATTCCATTTAAAAATTTAGTGTTATACATACAGTGTAGTATATAATTAGAATGTTCTTTATTTTATTTTTTATAGTTTTTACCCACCTATTGATGAACCAGTTATTGGAAGTAAAAATATTGATCTGTCAGGACGACAGGAAAGAAAACAGATCTTCAAAGGGAAAACATTTGTCTTTCTAAATGCCAAGCAGGTAATGTTATAAGCTAAATTTTTGTAAAGAAAATGTTATAAACTAGGATAAATTATTACTGTTGTCAATAGTTTTTAATGCACTTCCTTTTGAGATTTTGTGTAGAAGTGTAAAGTGAAATTAAAAACTGCCCAGGCACCAGAACTTGCCCAGCGTTCATGTATATGACTATGGCATTTCTTAATATCTCTTAATTGGCTTATTAATTAAGTTTATATAAATATGCACAGGGAGGAGACCAAAAACTTTGGTTTAAGTTCTAACTTGTTCGGTTAGTAAGCAGCTGTTGAATATCTTCTGTGTGCTGAAATGAGAGTTCCAGGAGTTAATGTTGCAAGTGGAAAAATCATGCAAGTAAGCCCACAGTTACAGTACTGTGTGAAGAGGAGCTGTAGAGGATGTAAGGATTCCAGGGCTGCAGTGGTACCTGGTGAACTAGGGATTTTCTCAGAGTGGAAGCTCAGATTGTCCTCTCAGGAAGTATTATAAAATCAATTCTTAATTCTGCTTATATTTTATTTCCCAAATCAAATTCTTAAAATTTTAAGAATGTATTCAAGACATTAATTATGGCAATTTCATTACTTTTTTTCTTCTTCTTTCCATTTTTAGCATAAAAAATTAAGTGCAGCAGTTGTATTTGGAGGAGGAGACGCTAGGTTGATAACAGAAGACAATGAAGAAGAAGATAGTTTCTTTTTAGCTCCTGGAACTTGTGTTGTTGATGTAGGAATAACAGATTCACAGACCTTAATTCCTAACTCTCAGAAAAAACGGATTCATTCAATTATGGATATACTCCAGAGGTACAGAATTATTCTTTATTAGTTAAAAAAATAAAGGGCAAGTAGCTGATTTTATAGGTAACTTTTTTTGCACTCTACATAATAATGTAAAGGTATATACAAGAATTATTGTAAAGATTTTATTGTGTATGCTACTTGGAAATTTATTGTGACTTAGTATGCTAGAAATAGAATATATTTATCCATGACAGTTTTATCTCAGTATTTATTTTCTGCTGCTTTTTTGCTACTTTAATAGAATTTGCAGAATATACCTCTCTTAATAAAGCAGTATTTGTTTTTCTCTAGAATATGTAGTTGAGAAAGTTAAAACTCAAATGTAAAATTGTTCTGAAATAGCCTCAAGCTGGAATATATTTTTCCCTTGTTTATTACCCATTGAAAATTTGTGTAAAAATTAGGCTATTATGGCTATATAGGCTGCTATGGGAAAGCAGGAAAAAAGTATCAAGTATCCTAGAATAGTGTTTGTAGTGTGGAGGGGCGGCAGTTTGAAAGCACTAAAGCAAGGATTTTTTTCCTGGACTCCTTACTGGTGTTAATAATCTTAGCATTTTTGAAGCACAAAGTGAAAAAATCAGCCTTGACAGTCCATTGACTGAATTTCTATTCACCTAGTAAAAAATAGTTAGGGCTGGGACTTTGCTGATCGTCCAGTGGCTAAGACTCCGTGCTCCCAATGCAGGGGGCCTGGGTTCGATCCCTGTTGAGGGAACTAGATCCCACATGTCGCAACTAAAAGACCCTGCATGCTGCAACTAAAGATCCTGCATGCTGCAACTAGAAGATCCTGCACACCACAACTAAGACCCAGCGTGGTGAAATAAATAAATAAATGTTTTTTAAAAAATAGTTAGGGCCTAGGGTATTTATACGTCTAAAAAGTCCATAAAATAAGCTCTCCACAGTATTCATTTTTCCTGACCCATGAGTCTTTCCGACCATGAAGATTGCTTTTTTTTTAAATGGGTTTGCCGAAGTAAAAAGTAAAATTTCAGTCATGTGTCCCATAAATATTTTGCTTAATGGAGATGTGTTAACTGCTGTGAAAAAGAAAACATTTGTGTAGCAAAAATACCATTTTACTACTACAACCAAAATATACTGTTATTCTAATGTGTTTTAGGCACTGGGAATATAATGGTTAACAAGATAGTTATGGACCCTGCCACCACTGGAGCTTACTGTCTAGAGGAAAAGAGAGATAAAGACAAGTAAACAGATAATTACAAATGTGTATAAGAAAGCAGAATAACAGGGCAGAGGGGAGAAGTTTACTTTAAATAGAGAAGGCTTCTTTCAGGCAGTATTTTACTTATGACCAGTTTACCAATCTTTAAAAGCCATGCTGAACAATAGCAATAATAGCTTACTTACATAATACTATATACTGTAGCAGGTCCTGTTCTAAGAGTTCTACATATATTAAGACATTTAATCCTCATACAATCATGTGTATTTTTACTGTTTTGTTCCCCATTGTGCAGAGAGGGCAAAAGGGGATTTGAGTAGAACACAGGGAGCGAGCAGAGGAGCCAGGATGTGAATGCATGCAGTCTGGTTCCAGAGTCCATGCTCTTTACCATTACATCTTGCTGCCTTGCTGGAGTGGGAGGTTGCTCAGAGGCTGGTGACTTGATCATGAGATAACATTTTGTTCTGTAGTCTCTGGCTCCTGTTGCAATTTGGTCTTAGAGAGAGGACAATTTTACAGTTTGAGAAAGACTATCACTTAAAATAACACCTGTCCATTTAGTCCAAGCCATTGATAGCAATTGAAGGTACAGTTATATCAAACCAGTAAAGTCAGCTATTGACTGAATTTCAGACAATAGGGCAACATTGGGATGGGTTAGTGCCATGGCGCTATTGATTAGTTGTCAGAAGTGGGTATAGGATATCAGTGATTAAAATTAAATATCTCTGAAAAAGATTAGAAGTCTAGGGGAACAATATAACCCTGATTTTTGTTCTTGCTGAGATATTTTCCCAATGTCTTAGCCTATATTTGGGAACTCTTCCTGTTACTAATTTAATTATTTTCTCTTTATCCTCTCCTCCTTTGCCTTATCCTCTTCTCACCTGTTCCACAGCTTTGCATAAAATTGAATGAATCATAATCTTTGGATCATGATACACTGTCATCACTGAACTATAAATAATATACATTCATTTTTGTTCACTAATTATTTAGTTACTTATTTTAAATAAATTTTTATTATTGTAAACTGCTACTGAGATTATCTTTCTATGTTTCCTATTGGTATTTGTGCAGGATTTTCTTTGGCATATATTACTACATTACTAGGGTTAGAACACTCAACAGTATCAAACTGTTTTCCGCTTTATACTCCCACCCACGGTATATAAGAGATTAAGTTAGATGCACATCATTTTCAACACTCGGTATTTTCAGACTATCATTTTTGCCAATTTAATGGATATATAATCATATCTTGTGATTTTGATTTGTATTTCCCTGATCACCAGTGATGATTAACATTTCTTCAAAAGTTTATTAGATGTTAATTTTTCCATCTTTGTAAAATACATGTCTCTCACCCAGTTTTCTATTGGGATAATTGTATTCTTTTTTTGTTTTAAATACAGATTTCCCCAGTTTTATGTGTTCTTGTGTGTGTAGTGTACGTGTGTGTATTTAGTTCTATATAATTTTATTACATGTGTAGGTTCATATATTCACCATAGTTAAGATACAGAACAGTTCTATCACCACAAGAATCCCTCATGTTGTTCTTTTATGACCACACACCCTTCCCTACCTCCCCCTCCCTGTCCCTAAACTTTGGCAACCACTAATTTCTTCTTCATTTCTAAAATTTATTATTAAAAAAATGATATATAAACGAAATCATACAGTATATAACCTTTTAGAATTTTTTTTTCACTCACCATAATTCCTGAGAGATTCATCTAGGTTTTGTGTATCAGTAGTTCATCCTTTTTTATTGCTGAGTAATGTTTCATGGTATGGATAACCATGGTATGGATATTGTCTCTTTAATTACATTTTCTAGTTTACTGTTGATGTATAGAAATTCAGCTGACATTGATATTAATCTCATATCCCACCACCTCGTTGGACTCCCTTTTTATTTCTAATACTTTATAGTCTTTTTTTGTATAAAGCATATCATCTGTAAATAATATTTCTCTCCTCCTTTTTAATCCTTTGTGCCTCTGGTACTGCTCTCTCTCTTTTATTCTCTCTCTTGGTTTTGGACCAACTGGGACATCCAAAGCTGTTGGATAGAAGTGGTGATAGTAGACACATTTATCTCACTATTGACTAAAAGTAATGCTTCCAGTATTTCCCCATTTAAGATGATGTATGTCTGTATAACATGATTATTAAATGTGTATTTTGTTTTATATAACCAATCTTCATAACTAATTTTCATGATATAATGTATGTATAGTTTCAAAAGTATTAGTAGGGTAGTAAAATATCAATTTTGAATTGCCTGAAATACAAGGAGATGTATGTGATCACTTGATGATAATACTTTTTAAAATCTTTTTTTGTGTGTTATTATAAATTCACTTAGAGTTCAAGTCTACGTTAAACTAATACATACAAAACAACGAATGTTAAGCATTTGAAAAATACCTTTTAAACTACGACAGCCACTTAAAATACATATACATATGTATATTTTACATATTCTATAGTATGGATATACTATGGTTTGTTGAGTCATCCATCCATTGAAAGACATCTGCATTTTTCCAGCTTTTGTTACAAATAAAGCTGATATGAGCATTCATGTACAGGTTTCTTTGTGAACATAAGTGTTCATTTCTCTGGAATAAACACCTAAGAGTGCAGTTTCTGGGTTGTATGGTAATTGCATATTTGTGTGCCTTTTTTTTTTTTAATTTGTAGGAGTTTTTTATATATTCTTGACATTAATCCTTTTTTCACTTTTATGTGATTTCATAAAAGATTGCAGAATCTGTTACCACTTTGTAAATTATCTTTTTATTGTGTTGATGAATGAAAGCCCTTAATTTTAATATCCTAAAAATTAGCAATCTTTCATAGTCAGTGCTTTTTGTATTTTGTTTAAGAAATCTTTTTCTACTCATAGATCAAAAAGATATTCACTATATTTTTTACTAATTTTTATTAGTATTTTGATATTTTGTTTTTGAAATTTATTTTTGATCTATCTGGAATTGATTCTGTTTTATACCACGGGACCTTACATGCATGGGAATGTTTTTGGCCTTCTTTTCCATTGAACAATATGTCTCGTCTTATACTAATACCACGTTTACTACATTGTCTTAATTACTATAACAGTTTAAGTCCTCATATCTAGTAGGATAGATATTTTCTTTCTGCTCTTCAGAAGCATCCTGGCTATTCTTGGCTTTTTATTTTTCCATATACATTTTAGAATCATCTTTTAAAAAACTTAACAAAAAAACAAATGTTAAACATTTGAAAATGACTTGTTAAGCTACTACAACCACTTAAAATCTCTCTACAATAAGTTTTAAAAGGAGTTTTAAAGCTCTTAAAATTTGAGGTGTAGTTTCTATATAGCATTATTAAGTTATATTAAGTTATGTTTGTTTTATAAAATCAGTCATTATTCACATTACAGAATAACAGAAGATAGGTTCACCATAAGATTCCTTTAATAAGAAGATTCATTAATACATGTAAATTTGGTAAAATGATTTGATTTACTAACATACGTATAGATGTAGCTTATTTATAGTTCTTTGTACTTTTCTCCCTCCTTATCCTTCTCCCCTCTTTTTCTCTCTTTTAAGTTTTAGGATTCTAGTAATCATAGATTTGCTTTAAAAAATCTATTTATTGCTTCATCTGGGTATTACTATTATTCTGAAAATTATAGAGTTTTAGAACTGGAAGGATCTGTATCCTTTACTCTAGACCTTTGTTTTACAGATGAAATAACTGTATTACTAAAAGGTGGTGAGCTTGCCCAATGTAACATTGCTCCAGTGAATAAGCTGGTACTATAGGTATTTGCAATTCTCCCTGTACCATAAAATTGTGATGTCACTTTGGGGGGGGAAGATAGATTCAGTTTGACATCATCTTAATAAAAGTTGTTAGTTTTAATATATCATCATACTTAAACTATTTTATTCTAACAGGCAAGGTCTTAGACCTATTCCTGAAGCAGAAATTGGATTGGCAGTTATTTTCATTACTACAGAGAATTACTGTGATCCTCAGGGCCAGCCCAGCACAGGTAATTAAAATACTATTTTATTGATTCTTTAGCAACTTTATTGTGTAAATTGATGATTGGCTGTATCTCCATTATTTTTTTTAATATTTATTTATTTATTTGACTGTATCGGGTCTTAGTTGTGGCATGCGGGATCTTTGTTGCAGCACGCGGGCTCCTCTCTGGTTGTAACGTATGGGCTCTAGAGCGCACGGGCTTTGTTGTCCCGCAGCATGTGGGATCTTAGTTCCCCAACCAAGTATCGAACCCACGTCCCCTGCATTGGAAGGCAGATTCTTAACTATTGGACCACCAGGGAAGTCCCTGTATGTACATTATACTTGCCAGGGGTGACCATCTTCACCATCTTTTAAAAGTCATATGTTTATGTGTTCATTTATTCATTTGATAAGTATTTGTGGCTGCCAAGTACTAGGCACAGTCGTAAGTACTGAAGATACAGTGGTGAATAAAGTAAACAAGATACCTGTTATTGTGAACTTTATATTCTAAAAGTCAGGATTCAGACAGTTAACAAGCAAACAAACACATCTGATAAGTTCTGTTAAGGCCAAGTACAAAGAGAAAGCTAAAACAAGATGATGTGATGGTGACTGGGCATAGTCTATTTTAGATTGGTTGTCAGGGACAGTCTCACTTAAGATGTCATATTTGAGCCTCACATGTCCTGAATGATGAGAAAAGGCAGCCATGGGAGGATATGGATAGCAGAATTCCAGGTAGAAGGAACAGATCACAATCGTGTCTGTGTGGAGAATGGATTCCAGGGGTCCAAAATGGACGTGGGGATATGAGTAGAAGCTGTTGTGGAGGTCCAGGTGAGAGAGAGCTTGGTGCCTTGGACCATGGTGGTAGTAGTAGAGATGCAGAAAAGCAAATAAATTCAGACCAAATTTTGGAACTAGACCCAGCACATCTTGCCTGTGGAGGATTTAGAAACAACTCCTAATCTTTTGGCATGAGTAGCTGGTTGGGTGGTGATGCCATTTACAGAGATGAAGAATACATATTATAATCATCTCAGTGTTGACTAACACAAAAGCCAGTTTACTCAGGGCAGCTATTACCCCTTGGTTTTTTAAAACTCATTCCCCTGCTTTTCTTGATAAGGTGATGTTGCCATCCAGAAGATGGTTCATTTATTCTTTCCTTCTTGCTTCTTTACCTTAGATATTTTTACGTTTATTCTTCCTCATAACTTTTCTTTGTCTAGCTATGTGTGCATCCATTTGGTACTTCTTTATACATTTATTTGCCTCCTAAGTTCTTTTTAGAGCTATTTGTCAGCAGTTACTGGACTTTGGCTAAAAGACAAGTTAGGACAGCACTACATAATTACACACTCCAGGGGGTATCATTTACATTGTAGCCCACTGAATGGCATCTATAGAATTGGACAGTGTACCTCCTGATTAGTAATAATAGCTGCTGTCTCTTGAGTTTGCAGAGACTGAAGTATGTGCTTTACACAAGGCATTACAATTTAATCTGCAAAACAATCCTTATAAGATAGATGGCATTGTTTGCATTTTATAGATGAGGGAACTGATGTACAGAGAGGTTAAGAAATTAGCCAGAGGTTGCATAGCAAATAATTTGATTCAAACTGACTCTTTAAGTCAAAGCTTTTATGATATTATTACACTGCTATTATGATTGATGGTGTGGGGTTACTGGGAGCAGATCGATGTAAAAGGATAAACAGACTAGTACTTGGAGTTTATGATTTGGTTAAGAATGTTTACTCACCTGATATCTGTACCCTTTCCCATGAGTACACTAGATATGTTTCTGTCTATACATGGGTAACCTTCAAATACAGTTTTAAGAGCTTGTGAAGTTTCCATAATAATTGTGATATGGTGAATGTTTCCTCAAAATTCAGGACTAACATTCTCAGAACTTATCCTTAGAGTCAGAAGTTAAAGACCAACTCTTCAACCTCTCTTAGAGAGAAAACTACTTTGATGTGGATACCAAAAGTGAGCCATATTCTTATAGAAGCTGTCCATTAGAAAGCTCCACAACCCTTTAGAAATAGCATGTACTGTAGCTACTATTTTGTTGATTGTGTATTTCTGTTCTGTTACAGAAAAAGATAAAACACTATGTGTAATTTCAGACTTAAACAACACAACAAAAAAATATGTAAAAATAAACAATCATTGGGTCTGTGTGAGTATCTCCCCTTGTCCCAGGTCCCTGTTTGGAACAACTGTCCTCTGTTCTCTTTTAGAAAACTAGTCTCAACTAGATATGTGCTTCAGAAACATTTTTTAAAAATTCAAATTCACATTCTCTGTATTCCAGGATATTCTGGGATGCAGCCAAGGCATCAGATTTTTTTGGTTTCTTTTGCTTGATTTTAACCTCCTGTTTGTCATATAAACTCCAAGAAACTAGGGAAGGACTGAACTAGAGAGGAGCCTTCTTTTATATAAATGGAGGAGGCACTCAGACTATAAATTTAAGTCATTTTTTAGTCATACAAGACTTGAAATTCTTCCTCTGCAGCTTCTGCTCAAGAGGTCTGCTACCATCCCTTCTCACAGCCACTGCCCTATTTAACCCTCCATGTCTTTATTTCCTGAGGGCTGTTCTAACTGCCCTCAGTAAGGTCCTGCCTCCATATTCATCTCTACAGTTAATATTTCACTTTGCCACTAGAATCACCTTCCCTTCTCCTAAAAACTTTTACTAGTTCTCATTATCTATAGAATAAATCCCTAAGCCCTTTGTCTAGACTTCTGAGCCTTCAACAGTTTAGCTGTAGCCTATCTCTTCCCATCCTCATCTTTTTGTAATATACTTCCCTACAGAATACATATGCCATATTTTTTTATGTGCCATACTCCTTGACCTTGCTCATCATGGTCCTTGTTCCTAGAATGCTAGCACTGCTCTTCAAAATCTGACTCCTTCCACAAATGCTCACCTCTTTCGTGAAGTTTTTCTAGGTTTTTTCCTCTCCCATAACTCTTCTCCAAGTCAGGTTAATTATTCTGTTTTTTTATACCCCAGTAACTTTTTTTTTTTTTTTTTTTTTTGCCTTCCAGTTAGAATTTTTTCGTACTTTGAAGCATAGCCAGTTGTTTCCATGCCTCTTTCAGCCACTAGACTGATTATAAACTCTTACTAATTTTAGTTTCTCTGACATCACCAAGCCCAATACTTGTTTGCAGTTGGTATGAATATTTGCTTAATTGAACTAATTTATTGGTACACAAGATTATCTTTGCTAGGGTGGAGCAACAAAATTTTATCATCCACTGTTAGAAATGTATTTATGGCCAGAAGGTCCTTAAAGATCATCTAATCTTTCTATTAAAAGGTAAGAGACCTCAAGGCTGAGAAAAGTTAAGGTCCCATAAATAAAACAGCCAAGACAATCCTAAAATTGGGGTTTTGTGACTGCTAGACCAGCATCTTTTCTATTGTGTTATTTCATCTGGGAACAAGGTCATAAGGAATTGATAAAAAATCTACATTATAATTAGTAGTATTATTTCTTGCACATATTCATAGGTAGGTCTGTGTGGGTTCCAAGTCATAGACATCAGACTTACAAACAGTTTTAGTGCACGGCTAGTTTTGGGGGGAACAGGGTGAATGCATGTCTTCTTTCCTCCCTTTTTCTCCTTTGTTTCCTCGTTTCCTTCCATATTCATTCATTTATCTTTCAACAAGTATTTATTGAACATTGTTATATGCCTTTAATTACTCTAAACACTTGGAATAAAGAGGTGAGCAGAGTAGAGCAAATCCCTACCCTCCTGGTATTTTAGCAAGGAGAATATTATAAATAATCTTATTGACAGACATTAGTTATTCTGGGTCATTAGATTCAGCTTATGAATATTTCTTTTAATGGTTATATACACATTTGTAATTATTATTTTTTGCAAACTGTGCAAGCTAAGAAGAATTTTAGGGATATGTATGTATAAGGAAATGCCAGTGAGCTAAGGTGGTCATATAAGGAGAGTGGCAGAAGTAAGTTAAATACCTGAATTTGGAATCAGTTATAAACATTTTATTAAACATATCCTATGTCATGAGGAGGTAACAGAGTGGTAATTTAGCTTTGATACTTAATAAATGTCAACTTAAAATTTTTTTCAGTTAATTTAATTCTGTTAACTTATTTATATCCATTATATACCAAACATTGCTCAGAGATTAGAGATACAGAAATGAGCAAGACTCAGTCCCTGTTCTCAAGGAGGTTCCAAGTCTAATAAGAGAAAGTAACAAGTAAACAAGTACGGTATAAAGTGATGATAACAGCTAACACTTACATAGTCCTTACTATGTTCCAAGCATTTTTCTAAGTGCTATCCATATATCAGTTCACTTTGCCCTTAAAACAATATGTGAGGAAGAAACAACATGTAATTATCCTCATTTCATAGATGAGGAAACTAAGGCATAGAGAGGTTAAGTAATACAGGTCACACAGCTAGTGTTAAAAAGTTAGTAAGAGTGTGTTAACAGTAGAGTGATGTAAAGGGTGGAATGGGATTCAGAATGAGGGGCATCTAATTCAATGTGGGTGGTTCAAGAGAAGTATTCCAGAAGAGTGGCACTTGAATTAAATTGCTATTCTGGTATATAAAATGATGAAGTAATCATTATGGTTTTCTGGAGTAGCC